>NC_047144.1:18054141-18685391 GCF_009829125.3 Periophthalmus magnuspinnatus
GCCTGGAGAAGGGCCTGCTCCTGCTTGTTTCCATGGAGATGTTGTTTCTTTGGCTGTACTATTCCACAGTATGACATAAAATCTTATCTGCGTAAATTGAGAATGTTCCAAAGTATGGTTTTAACTGTTTCTATGGAATCACGCAGATGACTTTCCACCTCCAGAAAGTTCCAAACTATCACTTAAAAAATATATATATATATAAAAAAACATACTCGGAGTTTCTGTGTTAGTAAATAAATGAGTTAGATTAAAATGCTGCTTTTTTAAAGAGATTCTAATTTCATGATATGAGCCAAACGCAGCCAAACATACAAACCATCTGTGTCTGTAATTATAAATAGTTTTGTTGTGTTTTTGCTGATTTGAACCACAGATTGTGTGGATTAAGTGAGTGTGACGTCACCCACAGCGTTCAGCTCCAGTCAAATGAAGCTCATCGAGGCTACAGCAGTTATAGCGGCTAATTTGGAGCCCAGTTATGACCGCGAGTATCATAGCAACCAATGAGCCAATCTGGAGCGAGGCTGTTCAAGGTAACGCCCCTTCTCTCCATACATAGCAAATCTAACACTAATGGGAGCGACCTCGGGAAAAGAAGTCGCCTGATTTGTCTGTTATTAATGTTCATATCTTGATTTACAGACACAAAAGTGAAATAAATCCCCCAGGATGTAGAGCAGGTTAATACGAACATTTTAAGACCAAAATGATGAGTCTGACAGCAGCAGTTACAGAAAGAGGGGCCACAGTTTTTACATAGAAAGCGAATTGGAGCCAGTCAAAGTGCACCCATGATCACTTCCTGTTTGTATGATCACTTCCTGTTTGTATCACAAGGGCAGGTAAGTACAGTATGTTCATTTATATAAACAGTCTGTGGTTTGAATGAAGTGAATGAAAGAGCCAGGGCTGAAGTTTCGCTCCTCGTCACCTGCCTAAAACATAGACTCATTTTCATTCGTGACTTTTTAAAATTCCATAATTATTCTGATTCACAGCTATCACATTGGCTTTCTCATGGTCGGCACTCACATCGGTTCTCTCACGAATACAGGTTCCACATCGGCTCTCTTGTGGCTCCATATTGGCTCTCTCACGACTCCACATCGGCTCTCTCACGGCTCCACATCGGATCTCTCACGGCTCCACATCGGCTCTCTCACGGCTCCACATCGGCTCTCTCACGGCTCCACATCGGCTCTCTCACGTCTCCACATCGGCTCTCTCACGGCTCCACATCGGCTCTCTCACGGCTCCACATCGGCTCTCTCACGGCTCCACATCGACTCTCTCACAGCTCCACATGGCTCCACATCGGCTCTCTCACGGCTCCACATCGGCTCTTTTACAGCTCCACATCGACTCTTTTACGGCTCCACACGGGCTCTCTCTCTCAGGTGAAGTTTGCTGTTAAAGTTTTGCCCTTGAGGAGATGTTGATTTCTTTTTGTGCTTTTAAACAAACGGACGATGCCTCATGAATTATGAAACTGTGACTGGTTTATTCATGACAGAACAGCTCTGTTTATAGCTGCTGTTTTCATCTGCTGTGCCTGAATCTAACGCTCAGAAAAAACTTTAAGATGGAGGAACGCAAACAAAATGACACCAGAAAGTTTGGGTGAGTTTTGCAACAGGTTCTCATATTATTATTATTCCACCAGAAAAGCTCCACAGCGCAGCTTTAAACACACAGTTAAACAAATCTATCCAAAGATGAGTGAGGTACCTGAAGCCCAGCTGTCTGCAGACCACCTCCGCGTCCCGATCGTCCCATTGGTCGTCACAGATGGAACCCCACCTTCCTCCGTAAAACACCTCCACTCGTCCCTCAAAGTCCTCCTCTCCCCCCACCAGGCGAAGGGGAGGGCCGTCACCTGCAGGGGGCGCACACAGCTGCATCACACTGTGCCAGCTACCAATCACATTTCTGATATTCTGAACCCCTTGAGTTGTGATGAGGGGACATCGTCCACTATTTTGGCTTTTATGGAGCTCAAGTTCGCATTCATTTTTCTCATAAACTTTCCAAAAAAAATGATATTAAAAGTTCAAAAGCGTTGGGCTAATCAGCTCTATGGCGCTAACGACCACAAAACCTGTAATTGCATTTAAAATCTCTTTATAAACCATGTTATGGCTATTAGTTAGCACGTAGCTGGTTAGCCTCCGCAATGTCTTTGAACTATAAATATTTGAATTTTTTGAGAAGTCTGTGTGGAAAATGACTGTAAATGTACTTCTGGACCCAGAGCAGCATTACTGTCGAGTCCCCCCGGCTTTAAACATGCTTCTGGTCACCATAAAATAATGCCTAAGTTTGGAAAGGCCCCTATGCACAAAAAGACCTGTGTTAGAGCTCCCTCTGTTGACAGCAATAGGTACGGCTGTCATGCTAATATAACCATGTGTTTGTAGCAATCACGATTTTAGCCAAAAATTCGCCTCAGTTCAGCCTCAGTTCAGCCTCTAAAGTTGGATTTTTTTAGTTTATTTTTTAAGTCTATTTTTTTTATTTTATTTTAAGCTATTTATCTATTATCTTGTTTTATTGCATGTACCATTTTCCTTCTGTTCTTTAACTGTGCGGTGCAATATTAGAATTTCCCCACTGTGGGACTAATAAAGGCATATCTTATCTTATTTATGTAAAAACACAGCTCCAGGTACAGTGTGTTTTTAATGAGAGAACATTATAACACGATTAAACCTCAAACATTTTCCATATAGTGGCTTTAATCAACTTGGGGCATCGTGCGTTCTCCATCAAAACAAACATGGGGCTTTTATGTGACATGGACCGTTCTGTTTAAAGCCCCGTATTACTCTATTATGTTTAAAGTTCCCATATGGCACTGTTCTCTGATCTCTGCTCTAATGTTGTTTCGTCATCACAAACAGACCTGGAGTTGTGTTTTGTTTCATTCACACATGTTTAACACATAAACTCTTCACATTTAGGCTGAGTTCTTCTCTCAAACTGTAAACACTCTGTTCAAAACACAACTCCAGGTATGTTTTTGAAGAGGAAACAGCATTAGAACATGACTTAAAGCTCACAGGAGTCAGTTTTGTGTAATATAGCACCTTTAATAAAATAAAAGTGGAGCAAAACATGAAATACAAATATGAATGAGTTTATATAGTTTTGTTTTGGTTGTTGCTTATCCCGCTTCAGGACGTCCCACTGACCTTCAGGAGGGGCACAGATGACCCCAGCCTCGTTTCCGTGGCTACAGTCTCCGGTGACGAAGGTCCGGCTGCGGCAGGAGCTCACGCCGTCCTCGTCTCCGCGGCAACCGAGGCGCTCGAAATGGAACAGGCCTGAGCCGGACTCTGAGGAGGCGGAGTCAGAGCGCTGCAGGGCGGTGCCAATATCACTGCGACGAGAGGGATGAGGAAGGAACGGAGGGTTTAAAACACACAAGAAGTTATTTGGTTAGCCTCCCTATTGATACTTTGCAGCTGATGTCATTAACATTCTGTGCGGGGTGAAGCTAACTCAAGGCACTGCTCTGTCTGAAGCTGTTATTTAAGTTAGACTTTAATCTGAGCTGTTTTAATACAGATTAAAGTTCTGATTTAGCTGAACTCCAACAGATTTGTGCTGTTAAACAAGTCCCTCCCAAATCACATTACAGTCACAAGCTAGCATTAGCATTAGCATTAGCATTAGCCAACAGTTTTTGCTGAAAATCAAACTCCTAAAAAGAACCAATCACAGGCTCCTGAAAATGTGCTCTTTAAATCACTTTTGAATTTTTTTCTTGAGTTTTCAGATGATCCTAAAACTTATTTGGTAGTGTTTGCTAATGTGTGCATTGTGTCACCATGGTAACTGCTGAACATTAGGCCATAGACATACATGCAGTCCAGTGTGATGTCACTGCAAAGTATCAATAAATGTGATCAAAAGTGCCTAAAGGTCATGGTTTATCCAGCTGTGAGTGAGGATGTAGATGTAGTAGTAGGTAATAACTGTACTAAAGTAAAGTACATTTTTATCTGTATGTTTATGTCACTATAACTTCATTTTGAAAACACCGTGTTCCTTACCCGAGTCCCAGCTGTCTGCAGACCACACTGGCGTCTCTGTGTGTCCAGTGAGAGTCACACACTGCCCCCCACTGGCCGTTCAGATACACCTCCACGCGACCGCTGTGAGAGGAACCGCCCACCAAATGGACCGCTCCTAAAAATACAATAAGACATAATAATTAAACATTTTGAAGAGGTATTAAACTTGTCTTTGCATTGCGTTCTGAAGGTCATAAACATAAACATCATTGGTTGAGCGGTCAGATCCACTGACCCACAGGTTGGAGGTGTGATTCCATCTCCCACGGATGAATGCTGTCATTGTGTCCTTGGGCAAGACACTTAACCTCCCTCACTCCCAGTGTCTGTGTGCACTGGTGTATGAATGTGTGTGTGAATGGGTGAGTGGTTCCTTGATATAAAGCACTTTGAGCCTTGAAGTTGAGAAAACTCTATCGCAGTACTTCAGTCTCATTGTGGCAGTCGCAGTAGTACATTCTTGTCTTACCCTGGTGGCAGTCGCAGTACTTCAGTCTCGTCTTACCCTGGTGGCAGTCGCAGTACTTCAGTCTCGTCTTACCCTGGTGGCAGTCGCAGTACTTCAGTCTCGTCTTACCCTGGTGGCAGTCGCAGTAGGCCCAGCCGATGGCTCCAGAGTTCTGCCTGAAGAAGCACCAGGGGTTGGACTCTCGGTCGGGGTTCCTGCAGAAGCTGTGGTCCCCGAGCCCCCTCCCCGGGTACTGCATCACATAGTCAGGAAACTCCGTCCACTTCAGACAGGGGGCGCCGGAGTCCGTCTGCGACACGGTGCCATTGTAATACCCCAGCTCAGTGAAGCCCTCGGAACAGGACAAGGGCACTGCCAAAAAAAGGGTTTCAGGGTTATTGGAGGAAGTTAATCTGTCAAAGGGACACATTTTTGGAGTGAAAATGCGCTGCGACTCAGAGAGGAGGATTCTTAAGGAAATAAATAAAATAAAATATGGTTTGGGATGAGAACGGATTGAAACTGTGCCAAAAATTCATGCACGGGAACTGATATTTTGCAGCTGATGTCATCCATGTTCCCTGGGGGTGTGATGCTAACTGTAGGCACTGCTCTTTCTTTATTTCCTTAGTTCCTTAGAGTTGATCTGGCCCTTTATCGTCCTTCATGTCCTCCCAGGTGAGCTCTGAAGGGGTTAGCCACAAGAGCAGATCTCTGGGGCCGGACTAATGCTTTTCCTCTGCTTCATCTGTTTAAATCTGAAGAGGAGAGAAAGAAAGAATGAGGGGGCAGAGAGTGAGAGAGAGAAAGAGAAAGAGAGAGGGAGGGAGGGAGAGAGAGAAAGAGGGAGGGAGAGGGGGAGGGAGAGAGGACAGAATGAAGGAGGGAGAGAAAGGGAGAGAGAAGGGGGAAGAGGGGGAGGGAGAGATAAAGAGAGGGAGGAAGAGAGGGATGGAGAAAGACGGGGGAGAGGGAGAAGAGAGAGCAGAGGGAGGGAGGGAAGGAGAGACAGAGGGAGGGAAAGAGAGAGAGAGCAGAGTGAGGGAGGGAGAAAGAGGGAGAGAGAGGGAGAGAGGGAGTGAGAGAGGGAGGGGGAGAGAGGACGGGAGAGAAAGGGGAGGGAGAGAAAGAGGGATGGAGAAAGACGAGAGAGAGGGAGAAGAGAGAGCACAGAGAGGGAGGAGGTTGAAGGATGGAGAAAGAGGGGAGGGAAAGAGAGGGATAAGAGAGAGCAGAGAAAGAGGGAGGGAGAGAGAGAGAGCAGAGAGTGAGGGAGAGTGAGTAGCACTGCTGCCAGTAATAATGATACAGACAGGGAGAGGAGGGAGAGAGAGAGAGAGGGAGAGAGGAAGGGAGCAGGTGGAGGGATTGTGAAAAGAGAGGGCAGAGGAGAAAGGGATAGAGAAAAGAAAGAGCAGAGGGCCAGATGACAGGGGAGTTTTGAAAGTACGAAACTAGGACAGGAGCAACACACGATAGAGTCTGGCCTTAAAATGACAGGAGCCGAGGTAAAGGAGCACGGTGGAACTTTTCTGGGTTGCATAATGCCACCTGCTGTGCTCCATGGAGACCAGCTGCTCCATTAGATCTGTGGAGAGGCAAGCTCGCTCTGAGTAAGAATGCATGTCTGTAGAGGTATTTTTCTATATATAAAAGAACTTTGGAACATTCCCTGCAAAACAATAAAATGAAACAAGCAGGTGTTGGACAACATACTAGAAAATAAAATCAAAATATATGACATATGATATATATGATATATGGCTTTAAACTGCTGTAGTCACTTTGTTGTGTGATGTAATCTGGGAGGTGTGTCTGTCCCTTTAAGAGCGAAACAGGAAGAGTGAGTTTGACAATCTCGTCAGGCGGCTTCAAAGACGAATGAGACACGCCTGCCACAGACCGCAAAGAAAACACCTCCAAGTCGTCTGAACAGGTACATTTAAAAGTCTACTTATATTGTGGGATTTGTTTAGTTGGTGAGATTTCATTGTGTTAAAAAGCAGGAAGTAGAAGAACTGACAGTTGAAGCCAGTGGAGACAGGGCCTTTTCTACTTTACAGAGTTTAAAACTTTTACGAACTTTACAAACTCCACCTTCTTTTACTGTGGACTCTGTTTTTGTGTTATTTAAAGCTGTTCAGTCTGGCCTGATGAAACAAAACAAAGTAGAAGTATATTTTTGGCTTGTTGCGTCTGGGGGCGGAGCTTCCCTGGTAAATCCAGAATCATCTCTTTGTATTTTTCTACAAAAGGATTTCAGTCTGGTCTCCACTCCGTCTGTCGCATCCGCACTTAGCAACGCTGTCAATCAAACCTGTTGCTAAAGCTAGCTGGAGTGACCTCAGGAAAAGAAGGCGTCTGGTTTGTCTGTTATTAATGTTCATATCTTGATTTACAGACACAATAGTGAAATAAAAATTTAATACGAACGCTTTAAGACCGAAATGACGACGAATGAACGAAGGGCCACAGTTTTTACAAAGAAAGTGAATTGGTGGAAGATATAGCGCTTTATTATTAGATGCAAACACGGAGGTCTCATTTTTACTGGAAGTAGAGTCGTCACGATACTCACTTTTTTTTTCACAATATCTGCACTGGCCCAGACCTGTTCCTTTATGCCCTGCTTTTGTTTAGACTTGAGCAGAGATGGCATCGGCGCCCCCTCTGGTGTCGGAGGAGCAGCTGTTGTGCCCCATCTGTCTGGGGGTGTTTGTGCGGCCGGTGTCGACTCCCTGCGGACATAACTTCTGCATGGACTGCCTGTCGTCGTACTGGAACCACAGCTCTGAGTGTGTGTGCCCGGTGTGTAAGGAGAGCTACAGCCAGCGCCCACAGCTCAGGGTCAACACCTTCATCTCAGGTAAACGGGCACAGGGGCAAAACAATGAACGCACAATTGTTTACGCTCATTCTTATCTGTATTACAATAAAATCTGCATTTTTACAATATTCACATATTCACATATATTTACAATATATTTTAGTCCAGTGAGGTTCATCTGGTTCCATTAATACAAAAATGATCAGCCCCCATCTTTATTAAATATGACTGGCCTGTAGAATGTGGTGATGTAATCTGAAATCAATTCTTTGCAGTGACATCATGGCTGGGTGGAACTGCATGTATGTCTATGGCACTTTAGAATTTAAAGGGCCCATATGACTCTATTCTCTGATCTCTGTTCTAATGTTGTTTCATCATAACAAACAGACCTGGAGTTGTGTTTTGTTTCATTCACACATGTTTAACACAAACTCTGTATATTTAGGCTGAGTTTTTTTCTCAAACTGAAAACACTCTGTTCCACCTTGTGATGTCATCAAGTGGTAATACAGGAAGTGCTCCACAGTGTTTTAAACTCCACACACCATAACTAGAATCATCTGGAATTGTCAATCTCTACTGAACTAAAGATAAACGAAGCTGTTAACTTGAAAACTACCACTTCATGACATCACAGGGTGGAACAGAGCGTTTTCAGCTTTGGAGATGTAGACAGACTAATAATAAAGTGTTACTCAAACATGTGTGAATGAAACAAAACACAACTCCAGGTCTGTTTTTGAGGAGGGAACGGCATTAGACCATGGATTAAACCTCACTAGAGTTTTGTGCAATATAGGATCTTTAATGTGTTAGTGCAGTTTTTACGAAATTAAAAAAAATAATGTAACGTAAAACAGGTTAAAGTAAATGCATTTTCTCTCAGGTTTGTGCCAGAGCTTCATGAACCAGCCCTTCAGTGCAGGAGAGATACAGTCCAGAGGAATCGAAGCCAAAGTGTCCTCCATGATCCAAGAGAAGGCCAGAGACGCTGAGTCCATCAAACAAGCTCTGGCCCAGAGACAAGAACAGACCAACAACTTGACCAAAACCATGAAAGATTTAACTTCACTGGTCAAAAAGATGGAGGAAAAGCAGCAGCACGTGGGCCTGGAGGCTGAGAGAGTCCTTCAAGAAATCGAAAACGAGATTAAGGATCTTACAGAGGCTCAAAACGAACTCAAAGATGTGAATTTGAACCAAGACACTCAGTTTTTACAAAAGTTCTCACTAAATTCTGCTAAAAAACCCTTCGCTATCAACTTAAAGTCTGAGTCAGAAATGCAGCAGTTAAGAGCATCCTTAAGCACTGCTCTGTCTAGACTTCAAGTTCATTTAGACAACATGGGAGCAGGTTTTATATCTGACATCTCTGCTTTAAAACATGCCCAGAAATTCGCGATAGACGTGACTCTAGATCCACAAACGGCTCATCATCGTCTGACCCTCTCCCGTGATTTGAAACAAGTCAAATTCAATCCAAATGCTAATGCTAAAGCTAACATGTCTAGCAATCCAGCTAAGTTTGCGAAACACTTGGCTGTGCTCGGAAGGCAGGGAATCCAGTCCGGCAAGTTTTATTTTGAAGTTTCGGTTGGGGCCAAATCAGAGTGGCTTGTGGGAGTGGCTCTAGCGTCGGTGGAGAGGAAAGAAAAAATCCCACACGTTCCCGGGAGCGGAGTTTATGCCTTATATTTCCGAATGGGCTGCTTTGAGAGGTTTTGCCAGCCCAATGTTCAAATTCATCAAGGAAAAGTGGAAAAAGTTGGTGTTTTCATGAATTATGAGGAAAGGCAAGTCTCGTTTTATGATGTAAACGGAGCCAAACTGATCCACACGTTTGAGGACTGTGGGTTTGGTGCAAAGATACATCCTTATTTTAACCCATGTGACAATGAGCTTGGGAATAACCTCACGCCATTGATCATCTCTCCTGTCAGTCAAAAGTGAAAGTTTTATGAAAATGTTTATTTGTTTTTACTGCTGCTCAGAACATAAAATTATAAATCGAACTTTCTGTAATATTCAGATTATGATATTTCTCCACTGTGGGACTTTTGTTTAAATGAAGAAAAATAATTAAAGCCGTTTTATGAGTTAATGATTCACTCTCCAAAAATGGCAGCACCTTGCACGCTGAGAAGAATCAGGGAGATTTAAGACAGAATTTATATCAAATCAGCTGTTGTTGTTTTTTCCAAAGATGGGCATTATGGGAAATCGACTTTTTGGAGCTTTCTACCATATTACAACAAAACAAAAGCATCAAACATCAGATGTCGTCCACGCATGTTTGAATAATCTTGCCATCTCTCCCAGACTCCATTGAAACCCTCCTTACGCTTAGCAGTACAAGTCTGTACGAGGCTCCGCCCACTAGCCTACGTCTCCCACACGACAATTCTCCATAAATATACAAAAACATGATACAAAACTGTACACGGCAACTCGACAAACCTGATGTGACGTGCAGTCGTTTCATTAGTGGGATGCAGCTGATTGTGTTGTGATGGTGCTCTGAAGGGGGAGTGACTTAGCACATAGGAAAAAGGGAGGGGAGACTCAGAGCGTCAAAAACAAAAGCGAAACTTAAAAAAACATGTTAATAAGTTGTTTTTGGACGAATATAGCGTTTTGAAAACAATAAAAGGGAACATGGTGAACTAATTATGTTATGTGTTACAGTTAATACCCCACAGAAATCAAATACCCCCTCTTAAATACCCCACTTAAGTAAATACCCCCTCTTTAATACCCCACAGAAATAAATACTCCATCTTTGACAAACTCAGAAACTTAGCACAGATAATAATGAATAATTAATGAAGTGAATGACGTGACCTTTGTATTGGTTGAGTTTCTGAGCTGTTCTGTCGGCTTTAAATCGAAGCGCTGTCTCTTTAAGAGGCTGAGTCATGATAAAAAGTTATATCTGTGTTTGCGCAGAAACTCACTTCTCAGGTCGACTTCAACAAACTAAAGTATTAAACTCGAGAGGTGCGAGGATGTGGGGGATACTGGAGCTGTACATATGAAGAGCACTGTTGGTCAGAGGAGAGTGAGTCTCCTCAAACAGGAGGCTCTTTAAAACGCACATACAAATACTCATGGACCATATCAGTACAGAAACCACAGTGTCTCTATCGCTGTCTCCCCACATTTCGTCTCTCGATCTCTCACTTCTCCACAACCCACAGACTCACTGCCACACACTGCTCCAACTATTACCACCACATCACCACTCTATCGCCATGGGAACGCTCTGCAGCCTCCCAGCTCCCATAATCCCTTTCACCAGCACAATGAGTATTTGACACGCTTCACTGTTGGGGGGGGGCGGACCGGGGGGGAGGGGCAGCTGGCGGCGTTTTGCATGAACCTCAGATACTGTAAGGACAAAATGTAAACGGATCAAAGAAAGTACAGCTACAGGAGACAGGAAATAATATTTTTATTTTAATTTTTTTGAGGAAACGCGAAAAAAATGTAGATTGGATTAAACGTCACTGTCACTAATTATTTACAGGTCCCTGAATATGACATTTTTATGAATATACAGTCAAAGTGAAGCCGCTGGATGATCTCCTGATCCTGAGCTTTACTTATTTACTTACTTTACTTACACTTTTTATGAATGAGTCACTGAGCTGTTTCCTCTTTTAAAGTAACTAACAGTAATCAGTACTCAGATTACTTTTGAAATGAAATAATCAGATTAGTTTTGCAGTGATCTGACTGACACTGATCATAAAATATACAGTACATGTAATGATTTGTGTTTGTCATTAGTGTAGAAATCTGTTTGTATTTGACTTCTCACTGCCCCCTTGTGGCCGGAGTGTATCAAAGATGAATTTAAAATTATATGTGTGTGTTTGTGTTTTATTTTGGTCTGTGTCTTTAAAGCTTTTTACAAACAACAACAGACGACAAAAGATTATATCGCACACACAATCACTCTGAGCCAAAGTTCAGTTTTAAAATTAGAAACTGAAGTCATTCTCAGGTCTGATTTCAGTATTTCAAAATGTATAAATGTATAAATGGAAGTATTTTTAAGTATAAATATATAAACTGAAGTATTTGAGTCAAACCCACAGTAATAATTTAAACCTGGATATTATTTATTTGAGCTTTTATTCTTAAATAAAATCATTTTCAATTTTCACTGACCTGATCCCTGACTCTGACCCGACTCACTTAAACTGACTCTGTTTGATAAACGAGGTGATAACAGCCGTTTAAAGGGCTCATTTATCAGGGTGAGGGATGGAGCAGAGCCCCCTCTTCCTTCTCCTCCTCCTCTCTCTCCTTCACCTCATCTCTCCCTCCCCACTGCAAACCCCCCTCTTCTTCGTCCTCTTCCTCTAACCTTTTCATCTCTCCCCTCCTCTCTCCTCTTCCTCTTTTACCGTTTTCATCTTTCCTCTTCCTCCCCTCCTGCTCTCTTCTTCCTCCTCCTCTATCATTTTCATCTCTCCTCTCCCTCTAGTGTTTTCATCTCACTCTTCCCTCCTCCTCTACCGTTTCCATCTCTCTTCTTCCTCCTCCTCCTCTCCTTCCTCTACCATTTTCATCTCTTCTCTTC
The DNA here is from genome assembly GCF_009829125.3 of Periophthalmus magnuspinnatus. Taxonomy (NCBI): domain Eukaryota; kingdom Metazoa; phylum Chordata; class Actinopteri; order Gobiiformes; family Gobiidae; genus Periophthalmus; species Periophthalmus magnuspinnatus. Next base: position 18,066,087 of record NC_047144.1, read on the forward strand.
CTCCTCTACTGTTTTCATCTCTTTCTCATCTCCCTCCCCTCCAACTTCTCTCTCCTCTTCCTCCTCTCTCCTCTTGCTCCTCTACCTCCACTCTTCCTCTCCCTCCTCTACCGTTTTCACCTCTCCTCTTCCTCCTCCTCATATCCATCCCCCCCTCCTCCTCTCTCCTCTGTTCTTCTCTCTCCTCTCCCTCCTCTACTGTTTTTATTTATCCTTTCTCCCCTCCTCCTCTCTTCTTCCTTCTCCTCCTCTACCACTGTCATCTCTCCTCTTCCTCCTCTATCATTTTCATTGCTCCTCTTCCTTCTTCTCTCTCCTCTCCCTCCTCTACCATTTTCCTCTCTCTTCTTCCACCTCTCCCTCTTCTACCGTTTTCACCTCCCCTCCTCCTCTCCCTCTCTCCTTTGTTATCACTTTGGGGTAGGCCTGGTGAACGGCCAGGTCCGCAGGGGAAGCAGACAGTGTGAGTTTATTGGTGGGAGACAGGAGCGTTCAGGGTCTGGAGAAAATGCGGGACAGTCTTTATTATGTCATGGTAAAAGAAAAGAAAGAAATGTGATTAGAAACAGAGGAGACAGGGAGGAATGGAGGAGGTGAAGAATCTCAGGCTCTTGTTCTCGAGTGATGGAAGGATGTAGTGTAAGACTGACAGGTGATTGACAGCACCTGCAGGGAGTGGTTTAGTCCTGCTTTTGTCCCAGTTTAGTCCTGGTTTAGTCTTGATTTAGTCTTGGTTTAGTCTTGGTTTAGTCTTGGTTTAGTCTTGGTTTAGTCCTGGTTTAGTCTTGGTTTAGTCTTGGTTTAGTCCCGGTTTAGTCCCAATTTAGTCTTGGCTTAATCCCGGTTTAGTCTTGATTTAGTCCTGGTTTAGTCCTGGTTTAGTCTTGCTTTAGTTCCGGTTTAGTCTTGGTTTAGTCCGGGTTTAGTCTTGGTTTAGTCCAGGTTTAGACCCAGTTTAGTCTTGGTTTAGTCCTGGTTTAGTCTTGGTTTAGTCCCGGTTTAGTCTTGGTTTAGTCTTGGTTTAGTCCTGGTTTAGTCCCGGTTTAGTCCTAGTTTAGTCTTGGTTGAGTCCTGGTTTAGTCTTGGTTCAGTTCTGGTTTAGTCCTGGTTGAGCCTTGGTTTAGTCCTGGCTTAATCCCGGTTTAGTCTTGGTTTAGTCCTGGTTTAGTCCCGGTTTAGATCTCTTTTCCCACCCTCAAATCAGGTCATGGGTAATGACCAAAAGAGGATCGTGTGTTAAAATGAGTTTCCTCAGACCAACCTCTTAAAACTCCACCCACAACCACATTTCAAATAGGCGGAGTCTGGATGTAGAAGGAACAGTGCGATCGGGTTAACTGGTATTCACACTTCAATCAAAGTGTTTGTAATCAGAAACACCCGGCTGTAATCAGGGCAGTCCTGTGTGATGTCACATAGTACTTGAAATTGCTTGTTCTGACTTGTTTTTGACCTGAAAGCTGCAAATGTTCCTAGTTTGCTCGGAAGTCGTCAAAAATGATTGCAGGCAACGAAGCAGATAATGATTTAAAGACCACAGACACAGTTCAGTATCAGAAACATGGACTTGTTTATCTTACCTGAGTTCTGCACTTCATTCAGGTAACTGTCGTCTGCCACCACCTGCACAAACACACACACACACACACAGATGGTTAATATCACAGCAGTTCACAGTACAGTTCCCCGACGCCCAAACTGAAGCTCTGCGTTTAAGTATTGAGCGGGGAAAACACAGGCGCTTTATAGAGAGAATGAAGGACCAGCTACAAAACTCAGAATATGGGGAATAATTATGTTTAATGTCCAAACCAGCTGGAAAAATGCACCGAGAGTCAAACAGTAAACTGCTGCTTTTACTAATGTGTAAAAATAGGCTCTAGAAACAGCAGAGTGAAAACCTGCGCCGAGACGCCCACTGCTCCAGACAGGTTCAACCACAGACTGTGTAAAGAAGTGGACTAAGTGAGTGTGACGTCACCCGCGGCGTTCGGCTCCAGTCAAATGAAGCTCGTCGAGGCTAGAGCAGTTATATCGGCCAATCTGGAGCCCAGTTCTATATTTGGAAATCCAACTGGGAGTATCATAGCAACCAAAGAGCCAATCCAGAGCGAGACTATTGAAGGTAACGTCCATTTCTGCCCGCGCCACTGGTTTAACGCTGTCAATCAAACCTGATGCTAACGCTAACAGGAGCAACCTCGGGAAAGAAGGCGCCTGATTTGTCTGTTATTAATGTTCATCTTGTGATTTACAGACACAAAAGTGAAATAAAAACCCCAGGATCATGTAGAGCAGGTTAATACGAACATTTTAAGGTTTAACGCAGTGACACTGAAGAATGGGTCAAATGCAGAGGACGGGAACATTAAAGTGAACCTTAACCTTCAAACACACTGGACACACAAATCTGAGAAAATGGATGGACCAATTCTCTTATCGACTCCTTCCTGTGATATTAAAAAATTCATAAACTCATGAGAATCCATTTTGTACTGATCCCATCGCTGTTTTTCGGCTCCACCCACTGAAGAACTGGCCCAATCCCAGAGCAGCGGGGACGATGCGATCCTTTTTGTCCAAGCCCAATGAAAACACGAGTGTAATCTTATGGTGCAGCGTTGTCTACTTGTCGACTTGTTCTACTGTTGTGATGCTTCGACCAATCAGATTTAAGTATTTGTCTGAAGGTCCCGCCTTTTCCCGGTTGCTTTCAGCGAGAGAGATCCCAGATGGATAATGTGCAGAGCTCCACTCAAGACCAAAACACACGAGTAAGAGCCAAATGGACGACACTGTAACTGTTTGGAGCTACTGGAGATACTCGGATTTCAAACTATATTTCGACATTAAAGAATAGACTTGATACTTGACACCGATACCACGACGATGATGATAAAAACACTCTTTCTTTAGACAAATGCTCCATGCCATGTGTGTATACTTGTCTATGTGTCTTATACTTGTGAAAGGTACAGCTCAACATCATTATAAACATATTCAAGACAGGTTCATTTCTGTCTTGTGAAATAAAAACCCCAGGATCATGTAGAGCGGGTTAATACGAACATTTTAAGACCAAAATGACGAGTCTGACAGCAGCAGTTACAGAGAGAGGGGCCGCAGTTTTTCAATAGAATGTGAATTGAAGCCAGAGCCGATGGAGCCAGAAGCGCGCCCATGATCACTTCCTGTTTTGTACGCGACGGCTAGCAGGTTAGCTACGTCCATTTATATATACAGTCTATGGACACTTCACTATCACTAGCTGTCACTTGATTTTCCACCTCCTTGTTCATGACGATATTGCTACATGCTAACGCTAATTTCAAAACATAATACATTTCCCAGTGTCCTCAGCTGTTCTGTGTTTGCACCTGCTCCTCTATGTGTGTGCGTATGTTTATATCGCACTGGGCTCAGCTGCGATGCGCCTGATACGATTAGCATGCTAATGTAGCCGTGTTATGATCTGAACGCACAAATCGCCGGGCGTGTTTGAAACCAGAGGTCACCTGTTCTCGCTCTGAGGTCGTCACACGAGAAGCAACAGCCTTTGGAGACGAGGAGTTACATTTTTATCATGATTCTGTTTTTAAATCTTTAGCGTTTTTGTTAGGATCATTAACAAGAACATCATGACTTCCTCAGACTAAGCAAAAAATTAGATATTATTATTATTTCTTTGGCTGAAATGTTCCACAGTATGACATTAAACTTACCTATCTAGCGTTTATTTCATTACATGGTCCTAAGGATAGGCGACGTCATAAGGTCAAGTTACAGGTCAGATCACTGGAAACTCGAGGCTAACGCTATAAATGCATGTTTTTCGAGATGTTTCATAGCAATAAAAACACCTCATTTAATGCCATACTGAGGAACATTCCAGGCAAAACAAAGCTCACACAATAACTCTAAAGCAGCACGATCCCAGTAAACTCTTTTGTAAATGGCTCAAATAATAAAAATGTAAAACTTTAAACAAATAAACATCAGAACTTAGAGCATTTCTGAGGATGACCAGTAGGTGGCGTGACGAGCACCTGGCCACATTAAAGAGGAAAAGAGAGACTCGGATCGACACGGAGACAAGCTCACGTTTCAAACTTTGATACAGGCCCAAAACAAACAGAAAAAAGAAGTGGTATAGACTAACAGAAAAGTTCCATAGTGCAACTTTATTTCAATCAAACTCCCTGCTGCAGTTTGATCCTGGATGAGGCCAGTTTGTCCAAAGCATCCAGAGGTGAAAGCGTTTGAATTTAGACCCTGGTCGCGTCCCGTACTAAACCAGGAAGTGACCTCATCCGTGACATTGTTGTTTTGCTGAGTCAAGAAACCTTTGGCTCTATTCTCTGGTTACATTATGTTTGACTTTGAGGCTCGTTCAGTTAAAGCCGGACTCTCGCCCCTGGACCGCCGTCACAGACTCTCCCCCCGGACCTCCCCCCGGACCTCCCCCCGGACCTCACCCCGGACCTCACCCGCAGACTCTTTATTTTTATAGAATGTATTTTAAAATGTCATTTACTTCACAGACGCAGGGACCAAACAGCCGAGCTCACACTGAAGACATGACATATTTACGTCTGAAACTTTACAGTGACGTCAACTGCACGCATTGGCAAACGCTGCTAAAAGCTTTAAGATGAGCTTCAGACAGAGCAGTGCCTTCAGTTAGCAGGTTAGGCTGCGTTTACGTGAAAAACATTCTGAAGGATCTTTGACTTAGATTCAGGTGTAGGTCAAAAAGAATTATGATGGTAGAATAGTCTGTGTGCTCTCTCTATGTTACAGCCAAAGAAACAACGCTTCCATGGAAACAAGCCGGACAAATAAGAGTCAGGTTTGTGGAAATGCAAGCCCGCTCAAAGTAAGGACTAGTATTGTCAAAAGTATCAAAAATCAGACACTAGAACTTGTATCAAAACTAAATCCTCATCACATTGTCTAAAAGAAAGAGTGTTTTTATCATCATCGCGATATTGGAGTCAGTTTTGAGTATCAGATTCTATTCAATAGCATTTGCACTATATTACGTGGTTAGCTAGTGTGGTTTCTCTGATATATTTTATTAAATGTACTAAAAAAAAGAATTTAAAAAAATGACCCTGTTTGTCTTTGTCCTGGAAACAGGCCCCAGCTGATAAAAGCCACAGCGTCCAGTGTCTGAGATGCCAGGTCAGTTCTGTGTAAGACTGTACTGTCCTGATGAACAGAGAATTAGATTGTTTTTACTGTTTATTTATTTTTATTATTTTGTTTTATTTTTTATTTGTTTGTATTATTTTGTTTATTTTTATTAATTCATTTATTTATTTATTTTTTTTAATTTGTATTATTTTGTTTATTTTTATTTATACATTTTTTATTTATTGATCATTAAATGTAGAATGTAAAAGGGAACATTCAGACGCGCTATAAGAGCTACAGTTTTGGATCCAGACTCACACTTCTTCAATACAAAGATGTAAGTCTTGTCACCGGTGAATCTCCCAGAGTTAAGATGGGTGTGATTGACAGGTGGATTAGCCAATCAGAGACACGCCTGGTCCAATTGTATCAAAACAAATATGGCTGCTTACGAGGAGAACAAAAAATCACCAGGGACTGAAAAACATGGAGGATTTCTGCAGAACCAGTGAGCGAAGCTAAATTCATCTGAAGTGAGGGAAATGTCAGTTTGTGATCAATGAGCTCCCGCGTTTCACATGTGTCACTGAAATAAACAAATCTGATTGATTCATGTTTAGTTCTGACTTGAGACGTGACGGAGGATGAGAGACCAGACTGATATTAATCTGTACAACATACAGAGAGATCAGTCTGGATTTGACACTTAAATGTTCTCGTAGGGAAATGTGTCCTCTGCATTTGACCCATCGTTCAGTGCCGCTTAAGTGGACCTCAGGGAAAGAAGGCGCCTGATTTGTCTGATATTAATGTTCATATCTTGATTTACAGACACAAAAATGAAATAAAAAAATGATGATCATGTAGAGCGGGTCAATACGAACATTTTAAGACCAAAATGACGAGTCTGACAGCAGCAGTCACAGAGAGAGGGGCCATGTTTTTTACAGAGAAAGTGAATTCGAGCCAGAGTCGGTGGAGAGGGAAGTGCGTCCATGATCACTTCCTGTTTGGAACGCGGCGGCTAACAGATTAGCTACGTCCATTTATATAAACAGAGTACGGTCTTGTTACAATTTTCTTTCTTCTCCAAACAGTTCTTCATCTAAATATCTGTCTCATTTGGTCTAAAGTCGTACAGATGTATAAACGGGCTCCCTCTCTTTCTCCCCCTTCACACTCTCTCTCTCCCCCTCTTACTCCCTCTCTCTTTCCCTGTCATTTTCTCTCTTCTTCTCTCTTCTCTCCCAATCTCCTCTCTCTTTCTCATTCTTTCTCTCCTTCTCTTTCCCTCTTTCCTTCTCTCTCCCTTTCTCTCCTCTCTTTCCCTCTTTCTCTCCTTCTCTCTGTCCTTCTCTCTCTCCCTCTCTCGCTCTCTTCTCCAAACAGTTCTTCATCTAAATATCTGTCTCATATCTGTCTAAAGTCGTACAGATGTATAAATGTGCTTGTGTCTCTGCGTTGTGTCTCTGCGTTGCGTCTCTGTGTTGTGTCTCTGCGTTGCGTCTCTGTGTTGCGTCTCTGTGTTGTGTCTCTGCGTCGCGTCTCTCTGTTGTGTCTCTGTGTTGTGTCTCTGTGTTGTGTCTCTGTGTTGTGTCTCTGTGTTGTGTCTCTGTGTTGTGTCTCTGTGTTGCGTCTCTCTGTTGCGTCTCTGTGTTGTGTCTCTGTGTTGTGTCTCTGCGTTGCGTCTCTGCGTTGTGTCTCTGCGTTGTGTCTCTGCGTCGTGTCTCTGTGTTGCGTCTCTGTGTTGTGTCTCTGCGTCGCGTCTCTCTGTTGTGTCTCTGTGTTGTGTCTCTCTGTTGCGTCTCTATGTTGTGTCTTTGTGTTGTGTCTCTGCGTTGTGTCTCTGCGTTGTGTCTCTGCGTTGTGTCTCTGTGTTGCGTCTCTGCGTTGTGTCTCTGTGTTGTGTCTCTGTGTTGCATCTCTGCGTTGTGTCTCTGTGTTGCGTCTCTGTGTTGCGTCTCTGCGTTGTGTCTCTGTGTTGTGTCTCTGCGTTGTGTCTGTGTTGTGTCTCTGCGTTGTGTCTCTGTGTTGCGTCTCTGCGTTGCGTCTCTGCGTTGTGTCTCTGCGTTGCGTCTCTGTGTTGCGTCTCTGCGTTGTGTCTCTGTGTTGTGTCTCTGTGTTGCGTCTCTCTGTTGTGTCTCTGCGTTGTGTCTCTGCGTTGTGTCTCTGCGTTGTGTCTCTGTGTTGCGTCTCTGCGTTGCGTCTCTGCGTTGTGTCTCTGTGTTGCATCTCTCTGTTGTGTCTCTGTGTTGCGTCTCGCTGTTGTGTCTCTCTGTTGTGTCTCTGCGTTGTGTCTCTGTGTTGTGTCTCTGTGTTGCGTCTCGCTGTTGTGTCTCTCTGTTGTGTCTCTGCGTTGTGTCTCTGTGTTGTGTCTCTGTGTTGCGTCTCTCTGTTGTGTCTCTCTGTTGTGTCTCTGCGTTGTGTCTCTGCGTTGTGTCTCTGCGTTGTGTCTCTGTCTCCTCTCTCACTGCCTTCTCTCTCTTTGGGTTTAATAGAATCCGCTCGGTGCTGTTCTGATCATAACTTCCACAGACCTCCCGTGCAGCGGACCAAACCGGGGCCGTATGTTCTCACACGCGTTTGATCACTTCATATTAATCAGTTATTACTCAATTATCAGTGAGGCAAAACGAACATTCATTTAATTAACGAAAAAAACAAAATACTGTGATAATCGATAATACTGAAACTACTGTGGACATAGTGATTAAAGGGACGTGTTGAAGTGGACATAGTGATTAAAGGGACGGGCTGAGCGGTTCTTTGCTCCTTGTTCTCCAGTTTATGGCCGATAAATGCAGATATTCGCATGTAAACAAGTGCTGTATTTCTACTAGACACGGGACAATATTGAAATTTTGTGTGACAATTATCAAGGCCAAAAAAATTGCGATTAACGATTATATCACGATAATTATTAAAGTTGTTATGGATATTACTAATTATAACTTTAATACTATGAATGAGTTCCATGTTTAAACAACTGTTATAGCCTTGTATTTTGTTATCATTGAAAAAAACTACGATTTATCAGAAAATTTTACGGATGTTCAGGGCCGTCAACTCAAATTTTGGGGCCCTGGACAATAAACGTCACGTGGGCCCCCGTCTAATACAAATTAATAGGAAGAGGGTCCAATTCTGGTCGTTTTTTTCTGCACATTCAGGTGATGTAATGGCGATTTTCTTAGTTGATGGTTATCACGATGTATAAAATGTCCCACAAACGATTAGTCAACCCGTTTATTGTTCCATCTTTAATTTCTACTGGGTGTTAAAAACCTTAGTAACATTCACAATTCTGTTTTATCTAAATCTCCAGTGATGAGAAGTAACGAAAATATGTACTCTGAACACTTACTTTGAGTAACTGTATTCTGGTACTTTTCCTCTTTCACTTGGTGGTTTTCAGAGTACAGTTACTACAATCAAAGGAATACACACAACACATGCATAAAATGAACCCTGTGTGTTTTTTCATGGGACGACGCTGCAAATTAGTCTTGGCTTTAAATGCTGTAGTAAAAAACACGTCTCATGTACAGACTTGTCTCTACAAAAACACCCTTAAATAAAAATACTGGCTCAAACTGCTTGGGATCAATGAGAAAAATGTAAAACACTGGTGGCGAGGAGGAGGAGATTTGAACCTCTTTGATCAGTGAAACAAACATAAAACTGTTTTAATCCTGTGTTTATTTTTTACTCTAGAATTTAAATACAACTCTGTGTAAAAGTATTCAGAACACAGGACTCTGATTGGACCCTGTGTCAAGATACAGTCCCCTGATTGGACCGTGTGTCAGGATACAGTCCTCTGATTGGACCGTGTGTCAGGATACAGTCCTCTGATTGGACCATGTGTCAGGTGCTTTACAAAATACATTTTAATTTGTGTATTCCGTATTCTTCCCATATGGAATACAAAAATACAAAGATACAAAACTCTGATTGGACAGATTGGACCGTGTGTCAGGATACATTTCCCTGATTGGACCAACCATGTGTCAGGTGCTTTACAAAATACATTTTAATTTGCATATTCCGTATTCTTCCCATCACTGTACAGCCACATCATAACACCGCACATTAGCCTACCTTATCCTTGTATTTCACGTATACTCTTTAAAGTAACCTATATGCACGTGCACAGTGTGACCTACTGACGTGAAAACCTGATTCTGAAGCCTCCTCTCCTCAAATGCGTAAAAATACCAAAACTGACCGAGATCTTTGACGCTATTCCACGTGTTATTTTGCACCTGGCGCTGTTTCGGTGCACAATAACACTCACTGCCTATAGAGAAACACACAGGAGCTGTTATGAGGCACCTGCTGTAGCCACCGCGCGCTCCCCTGCCTCTCTGCTCTTGGCTTTGACTGAGTGGGTTTGACAGTGTCCATCCGGGCGTGTGGTGTCCATCCCCGAACAACCAGCGGGCAAAAGCTCCAATCACGCCCCTTTCGTCATGACACCCCACACCAAGAGGGACCAGAGTGGGGTACAGGGGGTGACCAGGACCAACGGAGCGAAGCTTGTAACCGACCTGGACACTGGCGAGTAATTGGCTCACTGCGTTTGTGATCGGATCCTTTTACGCACAAGCAACGTGGACTTACCCCTCCCCGCGAACGCGCCAGCAAAAACACCTACATTTAAATGATATATAGGTCAATAATAGGTAAGAAACAGGCGGTACACGTTCAGTAGGTTACGCACGGGTCTTACCTCCGCCAGCAGCGGCATCCACAGGCACACGCTCCCGAACAAAAGCAACATTTCCCGGCTGCAGTGAGGCGTCCCTCCCGCCCGAAGCTGGTTCCGTCAGAGTCCCACCGCTCCCATGTTCTGGTGCCTGAAAGCGGGTGGGGGTGCTGAGGCAGTCCGCTGAGCTCCGTGTGCGCTGCTCAAGGAGGAGAGAGAAAGAGAAAGAGGAGGAGGAGGAGGAGGAGGTGGGAGGAGGATGGAGAGAAGGAGGGATAAAAGGGTGCGGCACGAAAAAAACAGCGACATAAACCAATCCTGAAACTGTTGAGGTTTGCAAAACGACCCCCCTATCTCTCCTTCTCTCTCTCTCTCTCGCTCGCCTCTTTTCGTTCACTCCCTCTCTTTCTCCCCCTTCACCCCCCCCCCCACTTCTTACTCCCTCTTTCAATCACAGGTTCACTCCCTCTCTCCGTTTCTCTTTGCGTCTGTCCTTTTCACTCTCTCCTCTCTTTCTCTCCTTCTCTTTCCCTCCTTTCTCTCTGCCCCTCTCCCCTTCTCTCTCTCATTCTCTCCTTCGCTCTATCTGTCCTTCTCTCTTTCCCTCCTCTCTCTCTTCTCGCTTCTCTCTCTCATTCTCTCCCTCTCTCTTCTCCCTTTCTCTCTCACATTCCCTCTCCTTCTCTCTCTAACCTTCTCTTTCCCTCACTCCTTTTCTTTCTCTTTCCATCATTCTCTCCTCTCTCTCCCTTCTCTCTTTCTCCTTCTCTATCTCTCTCTTCTCTCCCTTTCTCTCTCTCTTTCTCTGTCCCTTTCTTCTTCTCTCCTGCTCTCTCTTCTCTCTGTTTCTCTCTGTTTCTCTCTTTCCCTCTCTCTTCCTCTCCTTCTCTATCTCTCTCTTCCCTCCATTTCTCTCTCTACCCTCTCTTTCTCTCTCCCTTTCTTCTTCTCTCCCTCTCTTTCCCTCTTTCTTCCTCTCATTCTCTCTTTCTCCTTCACTATCTCTCTCTTCTCTCCCTTTCTCTCTTCCCTCTCTTTCTCTCTCTCCCTTTCTTCTTTGCTCCCTCTATCTTTCTCTCCCTCTCTCTTCCCTCTCTCTTCCTCCCCTTCTCTCTTTCTCTATCTCTCTTCTCTCCCTTTCTCTCTTCACTTTCTCTTCTTCTCTCCCTTTCTTCTTCTCTTCCTCTCCTTCTCTCTTTCTCCTTCTCTATCTCTCTCTTCTCTCCCTTTTCACTCTCTTCACTCTTTCTCTTCTTCTCTCCCTTTCTTCTTCTCTCCCTCTCTCTCTCTCTCTCCTTCTCTCTTTCCCTCTCTCTTCCTCTCATTCTCCCTTTCTTCTTCTCTCCCTCTCTTTCTCTACTTCTCTCTCTTTCTTCTTCTCTCTCTCTCTCTTCTCTCCATCTCTCTCTTCACTCTCTTTCTCTACTTCTCTCTTTCTCTCCTTCTCTTTCCCTCTCTCTTCCTCTCATTCTCCCTCTCTCTCTTCTCTCTCTTTCTCTACTTCTCTCTCTTTCTTCTTCTCTCTCTCTCTTCTCTCCATCTCTCTCTTCACTCTCTTTCTCTACTTCTCTCTTTCTCTCCTTCTCTCTTTCCCTCTCTCTTCCTCTCATTCTCCCTCTCTCTCTTCTCTCTCTTTCTCTACTTCTCTCTCTTTCTTCTTCTCTCTCTCTCTCTTCTCTCCCTCTCTCCATTTCTCTCTTTCTAAATGTTTTTGTATAAATGAATGGTGTTTGGTCTTAAATGTGAAGAGGCTGAAAACATAATAAGGTTTTATATCTTCTGTTTACATTTTTATAAACATTTTACTCACTAAATATTTTTATAGTTTTTTTTTTATTTTAAGACTTTATATCTGCTGTTTGTGTCTCTGTGAACATCTGACTCACTAAATGTTTCTGTTGTTTTTATTTATAGATTTAAAATGATGAGTTGTTGATCCAAACCCTGTGTTTACGTCACAGTTCGAGCTCTGTTTTGTTTAAAGCCTCATGTGACTAACCCTGTTTGTGGGCGGAGCTACTTTAAACATGTGACTAACCCTGTTTGTGGGCGGAGCTACTTTAAACATGTGACTAACCCTGTTTGTGGGCGGAGCTACTTTAAACATGTGACTAACCCTGTTTGTGGGCGGAGCTACTTTAAACATGTGACTAACCCTGTTTGTGGGCGGAGCTACTTTAAACATGTGACTAAACTCTGTTTTAATCTTGTTTTACTGTTTTATCATCAGACTCTCACCCGGAGCTGTGTCTTGTTCTGTTAATCCAAAGTCTCTGAGCCTCAAAAATGCTCTGTTCACATTTTGCTGATTAGTTATGTCATAGATAAAACTTCAGACTGTAGTTTTTAAGCTCATAAAACATCTTCAAACTGTTTCTAATGGTTCCTGTTGCTGACTGCAGAGGGCGCTCTAACACCTAAACACCTCCTCAGAAAAACAGGTGTACTTCATGAAGTAGATTTTCCAAATGCAGAAATGATTTTAATTTAAAAATGTGAAACACTGATCCCAAGGCGTCGAAAAGCAGGTTTAAAAGAGAATGTTTAATATTTGTTGAGTAACTTTTCTGCCTCTGGAGGAATTTTCAAGAAATAAAACTCCTGAAACAGAGTGAAATCCACAGATATGTTTCAAGATGAACATGCAGATTTCAACATCTCCATGGAGACAAAGGGTCATCACTGCGAAGTAAAGATTATGACCAGATTTGAACTATAGTGAAAAAAGAGTAGAGTGACAGTTTCTCCTCATCACCACAAGGTCTCAGGTTTGAAGAGACTCATCCTCAAACTATACAAGTTATGAACTGACATCGTTTTATTTACACTGAGGCTCTGAAGCAGAACAACGACCATGTGTTTTCTGGAGTTTTCCAGAGTCTGTATCAGTGATAAATGTGAGTGTGTCCCATTGACTGTATATATAAATGGACATAGCTAACCTGCTAGCCGTCACGTTCCAAACAGGAAGTTATTACGGACTTCTGGCTCCTATTCACTTTCTATGTAAAAACTGTGGCTCCTCTCTCTGTAACTGCTGTTGTCAGATTAGTCGTTCTGGTCTTAAATGTTTGTACTATGGGTGAGGTGAGGATGGGAGCTCCAGGTAAAGGTCCCGTGGTGCTACTGTTGTGCCATAAAGACCGACGGAGGGACCAAAGGTACAGACTGGGGAATAAAAAAGTTTTGCTGATGCAGGAATGTGAATGAAGGTAGACAGAGCAGACAGTTGGGAGCGATGTCGTAGGCAGTCGTCTTGGAGCAGGTCGTGGGTCACAGGGTCAGAGGCTGAGGTGTTCTTACCGGTCGTGGAGAGCTGGGTCGGAGACAGAAATGCAGAGTGGCTCCAAGGTGTGGGATCACGGTGGATAAATGGACAAATAAACTGGAACATGACATGAAGGATGACCCGTGGGAATACAGGGAGATAACAAGAAAATACCGGAAGGTGACAAGACGATCTGGCCCCGAGTGTGGGGTCCTCAGTCCTTTTGTGCTCACAGGTGAAGCAGAAGCAGGTGTAGTCAGAGTCTCCGCCCAGCTCCAGGCTCAAACACAGAAGGGAGGGGGGGAAAACGGCACAGGACACATACAAAATCCCAAATCCTGACATGTCATTTTAGTTTTTGTGTGTTATGTCATTAATATTGTGTTGTTTTCCATGATGCAGTGACCAACACAAGTCCAACGCAGCTCGAGTCTGATTCCAAATGTAGAAGTTGGTGCTGTGCCACGTCTCCATTCGCTGCCGCCGGGTTTAACCGAACACTCAAAAAATATATAATGAAATAATTATAATTTAATGAGAGAACAGACAAACTGAAGCTCCTGGCGTCTGCTGCTGCTGGTGAACAGGAGACTGAACGTTGGACTCAGCACCAAAGAAAAACTTTAAACATTTGAAGTTAGTCGTTTTTGACAAAGCTGTCGAGATGCATTTTTCAGTGTCGTCTCCATGGCAACGTGACCGCAACACTTCAGATAAAGCCAGAGTACGGAGTATCGGCTGTGACGGGCTACGCTCAGCACTCGGATTGGCGCAGATGGTTAGCTTCTCCAATGCTAACCAAAGAACGTGAGGTTACTTGTTTGACTTTTGTTCATTTGCTTGTGGATTTAAAGGCGCAGTACCAGATTTTTTTTTCCATGTATTTGAGTTAATGTCTCATCCTGTGTTCTGTCTGCATCTAATAATAAAGCATTTTAACGTCCGAGAATCAGGAAGTGAGCGGTGCAGTGAGTATGCTAGTCGTTGTTAGCTTTATCGTCGCGTTAAACTCTGCTCTGCTCTGTAGTTGTGAACAGTGCTTATAAACTCATCGTGGTGAATAATTAGGATGTTCAGAATGCATAAGGTAAGTGAGGAATAACTTTATCATGCTTTTTTAAAACAGTAAATATCAGGTACAGCGTCTCTAAAGTCTCTTCAACCGATTATTGAAGTAACTTTTTCAACCGAACAAAAGCAGGAGCAGAGTCTGTTTTAAATCACGTGAAAGATTTTAAACTGCGGAGCTTTTGAACTTCACTCTCCCTCAGCTCTGTGCAGTGGGACAGACGCTCCTCCATCTTGGTTTGGGCTGATTCAGCACCATGGACAGCTCCGTCTCCTCTGTCCTCTCTCTTTTCCTCTCCTCTGTCCTCTCTCGCTCCATCTGCAGACAGCTGTCACTCACCGCTCGCTCGTGTTCAAAGTGAAGGACACATCATCCTCCTGCAGAACCCGCTGTCCAGGAATCTGCAAACATCAGAGAACTTTTACGCAAACGTAGAACTTACAAATCAACTTAGAGGGAGCGCAGTGAACTAATATCAGAGCTAAAGTGTCTGGTCCCAGTACAGATATAAATTATAAACAGCTGAGGTTAAAATAAGTCCACTGTCCACGTTTTATTGTGCGATAATCAGGAAGTGTGTGGTCAGCATGCTAGTCACATCAACACTCCACTCTGGTCTCTGAGAGTTGAGAAAAGTGCTTACAAACTCATCTCTGTGAACAATCAGGATACTCATAATGCAAAAGGTAATGGAGGAGTAACTTCAGATCACCTGAAACAGTTTTGTTTTTCACGTTTTTAAAATCGCGTACAGCTCCTTTAATTAAATACAGAGTCTGTGTGTAAATGTAAAGACGTTTGGCTGAAGCAGTGGCACGTTTCATAACGAGTCTTGTTTAAATGGGGCGTCTGGGCCTTGATCGCCCGGAGCCCTGGAGAGAAAGAGATTAGCTAAATTCATCTACTTCACACTTTAGTTTTACCCACAGGCCCACGGCAAAGGATTATGCACAAAATGAAACTTGGAACAGCCAAACTTGTTTTGAAACCCTTTGAATATTCTTTGATGTCTGTTTTTACTGATAAGACCTAAAAAAACATGTTATCTTTTACATATCGCGCCTCCTGCTTATCTTTGCCCTTCGTTTCTCCTCTTCATCTCTTCTCTGATGGGAGGATCAGCGGAGGCACTTCTTGGCGTCAACAGCGTTTGATGGAAGCAGTTTCCATCGGTCGCTCCAAATGGACCTAAAGAAGAACAAGAACGGTAATGTGAGGAGGAGGAGGAGGAGGAGGAAGAGAGGGAAGGAAGAGGAGGAGGAGGAAGAGAGAGGCTAATGTGAGGAGGAGGAGGAGGAGGAAGAGAGAGAAGGAAGAGGAGGAAGAGAGAGGCTAATGTGAGGAGGAGGAGGAGGAAGAGAGAGAAGGAAGAGGAGGAAGAGAGAGGCTAATGTGAGGAGGAGGAGGAGGAAGAGAGAGAAGGAAGAGGAGGAAGAGGAGGAGAAAGAGAGAGGCTAATGTGAGGAGGAGGACGAGGAGGAAGAGAGAGGAGGACGAGGAGGAGAAAGAGAGAGGCTAATGGGAGGAGGAGGAGGAGAAAGAGAGAGGAGGAAGAGGAGGAAGAAGAGGAGAAAAAGGCTAATGTGAGGAGGAGGAGGAGGAGGAGGAGGAGAGAGGAGGACGAGGAGGAGGAGGAGGAGGAGAAAGAGAGAGGAGGAAGAGGAGGAAGAAGAGGAGGAGAGAGAGGCTAATGGAGGAGAAAGAGGCTAATGTGAGGAGGAGGAGGAAGAGGAGGAGGAAGAGAGAGGAGGAAGAGAAGGAGGAGGAGGAAGGGGAGGAGGAGGAGGAAGATTCAGGCCAATGAGACCAGGAGGAGGAGAAGGAAGAGTGGGAGGAGAAAAAGAAGAATAGGAGGAGAAAGAGAGGGAGGAGCAGGAGGAGAAGTAGAGGAAGAGGATGAGAGAGGAGTTGGGGGTAGAGGAGGTAGAGGAGGAGAAGGACAAGGAGGAGGAAGAGGAAAAGGAGGAGGGAGAGGATGAGGAGAAGAGGAGGGGGAAGAGATGGAGGAGCTGGAGGAGGAGGAGAGAGAAGTAGGGGGTAGAGGAGGTAGAGGAGAAGGTGGAGGAGAAGAGTAGGAGGAAGAGGAGGAAGAGGAAAAGGATGATAAGGAGGAAGAGCAGGAGGGGGAGGATGAGGAGGAGGAGGAGGAAGAGAGGGAGGAGCAGGAGGGGGAGGTTAAGGAGGACGAGGAGGAGGGGAAAGAGGAGGAGGAGGAAGAAGAGGAAGAGGAGGAAGAAGATGAAGAAGAGGAAGAGCAGGAAGAGGAGGAAGAAGAGGAGGAGCCGGGGTGGATGCTGTGGTCATGGGCTCGGGGACGCGTTCAAAGGGGAATATCCTAAAAAAGGCTTTAGGTCAAACTATGTGACCTCTGACCTCTGTCTGACACACTCTACAATAAAGATAACAATAAATAAAAATATAAGATGTAAAGCCACACTGTGAAACATGCTGATGGTGTCACATGACTGTAGTAAAGTTAAAGCCAGTTATTTTAAAGGTATTTTAGCCATTTAAAAAAAAAAAACATCAATTAAACACAAGCTTTTATTGTTTTTATTTATTCTGTGTGATCTTTAACCTTTTAAGCAGTAAATACAACTGACTTACTATTTCAATATATTTTTGGATGAAATGTTACACTGTGGGGCTTTAATCCAACCATACCACTGGAGTGACTGACCTGTCTTGGACACAGTGGTCACGTGTTCACAGGTGAGAACTGAACTGGCAACTCTCTGGTTCCTGAGCAAATGATTAAAGTGATAAACATCCATGAAAGATACACGCCATGATTTGTTTTTTTTTTCACCAGTAGATGGCAGATGTGCAACCTGTCCCTCCTCCCCTCCCCTGGCCCCGCCCCTCTCCCCCCCTTCCCTAGGCCCCGCCCCTCTCCTCTCACCTGGCTCCTCCCCTCTCCTGTGCTCTCTGCTCTTCTTCTGTCAGCCCAAAGCTGTCACACTATCAGGCAGCAGTAGAGTAGACAGCATCTAGTGGTGACATGTGAGAATACAACAGTCTGATTACAGTTTTAAAATTCACTTTATCAAAAATAGTCCTCATCAGTGTCCACAATGTGTTTAATGTGCACGTTTTGTTTTCCTGTGATCAGAAAGAGCCTTTATTAGAGAGAGAGACTGATCAGAAGCACAAACATTTGGCCAACCTCGAATGTGCTGTAATGTTCTTTCATGCTTTTCTGCACCACATCCCCCTCTTCTCTCTCTCCTCTTTCTCTCTCTGTTTCTCTCTTTCTCCCTGTGTTTGTCTTCCTCCCGGTTTGGTCCATATGTGATCCAGGACCAGAGTTGGCATCACATGGATTTTCTGCAGCCGTCCGGTCGCCATGGAGACGGAGCAATATCTCTCTTTCTCTCTCTCTTTCTCTTTCTGCCTCTTTCTCTCTATTTCCCAGCCTGAAGTATCTTTGTTTGGCTCTGCTTTTGTGCTTTTGTGCCCGAAACAATGTTCTGAAAAATACAAAAGTGGATACATCATGTGTGGATGTAACAAATAGTGACGTTTTACTTTTGAAATATATTTATAGATTTATAATTAAAGAACATTCCTGTACTTTCATTATTGGCAACTTAAAGCCACAATATGTAAAAAATCTATCTATCTATCTAAAAAAAGACTAAAATAAAATCATGTCTTTGTTTTTTTTCATGTGGTTGTGTTTACTGCACTGAATAACTTGCGTACATCCTTACTCAGGCGTACATTTCAGTCACTTGCAAAATTAAAGCCACATCATGTAGCTTTTAAGACACACAAAATAACTAAAACTCATCTTGGTTGTGTTTATTGCTCTGAGTGGGCTCGCATCTCCATAAACCTGACTCATATTTGTCCTGGAGAACGGCCAAAATGTGATTGTAACTTCCTACAGCCTTCACCTGCAGAAAGTTCCACACTGAGGCTTTAAAATGACTTTATACTTTGACTTAAGCCCAAAGTCTTTGTAAGGTCGAGAATACCCAGAAGTCCTTGCGCCACAGACGCCTGCCACACTGGATCTGCTCTCAAAAGGGGCCATGCTTTGAAGATTAATTACGTCCTTAATTTTCTGGTGTGAAATACTCACAAGCCCCTCCCCCTCCAATCCCATCCACCCCATTTTGTGATGTGGCTAAAAACATGAAAATGTAGAAACAAATGGAACTGCAACTGCTGCTACTACTACTACTACTACTACTACTACTACTACTACTACTACTACTACTACTACTACTACTACTACTGCTATTGCTGCTGCTACAACTACTACAAGTGCTACTGCTATTGCTGCTGCTACTACTGCTACTGCAACTACTACTACTACTACAACTGCTACTACTATTACTACTACTACTACTACTACAACTGCTACTACTATTACTACTACTACTACTACTACTACTACAACTACTACTGATACTACTACTGCTACAACTACTACTACTGCTACTGCAACTACTACAACTGCTACTGCTGATACTGCAGCTACTACAACTGCTATGGCTACTACTACTACTACAACTACTACTATTACAACTGCTACTACCATTCCTTACTACTATTACAAATATTACTACTATTACTACTGTTTTTAATACCACACCTACTACTGCAGTAACTACTACTTTTACTCCTGCAACTAATGTTGATACTACTATTATGAAATATATTTCATAATTATCATTACTACTATCTCCCACACTCGCTCCGTGTCCCTGGTGATCGCAGGGTGCCAGGACAGTTGGCATGGAAACGGATCAGTGGAAACTTAAACCTCTTCTGCTTAACGACTCGTGTCTCTGTCTGCAGTTTCAGCACCACGGAGAGCGACAGGAGGGAGAGGATGGAAAGAAGGAAGGAAAAAAGGAAGAAAGCAAGGAAGAAGTCAAGGAAGGAAACGAGGAGGGACGTAATGATCCAAGGCCAGACTGGGACAGAGTTCAGTTCACACAGAGTTAGCCCATGTGTTTGTCAGACAGAGTTAGCACAGTTAGCCCATGTGTTTATTAGGAAAACACATGAGCTAACTGAGCTGATTCTATTGTAAAAACATGGGCTAACTGAGCTAACTCTATTGTAAAAACATGGGCTAACTGAGCTAACTCTATTGTAAAACACATGGGCTAACTGCGCTAATTCTATTGTAAAAACACATGGGCTAACTGCGCTAACTCTATTGTAAAACACATGGGCTAACTGCGCTAACTCTATTGTAAAACACATGGGCTAACCTGAGCTAATTCTATTGTAAAAACACATGGGCTAACTGCGCTAACTCTATTGTAAAACACATGGGCTAACTGCGCTAACTCTATCGCACAAACACAGGGGCTAACTGAGCTAACTTTATTGTAAAAACATGGGCTAACTGTGCTAACTTTATTGCACAAACAAATTGGCTAACTGAGTTAACTCTATTGTAAAAACGCATGGGCTAACTGCGCTAATTCTATTGTAAAAACACATGGGCTAACTGCGCTAACTCTATTGTAAAAACGCATGGGCTAACTATGCTAATTCTATTGCTGAAAGTTCGCTCAGTTAGCTCATGTGTTTGTGCAATAGAGTTAGCACATTTAGCCCACCTGTTTGTACAATAGAGTCAGCACATTTAGCCCATGTCTTTGCATGATAGAGTTAGCGCAGTTAGCCCATGTGCTCCAAATTAAGCTCATGGAGGCTCATCGGCTTAGAGCGCAGTTTTATATTTGAAATTCTGACCGTGAGTGTCATAGCTGCGAAAGACAGGCTGTTAAAGGCAACGTGCTCTCCATGCAAAATGAATTCATGTTCATATCTTGATTTATAGACACAATAGTGAAATAAAAACACCAGGATCATGTAGAGCGGATTAATACGAACATTTTAAGATCAAATTGACGAGTCTGACAGCAGCAGTTACAGAGAGAGGGACCACTTTTTTTATAGAAAGTTAATTGGAGCCTGAAGGGCATCCATGATTACTTCCTGTTTGGAATGCCGTGGCTAGCGTGTTAGCTATGTCCACTTATATATACAGTCTATGGCTTTATAACATAAATAAATGTGACACCAGAATGAATCAGTTAGAACAGTTCTCAGAGTTAGATTCAGAAAAAAAATGAAGATTTCTGTATTTCAGTGTTTCTTTTTCAGACTAATAGAATCAAGTTAAAACTATTTGACTAAAAGCTCAAACTTTAGCAGCAAATGTTCCTTCAAATGGCCCACAACAACACCAAAAAGAAAAACTCCGCTCTCCAGCCAATCACATCTACAAACACAAGAGAGACATATACAGACATATATAAGTATTTAGGTTTTATAAAACTGCTAATTGTTTTAAAGTTATTATCTGGACCACTGTGTCTTGTTTTCTTCTCTCTTATAATTTAGTTTTTTATGCTTTAAATGACAGTAATGTTCACTCACACAGCTGTTATCGCCGCAGTGCCGGAGGATAATGGGATAATGGTTTTTAGTGATAATGTTGGCAGCAGCCCGTTGCCGTGGGAAACGACAAAAAGCACCGTGACAATCGCCTTTGTCTGCTCCTCTCTGATATAAAAACACAAAGAACACAACATGGCTCTGGTGTGGCCTGTGATTCAATTTGTACGAAGATTTAAACTGTGAAACCATTCCCGTATTTTCAGATCGACAGAGTTACTGAAATTCAGCCTGGACAGGAAAGAGAAGAGTTAATAAGAAGAACCAGGTCTAAACCAGGTCTAAGGCTGTGGAGGTGCTGGGGAGGAGTTGCGGAAGGAGCTGGGGAGGAGTTGTGGAGGTGCTGGGGAGGAGCTAACCTTTCAAATATATAAAGTTGTTACTGCATGTTAAAGCTACAGTGTGTAACTTTCTGGAGGGGGTGTGTCATCTGCATGATTCAATTGAAACAGAAAGTAAAAAAAATACAGTACTTTGAAACATTCTCACACATGGAAACAACTAGGAAGAGGCCGTTGTCCAAGTCAGATAAAAGTCAGGTTTGTGGAGATGCGAGCCCGCTCACTTTAAGGATGTTTTTCATTGCAATAAAAACAACCACTGACTAAAAAGTGTCCCAGTGTGGCTTTAGTGACTGGACTTGTGTCAGAGTTCAAACTCCAGGTCGAACATCTCGTCTTCAAATATGTCACGGAAATATTTTTTTAAGCAACAAGAACTCGTGAATGAAAAATCTGCAGGTTGCTATGGTGAAATGCCACTGTGTAACACCCACAGACTGTGTAAGGAAGTGACTATGTGAGTGTGACGTCACCACAGCGTTTGGCTAATCGAGGCTAGAGCAGTTATAGCGGCCAATTTGGAGCAGAGTCCTGACCATGAGTATCATAGCAACCAAAGAGCCAATCCAGAACGAGATTATTAAAAGGGTGATGAGTCTGACAGCAGCAGTTACAGAGAGAGGGGCCACAGTTTTTCAATAGAAAGTGAATTGGAGTCGATGGAGCCAGAAGCGCGCACATGATCACTTCCTGTTTGTAATGCGGCAGCTAGCGGGTTAGCTATGTCCATTTGTATATACAGTCTATGTGCTGAATCGATATCATGAAACCGATACCTGATCCAGCTAATTTTCCTTAATGTTAAGCTGTACTTTAACTGAACGTTTTTGAAAATCTTCCTCGATAAAACCAGTATAAATGATTTTGTGAGTCGTGTTGAGGATCTGAGCTGATCTGTTTGTTATAAATGCTTCAGTTATTCTCCGTCTGGTTTACAATGAACAGACTCTTGTGACAAAATGTCCACTTTTCCCCTTTTCAAAGTCAGTCAGTCCTTCGGGGAGAATCAGATAGCAGGGTACACGTGGGTTTTTCCTTAGTTTCTTAATTTCTTTTGCTTTTGTTTTAGTTAAGCACAGTTACTTTTTGTAAATATGTGTTTACTTTTTGCACTGTGGACCTCGGTGCCCTGTAATAAATTTCAGTAAAGGATTTTTCTGAGTTTGCCTCCTACTTTGAGCACTTTGGGCGAGCTTCCCCACATGTGTCATTACAACCACGTCCGACACCGCCCTGCTTCATATTTCATTTTGTTTGTGAAAGTTTAAAGACGTTATGTGGATTAAACTCTGTTACAAACACCTCAGACCGTGCAGTGTCCAGAGAAGTCCACACATGTCCATGTTAAACGCCTCTGTATCATGCGCCGTTACTGTAGCGCCCTCTGCTGGTCTCGTGAGTCACTGCGCTGCGGCTCTTCAAACACAGGTGTGGCGCGTGCTCATGGTCAAGGAGACAGGGCCGGAAACAAGCGAGGTACCTTCAAAATAAAGGTGTTGTGATTATTAACGGAAAAAGCATTTTTGTAGACTTTTAATAATATTTCAACTTTAGCTTGTTTTACTCTGCTGCTCCTCTAACATTTCTCATTTTTAGTTTCTTGCTTTGTCGGAAAAGTTCCACAGCATGGCATTAAGCTTGTATCTCACATTTATTTAATTATTACAGCGTTTTATTGTTCAAAAACACCTTCACATTCTTGGTTGCGTCTCGACAGATCTGTGCGTAGACTGACTGTCTCCATGGAGATAAAGCAAGTTTGACGCCATACTGTGGAATATTCAAGGCAAAACAATGACATCTCTACTTAAACATGCAGGTGGCGAACCCTCAGCCAGAAAAGTTACATAGTAACTTTTCTGGCTGACATGATACACATGTACACAGTTTACATGATACACCTGAATGGTGTATCATGTAAACTGCCTTCATGTAGTGAGATAAACTACAACATTTTGGACGATTATGAAGTAATTTTCCACGTACCTCTTTTTTACTTTTACTTTGAACGTCCAGACCGGAAGTGTGACGTGACAGCTCCAGGTTGTGCTCGTGCGTGAGCGTCTGAGCGCGCGCATTGCACCCGGCGGCATCGGCCAGGACGCAGGGCGCGCGCAGGACGCACCGGCTCCTGTAGACTCCTGTGGACTTCAGACACGAGGAAGAGGAGGAGCGCTCTTCGTCACTCCTCAGCCTCGTTCTTAGTTTAAATGATAAATGTTTTAATTAGACTCTGATTGGGTTAAAGAAGCGCCTCGTGCGGGACAGCTGGGGCGCGTGAAGATGCTCGCGGACATGATCATGGAGGAAGAGTTTGAGATTAAGGATGAAGAGCCGTGGTACGACAAACAGGACCTGGAGCATGGTACAGGACACTTTAATGTTTCTAGTTTAATTTAATCAGTGTAAAACAAGAACATGTTTGATACTGGGGTGGGGTCCACTATGGTACTGCTGAAAGTAGTGCTGGTTTAGTCCTGGTTTAGACCTGGTTTAGTCCTGGTTTAGAACTGGTTTAGACCTGGTTTAGACCTGGTTTAGACCTGGTTTAGACCTGGTTTAGTCCTGGTTTAGACCTGGTTTAGACCTGGTTTAGTCCTGGTTTAGAACTGGTTTAGACCTGGTTTAGACCTGGTTTAGTCCTGGTTTAGAACTGGTTTAGACCTGGTTTAGACCTGGTTTAGACCTGGTTTAGTGTTTGTATAGTCCTGGATTTAACATGGTTTAGTTCTTTTTTGTTCTGGTTTAGTCCACAATTAGTCCTTGTTTAGACTAGACCTGGGTTAGACCTGGCTGGTTTAGTACTGATTTAGTCCAGGTTTAGCTCCTGGTTTAGTCACGGTTTAGTCCTGTTTTGTCCCTTTTTAGTCCTTGCTTAGTCCTTGCTTAGTCCTTGCTTAGTCCTTGCTTAGTCCTTGTTTAGTCCTGGTTTAGTCCTGGTTTAGTCCTGGTTTAAGTCCTGGTTTAGTCCTGGTTTAGTCCTGGTTTAGTCCTGGTTTAGTCCTGGTTTAGTCCTGGTTTAGTCCTGGTTTAGTCCTGGTTTAGTCCGGATAACAGCTCTAAACCTCATTTACAGTCTGCTTCATACTAAAGACAATAGATGAGGTTTATATTTGAGTTTTTATTCTTTGTTTCTGGTCTGTGCCGTTGGTCTGTGTTTCTCTCCCTTTGTCCTCGTGACCCAGACAAATGCACCAAAATGTCTCCTTCAGGTCACATTCAGAGCTCGGATCAGCCGTTTTCACTTCAGTCACTTTTATTTCTGAGTTTTTTACATTTATTTCTGACGTTTTACATTTATTTCTGAGTTTACAGCTGCAGGAGGCGTTTTCTTATCAATACTTTTTATGATCGGCTGTAAAGATGCTGGAGATTAATGTGGGACGCAGAAGTACAAATGAACTCTATGTTTAGATCATGAGATATTTAGTATGTGGGATTTTTGTGGAGTAAAAGTACATTTAAATAAAAAAACTGTATAACTTGTGTGGTTGTAAATGCAGCCCAGACTAGACCGCAGATAAAAGTGGATGAAGTGGATACAGTGATTATCAAGGGCCTAATGAGGTCCAAAACTGCTGCTATAGTGACCCGAGTTAAACTGTTTGTAGATGATATTCTTATTCATGAGTTCATGTGGATGTGTGTGTAAATATGGTTCACATTTGAGCTTTTAGCGCCTTAATGTTTGGGTCGGTGTGTGAAATATGCATTTTTTTCAAATCAAAATGCTCTTCTTTGTGTTGGACAAGATTGATTTGAATTTAGCACAAACTAGACACATGAAATTTAGAAACAACATATTTATAATTTTGTTTCTTTTCTATTTCATTGTGATTCTTAATTTGTCCTAATGAAATAAACCGAGCACAAGGACTGGGCCGTTCATAAAGGTCTTAATTCAAATCAGAACTGGAATAAATTCAGTGAGTTGAACAGCGCTGACGACAGAAATGCTTCACTGTGAGACTTTTGTGCTGTAGTAGTACATGTACAACACAATACACAATACTTGCAATGGATTTGAATAACAAAACGACCAGTCTGTGTGTTTTGTAAAATGCAGAATCACTGACTAAACCAGAGTTTAGGATTAAGGGCCTGGAGCAGAGCAGGTTTACTCAAACAGGCTCGGGTCTTACCACACCTCGTCTTCTCTATGTTGTTTGTATTTTCCATGGGAGATTGTAGATGGATAAATAGATGGATGATATTTAAATGAGTGGTTACACAGTGCTGCTGCTTTGGCCCACAGATCTGCACTTGGCCGCGGAGCTCGGGAAAAATCTCCTCGAGAGGAACAGAGAACTGGAACAAGGACTGGGCCAGATGTACTCCACCAACCAGGAGCAACTGCAACAGATAGAGGTATTAAACCGGGACTGGAGCAGGGACTGGAGCAGGGACTGGAGCAGGGACTGGAGCAGGGACTGGAGCAGGGACTGGAGCAGGGACTGGAGCAGGGACGAAACCTAGAGACTAAACGAAGGGACTTAAACGAAGGGACTTAAACGAAGGGACTTAAACGAAGGGACTTAAACGAAGGGACTTAAACGAAGGGACTTAAACGAAGGGACTTAAACGAAGGGACTAAACGAGGGTCTAAATCAGGGACTAAACCAGGGACTGGGACTGGGACTGGGACTCTGACTAGCAACCACTAACATAGCATTTTTTCTGTATTTCAAAATGGATGAAATTGTTAAATCCATATACTCCCAACTACTCCTATATACAAGCACTTTGTAAATGTTATCTTTTGTCTGGAATGTTCCATAGTGTGGCATAGGTGTTTTTATTGCTTAAAAATAACTTCCAAACATGCGTTCTTACTGAGGGGGGTTTCCTCTCCATAGATCTGACCTGTAACCTGCCCTGGTTGCGTCACTTGCTTGTTTTTATGGACGTAGATAAAGGTTACATAGTGCACCTTTGTAGTTACCAGGTTAGCATTATTAGCTTGCTGTCGATGTTGGCGTGTGTTGCTTTCACGGAGGTTCGTGCGTTAGCCTGCTTTAATTAGCTTAAGTGGAGTCAGTCTGGAGTCAGCGTAAATCTCTCCCTGGATTCATCTCCTCAAACGTTTTATTTGTGTCAAGTTCATGAACTCTGCAGACGCATCAGGGCCTCAGGTTTTATTGTGAATAGGTTAATCAAATGGTTGTAATCTTTGTATTGCTAAGGCTGCAGTTATTTAGATGATGTAATATCCTCTTTGAGACCTAAACCTCCCTGTGTAAAAGCTACTAACCCTGTAGTTTAGATCAGTACCAACATGTTCTATAATGTCCCTGTGTGTCAGATGCCCTCCCTGTGTCTCCATTATAGCCTGTATAAAGAAGTGGACTAAGTGAGTGTGACGTTAGCCATAGTGTTTGGCTCAATGGTTGAAACGCTGCTCTCAAACCCTCAGACAAACTTGTGAATCTAGTCTGATTTTTGATGTATCAAGCCATTTTTCTTCCATGGAATAAAGAAAGATCCAGTCACACAAGAGCTCCAGACCAAACTAAGCAAGGAGCATTTTCCCTCCCTGGTCTCCTGGAGTCCCTCTCTGTTTAACCCTAACCCTCTGCTCTCTGTTCAGTACCTGTCAAAGCAGGTGGAGATCCTCAGAGAAGTGAATGACCAGCACGCCAAAGTGTACGAGCAGCTGGACTCTTCAGCTCGAGATCTGGAGCAGAACAACCTCAAACTGAGCTCGGACAACCGCACCGCCCAGAACAAGATACAGGGGTCAGTACAGGATGTTCACTCTGTTTATGTAGTACAAGAGAGGGAGGGCATCAGCTTTATTTCGACCTGGTACTAGGGCGTTGGTGATGTATCATGAGATGTTGTGTAATATTGTGAAAACATTAATATATTGAAAGTGGCTATTTGCTAAAGCTAAAGTCTGGAGCAATTTAAACACAGACTGTGACGGCTCTGAAGAGGTGCAAACCCTCTGAGAAGAGTCAAACATGAGGTCTGGAAGGACAATTATAACCTGAATAACCTGAAACAAGTAGAAATAATGTAGAAGTGATCTTGAACAGCTGTTGGTAAAGCATTTCCCTCCAGCTGCTCCAGGGGGACCCCAAAATGTTCCCAGGCCAGATTAGAGTCATAGTCCCTCCAGTGCATCCTGGGTCTTCGCCTCAGCTGCTCTTCTCCATGTGAATAAGCAGCGGCTCTACTCCAAGCTCCCCCTGTGTGACTGAGCGTGTTACTATTATTAATAAAATAAACAAAATAATCATAATATAAACAAGAACTAGACCAGTACCTAGACCAGGTATCACAGAAGAGAACACTTTAAAGTTACTCCCTCTAAAGCGTTTGAACTGTTCACAGACTGACAGAGACGGTGGAGGTGCTGCAGACTCAGGTGGAGCTGCTACAGAAGCAGGTGGAGGACTTAAAGATCGGCTCGAGTCTGAAGACGCTGAGACAAACAGGAGGAAGACAAAGCATCTCCTGTTTACAAGAGCTGGAGTTTACACGCAGGTATAACACACACACAGGTATAACACGACAATACACACACACAGGTATAACACACACACACACAGGTATAACACGACAATACACACACACACAGGTATAACACACACACACACACAGGTATAACACGACAATACACACACACAGGTATAACACACACACACACACACACACACACACACAGGTATAACAGGAGGATACTGACCTGAAGGGTATTAGCCGGAGTCTTATCTGATATTTGACTTGATGTTGATGCAATAATAGATTTAGCTACACTAGAGGGAGTGACCTTGGGGAAAGAAGCCACCTGATTTGTCTGTGATTAAAGTTCATATCTTTTTTATGGATTTACAGACACAATAGTGAAATAAAAAAACCCAGGATCATGTAGAGCGGGTCAATACGAACATTTTAAGACCAAAATAACGAATCTGACAGCAGCAGTTACAGAGAGAGGGGCCACAGTT
The DNA here is from genome assembly GCF_009829125.3 of Periophthalmus magnuspinnatus. Lineage (NCBI taxonomy): Eukaryota > Metazoa > Chordata > Actinopteri > Gobiiformes > Gobiidae > Periophthalmus > Periophthalmus magnuspinnatus. The sequence continues at coordinate 18,093,991 of NC_047144.1, forward strand.
TTTCAATAGAAAGTGAATTGGAGCCAGGGTTGATGGAACCGGAAGTGCGTCCATGATCACTTCCTGTTTGGGACGTGATGTCTATTTGTATATTGTTCTGAGAGTCACTACCTTGTGTCTGTCTGATGGAGGATCTGTTATTCGTTATGTCAACAGAACTGCCCTAAGGTGTGAACATCCATTTTAATTGTAACATCTTAGGGTTGATATTTAAGGCTGTGACTTACCAGAATCCTGTCAGAACTGAAGAAGTTACATAGATGAGTGGCGAAATGTAGTCATTATAAAAAAATAAATAAATATAGCATTGGCCCAGTTGACAATTTTACAGTTTTACCTAGAGGAATTGCACATAAACACACATAATCACTTTGAATTTCACATTAACACACATCATCTCTTTGGCCTCATCGCTTCATTTACTCTCATAAAAATAAATAAAAAACTTTGAAAGTGTTCTGTGTTTTGTAACAGACTAAAAAAACCTTGCCTGAAAAGAAGCAGACAGTCAGACTTCCTCCAAAGGATTTAGCTCCTCTCCTACTGTGTTAATGCTAATGCTAATGCTAATCCCTTTCTACACCTGTCTACACCTATAATGTTGCGTTGTTTTGTTCTCGATCGCTTCTCCGCTCACTGTGTTTACATAATCGCATTCGGGCTGAACTTCCAAAACACCGAGGCCACACGCTGGAACGGTCACTGATAAATCCCAGGGGCAGTGAACGCAGCACGAAGGGGCAGGTGAGGCTGGAAGGAAACGGGTCAAAGTCTAAAGCCCGGTCCACGAAGGCACCGCCGTCTTATTGGGCTAATCTGAGACTCCCTGATAAACTGATAAAACTATTTCAACACATCCATTTCACTTTTCTGTTTCAGTTGTAAAAACAGCCGCTGTAAACCCCATAAAACTCTTGATAACATTTGAGCTCAGAATGTACGAAATTTACAAACATAGTGATAAGTTCCACTGGTTGAAGCTTATTTTTTCCGCTTCCATTTTGACTTTTATCATTGTTCCAGTTCCTGCACTGTTGTTGTCACGGTTACCAGGGCTTCGAGGTGCACAGTGTAACTTTTTGTGCTGGCGGGTCTTTAATCTGCTTGATGTTTTCCCTTCAAGCAGGTGACCACCCTAAGGTAAAATTACAGGTCAGATCTGTCGAGAGGCGAGTAACAACGCACGTTTGTTTGTTTGTTTCAGCATTAAAAGCGTAACTTTAATGCCATATGGTGGAACATTACAGGCAAAGCAATAACATCAGTGTGAGGATGAGCAGGTTGTAGATGCACTACGCTGAAAGTTACACAGTGCAACTTTTTATCATTGAAAAAAATATTTAATTGCAATATTTGGTTCAAAATATGAACTATTACATCACAGAATGTCATCTAAACTACAGGGTCAGCAGCTCTAAACAACACGGGGAGGGCATCTGACACACTGGGAGGGCATCTGACACACTGGGAGGGCATCTGACCCACGGGGAGGGCATCTGACCCACGGGGAGCGCATCTGACCCACGGGGAGCGCATCTGACCCACGGGGAGGGCATCTGACCCACGGGGAGGGCATCTGACCCACGGGGAGGGCATCTGACCCACGGGGAGCGCATCTGACCCACGGGGAGGGCATCTGACCCACGGGGAGGGCATCTGACCCACGGGGAGGGCATCTGACCCACGGGGAGGGCATCTGACACACGGGGAAGGGTTAGTTCTGCACAGGACATTGTCTTGATAAATCCTCTGTCTCGTTTGAGTGACTTCCTCTGTGGTCAGAGGAAGTGAGTAAATGTGTGATCACATCAGTCATTTGTTTCTTTTTCTTTTCTTGCAAAACCCAGTTTAACAAATGACTGAAAAGAACGACACACTTCATTTTGTTAAGAGTCTGAAGAGAACGACACACACACTTCAGTCTATTAAATGTCAGGGTTTAAGGCTGTGTCATTAATGGAGTTTTAAACGATCAAGATTCATTTTGTCACTGATCAGTTTAGGTCTTTTTAGTGAAGAGGTCACAGTCAATCACCTGTCAGGAAAAACATGTGATTTGGACCAGAGTTTACACATTTTTGTTTTTATTTAAATGGAAATTATTAAAATAAAAATATAAAGGTCTTAGATTAATGTTTTAAGTATAAGTATTTGTCCATCACTGAGTTTGGAGTGAGTAATGATGATCGTGTAGCACCGTGACACCTGAGCAGAGTGTTACATAAACACGAAGAGGAATTAGAATCAAGGATCAAAGTTTAAAATGTGTGTGACAACAAAAAACACGAGTAAAACAACAACCCTAATCCCTAACCCCTAATCCCTAACCAATAACTCCTAACTCTGCCCAGGCTGAGGTCTTGCCCTCTGGATGAGTCTGACGCTGCGCCCCCTGCTGGTGTGTGTTGGCACGAGGAGCAGAAGGAGGCCCTGACAGAAACTCTGCAGACGCTACAGAGACAGCTGGCCAATGAGAGGAGCCGCAGGGAGAGGGCGGAGCATGACGCAGAGATATTAGCCAATGAGAATGCCACGCTGGAACAGCAACTGGCGACGACGGAGGGATGGAAGGTACAGAACATGTCGTAAAGAGACGTGTGGACAGGGTTTAAGTTTATATAAGATTTCATTATAAAGCTTTAGTTACTTTATAAATCAAACATTTTTGGAAAAATTAGGCTCATGATCCACACGTTGAATCTGTCCTTTTATAAATGCATAGTATCCTAGTACTTTTTTCTGCATAAATAGTAGTTTTTGCATGAGCTCCCCCTGCAGGTGAGTCTTGTGAGTGCAGTTTGGGTCAGATAAACACAGATACAGAAGAGTCTCGAGAGGTTTCAAGGGTCACACCTGTTTATCATGATGTAAATATGACATAATATGTTCTTTATGGAGAGGCTTTAACATTTGAAAACATCAGTGTCGGATCAGCCTTTACCCACAAGTCTTTGCAGCGATAACTGTATCATCCACATAAATATGACCTACTAAACATGTACCAGACGTGACATTATGTAACCTCATATCTCAGACTTTATGACTTGATGTAAATATGACAAACGCAGGAACATACGCAGGAACATACGCAGGAACATACGCAGGAACATACGCAGGAACATACGCAGGAACATACGCAGGAACATACGCAGGAACATACGCAGGAACGAACACAGGGACCAACCGCAGGGACCAACCGCAGGGACAAGACCAAACATAGGAACATGTGATCAAGTGTGAAATCAACTGTAGATTTTGGATGACGGCTTCTCAAATCCTCTACAGTGACTAGGAGAAATATAATATAAAACCTAATAATAATCCGTGGGAGTTGTCTTAATCCAGGCCCAGTGTTTATAATCGTTTAAATCTGGGGCTGGGTTGAAACGACAGAACATGTTTCAGTCTGGTTTTGTTGGTCCGTTTGTTTGATTAGAGCACACCCTGTAATTACAGCTCAGACCTGGAGCTGAACTAAAGAGGCTTTATATTTAACCCCAAAGACCTGTTGTTTTCTGTTAAAAGGACTTTGAACCAAGAACTGACGTGACCTTTTGAAACAATTATGTTCAACAGGTGGAATTTCTGTTTATTTCAAAAACAATTCAGGATCATGTAGAGCCAGTTAATACGAACAATTTAAGACCAAAATGATGAGTCTGACAGCAGCAGTTACAGAGAGAAGGACCACAGTTTTTCAATAGAAAGTGAATTGGAGCCAGATTCGATGGAGCCGGAAGTGCGCCCATGATCACTTCCTGTTTGGAACATGGTGGCTAGCAGGTTAGCTACAGTATGTCCATTTATATATACAGTCTATGGGCTGAATCGACCGGCTAATTTTCCTGGATCTGTGCCGATATTCGATTCCAGTATCAGTATCGATGCGTCGCTTTAATATTGTTTCTGACGTTTTATTTCTTTGTCACTTTCAGACCCGAATAATCGAACTAGAGCAAGAAGCCGACGAACTCCGGCAGCTTTGGAAATTCCACTCCTCTTCTCGATCGCCCGTTTTTGACGCCAACTTCCTGGATGAAGCCCACTCCGATTCTTCCCACAACTCCCGTCTCCTGAAACGCAGCGGCAGCGAACGCGCCATCACCAAACCCGCGCACTTCCTCGAATCTCCCGACGACCACGCCTGCTCCTGCGTCCGACGGCACGACGCGTTCAAGTACCGCGGGATTTCTCTGCTCAACGAAGTAGACGCCCAGTACAGCGCCCTGCAAGTTAAGTACGAGGAACTTTTAAGTCGCTGTCAATCAAACACGCTCCAGGAAGAAATGATCCAAAGTGAAGCCGGAATTGACTCCCGGAATTCCAACATGGCCGATTTTGAACATTTGAAAGACGACATGCACCAGCCCGAGTACAAGGAGCTGTTCAGGGAGATTTTTCAACGGATTCAGAAAACCAAAGAGGACCTGATTGAGAACAGGGGGCGGGGGATGAGCGGGGGCGGAGAGTAGTGCCCATAGCAACGGATAATCAAGGTTTAAGCCAGATGCCCTCCCTACAGTACTTGAATTCAAAATGTTGAGTCTTTATCGAGTAGTTTGGATTTGCCAGAGCTTGACTACTTTGTTTAAGCAAGTAATGTATTATGTCAGATGCCCTTCCATTTGAAAATACAGGGCTACATCTGGTTTTATGTCAGATGCCCTTCCACTTGAAAACAGGCCTACATTTCATCGTCGTCTCGTTCTTTTGGGACGTGAAGTCATTTATTTTAAACTGTATAAATGTGAATTCTTAGATGAAAAACACGATGATTTCAGTTGAATTTGTTTAAATGTCAGTGACGATAACATCTTTTATTCTGAAGATGCGTTTGTGGTCATTTTGCAAAAAGAAAAAAAAAAGTAAAGGATGATTGTGGTGCTTAACACAGGGCTCTGCTTTTGATAAACTGTGAATATTTAAATTTACAAAGAGCATGAAATATGAAGTCTTTTCAAAATAAAAGTGCCAAAATAAAATGACACAGGACATGTACATATTCATATTTTTTTTTTTCAGTTGAAACTTTGTTAAAGGTTCGCTGTGGAACATTTCAGGCTCTTCTCCCTGGTGACATCATTGCTTTGCCTGCATGTTTCCACAGTACGGCATTATCTCACGGCAATGCTGTTGACCCCACTCGCAGATAGAATGCACGTTTTTTCACACCTGATTGAATAAACGCAAGATGGACACGTTTAATGCCGTACTGTGGAACATTCCAACATCTCCATAAAAGGAAGCAGGCAGCGGCAGACCCCCACCGCCAACCTCCCACCAGAAAAGTTACATAGTGTGCCTTTAAGAGACATCTAAAACTGCAAATGAAGAGTATGAAGCTTTTTTTTGTTGTTAAATCCTTGTATCCATGGTTTAAAAATCATGGAAAGTTAGAAGTATTACCATAGCGATTTAGAAAATGTATGTGTAGAACGCTGAAAATGTTGTACTCTTTTTCTTACTTGAATGTCCCGTGAGCTGAGTCCAGTCTCGCTCCAGAGGTCAGCCTGATCTAGTACGATATAATCCCGTGTGTCCAGTCGCAGGTTGGATGTTTGTTTGTCTGACCTCATAATTCTCATGTTTATGATTTGAATGACCTGTGCGTGTTTGTTTAGTAAAATATTTTCAGCTGCGTTAGTGATGCATTCAAGGACCTCTCTGCTTTGCGTTTAGATTTCGATGCAAAACATGTGGCGTTCAAATGCACTTTAGACTCGCTCAGATAAACTTTATAATTGTGTCATGTGAAGCCTGCTCTGAGTGACGCTTTGAGACTGATACGGTGAATGTGTTGGACCATTAAAAAAAACATGAAACTTGAAGTGTTTTTCTCTTTATTTACATGAAAACTATATTACTTTATTAAATTATTAAATTGATTAGGGGTGTTTAAATCTGATGTGCTCAAAGGAAAACATCTGAGCATCTTTTGTCAGTTTCTATCAAAATTTAGTCTTATATAGTGATTTCCACACGGTCAAAGTTGCAGTACAATTTCACGATTTATTCATTCACTCTACAAATCTGGACAAGACAACAGTTTTTGCCTCTGCTGCCCCCTGTGGTCCCTGTCCTGCTCAGCAAAAGAGATCAGTGTTTGACAAAGGTTTGGAAGAAAACAAAGCTACACAGCGTAACTTTTGTGTTGAGATGTCCACTGCCTGCTTGTGTCCCTGGATATTTGCCTCTCGTTTTTATTGCACAAAAACAACTTGAAAAACATGTCTTATTGAGAGCGGCATCACCTCTCCACAGATTTGAGTTTAGAACCGATCTGTGGAACACTAAAGCCGCCGTGGACACTTGTTTTATCTAATTGGGTTTGTCTTTGTATTTTTAGTGGTGGTAACAAAAATGATCTCTTTTCTATAGTCAACTACTTCTAAAATGACTTCTCAGACTGTAAAGAAGTGGACAAAGTGAGTGTGATGTCACCACAGCATTCGGCTCCAACTGAAGCTCATCGAGGCTAGAGCAGTTATAGGGGCCAATAAGGAGCCAAATTTCATAAAATTCAAACCACAAGTATCACAGCAACCAAAGAGCCAATCCAGAGTGAGGTTGTTTAAGGTAACGCTCCTTCCCACCCACACCACTGGTTTACATGGCGGATTAGCATGGCATGTCCATTTACACACACACTGTCTGCTTTTGTGTTAATTGAAAAAAAAAACAAAAAAAAACCTACACAATAATGTGTCAGTGATTTATTTATATTTTACAGAAATGAAAAATTTGAATTTGTCACAGCTAAGTTTAGTCAGAACCTTTGAATATTTTTACACCGTTTGAGGCAGAGGCACTTTTAAGAGATTCGTGTTAGCAGCAAAATACGTCACAAAAGCCCCCAAAAGACCAGAACTTACAATCTCTAATTTGAGTTTTTCACAATCTTTGAAATTCACTCAGAAGCAAAACTAAAGCAAAAATAAACCTATATCAAATTTTATCAAATTTTGTGACATTTTGGTACAATTCTTATAACTGAATAATTTATTTTCATTTTTTAACAAGATCGCAGCTTTAAGTATGCCAATAACAAAAGGGCAGTTTGCTTGTTTTTTTTAAGCACTTTATGCTTCAAATGCCACTCAAACAAGATGAAGTTGTGCCGTATTTTAAATGAATTAAACCCAAACCTGCAGATTAACTTTTTTTTAACAGGAAGACTTAAAAATAGATGGAAATTCATTTTAGTGAAGTCAGATGTTGCTGATCGAGATTGTCTTAATGAAAAAACTTAATTTTGAAATTTTAAATCCTGCAAAACCGTTTATCTTCTGATTTCGTCTCCAGTTCTTAGTGAGATTAACTTCTGTCATTTCTCTACATTTAATTTCAAAATGCCTGAAAGCTGAAATGACAGGAACTCCACATCCAAAGCAGCCATTTGGTGACCCGCAGTCGGAGGAGCGTCATGATTGGCTGTGGGGCCTCTGTGCTGCCATCCTATTGGACAGTTTAAGGGTGCATTTGATGAGGTGGATTTTGGGGGCGGGGTCTGAGGGGGGGGGGGGCTCAGTGTCACGATGGACACGTCCCTCTGAGATACCACTGTCCTGAAGCGCTGATGCAGCAGTCCTGAAACATAAAAACAACATGGAGTCAAGTTAAAACATCACAAAGAACGAAACAAAAGTACCTCACAAACGTCCAGAGGTTTGACTCCTGCTCTAACACTGTGTACTGTCATCGTGTCCTTGGGCAAGACACTTTACTCAGTTTGATTATGTATGAATCATAGCCTCTGTAAAGAAGTGGACTAAGTGGGTCTGACGTCACCCACAGTGTTCGGCTCCTAATGAAGCTCATCGACACTAGAGCAGTTATAGGGGCCAATTTGAAGTCCAGTTCCTTATTTGGAATCACGACCTCGAGTATCATAGCAACCAAAGAGCCAATCCAGAGAAAGGATGATGAAGGTAACAAAATAAAAACACCACGATCATGTAGAGCAGGTTAATACGAACATTTAAGACCAAAATAATGAGTCTGACAGCAGCAGTTACAGAGAGAGAAGCCACGGTTTTTCAATACAAAGTGAATTGGAGCCAGAAGTTTGCCCATGATCACTTCCTGTTTGGAGCACGGCGGCTAGCAGGTTAGCTATGTCCATTTATATATACAGTCTATGGTATGAATGTGTTTAGTAGCCGTATCTTATCGAGCCTCTTCAACGACCACAAACTCACGAGATGAAATCATGAGCTCAACTGTGACTTTGAAAATTTGACCAGTTCCCACAAAACCTTTCGAAAGTTTTACATTTTTTTCGTATTTTATTCATCTTGTAATTTTTGTAGGCACGGAAATCTGAACTGCTTTTCCATAAATGTGTATTAAAAGATGCACTGTGTAACTTTTCTAGTAGAGGGTAAATGGTAAAATGGTACACAGTCATTTTTATACAGCTCTTTTCCACCTTCACGTTTGACGTTTATATCGAGAGTGGGATTCAAACTGCCAACCTTCAGATCGGTGGACAAAAGCTCTACCAACTGAGCCACTGTCACTCCATCTGCCTGTCTCCGTGGAAATATTGCCACTTTGTTTGAAATGTTTGGCAATATGGCATTAAACATATCCTGGTGGCATCTCCTGCTTGTCTCCATGGCGGTGGATATGTTACAGGCCAGATCTGTACCAAAGCGAGCCTGATCAAAGTAAGAATTCATGTTTTATCAATAAAAACGTGTAATTGTATAAGCGTAAGATTATCGTTTATCTCCATGTCGTTAACAGTGATGATGTTTTTAGCTTTAATAAACTTTACTGACCCTTTAGTTCATATAAAAGCCACATTACCACGTTCTCTCTGGTTCTTTACCTTAAGCAGTCGATCTACGTCTGTTTTGGGCACGTCTCCGACCTCCTGAGCCAGTTTGGTTTGCAACATGGTCCGTTTGATTCTGTAGTTTTTAGAGAAGAGTTCAAACATGACGCGCCGGAGCTGGGACACAACACAACACGTGTTATAAACCAGGGGACATACTTATAAAGAAATTAAATAAGAAAAGTCTTATACATGTTTTACCTTGTCTGAGTCCTCTCCTGAATCCCACAAACAAAAGACCTTCTGCTCGTCGGCTGCGAGTGTCGTCTGAGCAGGAAACTGGAGAAGATACAGAAGAACAACACTGAATATAGACAGCAGCCATTTTACATGTTCTGGCCCAGACGCAGTAAACTGAACCAGCCGTTAAGACCACTATGAACATCTGACTGTCCTGAGCTCTGATGATATTTTTGGGCGAATATATTGGACTGATTTAGATTTTATCCCTCAAATTATGTTATTTAAATTTACTAAAAACGCTCACTGCCATTTTTACCCCAAACCTTTGAGAGCTGCATCCTGTCTTAGCTGAACTGTCCTGATGCAGATATTTATTAAACTTAAAACTGTACACTGTTAAAACTAGAGAAAAACAAATAATAAGACCAGAAAAGACTTTATCTGGAGAAAAACAGTGGCTCATCTGGACGGCAATAAGTCAAGAGTGGGATTTGAAAGTCCGTATGTTCAGAAAGTCTTAAATTACAATAAACAGATCTATTGGTTTGACGTTATACAAACAGTAATGATCATGTTTTTTTCCTTTTAACAAATCCATCTGAATCGCTCCAGTCGCACACGAAGCATTTTTACGTGAAACCAGTTCTACATTCCCCTTTATTATAACGACTCCAGTTCTTTCATAAATGTTGAGACAGGAGTGACTCGTCTGATTCGAGCCCTGACTCCGTGTGCCACAGGCTGCAGCAGATTAAGCGCTTGCTAACGGCTAATGAGATTAGCTTTGAGGCTAATCAGGAGTTGTGTAACAAAGATGGCGTCTGACCAGCTCCTCCCTGTGGAGCTGAAATCCTCCAAAATCACAGAAGGGGGAGCAGCCCAAATCTGAACTAAACCAGAGATCTACGAGGTTAAAGCAGGCAAAGTCTCGACCTTTAACCTTTCACCTGGTTGAGAAAATAAGATAATGAGCCGTTATTACCACGCCGTACATTTCAGAAAACTTACGAGTGAAACAGTGAAGCTTTTTTCTATTTGATTAGTCAATAGATTTTTATAACCTGCACCTGTTTTTAATGTTTTATATGGAATTGTTTGTTTTCCTGTTTGTATTGTATTTTAAACAAAGTGCATATGAAAAAGAGAGTCCAAGTGCCCTCATACGGATCGCCTGTATAAATAAAATGGATAGATAGATAAGTAATATTTTACCCAGATAAAAAGGTCAAAATATTATCTGAGGGCTTTGAGATGGAGGATGCTAAAAGTTAAGTTTTTTTCTACATCTTGAGTTAATGCTGCCATCTTTGTTTAGTCCAGACAACAGTTCAGAACTATTAAAATGGTCAATGAATATTTTAACTGAGCAAAATATGTTTATAAATGCACGGCAAAAAGTCGAGCCCACATGGCAACACAATCGTTTTAGAAAATATCTTTGGTTGTAAAATTCTTCACTTTTTTTTTAGGAGAATTTCAACTGAAGAGTGAGTGTAGACCTGTCACTATAACACATTGTGAAGTTTGATATATTGCTGAAGTAAATATAGATGATAATTGATAATATTGAAACTCATTTTTGCCACTGACACAAAAAACCAAGAGCAGATTTAAACCTAAAAACTATTATAAATCTACAATATTGTTAAAAATCCTGAGCTGCAGTAAATAAACAGAATGAAACACTTAAGTCGTTAGTTTGAGCTTGATACAAAAAAAATACCATAACCAAAAACTTCCCAGTGTATGTGCACTTGTGTCTGCCAAAGTCTTCTAAAGGCAAAAGTACAAATCTGATCATGATCCTTATGTCTGTCTGTGCATTATACTGTCTCCATTAGAGAAACTCACATTATTATCAGCCCCGCCCCTTGTTTTGAGTCACTCATGTACTGAACAATCACTCGATATAGTGATAATCAGTCAACAGACCTAGTTAGCATGTTGTTAGCATGTTGTTAGCATGTCTTGTCTCTGAAAGCTGTGAAAAGTGCTTATAAACTTCTTATGAGGATGCATTGGTCAGTGAGGAACTTTGGACCACTGCAAACTGTCAGTAGTTAGTAACTCTTTGTTTGTTGTAGTATCTGTGAACCACTTTGGGCAGCTCAAGTTGAAGTTAGTATAAGGGATATTGTAATTTTGCACTCGTCTTCTCCATCTCCATCGCTCTAAACACAGGGCTGGTCCAGTCTTACACAGAGCTGCATTAAACAGTGGATTGAGTTACACTGATCCAGAGGGAACTGGAGGAGAGCAGGTTTAAAACGCCTCAGGTCAAGAATCTACCGTTAAAACCGTTAAAAGGAAGTCGATACAACAGAGTGACACAGAAACTCACTGTCCAGAGCCAGAGGGAGAGCCCAGACCAGAGGGGTTCAAACTGTCAAAGTGTTATTTCAGAGTAACCACGGGAGTCATGTTTGTGTCTTTTTGGTTACAGTTCAGCACAGACTGTACAAAGAAGTGGACCAAGTGAGTGTGACGCCACCCACAGCGTTCAGCTTCAGTCACATGAAGCTCATCGAGGCTAGAGCAGTTATAGGGGCCAATTTGGAGCTCCATGTTTGGAATTCAGACCTCAAGTATCACAGCAACCAAAGAGCCAATCTGGAGCGAGGCCATTGACGCCAACACTGCATCCTGCCCATGCCACTGGTTTAGCAGGGAGCAGGTGCTTAGCAACGCTGTCAATCAAACCTGTTGCTAACGCTATGTAGAGCAACCTCAGGGAAAGAGGGCGCCTGATTTGTCTGATATTAATGTTCATAAAAATAAACAGGATTTGAGGAACAATTATAAGCAGACACTGTCCATTTTTGACAAACATTTCAGAATTTATAAAAGAAGATTTTCAAAAGGTCAAGCACTAAAAATAGAACATTTGCAGGCAAGTAACCCACAACAATTTTGGAAAATGGTAAATCAATTAGGGCCTCAAAAAGTTAAAATTCCAATGGAAATCATTGTACATAATGGTGAGGGGGAGTTAAGCAAAGAGAAAGTGATTAAAAAAATGGGAAGATGTTTTTTCAAATCTTTATGCTGGGGGACTGTCTTCCTCTTAGTTTAACTGAAATTTCTCCAAAAATTGAATCAAAATCAAAGAGGATTTAGAGTTAATTATGAGGCAAGAAAGTTATCAGCCAAATACATTCCTAAACTCTAATATTACCTTGGAGGAAGTAAGCAACGCTCTGAATAAGGCAAAACTAAGGAAGGCCATGGGAGTAGAAGAAATTTCAAATTAAGTGTTAAAATGCCCACATCTTTTGAACGTTCTTTTTTGTTTAAGTTTTGTTTTGAATATGGTATTGTCCCCTCAATATGGCATAAATCTATAATCATACCCATTCCTAAGTCGGTAAAAGATGATCCCAGAGTGCCCCTTAATTATAGAGGACTCAGTCTTTTAAGTACACTTTACAAAATCTATTCCAGTATCCTGAATGCCAGATTGACACGGTTTCTTGAAAACACAGAATTGTTGGTGGATGAACAAAATGGATTTAGAAAACAAAGAGATTGTATTGATCATATTAACAGTTTCAACTATAGTGAGAACTCGACTGGCTGAAAATAAGTCCACTTTTGTTTGTTTCGTGGATTTTAAGAAAGCATTTGATTGGGTCAATAGGGATTTGTTGTGTTTCAAACTTCTTCAGGCCGGTGTTGATGGGAGATTTTATGGAGCATTAAAATCCCTGTATGCAGACTGTATTGGATGTGTTCAAGTGAATGATTTAAGGACTGAGTGGTTTCCTATACCTCCTAGTGTAAAACAAGGGGATGTTCTGTCCCCAAGCCTGTTCTCGCTCTTTATAAATGACTTGGCTCTTGAAATCAAACAGTTGGACATTGGTGTTACATATGGACAGTGATGTAGTGGACATTCTGCTCTGTGCTGATGATGTTGCACTCCTGGCTGAAACAGAAGAGGACCTACAGTCAATGTTAAATGTATTACAACAGTGGTGCTGTGGGTGGAGACTTGCTATAAATGAAGCTAAAACGCAAATAATGCATTTTAGAAAAAAGACAGCTCCTCAAAGTAAAAAGGTCCTTACATTCGGAAATGTAAATCTTGAGTATGTCCCTCAGTACAAATATCTGGGGTTCACTTTTGATGAATTTATGAGTTTTGTCAGTGGGGTAAAAATCCTTGCTGCTTCAGCCAGTCGAGGTCTAGGTTTTGTGATTAACAAAGTGAAAATGTGTAAAGATCTCGGTTATGAAACATATTCAAAGCTGTATGAGGCCTGTGTATCTCCTGTTTTAAACGTTGCTGCTGGTGTGTGGGGGCTAGACAAAGTTCTGCTTTGGATGCTGTGGAAAACCAAGCCATCTGCTGTTTTTTGGGAGTGCACAAGGGATCCTTCCCCTGGCCTTAGAAACTGGGAGGTTTTCTCAAACCCCTGAAGAAGACTTTGTGGTTTATGTGAGTTGGGCGAAGTAGAAAGTGAAGTTCATTTTTTGTTGTATTGTCCATTTTATGATGAATTTAGAAATCCTTTATTTGATGAAATGCCCTGAAATGTTCTGGTGTGATGATGACATGGTTGTTTAATTCTAATATTTATAAGTTGTCATCATTTCTATGTAAAGCCTGGAAGAAGCAGCAAATGAGTTTGTTTAAATGAGTTTATTGTCGTTTTCTGTTGTATCACACGTCTGGACTATTGTATTTTTGTTAATGATGTCTTATAAGCCCATTAAAGGGCTCAGCATTCTTTGTATGCAAGACACAATAATAAACTCAATCAATCATATCTTGATTTTTGGACACATATATGGAAATTGGCCCCTAATAGTTATTGGTGACGTCACACTCACTTAGTCCACTTTTTTATACAGGCTATGGTCACAGGTCAAGCTAGCATCATGTTGCTAGCTTTAAGTCATACTATAATTTGACCCCTCTTCCCTACACTCATCGAAAAGCCCGAAAAGCAGGACATCTGATTTAATTTGAGCATGGTTGACTCACTTCACTTTTCTAATTTGATCCACTGAACTTGTTCTAAACACTAATTACATAAGTAAACGGTACTCACAGGCACAGGGATCTGTCTGCAGTTATTCTGAAGGATGGCGTCCTGCAGCATGTGATCCGACATAGACGGTACCACCACTTTACCCGCCGGGATCGATGCCACGTGCAGCCCCAGAAGTCTCTTAAACTCACAAAGAGTCAATACAAAATGCTTCCTAAATATCTTCTTCACAAAGTCCGTCAGCTCGGGGGAGGAGGAGGAGGGGTCCGAATGGCTAGCACCATTAGCGTTAGCATGGTCCAAGTCCCCGTTCATAGATCCGTTTGAGAGATGAGGGGTTGTGTCCATAGGTTCCTCTTTGCACATGGCTTTTTTAGCGGCTAGCTCCTTCTTTAGCGTCGCCTGGTTAGAGTGAGCGCGTTCCTGGGCCATTTTTAAGCGCTGCTCGCCGGATATATGAACAGGTTCTAGAAAAAAAAGTCCAGATTAAGTCTTTAATAATCACAAATGTATGGAGTTATTATGAAAATGTGGATTCATTAAACTTTTTGTTACCGGGTTGAGGGGAGTTCTTTGGCATGAAGTCGTCTTTTGAAAAATTAAATACTTTTTCCAACCTGAAAGAAATACATTCATTAAGATTAGCATGTGTATTTGTAAGAAAGTAAAAAGTATCGCTGCGTAGAGCACATTTAGCATTTAGAAATTAAACGTATCCATGGAGACAAACAGGTGACACCATCTGGCTAATTTACAGGTCAGATCTGTGGAGAGGCGAGCCTGCTCACAATGAGAAAACATGTTCTTAAAAATATGTTGGAGAAATAAAAACTCCTTTAACTGAATAAATGCCATATTGATGTGTCTAAAGCCATACTGTGGAATATTCCAGGCAAAGCAATGACACCTCCATAGAGACAGGCAGACTCTACTAGAAAAGTTACATAGTGCACCTTTAAAGTTGCACTATGTAACTTTCGGGTGTAGGGTCCGCCACCTGCTTGTCTCCATAGAGATGTGATTGATTTCCCTGTAATGTTCCACAGTATGGCATTAAACACATTTATCTTGTGTTTATTTAATTGCAGGTGATTTAATTGCTATATTACCTTGAAAAAAGTGCATTCATGTTGCTCGCCTGTTCGCAGATATAACCTGTAACTCGGCCTGTTGGCATCGCGTGCTTGTCTCCATGGCGACAGATGTGTTCCACCCCATGGAATTAAACTTTCCAGGCAAATCATGTTCTTAGATAAAAGCAGGCAGCAGATCCTACACCAGAAAGGTTCCACAGGGCAACTTTAAATGTGTAACCTACTTGCTCTGAATCCCCATCCACAGCATGTTCTGCCTGTGAGCGATGTCCGGATGCTTCTTTATGAACTCGCGGTCGGTCGGAAGAAGAAATTCCCATCCGCGATTCACCCGAGGAGCGGCCACGTGCTCCAGGAACTCCTTCACGTCCTCTGGGGGGAGCTAGAGAGCACAGGAGGCTTTAAAGGTGATTCTAATGGACTCTGCAGTAGTTTAATCTGGTCTTTACTTTTATAATGGCGGCGACTTCCTTCCTCATGATGGAGCGCTCCAGCGTAAATCTCCACATCTGTTTGAACCAAAACAATGAAAACGTAGTCATTTTGAACATTTACTTAAGTTGTGAAAAACAAGGTGACAATATTAATCGAATAGTTTAATAGAACAAATTAAAGTTGTTTTAGTTCAATGTGTTAAGATTTACAAGATTACACTGCAGGGCATCTGGACCAATTTGGACTTTTTGTTTGCATCTGATTTTTTTTAATGTAGTCCTTCACATTACAACAAAAATGTGACTGCTGTTTACATTTATGTGATCGGCTACATTATAACCGTGTTCTGGCGCGAGAGAGTTGGAAAGACAATCGAGGACGTGTAAGTCACATGACTGCGCCACGTGTTCAGACTCCAGACACATCAGAGACGGATCAGATTTATGACAAACGAGTGAGGTCTGGGTCGGATTTGAAAACATCTGAATTAAACCGTTCACACCGACATGAAACAGTCGGATGCAGGTCACGTGGATTTGGTCTGAAGTGTGAACGTAAAATGAAGAATCAGAACCAACTTTTGAACTGGCAAATCACAAACGTCCCTTTAAGGAGAGTCAACTAACTGAAGTTTAGACAAAACATATTTAATATTAGTTTAGAAGTTAATATTTCAGTGTTCTCTCAAATGTCAAAGCCAAATATGTAATAATGATACAGAAACTTATATTTATTGAAGAGGGAGAAAAACGTTCACTTTAAAAATAAAGCCCAGATCAAGTCTATTGTATTGTAATGTTTCCTGTATGCGTGCGTCTGTGTGTGTATCTGTATGTGTGTGTCTGCGTGTGTCACTGTATATATGTTTGTATGTATGCCTAACACTGCTCCAAATCCACTTCTTTATATTGTTCTCAGGCAATTGTGAGGATTTAAGATGATTTTTTATTACATTTATTAAGACGTATTTAGGCTTAGTTTTTTCTAGTATTACTAAAGAAAAGGCAGTTTTTACCACAAAGTCTCTCCCTCGACAGAGCACTTCGGCCGGAACGCCGCTGTGAGCGCTGAAGCTGTTTTTGGGATATAAAACATCACTGAAAAAGACAAGATAGATAAAAATTAGAAGAGCAAAAACAGCCGCCATCTTTGTTTGATCAAGTCATTTCTGTCTGAGGTTGTGTCCCGTTTGTATCAGTGTAAGGCAGAGCACGGGCCGGTGTGCTGGGATAATGTTTCATGCAAATGTTAAACTGCTGAGAGCTTTTGCATGTGTGTCTTTTGTCTCACCTTTTCACGACCCAGTTTCCCTGAACCAACAGCGCCACCTGCTGGATGCACCGCAGCACTGCAGTGGAGTCTGTGCCAGAGGCGAGGAGCCCCATCAGGTTTGCAAAAGGCATCAGCTTCACTTTAGAGAAATAAATAGAGATGGTGAATTATTTATGAAGGATTAGGAGAGACCCATAAAGTAACACTGAGCAACTTCTAATACTGAGTTTCAGATCACCGCAGTCTAGACCAATCATTTAACACATTTGTGAATTTACCTTTTGGATATTTCATGGTAAATCATGCATAATCAATATAACAGAGTAGACGATAACATTTTGAAGTGTGATATTTTGCTGAAGTAAATGCAGACGATAAACGGAAACCATAAACCAGAAATATCCCCCAAACGTACTCTCAATCAAAACTATTGTAAAAATATGAGCTGCAATAAATAAGAAAAATCAACTCTTAAGTAATGAGTTTGTGTCTATAATGAGTCATAGAAGTTCATATTTCAAGCCTCTGCACCTCAGATCTGATCATTGCACAAGTGGGAAAATGTGGGTTATTTATCTGTAATAAGAAAAAGAAACATAAATATTGACTCCAAAAATGCCTGTTCCATCTGTGACGTTCTGAACCATCAGTGGATGTAGTGATCATCAGGACAGGTTCAAATATGGAGCTTTTAAGCCTTTATTGTTTTTACATAGAGACAATTTATGAAAAAAGTGTATAATGGAAAAAGATCTGAAAATGCTTTTTGCCTTTTGACTTAATAATGCGGAAATATTTGTTGTAAATATATGGATGGACCAGACAACATTTATGATTCTCAAAATACAGTTATGAATATTTGAACAGTCTCGTCTCGATTATTCCAGTTAATTGTAGCAGCAGTATAATCTGTGTTTACCCGACTCAGAAAACTGCACATATTCCTTCATTATTTCAAAGCTGACCACATCCACTCTGTCACACACACCACATTTATACCAGGGTTTTTACATTTTTTACACATTTATTATGTTTTTGGTTGTAAGACGATGCTTTTTTCCTCTTACCGTTCTTCATGAGGGTCTTGACCTGCTCCGCGAGAGGCAGAGTCCTGAGCTGTGCCATAGACAGAACATTACTGGGACCAGTTGGCTGCACTCTACAGAAACAAAACACAATGTTATACACTACACTACTACTACTACTGTTCATACACGACCAGTCAGAGGTTTGGAGGGACCTCATTCAATGTGTTTTTTTTTCCATTTACAGATTTGCATATAAATATATAATTAAAATGTCGTAGTTATTTTACTAGTTTTCTTTACTACATAATTCCATGTATCTTACTTCATATGTTTGACGTTTTCTGTGTTTATTTTTACTACTTTCTACGTTTTATATAAAGAAAAAAAAAAGTTGAATGTGTCTAAAGCATTAACATTTCCACGGAGACGAGCAGGTCTTTAACCCTCCAACAAAAAGTTACATAGTGCACCTTTAGGGCACTTTTTGTGATGATGTTTTCGGTAAATTTTTATTTAAAATAGACATCTCTGGCTCTGGACATCGCCATTAAAAAGACCCAAACGGATCATTGAATAAAGAGACTCAAGATTAACTAAAGAATGAATATTAAACATAAATACTTACACTTTCTCTTCTGTTTGTGGAGGCATCAACATAGAGAGATACTCCCTACAAAGTAATGAACATTTTAAAGTATATCCACAGGTGACAGAGCAGTAGTTCAATGATATTAACAGAACATTGGATTTACTTTGGCGTTTTGACCAGCTCTGAGTTCTGAAAGGCGTCCACAGATTGGCAGTACAGATACTGTTTTTCATGCTCCGAACGAGAATCCTGAAATAAGAATACATTAAATTAAATCATTTTATTTTCAAAACCACAAACTACTAATAAAAACATAAACTCGGCCTGTTACAGAAACGATACACTGTCAAACTCAGACTAATCCTCTGTGTGTTTTTTATACAGATTAATATCAGTCTGGTCCCTCTTCTTAGTTTAATCCAATGCATTTGACATCATTGACCTTTGTATTAAATCTATTGTTAAAACCATGGGACCTTTATGCCGTGGTAACGCAGGTGGACCCACGGCTCCTCGGCCTGTTTCTTCTGGAGAAACTCGTAGGACTGGATCCTCCTCTGCCGCGCCTGCTCCGACTCAGGGCGAGCAAACCTCACCTACAAAATAAAACATAGTAAAAGGTAAATGAAACCAAACTTATATTTAAAAGGTAAAGGACACAGAAGTACAACTGGTCTAATCACACAACATCAAAAGATACACTACGGAACTTTAATGTTGCTAGTTATTATATACAACTGCATGTGATGCTACAGGTCAGATCTGTGGAATGGTGAGCCCAGGAAGAATAGGAGTCGCTAATCCAAATAAATACAATCAGAGTTTTTCACCCTTAACTAAATAAATGCAATGTAGACAAGTTTAATGCCATACTGAGTAACATTTCAGACAACTCAATAACATCTCAACAGACCGAAGCAGATGATGGACCCAAGCAAGAAAAGTTACATAGTGAACCTTTAAAATCATAAAGTCGTGTGTGTGTTTTACCGTTATGGCCTTGGCCTCTTCTTCAGCTTCATCTTGAGAAGAATCCCCACCTACAAAACAAAATATTTATAAAACTACCGACATCTACATTAAACTCCAACTCATTCACCCACACCCACATCCACGCCCTCACACCCACCCTCCTTCTCCGCCTCCCTCTCTCGGGTTTTGCTGTCGGCTTTGTCCAGGTAAGAAAAACTGGGTCTCATCTGAAGGATTCCAGTCAGAGGAGTCATGTGAAGTTCACCTGGAAAAACACAAAAAGATCAAAATGGCTGGTTTGGTTTGTATTTGTTTGTCTTGGTTTGTTTTATCACCGCTCGTCACTACCGTAAATTTTGAACTATAGAGTTGCACCAGCTAAATTTTAAAAGAAAATCAATTTTGTACATATATAAGCCGCAATTGAATATAAGCTGCAGGTTTTCATGTTGTAACATGAGATATTTACACAGAAAGACAGTACACGCAAGTTGTTTTTTTTTTAAGACACTTCTTTTTAAACTGTGCCTGAAAATCAGGACCAACGCGCCATCAGCACGGGATGAACATGCCTGCACGTTTACAAAATAAAACAGCACTAACACGGCATCAAGAGAGCACCAACACGACAAGAACATACCTGGAAAACTAGTGTATTCTTCAGCGCATAATCATTCCCAATGTCTATCTCCCTTTTGCATTTACTGGTAGTGTCCCCCCCGTGGCCGTTAGCCAGTAAAAATCTTTAAATTAGCTGCACCATTGTATAAGCCGCAGGATTCAAAGTGTGGGGGAACAAAGTAACGGCTCATAGTCCGAAATTTACGGTATGTTTGTTATATTAAATAAATTAAAAATATTACATTTACATCTACAGCAATAGGTGGATGAAAAATGGAAAAATACAACTACATATAAATAAATGTACAAAATAAGTTTCGATTAGAGGAAAAAAAAATCTATAGCGATAAACTTCTATATCCGTTTCCATGGGGACAAGCAGCTGGTGAATCCATGCCAAGAAAAAAAATGTCTGGTTTAAGATTTGATTTGTAAGAAAATTAAGTTGATGAAGTCACTGAACCTTTGCGAAACACAGCGGCGGCGTATCGAGACGTGTTTGTCGTGGCCTGGATGGAGGAGAAGGTCTGTTTGTCCATCATTTTCCTGGAAATCAAAAAATAAATGGGGATATTTAGTCAGAGATCGACAGATGTGTTTTTTTCCCTGGCTGATGGCATTTCTCCAAATTCTATCATTTAAATTGACTCCAAACTCGCACTAAGCCCCTTTATTGTCACAGTCTTATACGAGGGCTGTGGTCACGATTATGCAGCTGTCTCTTCATGTTTAAGTGTTAATATAAAGCTTTGTGTGGATTTTTAGGCAGCGGTGTTACTCAAACAATAACATCAAAAAAAGAGGCCATTTGCTTGACCCAGAGGATAAAAGGAGGAATGTGAACTGACCAGTGGATCGAGAAAGGTGCTTAGGTCAACAAACTACTAACTCAATGGAACAAAATGTGTTTAAGGCCTGTACGATTTGGCAAAATATGACAGATTTTTCTGATAAGCAACTGCGATTAAATTAGTGATTTATGTTTTAATAAAAGGGATTCTGTTCAAAGTTCGCAGTTTAAAACGGATCCAGAAAAAGTTACCAAAGACTGAAATATAAACTGACAAGCTTATACAGGGAGGGCATCTGACACACACAGGGAGATTTGAGTCCAGTTCTTCTTTGAGCACGATTACACAAGCAGCTCTAATATAGATGTAATTGAATTGATAAACACACAAACATTAAACATACACAGAATAGGTGTTGCTCTCGTCGTACGTGGTGCCGTCCACGTTCAAAGCGATCTGCTCTCCTTTACTGCGACAGTAGTTTGGGCTCATCGTGTCCATAGCCATCTCCAGCTCCAACTACAAACGAAATACAATAATAATTTCACATTTCCCTGGTATTTATTGGTCCGTGAGTCCTTACCCGCTGCTGTTTAGGCTTGATTTTAGCAGCTAAGTGATTGACGTCATCATAGTTCATGGTAGAAGGCCTGACCGGATACTGAAAACAAACAACGGGTTTGGATTAATGTCGAGACACAAAGATACAGGATTTTAGTGTCTCAGTGTCTACGGCAGCATAAGAATCTCTATTAAAAGCGTTTGAGAGCAGGTTAAAGGTCCTATATTACACAAAACTGACGCCTGTGAGCTTTAATCCGTGTTATAATGCCGTGTCTTCCTCAAAAACAGACCTGGAATTGTGTTTTGTTTCATTCATACATGTTTGAGTAACACTTTATTATTACATCTTCAAAGCTCAAAATGCTCTGTTCCACCTTGTTATGTCATGAAGTGGTAGTTTTCAAGTTAACGGCTCCTTTTACCTTTAGTTCAGTAGAGATCGGAAATTCCAGGACTGAATTAATCCAAATGATTCTAGTGAAGGTGTTTGGAGTTTAAAAACACAGTGGAGCACTTCCTGTATTACCACATGATGACATCCCAAGGTGGAAGTGTTTTCAGTTTGAGAGAAGAACTCAGCCTAAACATGCAGGGTTTGTGTGTTAAACATGTGTGAATGAAACAAAACACAAGTCCAGGTCTGTTTGTGATGAGGAAACAACATTAGAACAGAGAATAGTGTCATATGGGCCCTTTAAAAACAAAATTTAACTGCAAAGTAGGACTACAGCTACCGATTCTTTTAGTAGTTGAAAGTTAGAATTTATTTTGTACATTGACACATTTTTTAATACTGTTTTAACCAAATGAAGGTTGAAATAATTAAACCATTGCAGTCCTATTGCAAAGTTTAATTTTCTCTGTAGACAGTTTAGTTTTTAAGAGACAAGAAAACATATACACAATAAAAAACATGCCATACAAAGGAGTCATCATAGTCTATATACAGTCTATAGAAATATTTATGTGAATCACTGAGCCTTAACAACAAGCTCAGGGTCACGGAGATCGAAAAACAACAAGACTTACCTGGAGAAGATAGAGGTTTTCTGCGAGGCTTTTGGCGAGATACACATCGATCTAAACAAATAAAAAAATACATTGTGATCACAGGCATGTTTGTGACATTACATCTGTTTAAGGAGATGGAGAAACTGAGAATGCTGGACACGTAAATGCGTACGTAACTGCACGTGTGCAACTGCGAATGCTGGAGACATAACTGTGTGTGTAACTGTGAAATGAGCAAATTATGAAACAAAATGTGTCCATAGACTTTTATTGCGCCCAAGAGGATTTTCAGGTTTACAATCCCAATTTTATTATTTTTTAATTTAATAAAACCTGTTTCCAAAGAACTGCTTCCTAAGCCAGATGCATGTCTAGACTTGTTCACATACAAAGACACAAGGGACAGCAGTAGTTTCTTTCACCTTTGTCCCACCACAAACTGGATTAGGAGATTAAAACATGTTTAGTGCTGATAGTCAGGTCCGGAGAGACGAGAGAGAGTGATCGCGACACTCTGGTTTCTATGAAAACGTGTTAGCTTCTGTTGCTGTAAACAGGCCTAAATGACATATCTTTGACTGTTTTAATTTTTATCTTGTGTAAGTTGACATAAATTAGTTACTTCTGAAACATGTTAATGAAGCCAAAACACTTCCCTCACCCTCATCTTAACCACCTTCTTCACCTTAAATCAGACCTATTGAGCTTGTGTCTCTATAGTTCTCATGTCTGACACCTGTGAATCATTATGTTATAATTTACACATTTTAAATCACAATATTAATCCAAAACGACTTAATAAAAGAAACAAGTCCGCTGACTTCTGCATTAGAAAACTGCCGTGGCCAATGGGAGCCGACATCATTGGAAACGTCATCACAACAAAGCGCCGCATACTGTCGGCACTCCCTATGGATAGCTGCACATCACACTAGCGAGCAGCACTTTTTTTTTCCCTTTGTACCAAAATGACTACGCAATGCTGCCGAATCCTACAAATATAACCAATTAAGAACATAAAACTGAAACGGAAATAAGAAAATATGAGATTAAAGATTACTCAAACATGAATCATTCCAAATACAACTTCAGAGGCTCAATGAGAAGAAAAAACTGGAACATGGTTAAAAAATTTGAAAAAAAAAAAACAGTTTGTAAAATAGATTTGACTTAACATAATCTTAACCACTTCCCTAACCTTTACTTTAACCATATCTCCTTAAAAATAATCCTGTTCCTAAACTTCATCACATTCACCAATCACAGCAGACAGTCCGTCCACACCCGACGCTTTAACACATTAACCTTTTTACATCAAATGCTGTTCCTTTTGCAATTGGACCTTATCCCCGCTATTCCAATATTTCCATGTACATGTTACACTTCACATATGAAACTGCATAAAATAACTAGTATATTTTAACCAACATACCTCTTCTATAATAGGGTCATCATCGTCTCCACTGGCCATCATGACAAGCGCGGACTCAGAAACCAGAACACACGGCTGGTAGCAGATCTCAGAGACCTAACCTGGAAAGACATAGATATAGTGACAAAACATTACATTTTTTAAGTTTTTAGTGCAGACCTGCATCATGACATCACCATTGCATTGTGGTGATTCAGCAAATACTACAGGCCTACTAAGCCAGAAAAAGCTAAATGTTTTTGCTCTTATCTGTGCAGGAGACTTCCACAGAGCTGAGCTGGTTTAAGATGATGAGAGATGAGCTCGTGCTGTAGTCTGATTGTTCTGGTTAATCAGGCACAGGTATGATGCAAGATAGTGCAACTTAAAGCACTACAGACACACAAAACATAATGAAACTCGCTACGAACAGATTCATAACAGCAGATTCGCAACTTTGACAAACATTACAGATGATTTAAAGTGATAAAACAACTGATTGTATTAAAAACAACAGTGTTAACTTGGGAACTAGCAGCACACCGGTTTAAAGAGACTAGGCCTTCTTTAGTTTATTTGCAGTTTTTGACAAATTTTAGACGCAATTTAAAAATAATTATTAGCAGTACAGTTAGAATAACAACTAAATGCACGCTAAAATTAAGTACAAACGTGACTGTCAAAGCGGAAAAGCTGAAAGAGTCACTAGGTAGCGTTAGCATGCTAGCTCCGAATGCTAACAAACACATGCTAGACTAAATGAGCGCACGCGCCACGTTAGCGCTGAATTTTTACGAGTTTATGAGAGTTCTTCACCTGGTCACCCCACGGGACTCCTCCGGCTCTCTCATCCGGGTTTGGGCCGTGTCACAGCGGCTCTTGGACGGGTCACTGTCCGGTCCAGAGCATCTGAGAGTCTGTGGAGTGGGTCATGACTGCTCTAAACACGTGGGAGGAGTCCATGCCCACAATTCACTGCGCTCAACACATTTTTTTTTTTTTTTAATAAACTTTCTTTTTGTCAGGGCTGTGTTTAAGAACCAGCTGCACTCCGCCGTGTGATGTTCTGCTGGTGTTACGTTTGTTCTTTATTAAAAACATTTTGGCAGCGGTGGGATTCGAACCCACGCCATCGAAATGACTGGAGCCTTAATCCAGCGCCTTAGACCGCTCGGCCACGCTACCACATAATACAAAAACACATGCAAATGAGTCCGCCGCGGCCTTACGTCACAACCAGAGGAGGAAGAGTACTCAGTTTTGTTATTTAAGTAAAAGTACAGATGAGAAAAAACAAAAAACACGCCAAGTAGAAATTAAAGATAAAATCATGGCAAAACAAAAAGTAGAATAAGTGTAAGTTGATGTTTCGGAGTTCAACCAGAAGAAGGCGTAGTTGTCACACGAATGAATCAGGTTTGTTTGAGTGTGCGGGTGTACCCTCTACTGGAGACAGTAGATTCAGCCTGTGTAGGAACTCTGTCTAGTTTTAATATTTTGTAAACAAATTTCAAATGCCACATTATTGGAGCCATCTGACATTTTGGCATTGTAATATTTTCCATCAACATCCTGAATAAGAATAATTGAATAATTCACTGAAAAAAAATTCAAAATGAAGTCGATTTGCACCAATATGAAAACCATGTGTCCATGTCTGGAGTGGGCTTTTTATAAACATGTATATAAACATCATTGGTTGAACAGTCAGATCTGTTGACTCACGGGTTGATGGTGCAATTCCAGCTCCCACAGTTGAATGCTGTCATCACATCCTTGGGCAAGACGCTTAACCCCCCTCGCCCCCTGGTGAGAGGGTTGGTGGTTCCTTGATGTAAAGCGCTTTGAGCCTTGAAGCTCACCATAAAAATGCAACATTTTTCACCACTGTTGTCCTTTAATTAAAATCAGCTTTGTAAATTCTGAATCTTGTGATGTTTCTGTTTCCTCAGCAAAAACATCCGTGGAGATTGTTGTTTGTTCTTAGTTTGAGTAATAAAGCATCCGCCCATCCATCCACTCACCCATCCATCCATGCATCCATCCATCCACTCACCCACCCATCCATCCACCCATCCGTCCACTCAGCCATCCATCCACCCATCCACCCACCATCCATCCATTCATTCATCCATCCACCTACCTACCTTCCCATTCATCCGCCCATCCACCATCCATCCACCCACCCATCCATCCACCAAACTACCTACTCATGCATCCACCCATGCACCCACATCCATCCACCATACATCCATCCATCCATTCATTCACCCATCCACCCACCTACCTACCCATTCATCCGCCTATCCACCATCCATCCTTTCATCCACCCACCCACTCATCCATCCATCCACCCACACACCCATCCATTCATCCATCCATCCACCCCCCCTTCCACACATCCATTCACCCACCCATCCAGCATGAGCCATGAAAAAACCCATGTCAGTTGATGTCTACACATAAAAGGCTGTAGTTAGAACACCAATAAAAAGCTAATCAAACATTTTAAAAGTGTCATAAAACGTTAACAGACAGATCTGGCTCTTTATTTTAGAACAATAGAGGGCAGTGTTGAGATGATGTTTTATTTGCCCAAAGAGTCAAATGTCTGAGGGCTTCATAACGTCACATGTAGTGTGATAAATGCTTTTGAGTTGTGTGGGTCTTTTATATCACTGTTTACAGGCCCTGCACAAAAGGCTCACTGTTACTGCTGAATACACAAAGAAACCATGTTATAAAGTTATATTTTGAGTTTGGATTCTTAAAAATAGACCTCAAACATGCAGCAGGGGACAAGGGCAGATAGAAGCATGGAAACACAAAAAAGCCCAAACAGACCAAACATTTCATCGTGTAGTAATGTCATTAAAAAGATTTGCCATTCATACGAGATTTAATTATGTAACTGTCTCTGAATGAGCTCACTCTGCCATTGTGACAGATCTGCATGAGATTCATATAAATAAAATGGGAGTATTGTTCTCAAAATAAATAAATCAAATTCCACTAAATTTATCTTTTTCCAGGGCAGAGAAGTGCTCAGTCTAACCACATGTTGGAGCTGTTTGTGTTGGTTCCTTTATGTTTAGTTAATATATATGTTTTTATATGTTTTTGCCGTACTTGTGACACCAGACGCAAACACAAGTCCAAAGCACCGTGTTCACATCTACACTGACACCGATCGGATCTGAGCAGCTGTAACTCATCTTAAGGCTCATTATATCAAGATCCTAGCCTATTGACACATTGCAAACACCAGTGTAATGAGGCCAGTCCTGTGTGATGTCACATAGTACTAGAAGTCGCAGAGGCCACCGGGGGCAGCACACACCTAGAGTCCGACTTTTTTGAGAACGCTGGAAATGCTCTAACATTCCAAAAATGACTGGGTTGGTTTAATGGAGAGAAAATTGGATTTAGTTTAGTTCCACTTAAATGTTTCCATCTGATTTTATTTGTATATTTATATTTATTATTTGTATATTTATATTTATATCTTTTTGTTTGTTTGTTTGCTGAACATGGTCAACATAAAGCACTTTTCAGTACAGTTAAAAATTCAGTAGAAAGTACAGAGACCTGCTCTCAGATGTAGTGAAGTAAAAAGTACCCACTTTAAAATATTTTAGTAGAAATACTTTACATTAATATAACTGTACTTTTACTTTTGTACTTTATTACTTCATGGTGTTGTATTTTACTTCTGGGTTGTTCTTTTAAAGTAGAAAGGAAGGAAAAATACTTCCCATTTGAGTTAAAACAATCCCAGGAGTTGAACCCAGGACCTTCTTGTTGTGAGGCGAACGTGGTGAACACCTGTGTTTTTCCCGTCACACTGAAGAGAAGGGCCGGCCCATCCCACAAGAGGACTGAGCAGCTGCTTAGGGCCCCGAGGCCACCAGAGGGCCCCCAAGAGCTCATACATTTATAGTGAAAATAATGATTGGAAAGTTTTTTTTCTGACAAATAAATGACGCTCAGGTGTTTGTGTCTACATATCCATCTTAAACAATTAGTTTTATTTTCTGTAACTATATATGTGCTACCTACATTTGTTTTTGAGTCAGGCAGTGGTGTGGACAGTTACATGTTTACACCGGTGTGAAGGACCCCTCCCCTCCAGGTGCACTGTGGGAGTGAAGAGGCAGCAGAGGGACATTTGAATGTGTGTTTTACAAACTAAAAGAGTAAAAGTTAGTGGAGTTAAGTGTATCTAAAGTTCGAGACAATGTATGAAGAGCCCAGAGGAAGATCGTTTTGGGGACAGGACTTTTCAGAAGAGAAGACTCGAAATATGTCCCCATTTTACATCAGTGGACCTGCAGATAAAACAGTGAAGCTGGACATGTGTAATTCTGCAGACAGGACACACCTCAGAGGGACAGAGGACAGACAGGACACACCTCAGAGACATGAGGACAGACAGGACACACCTCAGAGACACGAGGACAGCAGGTGAGTCTTTTTATTACACTGTCTGTTTTTGGTTGTGTCTGATCCTTTTGTCTCTAAACATCAGATGATGTGACACTGATTATGGCACAAACCTGTTACATCTGCTGAACGAAAGAACGACCTGTGAACGACTCCTGAATGTGTCGTGAATGCTCATACCACTTTGCAAAACGAGTACAAGTACTTCATTTTGAGAACTCGCCGATACTGAGTAAAAATACCGTTTCCAGCCATTACTTTTACTGGTGTTTGATTATAGTAGTAAATCGAATTAATTTCATTGGATTTTGATAGTATACACTAACTTTTCATCTTTTCAACTTTTCATCATTCTTATCATATCGACTGAAATCACTGTAGTTTGCCTCTGGCTTTAATATTTACCACTTCCTCTTTACAGACTGCAGCTTTGCGCTAACTGCTAACATGCTAACTGCTAACGAGCCACTGTTAGCATAACAGTGACTGTTGTGTTACTTTTACCACGGCCACACTTTGACCAATATGTTCATGCTGTACGTCTTTTAAAAGCTCTAAACTCGCTCTGTTCGCTAAATGTGTTTGTCAATTAAAATAAATTACAAAGCAGGACGAGCAAGTAATCGCTAGCGCTACTTAGCAACGTTAACATGCTACTATTGTAAACACAAGCACTGCGCTGATCCTCTGTGAAATATAAAAACCTTTAGAGTCCTAAATATTTGTATATTTCCTGTGACAGTCACATGTGTCACAGCTTAATGTGCAGAACAGTGAATGTGCAGCTTTATGTCCAGAGCTGATCTGTGGAGAGATGAGCTGTGAGTCAAACAAGAGGCAGCACAGATACAGTGGTATCGGCTTGTGGTATCGGCAGCCCATTGATGAGTACGAGTACTGGCACTCAATACTGGCATGTATCTGTGCATCCTACTCATTAATATGTGCATTTATGTGAAATCACAGCATCCAAAGCCTCACAATAAACATAAAAAGAATGTGATCCTAAAATCCTCTTATTTAATGTTCAGTTCCTCCAAATGATGTGATGATTATAAATCTGATGTAATGTCTCTCTTATGCAACTCTTAACTTGGTCACTACTTTGTACTTCTTGAGTGATATGACTTTGAAGTAAGTGTATGCAATTTTGCATTTTAAGGAAAAAATTTCCAGAATTTTAAAATTTCAGACCTGCCTTCCTTACATGTTTTTATATTGTTATACTTGTGGTTATTTCTGTTGTGAGCCTCTAGAATTTGCAGTCTTTTTATAACTGGTTGTGATGATGTCTTAATGTTGTCAAATATGAATATGTGGCACTGAAGTGGAGCTTCAGCTTAGGGCCCCCTGAAGGCTAGGGCCAGCCTTGCTGGAGAGGTCATGTGACACCTGTCATGTGACATTTGCCATGTGGTGACTGCTCTGTGCTGGTGAATAATGGATCATAATCTAATGGAGTTGGTGTTTGAGTTTACCCAGAGGCTTAGACACATTAACTGTATGGAACAGTGTTCTGTTCTAAATGAAACAGGGTCAATAGGATCAGGTCTGATCTGTGAGACACGTTAATGCAACAGTGAGGGCAGTATTGCTAATATGTGACAGACTTTTATGACTTTAACAGCCTACAAAGTTAAATGTTCATGTTTATGTATTTATACTAATCTATGTATTAATACAAATTTTTAGATAGTGATTCAGATTCTGTATATTTGACTTTACAACTGTGTCTGTCGTATCTACTGCTCGAATTCAACCAGGAAATGAAATGATAAGCTTCACCAAAAAAAAAAAAAAAAAACATGGTACGATTTTTTTTTTGTGTCTTCATAAATGTTTAAATGTTTTCAGCTTCTTGATAAACGTTAAAATGTCATTAGCTTCTTGATAAATGTTTAAATGTTGTTAGCCTTTTGATAAACGTTTAAATGTTTTTAGCCTTTTGATAAATGTTTAAATGTTTTTAGCTTCTTGATAAACGTTTATATGTCGTTAGCCTCGTAATAAATGTTTAAATGTCACAAGCATCTTGATAAATATTTAAATGTCGTTAGCCTCTTAATAAACATTTAAATGTTGTTAAGCTCTTGATTAACGTTTAAATGTCATTCGCCTCCTGATGAACTTTTAAATGTTTGTAGCTTCTTGATAAACATTTAAATATCATTAGCTTTTTGATACACATTTAAATTTTGTCAGCCTCTTGATAAAAATTTTAATGTTGTTAGCCTCTTGATAAACGTTTAAATGTCGTTAGCCTCTTGATAAACGTTTAAATGTCGTTAGCCTCTTGATAAACGTTTAAATGTCATTAGCCTCTTGATAAACGTTTAAATGTCGTTAGCCTCTTGATAAACGTTTAAATGTCGTTAGCCTCTTGATAAACGTTTAAATGTCGTTTGCCTCTTGATAAACGTTTAAATGTCGTTAGCTTCTTGATAAACGTTTAAATGTCGTTAGCTTCTTGATAAACGTTTAAATGTCGTTAGCTTCTTGATAAACGTTTAAATGTCGTTAGCTTCTTGATAAACGTTTAAATGTCGTTTGCCTCTTGATAAATGTTTAAATTTCGTCAGCCTTTTGATAAACGTTTAAATGTTGTTAGCTTCTTGATAAACGTTTAAATGTCGTTAGCTTCTTGAGAAACGTTTAAATGTCGTTAGCTTCTTGATAAACGTTTAAATGTCGTTAGCCTCTTGATTAACGTTTAAATGTTTTTAGCTTCTTGATAAACGTTTAAATGTCGTTAGCCTCTTGATAAACATTTAAGTTGCTAGCCTCTCGTTGACCCTCAGACACATGTGAGCGATGAGCTTATGTCACTTTGATTGGTCTAGTTTAAATCTCTGGTTTGGATCTCGTCTTCAGCGATGGACAAAGAGGTCTTCTGACTTTACCGCCGCAGGCCATAAGCACGTCCACTGATCTGCTGTCATCTCGTCATAAGCATGACTTATGCACTGCCTAACTCCCATTAGCCCTCACACTGAAGCCTTATCAGAGGAAACAATGAGGCTGTTGTCAAAAAAAAACTAAAGTCTCAGACATAAATGGATCAGAAAACTCATGACTGCAGTCCTTTGGGTGACCTCTGCACTTTAAATGGGACTGATGCTTTTAAATGGAATATATAGGCTAAAATATGTTGTAGTCTGTATACCCAGAAAATTAAGATTAAAGTGGGACTAAACACCTAAACTCTGCCCACAACCATATTTCAAATACAGCTGGAAAACTGGGCGGGGCCAGTTAATAATGGACTCAGACTTGAACTTTAACAGCCATATCAAATCGGTAACATCTGGAGCTTTTTACCATCTAAAAACTTGGCAAAAACCAAAGGTAAACTGTCAAAACCAGACTTAGAGAGACTTATCCATGCATTTGTCTCCAGTAGGTTAGACTACTCTAACGACCTGCTCACTGGCCTGTCCAAACGAGCCTTAAGACAGAACAGTACATCCAGAACACTGCTGCTCAGGTCCTGACTAGAACCAGGAAGTACTTCACTCATGTGTCCTGTGGCTCAGGTCTCTGGCTCCTGTGGCTCAGAGAATAGACTTTA
The DNA here is from genome assembly GCF_009829125.3 of Periophthalmus magnuspinnatus. NCBI lineage: Eukaryota > Metazoa > Chordata > Actinopteri > Gobiiformes > Gobiidae > Periophthalmus > Periophthalmus magnuspinnatus. The sequence goes on from NC_047144.1 coordinate 18,125,806, forward strand.
AAGCAGCTCTGTGTGAACAAGTCTCTCCATGGACCAGCACCAGAGAACATCTCCCACATGTTAGAGCCACATGAACCATCTCACACTCTGAGGACTAAGCCAGGACTAAACCACGACTAGAACAGGACTAGAACAGGACTAGAACAGGACTAGAACAGGACTAGAACAGGACTAAAACAGGACTAAAACAGGACTAAAACAGGACTAAAACAGGACTAAAACAGGACTAAAACAGGACTAAAACAGGACTAGAACAGGACTAGAACAGGACTAGAACAGGACTAGAACAGGACTAGAACAGGACTAGAACAGGACTAGAACAGGACTAGAACAGGACTAAAGTGACTTCTGATGAGCTTAGAGAATGATGAAACGATGAAGCGAAGAACAGCTCCAGGTGGGTTTTTCATGAGCGAACAACATTATAACTCATCACTGTTTTTACTCAGATCTTGTGTTTTGATGAACAGCCTCACGCTCAGATCTGTGACAGCACCTTGCAGACAAAATCATCTCTAAATCCCCTCGTCTTTTTTTTTTTTTTTTTTTTTTTTTAGATTAATCAGAAAATTGAATCTTTGTCTTCAAACCGGCTCGCTTTAAAAACGGCCCCATAAACCCCTCCATATCTTTAGTCTCCAGCGCACTCCCATAACTAAAACCATTTCCTCCTCTGTATCTGCTCCTCTCAATGACACATCACCAAGCCCGTTTCAACAATAATAAAACTATAAATCTCTCTGTGGCTCAAACTAAGTGCTTTCTGCCTCAAAAAACTGCTTCATGAAGTGCCACAAGCCAAATCAAATCACACCTAAGATGTACAGTCAGACGTCGTCGCCTGTGGAGCTGATTCTGAATGTGGTGATGTCATAGTCTCACACGGGGAAAGAGACACATTTATACTATTGTTAATTCACTTTCTATTGAAGAACTGTGGCCCCTCTCTCTGTAACTGCTGCTGTCAGACTCTTCATTTTGGTTTTAAAATGTTCATATTAACCGGCTCTACATGATCCTGGGGTTTTTATTTTGCTATTGTGTCTGTAAATCAAGATGTGAACATTAGTAATTGCTCCTGCTAGCAATAGCAACAGATTTGATTGACAGCATTGCTAATTCCCCGCTCTGTGTTAAACCAGAGGTGCCGGCGGGAAGGGGCGTTACCTTCAACAGCCTCATTCTGGATTGGCTCTTTGGTTGCTATGATACTCACGGTCTCCAAATTGGCTCCTATACCTGCTAGCCTCGAGCTTCATTTGGAGCTGAAACGCTGTGGGTGACGTCACTTACTTCTTCATACAGTCTGTGGACTCAACCCAAGAACTTTCTGTATAAGAACAACAATCTGCATTTTGACAATATTAACTGAGCTGTCTGCAACTGTATATGAAAGCCTCTGTACCCGGTTTTTCCCCATGTGTTTGAGCTAAATGTGTCTTGCCCCAGTACAGATATTACACAAGGAAATACTAATTATAAAGCATTTTAGCATTCGATAACCAGGAAGTGCGTGTTAATGTGCTAGTTTTTGTTAGCTTTACCATGACGGCAAAACTCTGATCTCTGAGAGTTGTGAAAAGTGCTTATAAACTCATCATGGTGAATCATTAGGATGCTCTGAATGCATGAGGTCAGTGAGGAGTAACGTTGGACCAAACTGTTTAAAATGAACTAGTCCTGTTTTTCATGTTTTGAACACAGTAAAAATCAGGTGTACTGTATCTCTTTTTAAATATGATTGGCCCATAGAATGTTGTGATGTCATCTGAGCCCCGCCCACACATCACTTTCAGATAAAGTGATGGGTATTACTCCCTATTGATTTTGTGAACCCAGGAAGCCAGTGCCGTGTTTTATGGGTATTTGTTTTGTAGAGGAAAGAGTGCATTATGGGACAGAGAGTCATAAATGTGTCAGATAAGGAGCTGTCTCGTTTATTGTTGAAGGCAAAAGCTTAGAATGAGTAATGAAGCAGAGAGCAGTAAAATGGCCGCCATGTGATGAGACCCGCAGACAGAAGCACAAAGAGCCATTCACTGTTTGATTTAAGATTTTACTCAAGACTGAAGTATTTTTGTGAGGCACCATTGTCTTTGTGAATGTGCTTTTGTGGGTTTTATTTATTATTTAAAATTAGTTTTTACGACGTCAGCCTGATCTAGTATGATCTCTTTTGTTAAGCAGGACGTGGAAGGGAGACTGCTGGGAATACCAGTAGCAAAAAATGTTGTTGTGTCTTTAGGCAAGACATTTTACCTATTTTGTGTGTGTGTTGAATGACTGATGGTGCAGATTGGCACCATCGCTTCTGTCATTCTGTCCCAGGGCAGTTGTGGCTACAGTGGTAGTTTACCACCACAAGTCTGAGTGAAGAATGCTGTAAAGTGTCTGTCCAAAAAAGCCCTGTATAAATCCAACGACTGACTGATTGTATTGCTTTTTTGTCTGGTTTATTTTTACTTTTATGTGAAGCCTTTTAGTTCAGCTGAAGTAGTTTTAAATGTTCTATATAAATAAACTGGAATTGCGCTAAATCAAGAGGCCTGTCTATCCCAAACTCAATGTTTGTTTTCTTCCTGGATAAAGCAATAGATTAAAATATGTTTTTGTCAAAATGGACACCACTGTGTACCAGGCTGAATGATTCCAGTATGAGGGCCTTTACTTCAAGTGCATCTCCTGGTGGATATTGCCTTTGTCTCGTTTTGTGTTCAGGGCTCGTGTTACAGACAGTGGCTCGTTTTGCGTTCAGGGCCTGTGTTACAGTGACTCGTTTTGTGTTCAGGGCTTGTGTTCAGGGCTTGTGTTACAGTGACTCATTTTGTGTTCAGGGCTTGTGTTACAGTGACTTGTTTTGCGCTCAGGGCTCGTGTTACAGACTGTGACTAATTTTGTGTTCAGGACTCGTGTTACAGACTGTGACTGATTTTGTGTTCAGGACTCGTGTTACAGACTGTGACTGATTTTGTGTTCAGGGCTCGTGTTCAGAGCTCGTGTTACAGACAGTGGGACATGGGCTTGGCTAGGTTTACACTGAACATCCCTGTCTCTTTCATCGCTGCTTTTGGGGTCCAGCAGTGAACATCTGCTTAATGAAACCCAGCTTTGTTTAAATCTATTCATCGAAAGGTAAAAATAAGTCCAGGATACGTTTGCGTTAACAGATAGGTGCTAACAGTTAACACGGTCATTATCTGCTGGCTTTGAAATAAACTCCAATCAGTGTAACAAATGGATGCGTTCCTGCTGCTTTAGTCATGGGATTATAGTCTCTAAAACAGACAATGAATCCTATTGAGGTCAGTGTATTCACTTAGAAAATACACAAACGTTTAACATGAGGCAGGTGACCTCTCGCTGACCCTAAAGGAGCCTGTGGGGCTTTGCACACACTGAACCATCGAGCTGTGCAGGGTGAAGAGTGTGGAGAAAGTCTAGTGTTCACGATGTACCTGGAGCATGAGGCTGTGTTTTAGTTTCCTTTGAACCACAAGGACTGATTCTAAATACATCCCTGACACGAGCCACAGCAGATAGTGGACGTAAATGCATCTGTATTGTTTTGTTACTATGGGATTAAATCAGACCTTTTCTTTTCAGAGCGTTTATCCATCTTCTAGTCGTTTCTTCTCACTGACCGTCTGAAACTGTATTTGGAGTCCCCGTTTTCACCTCCGCTGGTACACGCCCATTGTGACGTATACAGTTCCTTCTCCAGTTTTATTTTCTTAATCAGTGATACTCGTCGACGTCAGTTTCCATTGAACACCACAGTTTTCCAATGCGAAAATCAGCGGACTTGTTTCTTTTATTAAGTCATTTTAGATGAAGATTATGATTTAAAATGGGCAATATTTGAATACTGAGGAGGTATTAAAGTATCAGTTCTCAAACTAAAACATGGTTAAACAGTTTGAAGTTTATTTAATTAAGTTCAAAACATTAATGGTCTGTATTCACTTCAGGACAGTTCTTTACAGTGGAGTTTCCCTGCATTAAATACAAAACTCATTGGTATTGGGCTGATATCAATAAACTTGCCAAAAGATTATTACATTTTGGATTGAAACAAAAAACACTTTCTCATAAGTTTTATCCTTTAAAAGAATAGCAAGTAGCTGTGGGTGGAGATAGGGGGTGAGTGAAAACTGAAATTTTCTGAGTACTCAAGCCTGGGATGCAGGACAATGCAGAAATACTCAAACATGAAACATATGAATCAAAATCCAACTCATCTAATGAAGGACGATGGGATTAGGACGATAATAACATGGCTGCAACACGGCCAGGTCTAAACTGGGTATAACTGGGGCTAAACAGGGTCTAAATTGGGTCCGAACCAGGTCCAAACCAGGTCTAAACCAGCAGGTTGAAACCGGGTCTAAAGCGGGTCTAAACCAGGTCTAAATTGGGTCTAAATTGGGTCTGAACCAGGTCCAAACCAGGTCCAAACCAAGTCTAAACCAGCAGGGTGAAACCAGGTCTAAACTGGGTCTAAACCGGGTCTAAACCAGGTCTAAACCAGGTCCAAACCAGGTCTAAACCAGCAGGGTGAAACCAGGTCTAAATTGGGTCTAAACCGGGTCTAAACCAGGTCCAAACCAGGTCTAAACCAGCAAGGTGAAACCAGGTTTAAATTGGGTCTGATCTGGGTCGAAACCAGGTATAAATCAGGTCCAAACCAGCAGGTTGAAAGCGGGTCTAAAGCGGGTCTAAAGCGGGTCTAAAGCGGGTCTAAAGCGGGTCTAAAGCGGGTCTAAAGCGGGTCTAAAGCGAGTCTAAAGCGGGTCTAAAGCGGGTCTAAAGCGGGTCTAAAGCGGGTCTAAAGCGGGTCTAAAGCGGGTCTAAAGCGGGTCCAAACAGGTCTTTTCCATTAGCACTCACAGCTTTAGCATTATATTGTTGTATTGTTCGTGTGTGAGCTGTTGAACGGCTCCAGTGATGGACCTGAGACAAAGCCCTTTAAAGCGGTGACATTACGACTTCCAGGTGGAGTTATGTTTAAATGTAAAAGTCACAAACAAATGAGGAGAAACCGTCTCGCGGGCCCACTCGCAGGCCCACTCCCAACTCTGCAGCCGTCGTCAATCACTAATATTACCACTGAGTCGGCACAGCACTGGGACAAACCGCCCCTTTAAGCATTTCTGCGGGAGGCATTAAAGTCTATTTATGGGGCGAGCAGACAGGTATAAGGAGAGATTGGCAAACATGAAAATCAAGTCGTCTCCAGGGGGCAGTAGAGGAGAGGGAGGGCGTGTTAAATCAAAGATGGAGGAAAACAGCGAGCAACAAAGAGAGTCCCATGACAGAGGTTTATGTTCGGATCACAACGACAACGCGGAGTCAAATATTTAAGAGGTTAAAGGGCCCATATTACACTATTCTGTTTAAAGGGCCCGTAGTACTTTATTCTTTATTCTCTGTTCTAATGTTGTTTCCTCATCACAAACAGACCTAGAATTGTCTTTTGTTTCATTCACACATGTTTAACACACAAACTCTGCATATATAGAATGAGTTCTTCTCTCAGACTGAAAACACTCTGTTCCACCTTCTGATGTCATCATGTGGTAATACAGGAAGTGCCCCGCTGTGTTTTTAATCTCCACACACCTTCACCTTCATTGGACCTTTAATGCCGTACTGTAGAACATTCCAGGCCAAGTGGTGATGTCCACATGTAGACGAGCACATGACCTGTCCTCTACCAGAAAAGTTGCACAGTGCAGCTTTAGTCATCCATCATGGTATTTATAAAAAGCTGTAGAGGAGCTGGGACATCTGCAGCACACAATGAGGAGCAGTTTGGAGCATTCTCTTCCACAGACCTCCTCCTCCTCCAGACAATGATGACTCCTCCTCCGCCTACTCGTCCTCCTCTTCCTACGCCTCCTACTCCAGCCTCCTCCAGACGATGATGACTCCTCCTCCACCTACTCGTCCTCCTCCGCCTACTCGTCGTGCTCTGCCTACGCCTCCTACTCCAGCCTCCTCCAGACGATGATGACTCCTCCTCTCTTACATATTTGCGTTCTCGTCTTCAGACTTCCTCCTCCGCCTCCTTCTCCTTCTCTGCCTCCTTCTCCTTGGCCTCCTCCAGCCTCCTCTCTCCTCCTTCTCCGTCTCCTCCAGCCTCCTCTCTCCTCCTTCTCCTTGGCCTCCTCCAGCCTCCTCTCTCCTCCTTCTCCGTCTCCTCCTCCAGACGACAACAACTAATTTTCTCTTACATATTCACGTCCTCGTCAGACGTCCTTCTCCTGTGCCTCCTCCTCCTTCGTCTCCTCCTCCAGGCTCCTCCCACAACCTCTTCTGCCTCTCGCCTCCTCCTTCCTCTTCCAGCCTCCTCTCTCCTCCTTCTCCAGCTCCTCCTCCAGACGACGACAACTCCTCTTACATATTCACGTTCTCTTCTTCAGACCTCCTTCTCCTTCTCTCTCCTCATTCGTCTCCTCCTCCAGCCTCCTCCCTCCTCGGCCTCCAGCCTCCTCCACCTTCTCTCTTACATATTCACGGTCTCTTCTTCAGACCTTCTCCTCCAGCCTCCTCGTCCTCCTCCTTCTCCTCTCTTACAGATTCACGTTCTCTTCTTCAGACCTCCTCCTCTTACATATTCATGTTCTCTCCTCCTCCAGCCTCCTCCTCTTACATATTCACGTTCTCCTCTTCAGACCTCCTCCTCCTCTTATAGATTCATGTTCTCTACTCCTCCTCCGTCTCCTCCTCCAGCCTCCTCCTCAGCCTCCTCCTCTTACATACTCACGTTCTCTACTTCAGACCTCCTCCAGTCTCCTCCTCCTCCTCCTCATCCTCCTCCTGTCTTACATATTCAGTGCCTGTTTGAGTCGTTCATCTCTCAGAGCCACTTACAGCTGTATTTATTGTCGTTTGACGGCGCTTCATAACTCAAATGGCCGCGGTGGACGTCGGCGGCCGCCTCGCTCGCTGCAGTGAATCGATGCGTTCCGTTTGTGCTATAAATGAACCCATTTGTCTTCACTGGGTTTGGCCCCATAGAGATACAGCGGACTACGGCAGGAGAAATGGCTCAATTTAAGGTGTATAATGACCTCGGTGATTCACAGTTGTAAAGGAAATCGATGCAACATGAGCTAACTGTAGCGCGGGATGCTAGCTGCTGTTTTGAGTCTCGTCCCGGGGAATAGGGCTGAAAACACGGCTCGATCGAACGGGAACACGAGACCGAGTGGGTGACATCAAAACATGAAACAGTCCAAGTTCTTTTTGAAAGGTACACGGGACTTACCTGTGTACCTCTGGGCTGTAATGTTCCTCGGTATGGCATTAAACACATCTACCTTGTGTCATTAGGTGTTTTTATTACTCAAAAATCTCTCGATGAAAGACTTGTAAAAAAATATTTCAAGGTATTTATTTCATTTTATCCATTGTATCACCGTGTCACCTCTCGTCCGCACGGAAATGAGTTTAATGCCATACTGGAACATTTTCTCAAAGCAATAACATCTCCGTTCATACGCACAATTAGCAGACCCTGTACCGGAAAAGGAGCATTAAGTTGTGAAAAAGTGTTATGGCAAATGCCTGGTGAAAATGGCAAAAGTTTAGCATTTAGTGCTGATAGTTTGGTTCGTAGCTCGGGTTGCCACGGTAACATGTTAGCTTTTGTTGCTATGAACAGGAATAAAATGAAATATCTTTGACTGTTTTGTGTAAGTTGATATCAGGCTGGAGGTGACATATTATTATTATTATTATTATTATTATTATTATGTATTTATTTATTATTGTTATTATTATTTTTATTATTAAGTTACTTCTGCAACGTGCAACACAATATTCATCTAAAACGACTTAATAAAATAAACAAATCCGCTGACTTCCACGTTAGAAAACTACAGTGCCCAATGGGAGCTGACATCACCGTAAACGTCATCACAACAAAGCGCCGCATGCTGTTAGCGCCCCCTATGGATAGCTGCACATCACACTAGCGAGCAGTACATTTTTTTCCCCATTTGTCCCAAAATGACTACGCAACGCTGCTGAATCCTACGAGTATCACCGATTAAGGAAATAAAACTGGAGAAGGAAGTGTGTACGTCACAGTGGGCGTGTACATCGAGGTGAAAATGGGGGTAGATCGAAAAAAGGGCCTCTTGAAAATGAGAAGAAACGACTAGAACATGATTAAAGATCTGAACAGAACAGTTTGTAGAACAGGTCTGATTAAATATAACCCTCTTCCTAAACTACACTTTTAATAATCACTTAAAAAGACCGACTGCAGCAGACGTCTTTCCCGACTCCACGTTTTACCACTGACCTTCACCTTCAGTAGACAAATTACATAAAATCCTTTCTGAAATTTCCAGTGAGTTGGAGTCCTCAGTGAGCACACTCAGACCTATGACGTAACCATCCTTGGCGCTAATCCTCCGCATCGAGACTGTTCTTTTCAACCCGACCATCAAACTGAGGCTGCTGTTGTTTTTGGCGCCGTGTTCTTTGTCTAAAGTGGATTTTGCTTTGAGTTTGGAGCCTTGTTGTAATGGGATACTCTCTCGATTACTCTGCATCCTGTCTGCTGATGATTTATGTGGACAGCTCCCCCTAGAGGCCTGCTCTCTCTCTCTCTCTACTGTAAGCGCAGGGTTGTACAGGACATTCGATCCACTGCGTGTCATGAGATGCTGAATAAGTCCCCAGAGATCCGGCTATTATTAAAACTAGAGTCATTTACTTATAATGAGCAGAACCTGGCAACTTCAGCCAACTCCGACTTTAGAGCTGAGAAATAACATCTGCTCAACCCAAAACATAAAGTCACACAATTTACACTTAAAGGGCCCATATTACACTATTCTCTGATATGTATATATACAAACAGACCTGGAGTTGTGTTTTGTTTGATTCACACATGTTTAACACACAAACTCTGCATATTTAGAATGAGTTTTTCTCTCAAACTGAAAACGCTCTGTTCCACCTTGTGATGTCATCATGTTGTAATCCAGGAAGTGCTCCACTGTGTCTTTAAACTCCACACACCTTCACTGGAATAATTTGGATCATTTCAGCCCTGGATTTGCTGATCTCTACTGAACTAAAAGTAAAAGGAGCTGTTAACTTGAAAACTACCACTTCATGACATCACAAGGTAGAACGGAGCATTTTGAGCTTTGGAGATGTAGACAGAATAATAATAAAGAGTTACTCAAACATGCGTGAATGAAACAAAACACAACTCCAGGTCTGTTTTTGAGGAGGTAACAGCATTAGAACATGACTTAAAGTTCACGAGAGTTAACCTTTTTAATACCAAACCTTTAAATATATAAAGTTCACTTATAGCTAAATATCAGAGACTTCAAGGTCAGCAATACATAATTATTGACAAAATATTAAAAACTAAACACTGAGTAACATTTCTGGTGGAGGTTCTGCTGTCTGCTTGTCCTCACTGATGTTTCTTACTTAGTCGGGAATGTTCCACAGTCTGATATTAAACGTATCTGTCTTGCATATACTTATATGTTCTTTATTGTAAAAAAAAAAAAAAAAAAAAAAAAATATTGGAAAAAGCCTTGTGAGACTTGCCCCTCCACAGATCTTACTTGGCCTTGTGGTGTCATCTGTCTCCATGGAGGTTATTACTAAGCCTGGAATGTTCCGTAGTGTGCCATTAAACATGTATATCTTGTCCAAATATGGAATTCTGCTCCAAATTGGCCGCTATAACTGCTAACCTCAATGAGCTTCATTTGACTGTATAAAGAAGTGGACTAAGTGAGTGTGACATCACCCACAGTATTCAGCTCCAGACTGTGGGTTTAAAGAAGATGCCATTTTAAAATCCCCGTACACCTCCCCTTTAACGTGACCCCCGTCTGCTGCTCTCATGTGCTGCCATGTGGTTCTTGTTTCCTGCTCTCTTCAGGATTTCACTAAACCAAAAACCTGCTGTTGTTTGGGCTCTGATCTGTCGCCGTGGTGATGGCAGGTCGATGACTTAGGCCTGTCGTGTTGTAAGATGAGGCTGATTTATGAGCAGATGGAAAACTCAAGTCTCAGAGCAGAGACCTGGTCTGGACTTGGCTCATTTCCTTCAGTTCAGGCCAAAATGTTTCACACGGTGATTAGTCCAGTGCATTTTTACAAAGACATCCATCACAGTCCAGTGTGCAGAGCTGTTATGGCTGAGTGTTTGGAAAGGCTGCATTCACTCTGTACTGGTTTGGTCCTGGTTTGGTCCTGGTTTGGTCCTGGTTTGGTCCTGGTTTGGTCCTGGTTTGGTCCTGGTTTGGTCCATGTCCAGACCTGGTTTAGTTCTGAGTTCAGTCCTTGTTTAATCTTGCATTGATTTTCTAAAAGTCAAATCTTAGAAGCGTCTTTCACTTCTTGTTATATGCAACATTTTTAGGAGTTTGATTTACATTCAAGACATTATACTTTGCATAAAATTGTTAATTGCTATGGCAACAGTCCTAATCTCTCATCATTCTTCAAACCCCTGAATAGACAATAGACTGTATATATATAAATGGACGTAGCTAACCTGCTAGCTGCCTCGTTCCAAACAGGAAGTGATCATGGGCGCACTTCCGGCTCCATCGACTCTCTTCGCTCTTAAAGAGCCTCGCTCCAGATTGGCTCTTTGGTTGCTATGATACTTCCTCAATGAGCTTCATTTGAAGCCAAACACTGTGGGTGACGTCACAGTCACTTAGTCCACTTCTTTATACAGTCTGTGGTTTGCATCCAGAGTAGCGATTTTTTCAGAAAAAGTATAATTTGTGTATGTAGTATATCTGTAGATATAACGAAAAACTCTTGTGATTTTAGTATTTGTGTAGTAGTTCACTTTTGCCTCCAGGTGGCTCCACTCTTCAGAACGTATTGTTTAAATCCTGGTAAATGCTCGATACCTGTGTGTTAAAGTGAGTCTGACTCTGCAGGTCACCCACAGCACACCGGGGACTCGTTGTCAAGGTTACGTGTGCAGAGTGATGGATGTGGGTCCGTGCTGCACCTGTCAGCTGTCAGGTGCTGTTGGGGTGTTTGTCCTGGTTAGTTGAGGCTGTGTCAGGTGCGTGGCCCTGTCAGCGCCTGCAGTGAGGAGGTCAAAGAGCGCCAGGGTCGTTGTGTTCTCTGCGTCGCCCCCGTGTGGCCGGAGAAACACTTTTGTTTTGACTCCAGAGCCTTTGACGGATGCAGGGCGGAGACACACGTCCAGAAAATGGTGTTTATTTAAAGGTTCACTTGTCTCCTTGGAGATAATGATTGCTTTGCCTTGAGTGTTCCACAGTATAGCATTAAATGTGTGTGTGTGTGTGTGTGTGTATATATATATATAACAGATAGCACCACCAGGCAAAGTTACAGGTCAGATCTATGGAGAGGTGACCCAACACACAGTAAGAATGCATCAATTTTTTTTAGCAAGTTTAAAGTTTTATGTCTAATGCTATACTATGGAATACTCAAGGAAAAGCAATAACATCTCCATGGAGACAAGCAGGTGATGGACGTCCCACCTGTAGTGTTACGTAGTGCATCTTTAAAGCTAGCATTACACTAAAAACTTGCATTCTTACTGTTAGTGGGCTTGCCTCTCCACAGATCAGACTTGTAACTTGCCCTTTAGTGTCCACCCACTCATCTCCATGAAAGCCACACTTTAATGCCACGTTGTGCATCATAGACAAAGCAATAGCATCTCCATGGAGACAAGCAGGTGGTGTACACTCAACCAGAAAAGTTCCATAGTGGACCTTTTAAAGTCTCTAAATGTTTAAGAGCTTAAAACTGCCTGGAGACAAAATGCATCAGAGCGAAACATGCGAACAAAAACTTAAATAGTTTCCTCCAATTTTTTTTTTACTTGAGTAACTTCTTGTACTACTTGTACTTCTACAGGCGACAGTGGCTCAGCTGGTAGAGTTTGTCCACGGAGCTGAAGGTTGGTGGTTAAAATCCCGCTCCCACAGATGAATGCTGTTGTTGTGTCCTTGGGCAAGACACTTAACTCCCCTGTACCCCTGTGTCTGTATGAATGGGTGAGTGTTTCCTTGATGTAAAGCACTTTGAGCCTTGAAGCTGGGAAAGTACAATTTTACTCGAGTAATATTATTTAGAAGTAACTGTACCTTTACTTGAGTAACTTCTTGTAGTTCTCGTTTATACTTCTACTTAAGTAATTTTATTGTGAAGTTCCAGCACTGTTACTCGAGTACATATTTTGGCTACTGCTTGTCGTCCTCTAACTCCCTTTTATCCCCATGTCTGATCCGATCACTCTCACTCCATTAAAACTCTATCCATATGTAAACATATGGTTGCCAGATCCAACTTATAAACGCAGCTCTTCCATGAATACAGCGGACCTAATTTTACCCCAGAACCTGGCGCCTGTTCCTGGACTTTGAGCACGTACAGGGAGGAACACACAATGGAGACGTGTCAGCCATTTTAACACATAAATGATCCCATGTTTACACTCCTCCTCGCAGCCATTCGTCTTCGTCAGAGAGTTGTCAGCAAGCGCGGCCGCAGCCAGCTCTGGAAAAAGTTGGTTTTCTTTGCCTTTTTTTCAGCTTGTAGTAAATTAGCCATCACTGTGAAAACCCCAACCACAACCCATTCATCATCGGGCTCAGAGCAACACAACAAAGTCCAGAGGATGACGGCTTCAAAATGGCCGCCGTCACTGGTCTGGTAAATTACAGGGCACGGAGCCGTGGTGAAGGACAGAGGAGGAACGCTGTTTTGGGATCGGATTTTAGTGCCGACAGACGAGAAGGAAAAATCCCCTGTGTTTTTCACGCTGAATAAAAGGCATTAGACAAACTGTAATGAGGCGAATGACGAGATATGTGTTTTGTGTTCAGAGTTATGTTCATCAGAAAAACACCAGGTGAACTCTGATTTGAAATGAAAAATGACCTGAGAATTAATCAATCTTCATTTCATGGGGAATCATTTAAAGTTCCACTATGCAACTTTTCTGGTGGAGAGGACACTGTTTTAGGACATTCACACTTCATCATCCCCACAAAATATTAACTGAACCTGAACCTGAGCCTGAACCTGGGTCTGGGCCTGGAACACGACTGTTTTGTTACAGCTGTTTTGTTTCAGATGTTTTTATGCCATTTTTATCTTAACCAAAGTTTTTGTGCATTTTTTTGTGCAGTTTTAACTTGGATCAGTCAAACCTCGTTTTCTTTGTCTTATTTTCATGATTTTGAGACGATGCAAAAACCAAACCTGGTCTTTTCCAAAGCTCCTAAACCCATTTCCTCCAAAGATCGACCTGAAACACGACAATCTCACCATCGATTTAACATCAGCCCAAGGTCAGGAGGATGGAGCCTTTTATTTTGAAAAAATACTCTCGAGTCATTTAGTCTGATGCTGTTTCCTCTTTAAATAGAGTTTATTTAAAACCTGGAGAGCCCTGACTGGATTAATGACATGAGATAATGAGGCGAGAGTCATGTGACTGGTCATGTGACTGGTCATGTCACTGGTCATGTGACTGGTCATGTTGTCAACAGATGGAGACAAAGATGTGGAGCCTAAAGAAACATGTGTCCTGCCTCTGACCATCTCATCTGAGCCTGTGTCCAGAGCCTTCACCTGCAGATAAAGACATACAGGTGTGTCTCATTCTCAGTTTATGGACAGGCCACATGATTCACTCCAGATTCACTCACTGAGCTGCAGAGGCTGCACTAGCACTGAGTCCTGACTTAAATGTAACATCATGTCCAGTGTTTTTGTGATGAATAAATCTGCATCTCAGTAAAAGTTGTGATCTGATCATGTTCACCTCATGTCTGGACACACAGGGGTCATAGGTCAAGTTTATGAAATGTCAAATCTTACACACAGCGCTTTAAATGTTTAAAGATCCACTCTGTAACTGTGAGTTGTCCACTGGATGCTTGTCTTCATGGAGATTTTATAGCTTTGCCAGGAATGTTTCACTATTTCACTATGGCATCAAACTATTTTGCATTTATTCAGCTGCAGATGTTTTGTTGCTTCAAAAATCATTAGAACTCTCCAGATTTACAAACTTGTGAAAAAAATATATTGTAATTTTTCCAACAATTTGAAAATCAAGATTCATTTTATGTAGTGCACCGGTTTATCACTTGAACAGTTCAGTCACTCAAATGTGAATGTTAAAGAATCAAATGCATTTCAGAACATGTTTTTAGCACATGGAGCACGTGCACACAGCTCATGTTCTAATATAAATGTCACATGTTCTATTCCTGTATTGTGCCTTGTGTATTTAGGCTTCCTGTGGATCCGGATCGGGCTTTAGCAGCAGTTTGACTCTTCACAGCCTGTTTTATTGTTGTTGTAGTTACCACTTTGGACCATTAAGGGGCGCCATACACCCAGGCAGTGAGCTGTCACATGTTCTGCCAATGTTAAAATCATGTTCAGATGTCGCAGTGTTTCCTGTGACATTTGATGAGAGAAACAACAGCCTTTTGATGAGTGGATTTTTACATCTGTGACCTTTGACCCTCTTTATATTCACAATTAAACCTATGCACAAAACTGTAGCTTTTAAATCCACAAATATTCCCCTGGTTTAAAGTTTTGTTTTTTTTTGCTTCCAGATGTGAGAAAAAACACGTTTATTGCACCACAGAGCATCACGTGTGAAACAGGCTGAACTGGAGCATCGGGATATGATGTGTGGATGTAAACCTCTGGATATGATGTGTGGATGTAAACCTCTGGATATGATGTGTGGATGTAAACCTCTGGATATGATGTGTGGATGTAAACCTCTGGATATGATGTGTGGATGTAAACCTCGGGATATGATGTGTGGATGTAAACCTCGGGATATGATGTGTGGATGTAAACCTCGGGATCTGAACGAGTCAAAGATGAAAACAGAAGGTTCATGTAAATTTTACTCGTGTTTGAAATGTGACATTTACAATATTTTAAATAAGAAAAGCCTCTTCAGATCCACTGCGTCACTGTCATTCTCCAGATAAACTTAAATAACTTTATTAAAATACAATCTGATAAATCCGGGCTCTGTGTGACCCCCGCTGACCCCTGGACACCTGCGTCACGTGACTCCAGATCAATATAATCCACATCCGGGTGGTTGGAGCATCACAGCGGGTGTTATTGGTACAGTGCGGGGGTCAGTCTCTGTCCGAGCAGGTACGGGGAGGGGGAGTAGTACTGCGCGGGCCCAGGGGGCACGTGCACGGCCCCGGGCGCGCTCCCGGGCAGCGGGCTCTTGGAGTACGGGTGATACCGGGACAGTCCGAGCGCGTGATGAGGGCCTCTGAGCGCGAGCGCGCCCGGACTGCCGCCGGGCACGTGCATGTGACATGAGGCAGCCATGGCCGCGGCCACCGCAAGGGACGAGCCGTTGCTATGGTAACCCGGTATGAGTTTGTCAGAGGTGAGCGCCGTGTGCGTCCTCAGGTGCGCCAGCAGCTCCTCTGACGTGCCGAAGCGTTTGTCGCACGCGCCGTTGGCAGACACCCAGTTGCACGCGTGCGGCAGCGGGTCGTTGGGCACTAGGCCGTAGGGGTAGAGCGCGTGTCCCGGGAAAGAGTGCGCAGTGTGCAGAGGCGCGTGCGCGGCAGGAGGCGCATACATGAGTGGATACCCGCTCTTCAAAGAGTCACAGGCCGCGCTGCCGCTCAGCCCCGCGCAGTGAAACCCCAGGCAAAACGGGTCCCGACACAGTCCCGGGGTCAGTCCTGGGGGAGAGGCTCCTGCCAGCGGGCTCCCCCCCTTCGCTCCTCCAGCCAGAGACGAGAACTGTCCCAGCAACGCGCCGCTACTGGCGCTGGACTTATGGTCAAGGGTCATTCCGTGTGTCAAAAAAGGCTGTGGGTAGCCGTAGGGGTACGACATCCCTGCGGCGGGCAACGGGAACACGTGTCCCGGGCCCGGTTTGTACGGAGACACCGGAGCCACGAGCCCCAGGCCAGAGGAGCCAGAGGAGGAGACCGGGGGCGCGGGCTCAGGAACCGCTTTAGGCGTCTCTTCTGCTACAGTCCTCGGGACAGAGTCAGGTCTGTCCTCTTTCTTTTCGTCCTTGTCTTTCGTGTCGCTTGGCGCCGGAGACGCAGACGTAACGGAGCTGGGGCTGCTTGTGCGCGGCGTAAAAGGCTGGCACGTGGCGCTGGGCACGCGAAAGCCGTTCCTCTCCACGCTGCCGGACTCCTTCTTGTCCGTTTTGTACGGTTTAAAACTGGACTTGTCCTCAGACCCGAGGTCGCTCATCTTCAGTGGGGCCTTGGCGTCTTTGTCCCCGGAGCCGCTGGAGCCTGAACCCGCAGAGGAGGAGAGTTTAGCGGCGGAGGGAGGGTCCGGTTTCCCAATCTGAGAGCACGTCTGAGCCAAAAGGGCCAGAGGGCTCTTTTTGGCATCGAGCTGCGGGAGAAAAAACAGAGTCTTCATTAAAACTACAAACACAGACGTCAAATTCTGCTTTACGCACGAAAATGTCCTGGATGAAGGTGACGTAAAGCTCCGGGACGTTTAGGACGGTCCTGTGTTAAACAGCCACAGCGCGCGCCACAGTGTGGCACACTTACGCATTAAGCACACGTGCGTTTCACCAAATAAACCAAAGGGCCCCTGACGGTTTCATAATAACTTAAACGAATGAATGTAAAATTACTTTACGGTTTAGCAGCGCTAGACTCCGGGACAAATGTGCCCGGATGTGCGTAAAATCCGCGTAAATCTGTCCACTCCAGCGTCAGACTTTATAGATACGTCGTTTGCAAAAGTCACTTATTTCCAGTAAATGACAGAAGTCTGCAGTCAATGACACGAATCACAAACCTAGAACCATTTTACCAACTGTTAAATCTCGTGAAAAGCCCGCGGTGTCTCCTACATTTGCGTTTGGATCTGTGCGCCAAAGTCGATCTACACATGACATTTGTGCGTAAAACTGTCACCAGCCTCATTAAAATGTTCCACATGATGGTGACGCTATGTGGAATAACAAGCGACATTTGTTTTTATTTCAAAGTGTCGCTCACTTAGGGACAAACACTCTCCAAACGCACTTAACGAGCTGTGACTGACATGTCCACAAAGATAAAAGATCACGAGATGATTTAAGCCCCAAACCACGTCAAAAGAAGCCGCATAACAAACAAGGCATCCAACAGCGTCCGTGCGTAAAAACATGTATTATCCACGTAGCGCGCAGTTCATTTCGTCCCGTGTATCCCCCTTCCAGTGTCCCAGCCTGGTCCTTACCTCGATGGGGCTGACCGGGGTGGAGGGCAGCGGTTGGAGGTAGTCTGGGTGGAGGATGTGTCCAGTTCTAGCGGTCAGCATTTTGAGCACCTTGATGGGGAGTCGTTTGGCCTGGCGCTGGGGGTCCGCTGGGGACACGGGGCAGAGCGCGGCACCGGGGGGCCCGCTCCTCCACGCTGTGTTCGGGGTCTTGTTTAGGACAGACACCGCTGGAGACGTGCTCATGACCCGGACGGCGTGGAGAGAGCGAAGCAGGACATGACATCAGCTGTGGCGTGCGACAGAAACGACCCAAAAGGCGACAAACGAACTATAAATCCCCAAAACGAAGCGACAAAACAAGGGAAAAAAGATCCAGTGTTATTCCGTCATTCCCCGGGACTGTGGGTCTGCGCTGCGGGCGACGCGGCTCCGGGTAAAAACACTCACACACTCCGCCCCTCGCGCCTTTGTAGATCCAGACCAGAACGACAGCGACGCGCTCCTCACAACTAACCCACCGCGTGCACTAAGTGGAGCTTTATACTGGGCGCGTGCGTAAAGAGCGCATGCGCCGTGACACTGAGGAACAGAGCAGCGTCTTCACCAAACGTGTTTAAACATGTTGAGACGCTTTGGGCAGGTTTAATGACCTTCAGAAGCGAGTTTTGGGGCTAAACACAGGCGCCTTTGTGATTGGGGGAGGGGATTTTCTCTGATTGGAAGAAATGGTTTATTAAACGTGCACTGTGTAACTTTTCCAGTGGAGGGTCTGCCACCTTTTTGTCTCCATGGATATGTTATACTGTGAAACATTCTAGGTAAAGCAATGTCATTAATCCTGCCCAAGAAACAAGCAAGTGACACCAGTAAGTTAAAACACTATTACTACCTGTAAAAACACTACTACTGCCTGTAAAAACACTACTGTCACCTGTAAAAACACTACTGTCACCTGCAAAAACACTACTGTCACCTGTAAAAACACTACTGTCACCTGCAAAAACACTACTGTCACCTGCAAAAACACTACTGTCACCTGTAAAAAGACCACTGCCTGTAAAAACACTACTACTGCTGTCTGTAAAAACGCAGTCTGTACAAACACGGTCTGTAAAAACACTACTGCCTGTAAAATTGTCATTGTAAATATTTGTGAATATTTTTGAGAATGAAGGACAGGGCCAGGATTAGTCATGTCACATGACCCCTATAACTTTGATGTCATAAACAGATGTCATTTTATCTTCCTCCTCCTCATTGGCCTCCTCTTCATCCTCTTCCTCCTCTTAATCGTGTTCTTCATCCACCTCCTCTTCATCCTCATCCTCCTCCTATTCTTCCTCCTCTTCATGCTCTTCATCCTCTTCCTCCTCTTCCTTATCTTCCTCCTCATCTTCTTCCTCTTCATCCTCCTACTCCTTTTCATCCTCCTCTTCCTCCTCCTCCTCTTCATCCTCATCCTCTTCCTTTTCTTCCTCCTCCTCGTCTTCATCCTCTTCCTCCTCCTCATCATCATCTTCCTCTTCATCCTCCTCCTCCTCTCTTTCATCCTCATCCTCTTCCCTCATCCCCCCAACCCCCGCCCCGTCCTTCCTCCTCCTCTTCCTCCTCGCTCACGGTCAAACATGGCTGCCGACCGCCACGCTGCTGTCTGACTGATTTCCTTTTTCGTTGTGGCGTCTTCGTCTCTTCTGTCATGTGTCGACCCTCGTCCTCTTCATCGTCTGTCAGGGCCTCCTCTCTGCTCCTCGTCACTCCAGACAAAATAAAACATCACAGACGAGACGGTGTAATACCTCTGACGGCCAGTAGGCTTTGGGTTTGGGCTGAGATCAGTTCATTAATCATGTCGAAGGTTATAGATTTCAAACTTAAGACGAACATTTTGTCTGTAACATATTTGTTTACATATTTGACCATAGGACTAGTGTCTTCTGCATTTGACCCATTTGTTCTGTTCTACGACACTGGAGCAGCCTGTGGGTCACTGCAGAGCTTTCTTTTGTGCTGATTTTTATGTGACGCACTTTGGCAAGACAAGTTTATTTGTACAGCACAATTGGTACAGAGTCATTCAAATTCAGCTTCACAGAGTAAGAACGACACTAAAATCACAAACAAATCAAAGCATAAATAATCACCATAAAAGAGAAGAGGCAGAATAAAACACTTTCAGTCATACGCACAGTTAAACAGAACCGTTTGGAGCCTGAACCAGGACTGAACCAGGACTGAACCAGGACTGAACCAGGACTGAACCAGGACTAAACCAGGACTAAACCAGGACTAAACCAGGACTAAACCAGGACTAAACCAGGACTAAACCAGGACTAAACCAGGAGGCCAGTCCCTGAAGTCCTTAGAGTTTGAGCTGGACCTGGTCAGAACCTGCATCCAAACAGAAGTAGAAGATGTAGCTAACATGATGTACATTTTGTTGTGTTTTAGGACAATCCTGATGTCCCCACAGAAAACCCACCCAGACACAGGGAGAACATGCAAACTCCCTACAGAAAGGCTCCACTGCGCCACCTGCTGGTCAATATCTGTAAGTAAATATTACTACTTTTTTACTAGTTAGTTACTGCACAGTCAAACCAATACTTTTCACATCTGTAACTGTAATAAGTTTAACTGTTGAGTAAAGTGCGCTGAACATTTTACCATTGACTCCCATGACTCTGGCCTGTGACCCTCCCCGATCAGTGATTTTTGTGTATTTTCCAGTTTTATGCTCATGTTTAAATTAAATAAATACAAAGATTGACTGAAGTGTCCCATTCCCACAGTGAATGTTTCAGATCTGTTTTTTAAGCCGATGTGTTTAACTGTAATGAGACAAAACACTGAAGCATAAACATGTTTGTGATGAAGCTGAAGCTGACACATGGAACAAGTCTGCATAAAACATGAGAGCTTTGTTTACATAGGGACTGCGTTTAAAGGGATGTGTTTAAAGGGACCGTGTTTAAAGGGAATGTGTTTGAAGGGGCCAGTGTTTAAAGGGGACATGTTTAAAGGGATGTGTTTAAAGGGGACATGGTTAAAGAGGCCAGTGTTTAAAGGAATGCGTTTAAAGGGACCGTGTTTAAAGGGAATGTGTTTGAAGGGGCAAGTGTTTAAAGGGGATGTGTTTAAAGGGATGTGTTTAAAGGGACCGTGTTTAAAGGGATGTGTTTAACGGGCCCGTGTTTAAAGGGATGTGTTTAAAGGGGACGTGTTTAAAAGGGGCTATGTTTAAAGGAGCCAGTGTTTAAAGGGGTGTGTTTAACGGCCCCTGTTTAAAGGAGACGTGTTTAAAGGGATGTGTTTAACGGGCCCGTGTTTAAAGGGCCCGTGTTTAAAGGGGACGTGTTTAAAGGGGATGTGTTTAAAGGGGACGTGTTTAAAGGGGATGTGTTTAAAGGGGATGTGTTTAAAGGGGACGTGTTTAAAGGGGATGTGTTTAAAGGGGACGTGTTTAAAGGGGATGTGTTTAAAGGGGATGTGTTTAAAGGGGACGTGTTTAAAGGGGACGTGTTTAAAGGGGACGTGTTTAAAGGGTTGTGTTTAAAGGGGCCGTGTTTAAATGTTCAACCTCACTGCAGAAACACATGTGAACATACTCCTCCTTACACTCCTCCTTACACTCCTCCACACACTCCTCCTTACACTCCTCCACACACTCCTCCACACACTCCTCCTTACACTCCTCCTTACACTCCTCCACACACTCCTCCTTACACTCCTCCACACACTCCTCCACACACTCCTCCTTACACTCCTCCACACACTCCTCCACACACTCCTCCTTACACTCCTCCACACACTCCTCCACACACTCCTCCTTACATTCCTCCACACACTCCTCCACACACTCCCGTTACATCTCTCCATTTTGAAGACGGTTGATCATTCAAAAGATACATTTAGTTTTGAGTTGTTACTTGCTATGACGACTGTCCCAACTTTGCAGCTGTAGTCTGTATATATCTCTGGACATAGCTAACCTGCTAGCCGCTGCGTTCCAAACAGGAAGTGATCATGGGTGCTCCATCAACTCTGGCTCCAATTCACTATCTATTGAAAAACTGTGGCCCCTCTCTCTGTAACTGCTGCTGTCAGACTCGTCCTTTTGGTCTTAAAATGTTCGTATTAACCCGCTCTACATGATTCTAGGGTTTTTTATTCCACTATTGTACATTTTGTATAAATTCACCTACGGAGAGTGGGTTTTGAATCGCCAACTTTTGTATCAGAGCATGAACACTCTACCAACTGACCCGCTGTCGCCCCATTTTAAGCCCTAGTGAGACCCGCAGACGTCTTATTTTCATATAAAGAAGCAAAAAGCCATTTCAGGATCCAAATACCTGCGCAGCCTCTCAGACTCCACTTTGAATGAGCCGTAACTGCGTCTCCATTAGAACGGCACTCTGTCACTCCTCCATCAGAGCCATTATAAGAGCCAGAGCCATTTTACCTTCAGAACACTGCATCATTTCACAGTCAAACCTTCCTCTGTTACGGCAGTTTAAACGGCCGCTATCAAATATATCAAATGCATGAAATGTATGGAGCTGACAGGTAAAGTGCAAAGTCCAGCCTTCAGCCGTGAATATAAACGTGGCAGGTTTAACAGAAGCTGACTGCGACACGGGGTTGTTTCAGTTTGAAGCTCTAAGGACTCGCTTCCACTTTAAAGGGATTTGATTGGCACAGTAAAAGGTCTTGTTATATTAATAATGGTTAAATAAAGAGTGTCAAAAGTACGGACACGTGAACACAAGGGCTGCATTTGTTCAGATCGGTTGTTTTTACGGTATCTCGTTTTATAGGTTTTGACTCATTTAATTAAAGCCGCGGTATGCAACCTTTTAGCTAAAATATACATGTATAGGTTGTTTTTTTTGGCACTGGAAAGCTTAGAAAAACTTACATGGATACTCTGAGCGGGCTTGCATCTCCACAAACCCAACTCTTAATCTCCTCCTGCTTGTTTCCTTTGGCTTTAATCATCCACTTATGGCATAAACCTCCAGAGAGAATGTTTCACAGTATGACTTTAACTGTTTGCATGGAATCCTGCAGGTGACGCGCCTCCTTTAACTGTGACTGTACCTTTAATTTATTATTAAATGATTTTAGTCTGCAGATAAATATTGATTTGGACTTTTTCATTTCACTAGAATCAATTTTATACTTAAGCCAAATCATGTCGTAAACCAGTCCCTAACTCTGAAATTCATGGTAATGTTTTATTTTTATAGTGATATTTGAGACAATAAAAGATGTTAGATATTTTGACTCCAGATGTGTGTGTGGGTGTGTGGGGGTGGGTGTGTGTGGGTGTGATCCATTTTCTTCCACTTATCTGGGGCCGGGTTGCGGGAGCAGCAGTCTAAGCAGGGACTCCCAGACTTCCCTCACCCCAGACACATCCTCCAGCTCCTCCGGTGGGACCCCAAGGCGTTCCCAGGCCAGCCGAGAGACATAGTCCCTCCAGCGTGTCCTGGGTCTTCCCCGGGGCCTCCTCCCCGTGGGACATGCCCAGAACACCTCCCTAGAGAGGCGTCCAGGAGGCATCCTGAGCAGATGCCCGAGCCACCTCAACTGGTTCCTCTCGATGTGTAGGAGCAGCGGCTCTACTCCGAGCTCCTCCTGTGTGACCGAGCTCCTCACCCTATCCCTAAGGGTGCGCCCGGCCACTCTGCGGAGGAAGCCCATTTCAGCTGCTTGTATCTGCGACCTTGTCCTTTCGGTCATTACCCAGAGCTCATGAGCCTCTCCGGGTGGGTGGTGAGTCTCTGCCTGTGGAGGAGTTCAAGTATCTCGGGGTCTTGTTCACGAGTGAGGGAAGGATGGAGCGTGAGATTGACAGGTGGATCGGTGCAGCGTCTGCAGTGATGCGGTCGCTGTATCGGTCCGTTGTGATGAAGAAGGAGCTGAGCCGGAAGGCGAAGCTCTCGATTTACCGGTCAATCTACGTTCCTACCCTCACCTATGGTTATGGTCATGGTAATAAAACAAAAAAAAGGAAATAAAACTAGAAATCAGAGGAAAAGGGTAAAGTACGGCTCTCTTTTTTTAAGTAATAAGTTAAGTTAAAAAACAATATATACTTTTTGCAGTACAGACAGACATAACCCGCCTTTCTAGTTGTGGGAATTGAACCTGCAGCGTTTGGAAGTAACTGAGAACATGTACTCTGAATACTCATTTAGAGTAACTGTAATCTGGTACAGTTACTTTTATTTGGTGGTATTTGGAGTACAGTAACTTTACTAAACAGTAACTTTACTAAAATCAGGGAAATACACTGCAGTATTTGATCTCACAGTTTAGGCTCAAACTCTTGTGGTGAGACAGGGGAGTTGAACTTCTCTGATCAGTGATGGTTTTATGTTTGTTTCACTGTTTGTTCGATATTTCCTGTTTTAATGTTGTGTCTTTACTCTATAATTTAAATAAAACTGTGTGTAAAAGTTTTGCAAGTATTCAGAACACAGTACTCTGGACCATGTATCTGAATGCTTTACAAAATACACTGCAGTATTCTGTAACTAAATACACTTTCAAAGTATACTTCCCATCTCTGTGAACTGGTGACCTTCTGGCTAGAAGGCAATAGACCTACTACTATAGTGACTGATGTATGGTCACATTTTTATACGGCACTTTTCCACCAGTGTACACAGACACGGGGGACAGGGGGGTTAAGTGTCTTGCCCAAGGACACAACGACAGCATTCACCTGTGTGAGCTGGAATCACACCACCAACCTGTGGGTCAGCGGATCTGGCCGCTCAACCAATGAGAAATCCAAAGTTCTACACCCAAACAATTTTCACATATTTACATCCGCACAGTGAAGTATTCAACATGTTAAAGCTAAAACTCCATTTTGAATCTTGGCTGCTCTTTCCTGTCTCATGTCTACGCTCCAGAACACTGCTGCTCAGGTACTGACTAGAACCAAGACGTACTTCTCACATGGGTTTGGTGCTCAAGTCTGAGGACTGAACGGGGACTGAACGGGGACTAAACATGGGGAATCATCATTTGAGTTTTGTGCAGCTAAAACCTGGAACATTCTTCCTGAAGATGTGAGACAGGCCTCTACTTTGACAATGTTTAAATCCAGGCTCCAAACGGTTCTGTTTATCTGTGCATACGACTAAAAGGGTTTTATTCTGCCTCTTCTCTTTTAATGTTCACTTTAGGTTCATGATTATTTATGTTTTGATTTGTTGTATTGTGATTTTCATGTCTTATTCTGTAAAGCACTTTGAATTACTTTGTGGACCAATTCTGCTGTACAAATAACCTTGCCTTGGCTTCGCTGTGTTGGGTCTCACCTCGGTTCGGTTTCCTGACTCTCATTGAAACTCCTTCCTTTGCACATATACATACATTAAAGTACATTTCACGTCCTCCCCTGTCATTAAAGCCTGTGCAGCTCAGGTCTCGACTCCAAATCTGACGAGTAAATGCGACAAGTCAATTGGCGAAACTCACGGCGTCGAACTAAAAAGACTTTCATTATAAAAGTCTGATTTTCTGCTGTGAATGACGTTTTCAAGCTGCAGCCCATCACCTCGATGGCTCCGTCATCCAGCACGTCTCAAAGTGCCACAGAATTAGAGGTTTTTTCAAGAGCTCGCTTTCAAGCAAGAAAAATGTGACGGGGAAATGGGCCAGCGACATTGGAGCGGGAGGAGAGGGTGGATACAGAGAGGAGGTGAGGTGGGGGGAAATGGCGGAGGTATTACAGATATTATGTTTCTAAAAGACGCTTTTGACACTGAAAAGTCAAACTGGGCCTGACGGCGTTTACAAAGAGCTTGAGGTGAAGCCAGACGCCAAGAACCTACAGGAAGTGGAAGATCAGAGACATGACTTCTGCGCATCTTAGACAAAGTTTACTCATACACGAAGGAGATCACTCACACGTTTAGCAAGTCTCAAGTGTGAATCAAGACTCAAGTCAAAGATGGGCAAATCGACTCGACTTGGTCTTGTGTTCCTCTGTTTTGAGCTTCAAGTCATTTCAAGTCTTTAAAACAACCTTCCGAATACAGCTCACATTTTTCTAATAAATCTGCTTTTTACGTGGCAACACTTCTGATGTGACATTATCCAAATCTGATATTTTGGAGAGAACAGAATGATATTTCACTGCTTTAACAAGTCCTTAATTCTTAACTCTTCTCTCCCTCGATCCTCTCTCCTCTCTTTCGCCCTCTCCTCTCCTGTCTTCTCTCCTCTATCTTTCCTCCTCTCTCCCTCTTCTCCTCCCTCCTCTTGCTCTCTGCTGTCTCCCAACTCCCTGTTCTCTCCTTCTCTCCTCTCTCTTTCCTCTCTCTCTCCTCCCTCCTCTCTCTTTCCTCTCTCTCTCTTCTCTCCTCCCTCCTCTCTTCTCATCAGACTCTCTTGTATCTGAGTGTAAAGTCAAACATCATGGCATCTTCTCTCCCTCTTCTCTCCTCCCTCTGTCTCTCCTTCCTTTTCTCTCCCTCCTCTCTTGTCTCTCCTCCTTCCCCTCTCCCTCCTCTCTCCTCCCTTCTCTCTCCCTCCTCTCTCCTCCCTCCTCTCCTCTTCTCATCAGACTATTCCACATCATGCGTCACTCTCTTGTATCTGAGTGTAAAGTCAAACATCATGGCATCTTCCCTCCCTCTTCTCTCCTCCCTCTTCTCTCCTCCCTCCTCTCTCCTCTTCTCTTCTCCTCTTCTCATCAGACTATTCCACATCATGCGCTCACACTCTTGTATTTGAGTGTAAAGTCAAACATCATGGCAGGAGACGGTGACGTCCCGGAGCCGGAGCCAGTGGAGTGGGTTTCTTTCTCGCTGTCTGCTCGATTAGCCAAAGCTGAAGCAGATTATGGGGCTGTCCGACTCTAGGTGAGCGTCCTGGCAGGTCGGAGCTAGCTTCAGTGCTAACGTTAAGATTCGAGGCGACAGCTGCCATATTAAGGACCTCACAACTTTGTAGAAACTTCAGGAGAGGATCAGACCTGCAGACCTGAGCCTCATCATGAGACGGGTTTAGAGACGAGACTTTGACAGTGAGAGTGTGTAAAAGGCGTCAGTGTGTTTTATGCTGTAGCTAACTGTGATTAGCCGTACTTCAGTTTGACCTAATGGAACATCAGACTTTCAGAGATCTAAAACCCTAATCTTCCACAGTAGGGCATTAAATTCATCTTTCTACTAAAGTTACTTTCAGGTTGTTTCATTTGGTAAAAAGGCTAAAGTCTGGACCAATTCAGCAGAAATCACAATGTTCCAAAGCTGCACGTCTGTTTTTGAAGGAAATATCTAAACCTAGGATCCAAAAATATTACCAAAAGCTCCTGACCAAAGGAGAGGGTAAGAGCAAAGATTCCTCTGCAGAGTGTCTGGGTGCTCCCGTAGAGATGGAGCTCAATCACACAAGTGGAGATTAGAGTAGAGCCGCTGCTCCTCCATTTATTTATCCATGGATGGATAAATAATTTACCACATCAACCTCATGGCTTTCCAGACCGTCATCTAACACTCATGTTGTTGGGGCTGGAAAATGGCTCCCCTTTTTAAAGTGATCGTGAAAAAAAAAAAGTTTATTGTTTACAGAAAAGATTATTAACTTTGTGCCAGTTTAGTTTCACCTGGATGAACATGCCACAGTAACATTTATAGTGTAAAATAAACACACACACACACACATACAAATGCACCCCCACACACAGGCACACACACACACGCACACACACACAGCATTAAAGTACAGCATTAATGCGTTCCTTCATCGAGATTTAATTTGAGGAACCTAATCGTCCTCAGCAGAGCTGTACAGGTGTGTGTTTGACGGTGTTCAGCTCGAGATCAGAGCCAGAAAAATGAGCAGATTAATTCTCTAAAGTCGCCCCAAAGAAAGATCTTGTCACCTCTCAGTAGAAGGATTAGAGAGGAGCGCTTCATTCGGGTATTACTGTCACTCGGGCGGGTGGAGACAAGCGGGCGAGGTATTCAGACAGACAGCGTTGGACAGTGAGCGCTCCATTTGTCGACTTAGAGATGGGAAAGCAGAGGAGATGGTTCCGCCTTTGTCAGCTGCAGTTTTAAAGTGTTTCAGATCTGGAAATGCCAAGATGAACTGTATGAAGTGAGATATGCTTTATGTTTCCAGGAGAGAAATTTGTCCTCTGCATTTGACCCATGCTTCAGTGCTTCAGGGGGCAGGGGACCCATCTCCACATCTTTAAGATGGACTCTTAGTTTGTGGCCGTTGCTTGTTTGGTTTTGGGGGTTGGTCCTTTTCCTGGGTGTTGATCCTGGATCTGATCTGGAGAATTCACCTAATGCCAATATTTTGAAACAGACACTGGACAAAAAGCAGAATTCAAAGTCATCCATTGGTGGCTGAGTGGCTAATACTCATGCCTCACAGTGAGAAGGTCTGAGGTTTGACTCTCGAGCCTTTATGTTTGCCTGTTTTCCCTGTGTCTGTGTAGAGTTTGCATGTTCTACCTGTGTGCCAGTCCCTCTCGTGTGTATGTGTGTGTGTGTGTGCGTGCCAGTCCCTCTCATGTGTGTGTGTCTGCCAGTCCTTCTTGTGTGTGTGTGTGTGTCTGCCAGTCCTTCTTGTGTGTGTGTATGTGTGTGCCAGTCCCTCTTTTGTGTGTGTGTGTCTGCCAGTCCTTCTTGTGTGTGTGTATGTGTGTGCCAGTCCCTCTTTTGTGTGTGTGTGTCTGCCAGTCCTTCTTGTGTGTGTGTATGTGTGTGCCAGTCCCTCTTTTGTGTGTGTGTGTCTGCCAGTCCTTCTTGTGTGTGTGTGTGTGTGTGTGTCTGCCAGTCCTTCTTGTGTGTGTGTATGTGTGTGCCAGTCCCTCTTGTATGTGTGTGTGTCAGTCACAGCACAAACTGCCACAGCTCTGGCGACAGAGTGAGCTAAAGGGAAAGTGGAGGAGCCCTGACAAGAAAACTGAAACTCCCCTCGACCTGCCAGCGCCGTCACTTTAAATCCAGATCAGAGCGTTGCGTCCGCTCACATTCATCTGATCGTACACTGTTACTTTAAGTGCTGTTTTAGAGAAGAGGGACCAACTACACAGTGTGGGTGTGTGTGTGTGTGTGTGTGTGTGTGTGCGCCTGTCCCTCTTGTGTGTGTGAGAGGGACGTAGCTAACCTGCTGGCCACTGCATTCCAAACGGGAAGTGATCATGGGCACACTTCTGGCTCCATCGGCTCTAATTCACTTTCTATTGAAAAAACGTGGCCCCTCTCTCTGTAACTGCTGCTGTCAGACTCGTCATTTTGTTCTTAAATGTTCGTATTAACTCGCTCTACATGATCCTGGGGTTTTTATTTCACTATTGTGTCTGTAAATCAAGATATGAACATTAATAACAGTCAAAACAGATGCCTTCTTTGCCCGAGGTCAGTCCTCTGAACAGCTTCAGGCTTTGATCTCATTGGCTCTTTTCATGTATTGGCCCATGTTTGACCTCAGATGTTTTCCATAAGTTGTGTTTCATAAAGAACTGAACATCCCTCCTTCACCTGTGTGAAGTGTGTGAACAGCCCCAGGCTCCACAAACAAAGGAATGTGTAATTTAAAGTGGCTCAAACCTGGATCAGTGGTACAAGTCCCTTTAGCCCCTGTGACCCACACAGACTCTGTTCTGCTTACACTACACCTGGGATTAACCTGGGACGGCCCACATCACATGAACCATTATGTCTCAAATCTACCCTGGATCTGCAGTAACCCACCTTATATTAGCTCGTGTGTTCTGGGGGTGAGATTTTGTGATGGGAAATAAAAAGAGACTGTGAAGATTTGGCTTAGGTCACTTCAGACTGGAACCAAAACAGACTGAAAGAGGAAGGAGAGCTGGAAAAGTGAATGTGACATAAAGTACAAAGGCATTAAAGGTGCTAGATTACACAAAACTGACTCTGTGAACTTTAATCCATGTTATGTTACCTCTTCAAAAACAGACCTGGAGTTGTGTTTTGTTTCATTCACACATGTTTGAGTAACACTTTATTATTAGTCTCTCTACATCTCCAAAGCTCAAAATGCTCTGTTCTACCTTGTGATGTCATGAAGTTTTCAAGGTACCAGCTCCTTTTACATTTAGTTCAGTAGAGATTGGAAATTCCAGGGCTGAAAATGATCCAAATGATTGTAATGAAGGTGTATGGAGTTTAAAAACACAGTGGAGCACTTCCTGTATTACCACATGATGACATCACAAGCTGGAACAGAGTGTTTTCAGTCTGAGAGAAGAACTCAGCCTAAATATGCAGGGTTTGTGTTTTAAACATGTGTGAATGAAACAAAACACAACTCCAGGTCTGTTTGTGTCGAGGAAACAACATTAAAACAGAGATCAGTGAATAGTGTGATATGGACCTTTAAGCAAATTCAGGATACAGGTGTTTTTGCAGACCTGGCAACCAATCAACCAATCAAACAAGTGGTTATGCATGATTGGCCACGCCCACAGATGCAGATTTAGTTTGAAATGAATCAGATAGAATCATATTACACAAGAACGTTTTAAAGACCAATTTTTCACCCTGTGTTTGAGCAAAATGAGCTCCTGTAGATGTATGTAAATTTATAAATCTATGTAAAAATATCTGTATAAAAATAGAGATGGTCTGGATTTAACAGGCTAGAAAATAAAGCAATACATTAAAAGAGGTGAAAAAAATATAATAAACAAGTGAAATAAAAAACATTAAAATTGATAAAAATGTAAAAAATCATCATCTCCAATTATTCCATTTGGTTTCAGCTTCCTTTCTCTCATCCTCTCTCCCCTCGCTCTTCTTCCTCTCTCCTCACTTCCTCTCTCCCTCTCTTCCTCCTCTTCCTCTCTCCTCTCTCCTTCTCTCATGTCTGAACTCTGTCTGAACCGTCCTGTGAATTTTGATAAGCATCTCTCAGGCTCCAGCTCAACACATGATGCAGTGTCTGAATTCAAGATGGCAGTTCGTCCGTGGCTCTGGTCCGTGGCTCTGGTCCGTGGCTCTGGTCCGTGGCTCTGGTCCGTGGCTCTGGTCCGTGGCTCTGGTCCGTGGCTCTGTTTACCAGCACTCCTTCACTTGGTCTTTTGTCCCGCTCTGGAACGCTCCATGAGTGTCTGGAGGCTACAGGGGTCAAAGGTCAAAAACAAATGTTAGTCCTGTTCTAAAGAGGGAGAAGAACCGAGCTCGTAAATCAGTTTAAGTGAGCCGTTAGCTTGTCCGCTATTAGCCACAAGTAAGAAGGGGATTCATCATTAACAATACTTTCTTTGACAATTCTTCATCTTTTTCATCTTCCTGAGCAGAGCCTGTACACAGACTCATAAAGTCTCAGGACAGAGAGAAGCAGGTCATGTGGAAACTTGGTGAGTTTTGTTTTATAATCTATTGAAACTCTAAACTGTAATCAATTTTAATCTCTCTTGATGGAGGCTCTGTGCAGATAATCTAGATGCTGTACTAAATCAAGGTATTAAAATGTGTTTTTTAAAAGTACAATACATTTTTGCCCCACCGTCTGTGTGGCCATAGTGATATTTTGGTGATGTCATGTTTACAGTTAGCCTAGCAACAAGTGAAAGTGTGTGTACATTGACCATAGACTGTGTGTGCAGAAGTGGACTAAGAGAGTGTGACGTCACCCACAGTGTTTGGCTCCTAATGAAGCTCATCGAAGCTAGCAGTATCATAGCAACCAAAGAGCCAATCTGGAGTGAGGCTGTTGAAGGTAACGCCCCTTCCCACCTGCACCACTGGTTTAGCAGGGAGCAGGAGCTTAGCAACACTGTCAAACAAACCTGTTACTAACACTAGTGGGAACAACCGTGGGGAAAGAAGGCGCCTGATTTGTCTGTTATTAATG
Source organism: Periophthalmus magnuspinnatus (assembly GCF_009829125.3). NCBI lineage: Eukaryota > Metazoa > Chordata > Actinopteri > Gobiiformes > Gobiidae > Periophthalmus > Periophthalmus magnuspinnatus. The sequence continues at coordinate 18,156,919 of NC_047144.1, forward strand.
TTCATATCTTATTTTATCAACACAATAGAGAAATAAAAACTGCTCTCCCCTTTGTCTCGATCAGGACCTTATAGAATCATATCATCAGTATAAAGTATACTATAGTATACTATACTATAAGAATTTAGTTAAATGTAAAATGTATTTTTAAATGAAAAGTCACATGACGATTTTCAAACAGTCAGAGCTGCAGCTCCAGATATTAAACGTTTACAGCTGTGGCCTGTTTTACCTCAGACTCAGACTTCAGAGTTTGAACCACGACCAAAAGTCTTTCAAAGTTTGAACACACCCTCTCAGTGAAATAACTGTTCTAATTTGTTGTTTTTTTAAATATATATATATATATATATTTTTTTTTTTTACTACATAATTCCACATATCTTACTTCACATATCTAGGGTCTTCTGTGTGTTTATGAAATGTAGAAAGTATTAAAAATAAAGGAAAATTTAAGCTGCAAACGGCATAGAACGGCCTTTGAACAACATTAGAAAATAGATCAGAGAATAGAAGAATATGGGCCTTGAATCTGTTTAGCTTTGGAGGGTCAAATGTTTCCTTTTGACTCTGGTGACTTCAGGTGATTTCAGTTCACACAAACGCATTCATCCAGACAGTTTTTATATGAGGAGCATAAACAAACATCCCCATGTCCAGCCCACAGTTTGACCTGGACCAGAGAGACAGGGTTAGGGCCGAGTGTCACTAATGCCGACGAAACACTGCTGCCAAAAAGTTACACATTGTTGTTTTAATGGAGCCTGATTTTATTTAACCAAAATCACTGAATTTTCTTTGGAGGTCCTTGAATCTGACGTCTGTGATCTGGTCCTTCAGTGGTTTAATCTGCAGTGACACCTGCTCCTCACCGTAAGCGTCTTAGAGCTCAAAGTTACGCAGTTATTTCCCTGTCAGTGAACGCCTCGCTGCGTCTTTAGCTCATACTCATGTGTCAGTGAATGTCTCATGACTTTAACCTGAGTTTTAATCTGAGCTAAAGGAGCAGAGAAGGACGACAGGACCAATGTGACGACGGATGTGATGACAGAACCGATGTGATGACGGACGTGACGACAGGGTTAATGTGACGATGGAGCCAATGTAACGATGGCAAAGGCATTTTTCACCAGTGAAACCCAGAGTTTGTGTCTTTTATATCAGTCTGGTCACCACTTGGTCCATTTAGTCTTTAATCTGAACCAAACAGGATCGTCCAATTAGATTTCTTTATTTCAGTGATGCATGTGAAACAAAGGATCTCATTGGTCATTCATCATTTTGAACAAAATCACATTTCTCTCACCTCAGATTAACAGTTCAGTGCGTCCATTAATGATTTTTTTGTCAGTAGAGATAGATCGATCTATAGTTGGCCGATATATCAAGCCGATATCTGGCCTCCTTAGCGTATGGGATATCGACCTTAAATCTCCAGTACATGCTGATATTTTGTTTTGGTCGGTCTGCCAAAAACAAATCCACACAAACCGTAATATTAAGGAGCTCTTCCCTGTTTCACACAGTTGTTTCAGTGCAGCAGATCACTACTGTAAATGTGTAATGCATTTATGTGTATTTATTTATGTATATACAGTGGAAACCAGAAGTTTACATACACTATATAAAAATACTTTTTTCTCACTGTCTGACTTGAAATCAGAGTAAACTTTTACTGTGTTAGGTCAATTAGGATTAACACAATTATTTCTATTTGTAAGATGCCAGAATAATGAGAGAAGGATTTTTTTTTAGACAATTTTGCATAAATTTGTTCAAAGTCAGAAGTTTACATACATGTCATTGGTATTTGGCCCCATTGCCTTTAAACTGTACGACTTGGATCAGATGTTTTGGATATCCCTCCACAAGCTTCTCACAATAGTTTGGCCTATTCTTCCAGAAAGAACTGGTGTAACTGAGCCAGGTTTGTAGGTCACCATACTCGCACATGCCTTTTCAGGTCTGCATGTACATTTTCAGTTGGACTGAGATCAGGGCTTTGAGATGACCACTCCAAAACATGGACTTTGTTATCCTTAAACGACTTTGTAACCAGTTTGGCAGTATGTTTGGGTCATTGTCCATTTGGAAGACCCATTTGCGCCCAAGCTTTAACTTCCTGGCTGGGGTCTTGAGATGTTGCTTCAGTATTTCCACATAATATTGTTTCCTCATGATGCCATCTATTTTGTAAAGTGCAGCCAAACAACCCCACAACATGACGCTGCCACCCTTGTATTTCACAGTTGGGATGGTGTTCTCAGGCTTGCAAGTTTTCCCCTTTTTCCTCCAAACATAACGATGCTCATTATGACCAAACAGTTCAATTTTAGCCAGACCAGAGGACATATCTCCAAAAATGATGGTCTTTGTCCCTGTGTGCATCTGTTAACTGTAATCTGTCTTTTTTATGAAGAAGCTTCCAAAGGCATGACATCATCATCTGGGTTTTCCCAAATTGTTTAAAGTCATAGTAATCTTACTAAAAAACATGAAAAATTATCTAAAAAATCCTCTCATTATTCTGGTATTTACAAAATAAAAATAATTTTGTTAACCCTAATTGAGATAAAGTAGTAAATGTTTATTCCGATTTCATGTCAGACAGTGATAAAAAAAAAACCAAAAAACCCATATGTGTCTGTTTATATCGAGTATATATTGTATATAGTGTATATACTGTATATAGAGTATATACTGTATATATATATGTGCTGCATATTTGCAGGAGCAGATCACAACTGTAAATATTTAGTGCATTTGTCAAATCCAGGTGTCTGTCTCGTCTCGTGTTAATCCCTGATCTCTCTATTCTCAGAGTGTGGAGTGTAATAGACACAGTGTGACCGAGGCTCCAGAGGCTTAGGGGCTGTTTGACGAGGGCTTATCCCAGCCGCCTTATCTCAGCCTGGGCCTGGAGAGCGTGGGATTACCCCCGGCTCTGGAGCTCACGTCTCCCTCGTGTCGTCTGATCAAAAGCATCGCACTCACATTAGCACCAATTACAGACGCCAAGGGCAAATTGAAACTCTCATTTGTGAAGAGTTCATGAGCTGAAGTAAAGATCTGTCATCATCACACAGAGGAAACGGGAGACGAAAAACACTTTAGTAGATTTTTAGACAAAGGACAAAAATCTAGTGAATATGAAATATACAGGTGTATTTTTAAAGGCGCTGTGCCTGATTTTTATATCTTAAAAAAGTTACTGCTCACTGACCTTATGCATTCAGAACATCCTGATTATTCACCATTGTGAGTTTATAAGCACTTTTCACAACTCTCAGACCAGGGTGGTCACAGTAACGCTAACAACAACTAGCATGCTAAGGTGCACTATTAAATATACCGCTTTGCAATTAATGCAGACAGGACACAGCTGACTTATTTTGACCTCAAGAGCTGTTTATACATCTGTACTGTATGTCTGAATGACACAAAACAAAAAACAAAAATAGACCCACAAACATTACAATAAATATGTTCCCTTATAAATCAAGGCTTTTAGGCTGTTTATATTGAACCGCTAATTTTAAATAACTAACAGAAAAAAATATTTTATGAGGGATCCCTTTGATGAAAAGTGAGAATTTTTAGAAATTTCAGATTTTTCTTATGAAATATTTTTTATTTGTTTATATCTAACTTTTTACTTTTTTTTGTTTTTTGTTGGCCAGAATTTTCCAAAAACTATGATGAATTTCAGACTTTGTCAGAATGAAATGTCTAAACATTTGCTTTGAGCTTCAGATCTTTACTCAGGACTGAGGCGTTTGACTCCCTCAAGACATAAATACAGTTTAGACAAGGTTTTTGGGAAGTGAAATGTATCGTTTTGGCATTTACAGAAGAGTCATCACTCAGGCTGACCCCAGGCTGACCCCAGGCTGACCCCAGAGCGACCCCAGAGCAATCGGTGTAAAACATCCCTGAACCATCTGAGGAGGGGGAGCCGTTTCACTGATGGACAATATTAAAGGTTCTATACCTGATTTTAAAAATGTGAAAAACAGAAGTAGTTCATTTTAAACAGTTTGCAGTGGCCTAAAGTTACTCCTCACTGAACTTATGCATTCAGACTATCCTAATGATTCACCATGATGAGTTTATGAATGCATTCCTAAACTTTGAGGCCAGATCTGAGTTTTGCTGTCACGGTAACGCTAACAACAACTAACATGCTAACAGCGAACTCCCTGGTTCATTCAGGATAAAAATGCTTCATAATTAGACACAGACAGCACACAGTAGTCTCATTTTGAGCCCAAGAGCTGCTTTTACCATATGTACTGAGCCAAACTTCAGGTTCAGGTACAGCCCCTTTAAACCTCTGATATTATGAAACTAAAGATGCAGATGTCTGACCCACGTGTGACCCAAAGTCTAGATTTTTAAAACAACTGCAGTTTGAATGTGGAAGTGCGCCCATAATCACTTCTTTTTGGAACGCGGCGGCTAACAGGTTAGCTACGTCCATTTATATATACAGTCTATGAGGATTACGTTTATGAATCTCTCAAACACAGCTCTGAGTAAAGCTAAAAATGAGGGGAAAAAAACATACCAGGTTGAAGGATAACAGAAAAATCTCAAACGCCTCCAGAATCTGCCAAAAAGTCAGGACGAGGTCTGGACGAGGTCTGGACGAGGTCAGGACTAGGGTGTGTTTGATAATTAGAACGGACCTGTTTACATCAGACGAGTTGAATCCCCTTTTCTGTGACCTCTGAGGAGATAATGGGGGATTAATTTGTTCTGTTTTTATGAAGCTGAAAAAGGATCCTACGAGCTTTGTCTCATTAAAGCTTCAGTCCCACAGAGGATCCGAGTCCCGGGAGACACAGAGCCTAATTGGTCAGAAATAAAACCTGATCACAGCAAAAATAATTTAAAGTTTAAACCAATTTATAAGAAAGTTTTTGTAAAATAGTAGTAGTATGGTAGTTGGTGTTTGCATGACATGACATGACTAATGTGACCGTAATCTATAGTTTAAAAAGTAATACGAATGTGATGTGTGAGTGTTGGCGGTGGGTTGGACACATAAAGCAATGTAAAGCACTTTGATGTCTTGAAAAATCCAATATAAATCCAATATAAATACTCAAGCAACATCTCAAGACATGAACCAGGAATTTAAAGCTTGGGCGCAAATGGGTCTTCCAAATGGACAATAACCCAAAGCTCAAGGATAACAAAGTCCAATGTTTTGGAGTGGCCATCACAAGGCCCTGAAAATGTATGTGTAGACCTGAAAAGGCATGAGTGAGCAAGGCGGCCTACAAACCTGGCTCAGTTATACCAGTTTTTTCTGGACGAATGGGACAAAATTCCTGACAACTATTGTGAGAATCTTGTGGAAGGATATCCAAAACATTTGACCCAAGTCATACAGTTTAAAGGCAATGGGACCAAATACTAATGAAATGTAGGTAAACTTCTGACTTTGAAGAAAATTATGGAAAATTGTCTAAAAAAAATCCTTCTCTCATTATTCTGGCATTTAACAAATAGAAATAATTTTGATAATCCCACTGGACCTAAAACTGGACAAATTTAGTCTAAATTCATGTCAGAGAGTGAGAAAATAAAAGTGTATGTGTCTTTTCATAAAGTGAATGTAAACTTCTGGTTTCAACTGTGCATATTAACATGTTTTTAGGAACATGCAAAATATGTCTAAAAATTATAAGGTCATTTTAAATGTAGTTATCATAGTCGTAGTTGTAGTTGCAGTAGCAATACTATACCAGTGAAGAGATTTTTGAGTATTTTATAGAGGAGTAGTAGTAGCAGTAGCAGTAATAGTAGTAGTAGTAGTGCTAAACCAGTGGAGTATTTTATAAAGGAGCAGGGGCTGATGGGTAGGATGATGTATGTATCTGCGGTGTCCCTGCTCTCCTCTGGCCTCTCCCATTCATCACAGCTGTTAGACCACACTCCTCCCCTCTACATCTTTCTCTCTCTCTCTCCTCTCTCTCCTCTATCCTCCTTCTCTCTCTTTCTGTCTCCTCTCTCATTTTCTCTATCCTCTCTATTTCTCTTATTTCTATTATCCCCCTCTCTGTTTTAAGGAAATAAGAGCCATTTTCTGTCTCGACACTGGTATCTGTCATTAATGCGTATCAATACATAAAGTCAAAGTATCGATATCGGACCTGAAAGAGCTGGATCGGTGCATCTCTAATTGTGCCTACAGCCCATGAAGTCAAATCGTATGAGACATTTCAGATTCACCAGCTCCATTCTGAAGTCCACAGAACATGACTTTTATGAGTGTCATTAACAGAGCGCGAGGATGAAGTACGGCCCGTCCAGACTCATTTTATCTGCACTAATCAAAGAGTCAACGCTCCGAGAGTGAAATGAACGACTGCAGAGCACATGATTATTTTTGTGAGGCTTTGAGGATTAAAGGCCCTGAACCTGATTCGGTATTTGAGCAAAAATGTCTCTCCCCAGTACAGGTCAAAATAAATCTGTTGTGTTCTGTCTGTATCTAATTATAAAGCATTTTATTGCCTGATAATCAGGAAGTGCATGTTAGCACACTAGTTGTTAGCTTTACTCTGACTGCAAACTTCACTCTGGTCTCTGGTTGTGCTAAGTGCTTATAAACTCATCATGGTGAATAATTACGATGGTTTGAATGCATAAGGTCAATGAGGAATGACTGTGGTTCACTGCAAACTGTTTAAAATGAAATAGTTCTGTTTTTCAAGTTTTTTAGACAGTAAAAATTTGGTACAGCACATTTAAACCAATTTAACTCCATGGAAACCATCCTACACTTTTTCAAGGATCTTCAGACACATAAACACCTGTAATGTGCTGTTTGGTTGTTTGTTTGTTGTTGAGGTTTTGCTGCTGGAGGATTTTTGAACAAGCGCGCTCATAATCACTTCCTGTTTGGAAGTGGAGACATTTGAACATGGACTCCGTCTTTCTTGTTTCCTCCATTTCTTCTTGTTTCCTCTTGATTCCTCCATTTTCCCAGTTTCCTCCATTTCCTCTTGTTTTTTCCTCTGTTTCCTCTTGTTTCCTGTTTCCTCCTTTTCCTCTTGTTTCCTTCATTTTCCCAGTTTCCTCCGTTTCCTCTTGTTTCCTCAGTTTCCTCTTGTTTTTTCCGTTTCCTCTTGTTTCCTGTTTCCTCTGTTTCTTCCTGTTTCCTCCTTTTCCTCTTGTTTCCTCCATTTTGCCAGTTTCCTCCGTTTCCTCTTGTTTCCTGTTTCCTTCGTTTCCTCCGTTTCCTGTTTCCTCTTGTTTCCTCAATTTCCTCTTGTTTCATTTGTTTCCTCTTGTCTATTCTGTTTTCTGTTTCCTATTCTGTTTTCTGTTTCATTTGTTTCCTCTTGTCTCTTCTGTTTTCCGTTTCCTCATGTTTCATCTGTTTCCTCTTGTTTATTCTTGTTTCCTCCATTTCCTCTGTTTCCTCTGTTTCCTCATGTTTCTTCCGTTTCCTCTTGTTTCATTTGTTTCTTCTTGTTTATTCTGTTTCCTCTTGTTTCATCTGTTTCCTCTTGTTTCCTCCGTTTCCTCTTGGCTGTGTATTACCTGAGTGTAATTGTTCTGAAGCGTGCTCATGGTGGTGGATCTGTTTCATCTTTAGCCCTGCTTCAGTATTGGCTCAGTATCTGTTTAAACAGTAGAGCGGCTCTCTGGTCTCACACAGTATAATGGAGAATCAGATAAGTGTCCCGGCATCTCGGCTCCACCATACATCACTGCTGTCCGGCACAGCTGCGCTCTGGGAGCAAGGAACTCTGGGATATCGCTGGGATGAAGTTGATGAATGGTGCTGGTGAGAGACTGCAGGGGTGAGCGAGGGGAGTAAGAGACACCAGAGGACGTGTGGACGGGTAAATGTGGAGCGAGGCTGGCAGCCATGTTTGGACTGTATCTGTATCTGAACAGTTACACCTTTATTAATGATGCTGTTTTGGCTGCATCACGGTGGGTCCAGTTCAGTCGAGCTGGGATGGTCCTCCTCTGGTCATAGGGGAAAATATACATAGAAATATTACATCGAAGCAGGGGGACAGGGGGCGCTCTAGGGCACTTCTCCATTTGCTTGTTTCCTGTGAATGTTCCTAATCTGTTATTGACCCATGTCTGATTCACTGTTGGATTTTCTTAATTTCTGTTAAATCAACAATTATTCAACAGTCATCTAAGTATTCACCATGATGAGTTTATAAGCTCGTTTCACAGCTCTCAGAGATGAAAGAGTTTTGCCAAATTTTGCTTAAATGCAAAAATCTGGTACTGGATCTTTAAATATGAATAGATTAGATTTTTACAAAGAAACATTAACTAATTGGGAAAAATAAATAAGAGGAGTAGAATCCAGTCTGTTTATGTGAGATCCAGTTTGATATAAACTTGTCTGAGTATTATTAGTCCATAAAGACTTGTGCCAGTCCAATCTGATCAGTATTTATGACACAAATCAACTTTTATCAGAGTTTAAACAAGACATTTTTCACCCAGACCCAGTCACATGACCTGAGTCACATGACCTGAGTCAAATGACCTGACTGTAGTGAACTGTGGGTGAATCTCTCTGTGAATGAGGTTCTATAGAGTCTGATAAAGAGAGCAGGGCTGTGGAGTAAGTGAGGGGTCAAGGGTCAGAGGGGGAGACATTCAGACATAGCCTCAGCCTTTACTGTACAGTACCAAGATGGCGCCCGAACGTACCTCTACACCAGCCGTCCACTCTAGTTTCCTCTTCCCTCTGTCCTGCTCCGGTCTCCATGGCGACAGATTGTGACTGGCCCTGTCCCGTCCGAGCTCTGCGGGACACTGTGGGACATTAAGACAAAGTGCACCTGTCGTATTTGGGAGCAGGACACTGCATCATGGAGGAGGAGCGGCGGGTGGGCTGGTTCACCTGTCAGAGGAGGAGGAGCCACATAGATAAGAATACAGAGACAAAGGGTTTAACTAAAGACCAGAACTTTGGCAGAGATTTGGAGTTAAAGGTGCATTGTGTAACTTTTTGGGTGGAGGGTCTGCCACCTGCTTGTCTCTATGGAGATATGAAATGCTCTACAATATGGCACCACCAGGCCAAGTTAAATGCCAGATTTTGTGGAATCGTGAACCGTTCACCATTTAAACACATTTTGAGTGGAAAGCATTATCATTTATTCACTTAAAGGCGTCGCATCGGATTTTTTCTGTCCTTTTATAAATGTGAAAAACAGAACTTGCTCATGTTATAATTATTCCCTCCAGTTACCTTATGCATTCAGAGCATCCTGATTATTCACCGTGATGAGTTTATAAGCACTTTTCACTACTTTCAGGGATCAAAGCGGAGTTTTCTATCACAGTAAAGCTATCTATCACAACTAGCATGAAGACAGCATTATTTCCTGGTTCGCAGACAATAAAACGCATTATAATTAGATGCAGACAGCACACAGTGGACTCGTTTTGACTCTGGGAGCTGTTTTACAATACGTCCGTGCTAAAGAGGGACAAATTCTCTCTCTAACATTCTATCCACAGACTGTGTAAAAAAGTAGACTGAGTGAGGCTAGCAGTTATAGGAGCCAATTTGGAGTCAATTTCCGACTGCAAGTATCATAGCAACCAAAGAGCCAATCCGAGGCTGTTGAAGGTAACGCCCCTTGCCGCCCGAAACACTAGTTTAGTAAGGAGCGGATGCTTAGCAACGCTGTCAATCAAACCTGTTGCAAACACTAGTGGGAGTGACCTCAGGGAAAGAAGGTGCCTGATTTGTCTGTTTTTAATGTTCATATCTTGATTTACAGGCACAATACTGAAATTAAGCGGGTTAATACGGACATTTTAAGACCAAAATGACAAGGCTCACAACAGCAGAATTGGAGCCAGAGTCGATGGAGCCAGAAACGCCCCTCATGATCATTTCCTGTTTGGAACATGGCAGCTAGCAGGTTAGCTCTGTCCATTTATATATACAGTCTATTCAAGAATTCCTTGAGAACATTTTTTTAGGTGTATATGTGGAGTCAGAACTACCCAGAATGCAAAAAGAACCTTGACTCTAACGGAAAATGAAAAAAAAGGTTAACATCCCCTTTAAATCCACTGCTTTATGGCTCCACACCCAAGCCCCTCCCCCCTCTGTGCCTCGGTCTAAAGACACATGTAAAACAAACACAAACACATTTACCCACCTCTGCAATCGCTCCCACGTCAACATCTGACCATAACACTGTATCACTCAAGAAACTAGCGCCCCCTGGGTCTGAAATCAAGTCTGAACAGAAAAGAGCCATTCAAAACCACTGAAAATGCTCCGTACTTATGCGAAAGCTACAGACGTCAGCGTTTTTCACATCGCTGGGTTAGCATGTTTGTTGTTGATGTAGCTGTCTGCGGTGATGGATGGACTTGATCATGTGAGTAGAAAATGTATAGAAAAGAGAGAGGGAGGAGGTAGATGTGTGATTTATATGGAGACATTAGATCCACTTCACTCACTTCAAATAAAATGTTTCAAATCTGCAGAAACGGACAGGAAATGGAGGACGCCATGTTTAGTCCAGTCTAGTGATGCAAGAGACAGCGATGGAAGTAACACACGTGCTGACAATATGTACTCTAAATACTCTGGTACAATTACTCTTTCCTTTGATGATATTCAGATTACTGTTACTTTACTAAAATTAAAGGAATACAGTGCAATCCTTGATCACAAAATTTAGGCTTCAAACTGCACAGAGTCAGTGAGAAAAATATAAAACTGCTCTTGTGGCGAGATCATAGACTGTATATATATAAATGGACGTAGCTAACCTCCTAGTGTTCCTGCTGTGTTGTGCTGTGTTCCAAACAGGAAGTGATGATGGGCTTGCTTCCGGCTCCGTCGACTCTGGCTCCAATTCACTTTCTATGTAAAAACTGTGGGCCCTCTCTCTGTAACTGCCGCTGTCAGACTCGTCATTTTGGGCTTAAAATGTTCGTATTAATCCGCTCTACATGATCCTGGGTTTTTTTATTTCACTATTGTTTCTATAAATCAAGATACGAACATTAATAACAGACAAATCAGCTGGCTTCTTTCCGTGAGGTTAGCAACAGGTTTGATTGACAGTGTTGCTAAGCGCCCTCACTTCTTTATACAGACTATGGTTTTGCCCCAGATATATAGGCCTGTTGTGCTGTCTGCATCTAATTATAAAGTGTTTTTATATATCAAGAATCAGTGTCAAGTGTGCGGTTAGCATGCTAGATGTTGTTAGCATTAATACAGCCTCATTAAAGTTGATTATAAACTCATCGTGGTGAATGATGAGGATGCTCAGACCATTGCAACCGTTTAAAATGATCTAGTTCTGTTTTTTGCGTTAAAAATCTGGTACACTCTGTAGATAGAGGCCAATCCAGCGGAAAAGTTACATAATGCCTCTTTAACTGAGCGTAGCATTCTTCTTGTAGTTTTACGTTCCCATAGGCTCCTTCCCGTATGCTAATCCCTGATCTAAACTCCGGTGGGATGTGTCTATTTGCTGGAGTGTTTTACCTGGAGATGCAGCGCTGACAGTGACACATTAGCTCTGTCTGCGAACTTCAGATTTGCTCCTTGTTAAGTTTTGATTTATGTGGAACCATTTCACTGAAGTAATTGGCCGGGAATGTTGTATGAAATAATCAAGGCTGTGTGCTACGCTAACGGCGAGGCTACGCTAACGGCGAGGCTACGCTAACGAGACAGGGACAACACGGAGCGCTGACAGTTATTAATGACTATTGTATCTACAGGCGACACGGGAGAAAGTGACATTTAAAACATACTGGGAACAAAGGCAGGTATTCAAACATGTATGCAGTGGAATGTAATGAAGTAAAAGGAGTAAAGTTCTGTTTTAAGTATAAATTTGAAGTATCTGTCCTTTTACTTAAGTACATTTCACAGTGGATACTTCGTTACATTTGAGAGCAGTATCTGAACTTTCTACTCCTCTACATTTTTGAGCTGGACTGAAAAGTAAAAGTGTTTTTTATTATTCCCTGCTGAAAAAACTGAGCGTTTATTTTTAGCACGTTCATAATTTGAGCAATACAAAAATGTACAATTAAAAACAGAGAGGAAAAAAAAACAATTGATTTAGTTGTTTCTGTTGAACAAAATGCAGCTCAAACCTTCAAAATCACCACATTTTTGAAGCTTTATAAGACTCAAAATCTGTGAGAAATACTTTTACTTTTACTCTTTAAGTACATTTTTAAACAAGTACTTTAATATTAAGTAGATTTAGACTACTTTTACTTTTACTTGAGTATTTTTTGCTCCAGTATCTGTACTTTTACTGTACTGCATATATGAAAGTAAGTAGGGCTGGTGATCTCATGCTTTTGGTTAATCCTGGTTAAAGTCGCTGGTTAACCTCGTGCCTTTAAATGCTGAATATTTGAAATTTTTTGAAAAGTCAGTGGGGAAAAATGAACAGAAAATGTACTTCAAGATACGACAGACCAGCTCCAGGGCCTGTTTTAACTGCAACTGATTTTTATTTTTATTTAAATTTTTCATGTCCATAAATCCTTTATTTACTTATTCATTCATTTAAACAACCGTTAAATGGCAAAGAAAACGCTATATTAAACTTAACATACATTGCAGACAGGAACCAGTCAGCAGTAACATAAACTATATAAAGAAGTGGACTAAGTGAGTGTGGTGTTCGGCTCCAGTCAAATGAAGCCTGTTGCTAACGCTAGTGGGACTGACCTCTCGGAAAGAAGGCAGCTGATTTGTCTTTTATTAATGTTCATATCTTGATTTACAAAAACAACAGTGAAATAAAAACCCCAGGATCATGTAGAGCGGGTTAATACGAACATTTTAAGACCAAAATGACGAGTTTGACAGCAGCAGTTACAGAGAGAGGAGCCACAGGTTTTCAATAGAAAGTGAATTTGGAGCCAGAGTCGATGGAGCTTGAAGTGCACCCATGATCACTTCCTGTTTGGAACACGGCCACTAGCAGGTTAGCTATGTTCATTTATAAATACAGACTATGGCCCAGTTTAATTACAAATGGGAGCGTTTAAGGAAGTGCAGTAGAATCACAGTTACATCGCAGCTCGTTTCATTACTGAAGCAGAACCAAAACGTCGGCCATATTGTCTTCTTTACAGATGCATTAATCACATTTGGAAGTCGTGACACTTACACCATTTATCATCTCTCCGTCTAAAAATCCATAACGAATTGCACTTTCCTTGTCTTTTGAGATTCCCGGTAGAGATTCCCGACGGAGATTCCCGACTCTCCGTGTGTCTCCCTCGTCTTTTGGGGTCAGGGACAGGTTCCTGCCGAGCGTATGCCACCTCCACTCCTCCCTGTCCCAGAACAACCCAATTAATTTATCAATCTGTGGAACTGTCATGACAGCACAGCCCCTCTCTCTCTCTCCAGTGAACGCCAGCCAAAGGGGATTCTGGGTAATTGGACACGGGCTTGACAAACTACAAGATGGTTTTCATAGGAGTGAATTACTTCATTAGTGCTGACAACAGGTTCATTTGATTTACATTATGTTTAAATTTGATCACAGTGACTCACCAAAATGGGATTAAATGGGATTATCCAGACTCATAATGACTGACTGTTCCAATAGAATGTAGTTGAAGCAGGGACTACATAGACCATGAGCCTTTGCTTCGTTTCAGTGCAGTCAGTATAAAGAAATCATTATTATTAAACAGCAGCAGTTACAGAGAGACTGGGACAAGAGGGGTTTTTCAATGTAAAGTGAATTGGAGCCAGAGTCAATGGAACCGGAAGCGCGCACATGATCACTTCCTGTTTGGAACGGAGCGGCTAGCACGTTAGCTATGTCCGTTGATATATACAGTCTATCAGTTCAAAAGAAAACAGGAGGGGCTGGCTTTCGAGGCTACAATACTGTTAGCCTCTTCTTAATATAAACATTGTGGTGAATACTGTAAATTTGGGATGTTGTTACGTCCCAGAAACATCAAAAATACAATGGAGAAATAATGTGCAGTGTTCATGTGATATATTATTATACTTAATATATAAATAGGTATAATATGAATTCTTCTTCGTAGACTGGGATTTTTGTATCTTCACATAAACACCAAGGCATACTCTTGTCTTCTACATTGTCATAGCAAAGTCAAACCACAGCTGCTCTCTGTCACTGTGGTCTTCCATCAGTCCCCTCTGGCCCCGCCCCCCGATCACCTCCCATCATGCACTGCAGCGGGCCTGTCCCGTCACGAGGTCTGTGGTCGCGGAGTCGCTCGCGGTGTCACTGGACATTAGTGTAGCTCTGAGATGACGATCTTTGTCAGCTATTATTTCAATACACGAGAGAGTGGTGCCCTGTCTGCGGAAGTTTGGATCAAATGTACAACACTGCTGCAGCTGAGGTCCCTCACAGAAGCAATGAGAATATGACTTTTTGTCATTTTAGACCGAAAAAATAAATACAAATGATATGTTAAAATCTGTATAATTATACTTTTACGCCTTTTTTTTTTTTTAGATTTTATTATTTCATTTTTGAATATATTATAAGACAGACTTGTTAATCAATATTGTTCTCAAAAAAGTTTTCCTTCTTGTTAAATTGTATATCTATAATTCCTAATACATACAAATTAAATCCAACTCATAAACAGAAGCATGTGGGTTTATGTATATTTACGGTCTGGCATAGCTAACAGCAGACAAAATTGAAGCCATTAAGAAGTTTAGTGGTCCAAGTGTTGATCCTTGGGGAACTCCTCCTCCATATATGATTACTGTGACAGGTTTCCCACACATCCTGGAAAACCTGGAAAATAATTGGTCTGTTTTCCAGGCATGGGAAATTAGAAAAGGATAAAATGTCCTGGAAAATACATATTTTGATCTTAAAAATGTAGTAACTGTATTTCTGTACTGTACAGTGATTTGGCGGTATTCAAAAGACTGTTACTTTTCTAAAATAAAAGGAATACATGGGGGTATTTCATCATGTAATTTTGGCTGTGAACTGCACAGAATTAATGAGAGTAAAGAGAACACAGCTCTTACAGTGTGTGTGTGGGGTGTGTGTGTGTGTGTGTTGTGTGCGTGTGTGTGTGATTTTTCATCTCTAATTAAGCTTAAATTAAAGCAGAAGAAACTGGAACAGAAATAAATCTAATCTTTGGCCTATGTCTTGTTTTTACTCTATAATATAATGCAGCGCAGTGTAGAAGTATTCAGAGTATTCAGAACACAGTACTCAAAAACATTTTACTGCAGTATTCAGTACTTTGACACTAAATACATTTATTCTTCCCATCTGTGGTAGTGGTCCAGGTTTAGCTCTGGTTTAGTTCTGAGTTTAGTTCTGGTTTAGTCCTGTGTGTTCCTAATCTCAGTGTGTAATTGTGAGTGTGTTGTTTACAGTGGCAGTGTGTTATTAATCTTGTTATCTTAATTGCCCTGAGTTGCGTTCGGGGGGTTGAGTTCGGGGGTTGGCGTTCGGGCGGGGGGCGCTCTGGTCCTTCTGCTGCGTTTGACCTTTTCTGTGGGTCCTAAAACCATTCATCATCGGACCCACCGCAGACACATGGGAGCGTTTCTTTGTGTTGCTTCAGCTTCTTCATAAAGTTTATATATTACAGTTTGAAGTGAACTCGCTCTGTGGGGCCTAATCAGTATTTTAAACCAGATTTCATATCGTTTACATTAATAAAAGGAAGTCATCATCCATTTGAACAAAACAAATGACCAAAAGGGCATTCTTACTGTGACACGGCTCATCTCTCCACAGATCTGAACCATAACTTGGACTTGTGGCGTCACTTGTTCCCCATATTGAGCCGATGTGAGTTCCCCGTGTAGCTTGGGTAAGTTTGGTTTGTAAGTCGTTCCAGCTCATGCTTCATATTCTCCTGTTCAATATTATCGTTTATCATGATATTTTTGTGGACATATATCATTTCCATACACAGTCTATGGTCCCTCCTCAGACAGCAGCTCTCAGTCTGTGCTCTGTCTAATCTAATCAGTCTAAGTCTAATCTGTGAATCACATCAATTTTGGGACAAGGACAGAAACACCCAGAGGCCCAGAGCGCCCCCTGTCCTCTCTCAAGTGCATTTACCACATCAACATCCTCCATATGTCAACAGCCGCTTTTGTCATCACGTCTTTACATAGAGATTAGATGGATATATTTATTTACTTTTTCCATGTCCTCATTTTTGTGTCTTGTATTTACGTTGATGTGATGATTGTGAACAAGTCAGTTCTGTGGAACAGTTCCTGGTTTAGTCCTGATTTAGTTCTGGGTTTAGTCCTGGTTTAGTTCTGGGTTTAGTCTTGATTTAGTTCTGCGTTTATTCCTGGTTTAGTCCTGGTTTAGTCCTGGTTTAGTCCTGGTTTAGTCCTGGTTTAGTTCTGATTTTAGTCCTGGTTTAGTCCTGGTTTAGTCCTGGTTTAGTTCTGATTTTAGTCCTGGTTTAGTCCTGGTTTAGTCCTGATTTTAGTCCTGGTTTAGTCCTGGTTTAGTCCTGATTTTAGTCCTGGTTTAGTCCTGGTTTAGTTCTGGTTTAGTCCTGATTTTAGTCCTGGTTTAGTCCTGGTTTAGTCCTGATTTTAGTCCTGGTTTAGTCCTGGTTTAGTCCTGGTTTAGTCCTGGTTTAGTCCTGGTTTAGTCCTGGTTTAGTCCTGGTTTAGTTCTGGTTTAGTCCTGGTTTAGTCCTGATTTTAGTCCTGGTTTAGTCCTGGTTTAGTTCTGGTTTAGTTCTGGTTTAGTCCTGGTTTAGTTCTGGTTTAGTCCTGGTTTAGTCCTGGTTTAGTCCTGGTTTAGTTCTGGTTTAGTCCTGGTTTAGTCCTGGTTTAGTCCTGGTTTAGTGACCTCCTTTTTGTACCTTATAATTACAATGATGTGACGTTTGTGAAAGAGTCGGCTCTGTGGAACAGTTCCTTAACGTGAACAGCTTTTAAAGAACCAAGTCTTTCGAATTTGTTTGCATTTTTATACCGAACCAACACAAGAATCAGCACCAGTCAGGTCCAAACGCATCGGGTCCAAACGTATCGCTCACTCACCCAGTGCATTTGGAGTATTCTCATTATTCACAGTGATGATTTTAAGAGTGTTTCACAAACTCTTTAGTTATTCCTCTACAAAAACTAAAATATATATGCTTTTTTCTTCAGTTTAAGTGTATTTCTATATCACATTTAAAACAACATCTTCTGACCAAAGGGCTTCTCATAAAAGTCAACAAAACACAAAAATGCAGAGAACACGACACGGGAACAGAACAATAAAACACCAAGACCTGTTCAGATCCTTTGATAAGTAAGATTAGGCTAGATTTATACTGCTTCCTAATTGGCCAGTGCTTCCTGATGTAGGAGGGGCTGGGAACAGTGAGCGGAGCTAAGAACAATGACATATTTTAGCTCAGAGTCATAAAGATGATTCAAACATGTGAATGAAACACAACTGCAGATATGCTTTTGATTAAAAGACTACTTTAGAATGTCTCCACAGTCCTCCTCTTTAAGTAAACACATTTCTTCCAGTACATTTTGTGTTTTCTGAGGAGTATTTTTGTTCTTCACCTGGAGCTGCAATTAACACCCAGAGTTTAAACAGTAAATCTGTCCAAACGTGGTCTCAGGACTGACCCACATTCCTCTGGTTTGTGTGAGGGGAGATAGCCTTTAAACTGTGGACATCGTAAATGCCATGGTCTTTATTATCTTTGGACACAAACTGACAGATGTGTGCCAAAGATGTGCATCATGTATGTTCACTACTTTACTGTATAAATGAGGAAGTAAAGGCTCTGAACATAAAAAGTCATGTGACATAAATTATCTGAATGATCATGTGACATAAATGGTCTGAGGAAAAACAGTCTAAGACGTCAGTTCGAGAGCATTTTAGTGACATCTTTAGTAGTTTATAAAATGTTTTAGTGTTTACAACAATCTCCAGTTCAAACGTTCCACCAAAATGAGCAAAAGTTAAAGCAAAGAAAAGTTAAACATGATAAGTATAAATATAGTTCCACAGCAAAAGAAAAATAAAATTCTGTAACTGGACAAAAGTTTTAAAGTGAAGACCGGTCAGTAAAACAAATGAAACGTCTTCATTCTAATGCTGTGTTCAGACGCGGCGTTGGAGGCGTCGACTTCACAGAGTCTATGGTGGACTTGCCTGCGTTTCTGCGGCATGAATCTGCTGTTGATGCATCTTTCTTGGCGCACCAAACCTTCAGACAGAACAGATCGTAACGGACACCCTGAGGCTCCATGGAGACGTCGGAGGTGTCAGGCCTCAAGTACAAAGGCCCAACCTGAAGTATATGTTTGGATTCTCTACTCCGCTCTGAACACGCAATGAATCTGACACATCACCTATGTATTAAAACAGCCCAGACTGTAGCTAATGTTTCATGCTAGCTTTGTCGTAGCATTGGTTAATAGAGTCTTTAGCGCTGTGATGCTAGCCCTGAACTCGCCGTGTTGCCAGGTTTGTTGACTCTCCTCATTTGTCGGAGTGAGTCTTGTTGTCGTTGACGTTTGTGTTTATGATGGCGGCTTTCCTCTACTCCTGAATTGGACCAGGATTAAACGGTGACATCACCACGGCAACACTCTCTTTATCACTACATCGACACTCTCTTTATCACAAGGGTAACACTCTCTTTATCACCACGGCGACACTCTCTTTATCACTAAACCAATGGTGATTTATGGGACAGTAGGAGGTCTGTAAATACAAAAGTATCTCTCTCTCTCTTTCCCTGCTTTCTCTTATTCCCTCCCCTTTTTCTCTCTCTCCCACTCTCTTATGCCTCTCTACCCCATCCCTCTCTACCTCCTCTCTTTCTCTCATCCGCCTTTCTTCCCTTCACTCTCTCTCTTCCCTCTTTTTCACTCTGTCTTTCTCACAATTTATCACCCACTCTTTCTCTTTCTCCCTGTTTCCTACTCTCTTATCCCTCTCTCCTTCTTCCTCTCTGTCATCTCTCCTTCCTTCTCTTTTCTCCCTCCATTTCTTTCTTTCAGTTCCTCTCTTCACCTCCTCTCTCTCCACTTCTTTTGATACTTTCTACTCTTTATTCTACATCTCTCCCTCCTCTTATCTTCCATTTATTTCTCTCCTTCCTCATTCTCACTCTCTTTCAAACCCGCTCTACTCTCTCTCTCTCTCTTTCTCCTCCTCCTTCTGCCCCTCTCCCTCTTTTCTCTCTCTCCACTTCAGAGGCTGATCTTATCTTGACTTTGGCTGCTGTGTGGAGTCAGTATATGTTTGTGAATGCTGCTACTGTTTGCCCTTTCTCTCCCTCCCTCTATCTCTCCCTCCCTCTCTCTCTCTCTTTCTCCCTCTGTTTGTTCTCTGCGCTCTCTCCTTCTCTCTCTGTTCCCTCTTTCCTTCTCTCCCTCCTTCTCTGGGTCAGGAGTTCAGTTAGAGTTGAACGTGGGGCTGTGAACTTTCGACCCTCTTTAACACGAGGAGGTGACATGTGGGAAAGTGAGGAAGTAAAGCTCCGCCCACACAGGAAGTGACCTCGTTGTTTTTCAGGTTTGTTGTTATAGTAATGAACAGCAGCTCATTTTCAGACTGTAGCGGTGTAATCGGGCAGGTTTATTTGTTTTACTTTTCAAAATTTACCTCCAAAGAACGTTGGTACTTTAAAATGAATCTAAACATTGGATCAGTTGTTATCACTAAACTGTGTCTGGTGTTTTATCCACTCTTCATTTTTGGCGGCAAACTAGGTACATTTGCAGCTTTCTGATCAATGCAATCCTCTGATCCTCTGCAATTTCTAAGTACTACGTGATATCACACAGGACTACCTTGATTACAGTCAGCTGTTTTTGATTACAAACACCTGGCAGCAGGAGTTTGAAATGTGGATACCTGACCAATCAAACTGTTCCTTATATTTTATATTTCCAGACATCACTCCTCCTCCCCCCTCCTCCAGACCCCGCCTCCAAACCCCGCCGCTCCTCCCACCTCACTCTCCCCCTTAGTCCTCCAGACTCTGTCCAGTAGCAACAAACAGATAAATATATAAGTGTATTTTTCTTATTGTGTTGTTGTGATTATTACCTTTAAACATGTGTCCTTACTGTGACCGTGCTCGCACCTCCACAGACCTGAGTCTCATTTCGATGCTTATCTCCATGAAAATGCTGTTGCTTTGGCTATGACCCTCCACAATCACCTACATTTTTTTCAAGGTTTAAGCAATAAAACACATCTCATTGAATATCCAAAAGATTAATTTAATGCCGTACTGTAACATTCCAAGCAAAGCAATGACATCTCCATAGAAACCGGCAGATGGCGAAACCCTAACCTTTAAGTGAGTGATATGAGACTTATTCTTCTCTTTCCACCTCTTCCTCTTTTTCAGTGTTTTATGTCTCATCGATAATCGTCCAAACGGAGCGTAAACGACGGTCTGACCTCCTCTTCATTTTATTACAGAACTGTCGGGTAAAATGGCGTCTCATCACTGTCGGCTAAAATGGCGTCTCGTATCAGGATAATTACATTTACTTAATGATAATTTACAGTAACACAAACAGACCGGAGACGTTCTGATGTTTAAAGTAAGTGCTTTTAAATGTGGCTGAAGGGAGCGAGCGGCTGATGTGTGGACGTGTATAAATCGGTTTGTATTGATCGTGTCCGACAGCAGCTCCGAGGTATCGATCTGACCGTTACATAAACGCTGTGTCCGAGCGACGCTGGACGATGAAATATGGAGAGAGTGGCGGTCACTCACACTGGGATATACGGCCAAACAGAAACAGGGGATGGGTTTAATATTTAACATTTAAAACAACACATTATATCATTGGTACAGGGAAAAAGACCTGATTCTTTGCCGTGGGGTGTTTTGCATGAGCGTGTATAGCAGAATGTTCAGCAGTTACCATAGTGATACAACACACGCATTAGTAAACATAGCCCTAAAGGTTTTAAGGTCCAAAAGTGATTGAAAGAGGGCATGTTCAGGAGCCTGTGGTCAATCCGAGTGTTCATGGGCCCGTTTAAAAGTTTGATTTTACACAAAAAGGTGAGAGTGACTCACTGAAAAACTGTTGGTTAATGCTAATGCTAATGTTAGCTAGCTGGTGACTGTACTGTTATTTGAGAGGGACTTGTTTAACAGCACAGATCAGCTCACCTGTTGTAGTCCAGATAAGTCAGCTCTTAATGGTCAGATTGTGTTCAAATAAAGCTCAGATCTAACTTCAGAGCTTCAGACAGAGCAGTGCTTCTAGTTAGCTTCACACCCCCAGGGAATGTGGATTACATCAGATACAAAATATCAATAAAACTAGAACCCATGCCTTGCATTTCATTTTTTTGTGTGATCTTTATTACAATTTTAAAAGTTAATTTCACTATAAATGATCTGTTTTTGATATAAAAATCCTCTTTCAGCGTCCTTTACGTATCATCTTGTTTGCTTGTTGTCTGTATTATTTCGTTAAAGCGATAGTATGGAACTTTCCAGGGGTGGAAAGTCACTTGCGTGTTTCCATGGTAATAGAAAGTTAAAGTTAAGTTAAAGCTATATTTCATTCTCCATGGATATACATTTTATGCTATACTATGGAATGTCTGTATAATCCCTCAGTCGTCCAGGTTTGATCCACAGCAAAAGACGAAGTTTAAATCTGTCAACTGGACAAATCGTTGTAGGAGTGAAGACATTTCGCTGCTCATCCAAGACGCTTCTTTAGTTCTGAAACTGAAGAAGCGAAACGTCTTCACTCCTACAACGATTTGTCCAGTTGACAGATTTAAACTTCGTCTTTTGCCATACTGTGGGACATATATGTGCAATACCCAAAGAAACAACATCTCCATGGAAACCAGCAGGAGAAGACCCTCCTCCAGGCCAAATAAGTCAGGTTTGTGGAGATGCAAGCTCGCTCAGAGTAAGAACCCACGTTATGCTTAGGTTTTCAGTGTAGTAAACATCCGTAATGAAAAAGTGACACACTGGGGCTTTAAAGGTGTTTTGTATCTCTGCTGTTTTTAAACTTTCCTTTCGATCATTACAGGTTTATACTGAACAAAAAAAACTTCGCTTGCGTCACTCCCTTGTTTGCATGAAGGTAGAGGTAACCAGGTAACAGCCTCGCTCCTGATTGGCTCTTTGGTTGCTATGACACTCGCAGTCAGAATTCCAAATATAGATCTCGGCTCCAAATCAAATCCGAAGAGTTTAATTTGACTGAACCCGTGGGTGACGTCACACTGGTTTAGCCCACTTCTTTACACAGTCTATGGTTCAATCACGTCACAAAATAGCAACACGTAGGACATATTTCCCATGAGTCCTGCACAAAGTGAATCGCGCCGCTCTCTGCTCTGTTTAACCGTGAAGCCATAACTCCAGTGTTTTTCCAAAGCCCCCGTGTGTGATGCTATTCACCGCTAACGGCTCGCTCCGCACAAAATCCCTCACCTGATTGGACTTTAACAACAAAGCCCCGAGCCCGCAGCGTTTAGCGTCTCTCCCAAACCCCCATCCTTCAAATCAATGAGACCGCCGCTCCAATTTTTTGCATACGGCCATTGAAACACCGCCTTTCAAATCTGGACTAAGTGATTTTTCCAATGCCTTATTTTGTTCCACACAAGCCCCTAGTGGTGGTCGTCAGTTCTGCTTACGGAAATCCCATCGTCTGGTAAACACGAGCTTATGTTTACGCCACAAAAATGTTTATCCCGTTAAGTGACATTTCAATAACGTAAGACCCGGAGCGTGGCGCGTTTAACGGGATCACACGAGCCACGGAGAGCGAAGGCCGTGCCGCGTTTTCAATGGGAGTTCGTGTATGAAAAGCTTCAGTAAAAAATGAGACGTACAAAAATACAATGTTGTAGATGGGAGGTGTTTCAGTGGGAGATCAGATCCTGAAACAAAACTGAAGCTACGAGAACATTAAAGGTGCTGTACCAGGGTTTTTGTTCCTCTCTTACTTTATGCACTCTGAGCATCCAACCTGGTAAAGCTAACAGCAACTAGCATGCTAACACACTTCCTGATTGGTTAAAAATGCTTTCTGATTCTTATTTTGACCTGAAGAGCTGTGTGTACACTGTATGTGAACCTCATGTGTGTTGTTCTTTTCTTTATGTTGTGTAAGTTTGCACAACTCAAGTGTTTGTTTCTGGTATAAACTGTAAAGGAACTTCTGACTGAAGCAGTTTGAATAAGGCTAAAAACATTAGCCTCTCATATAAACGCTACTGCTCTGTGAAGATTATCAGAGAATTTATAACAAATTGTATGTTTTATTTGTATGTTTGTATGTTATGCCATCATAGTACTAATACTACCACTACTACTTCTACTACTACTACTACTACTACTACTACGGCACTACTACTGATACTATGGTACTACTACTACTACTACTACTACTTCTACTACTACTGATATGACTACCACTACTGCTACTACTACTACTATTACTGATACAATTACTACTACGGCACTACTACTGATACTATGGTACTACTACTACTGATATGACTACTACTACTACTGCTACTACTGCTGCTGCTACTACTACTACTATTACTGATACAACTACTACTACTGCGACTACTAACACCACTACTATTACTGATATAACTACTACTACTGCTGCTACTATTACTACTACCATTACTGATATGACTACTACTGATACATCTACTACTACAATTACTACTACTACCACTACTATTACACCTACTATTACTACTACTACCACTACTCCTACTACTATTACCACTACTACTAACACCACTACTATTACTACTACTATTAATTCTAGTATTGTGAAAATTCAATCCAGTATCTCCATCCACCTAAACTCTAAACTACTAAACTCGTCCATGTTCTTTGTTCTCTTTTCAAAAGCCCATGTCCCTGTAAACGTGTAACTGCCTGCTCTCGTTTTAGCATTAGCGCGTTACACTCGCGGTTAAGCTAACGACCTCCTGCGTCGGGGGCAGTGCAGTGATGTGAGGTTGTGACAGGGGCCATTTATAACGACATCATCATCGCGGGACGTTGCTCATTAATAACTGTACGCTGTCGCTGTCTCATTAGCTCTGCCCTGACACGACGAGGCGCTGATTTGAACGTGTCACCGGGGCTCTGACGGACGCGGCGCCCCCGACTGGATTATTGTGGATTATAGAGGCTGTAATCTGCTGTACGCCGCTACACACACACAGCCACTCGGAGTGTGTTTGTACATAAACTGTTTAATAAAGTGTTTCCATAGTGACATTTGGTCAGAGGTTGACGGTTGGATTACTGTTGGAGTGTTTTGTACTTTCGTTGTGTCTATGAGCAAGACACTTCACCTACATTGCCTGTACGTGGATCAAAAAGGAGCGGGTGGTTTGTCTCTGGCTCAAGTGGTAGAGCGTTTGCCCACTGATCCGAAGGTTGCCAGTTCAAATCCCGCTCTCGACGTAAACATCATTGGTTGGTCAAATTCACTGACCCACAGGTTGTTGGTGCGATTCCAGCTCCCACAGATGAATGCCGTTGTTGTGTCCTTGGGCAAGACACTTAACTCTTCTCGCCCCCAAAGTGACTCCTCACTGATCTTATGCATACAGAGCATCCTAAATATTCACCACAATGAGTTTATAAGCACTTTTCACAACTTTCAGAGACCAGCGTGGAGTTTTGACGTCACAGTAAAGCTAACAACCAGCAACTAGCATGCTAATTGCACACTGGATTGATGCTATTTAGATATTATACATATATCTGCACTGGGACAAGACACATTAACTCAAATACACGGAGACAAACTGTGCACAGGGTCTTGAAGTCAGATTTAAACATTTCAATCCCTTTACTCTACAAAGCTTCACTGAACCGCTAATTAGCTACATTCCCTGTTTTATTTTATTGACGTAGCAACAAATGGAGCTGTCTTCCTGTCGTTTACCCCGCTGTCTGTCTCAATCGCTCCTCCTCCTCTTCCTCCTCTCACCTCTCCTCTCCTTTCTTCTTGGTTATTTGTGCTGGCCTGTGCAATAGCAAAACATGGCACTGAGAGTCTGTCGTCCCAGTCAGCAGATATCGCAGACGTAAATGGGAGGTGAAAGCGCTCCCCTGTGGCCGTCTAGTGCGATTGCGGGTCGGTGGGATGTAGTTGGTGCTGACAAAGTGCACATGGGTGATGGAGTGATGAGGGAGGAGGGGACTTTAAACAGGCAAAGCAAATGAAAGACAAAAAGGTATTACGGTTAACGCGCTAACGCTAACACAAATCCCATAGCAATTTAGGCAGAGCTAGTAAAAGACTGAGGCTGAGGTGCACTGAGGTCAGAGGGTTTTACAGTGTTGTTTTCACTTCACTCATGAAAAGAACTGGGAACAAAAGAGACTGGGATCGTTCTAATATGAACAAATGAATATTATTTCATAACATTCACAGGGGGTTCTGCATGCATGTCTGTGGTGGAATGTTCAGCAGTTACCGCGGTGACACAGTGCACACAACCAACACTGCAACTTAAAAAATTCTGAAGAAAAAGTACAAAAGCAATTTAAAGAGCACATATTCAGGAGCCTGTGAGCAATCTGAGCGTTCATGGTTTAGGATTTTACACAAAAAGGGGAGCGTGACTCACTGAAACATTGTTGGCAAATACTAATGCTAATGCTAGCTAGCTTGTGACTGTGGTGTTATTTGAAAAGGACTTATTTAACAGCACAAATCAGCCCACCTGTTGTATTTTAATCAATACTTAAGTCAGTTCTTTATGGTCAGATTGTGTTAAAATAAAGCTCAGATTAAAGTCTGACAAAAGCTTCAGACGGAGCAGTGCCAACAATTAGATTCACCTTCAGAGTATGCAAGCTGCAAAGTAACAATAGATTCATTTTATATAGACAAATATTGATGGTAAAAGCCAAAAGTAAACTCTTTCAACAGGACAAAAAGTTGTAAGAGTGAAGACGCTTCGCTGTTCATCAAAGCCGCTTCTTCAGCTCTGGTCAGATTGCTGGTGGACACGGCCTTATATCAGTCTGAGGGAAGGAGGTTACTACACTGAAACTGGAAACACCTTTTGTTTACAGTTTATTTTGAGCTATATTAAGTGTGCACTGTGCCAGAGTCATGCTAAGATCTGAACCTCACTTTCTTCAAGGACTGTTTAGTGTCTTTGAAATGGAGATGAACAGCAGACTGGGGTCCTGAGCTGCTCTCTCGACAGTGTTGGTACATTTTCTTATGTAGTGTCTGTTTAGTTTCTCCAGTGTAACGCTCTCTGCACTCTTCACTACACTGGATGGAGTAGACCACATTACTTTGTTTATGGCTCAAGGTTTTGTCCTTTGGGTGAACCAGTTTCTGTCTTAAAGTGTTTGTAGGTTTGAAATAGACTGGAATCTCAAACTGTCTGAAAATTCAAAGTCAAAGATTGGTGTTGAAGTCCAGCGCTCATCAGTGGTGCCTTCTACTATTGTGTCCTTGAGCAAGGCACTTACTCTTTGTGTAAATAGTGTGTAAATGAGAAGTTGGAGAGTTTATTTTGGTTTTGAGTCCACTGAATGCCACTGGAGTACCGAGTGTAAATATATTGAAAAAAGGGCCAACTAGAAGGGCATCTGGTGTAAATCAAGTGCTTCAGCTTTACCATGCTGGTGTAGATAGATATTTTCTAGCTATGATGCATTTAGTTTGACTTGTTTCACACATTCTCTTATAATGTCTGCTCATCTCTCTCTCTTTCACCCCGTTCATCTCTTTCGTTCACTCTGCTGCTCCGTCTCGTTCATCAAAACTCCTTTTCCCGCCGCCGCGTCTCAAGGTCGAGAGGAGGAAGCGACGGCCCCACGACGCACACGATTTATGGGGCAGTCAGGCCACTTCAGCGGGGAGCCACAGAGCCACAGAGCCATGGAGAGGCTCGTCCAGTGATGCAGACGCAGATAAAGCCACTGAACACATGTACTGGAGACAGACATCCTCGTGTTGAGTCACTGTTCTGTTGTTTCACACCGGGCAAAATCACTGCCTCTGTTTTACGTGTGAAGTGTTTGTGTGGCATGTTTCAAGCTCCTGCCTCAAATGGACCAACCAGAGGCATCTGATGCAAGAAGAGAACAATTCAAATAGAAAAAAATGTAAAAACAAGGCTAGAAATTTAATTAAAGGCCTTATAAAGGTAATGGACAAACTATGTCAGTCAAATGAAGCTCATCGAGGCGATTTGGAGTTCCATATTTGGAATTCTGACCGTGAGTATCATAGCAACCAAAGAGCCAATCCAGAGTGAAGCTGTTGAAAGTCACGTCCCTTCCCAACCACACTGCTGATTTAGCAGCGAGCTGGCGTTTAGCAATGGTGTCAACAAAATCTGTTGCTAGTGCTAACAGGAACAACCTCAAGGAAAGAAGACGCCTGATTTGTCTGTTGTTAATGTTCATCTTGTGATTTACAGACACGATAGTGAAATAAAACCCCAACATCATGTAGAGTCGATGGAGCTGGAAGTGGGCCCAAGATCACTTCCTGTTTGGAATGTAGCAGCTAACAGGTTAGCTATGTTCATTGATGTATAGTCTATGTCACAGACACATGTGACAGTGTGATCTCGGCTTTAAGATGTTTCACTGCATCGTAAATAAAAGTGATGTGAAAATGAAGGAGACATGAGTCACTGTTTCAGATGGAAACGGTGTGAAACTGTGACGTGTGATGGAGGCGGAGTTCTTCAAATTTGGTTTAAAATATTAAAATATCACCTCAGCCCTAATTTATACATTTTATTTGTAAAATTTTGAACCAGTATCAAAATCTTTCAGACTGGATTGAAACAGACTTTTACAACATTTGCTTATGAAGTCAATGCTATTATTATGTTTTATTATATTTATTTTGTGGGGTCACCAACATGGAGGTCTAACTCCAGCCTCTTTAAAGTCACATTTCAAACTGTACATCCTCGTCACTGGACCACAGACACATTCATGTGAACAATCACTCAGAGCGGCGAATGTGGGCCGTGTGTGTCGCTTCAGATGGATGTTAAAAGGCCTACACTATTCTGTTTAAAGGGACAATTTTACTCTATTGTGTTCAAAGGGCCCAGTATATGGACCAGTGGATTCACTCTGCCACTGCTCCAACAGATCAGTGTGTGGAGGCAAAACAACTTTCTCCAGCTAAACTCAGACAAGGCTGAAATCATCATCTTTGGCTCACAGAAACATAGAGAAAGTCTCAGCAGTCACCTCCAGTCTCTCTCTCTAAAACCTTCAAATCAGGCTAGAAATCTAGGGGTAATAATACACTCAGACTTGAACTTTAACAGCCACATCAAATCAATAACATCTGCAGCTTTTTACCATCTAAAAATATGGCAAAAGTAAAAGTAAACTGTCAAAACCAGACTTGAAGAGACAGTCTGGGTTTAGTCCTGGTTCAGTCCTAGTTTAGTCCTGGTTTAGTCCTGGTTTAGTCCTGGTTTAGTCCTGGTTTAGTCCTGGTTTAGTCCTGGTTTAGTCCTGGTTTAGTCCTGGTTTAGTCCTGGTTTAGTCCTGTTTAGCGTTTTCTCTCAGTTTAAATAAACAAAAGTGATATTTTTCACAGTAGTTTCAGTAGAAATAAGTAAACCTTTAAAACAATGGCTCTTCTGATTTATTTTACCTTCAGTCGTAAGAAAACACCATTGTGTCACATTCTGTACTACACCATTATTCACTCAGCCTCTTCCCCTTTAAGACAATGCCCCCCTCCCCTTTAAGACAATACCCCCCTCCCCTTTAAGACAATGCCCCTCTATGACTTTATATCCTATGAGCAAACTTTATTTTTATTGGCAGAGTTTGAGAATCAGGAAATCCCTTCAAACGCGAAGGAACCATAACAATTAAAGGGATAGTGGTCCAAATGTCAGCGCCTGGTCACCATGGAAGCCATTTATTCAACCAATCACGTCGTGCAGTGGAACATTTGAGTTTCATGTCCTGATAACAGTTTGGACCCAGCTGTGATGTGATTAAGATTCAAAATACAGCCTCATACAGCCCTGTTATGTACCCGGTTTAAAGGTGCACTCTGTAACTTTTCTGGTGGTAAGAGATGATGTCATTGCTGCATCTGTAATATTCCACAGTATGGTATTAAACATCACTCTAGTATTTCATTTCAAGTGTTTTTTTTGTTTTTTTGTTTGTTTGTTTTTCTTTGCTAAAATACATTAAAAACATGAATTGTGACTGTGAGTGAGGTTGCCTCTCCACAGATCTGACTTGGCATGGTGGTGCCAACAGCAGAGAGATAAACAAGTTCAATGCCATACTGTGGAACATTCCAGGTAAACCAAACTTTTCTTAGAATCTTCTGGACAAATTGTTGACATTTCTCTAAATGATTTTGTGGAACAGCTGCTGTGACACACAGACACTCTCTGTCCTCTCTCCCTTTCTCCCTCTCTCTTCTCTCTCTCTCTGTCCTCTCTCCCTCCCTCTTCTTTATCTCTCTGTTCTCTCTCCCCTTTTCTTTCCCTCTTCTCTCTTTCTCTATCCTCAATCTTTCTCTCTGTCTTCTCTCCCTCTCTCTTCTCTCTCTCTCCCTTTCTCCCCCCTTCTCTCTCTGTCCTCCCTCCTTCTCTCTTTCTCTCTCTCTGTCCTCTCACCCTTTCTCCTCCCTTTTCTCTCTCACCCACACATCCCTTTATCTCTTTCTATCCTCATCTTTCTCTGGTTTTCTGTCTCCCCTTAGTCTCTCTCACTTTCTCTCATTCACTCTCTCTCCTTTCTTCTATCTCTCTCCCCCTCTCTCTCCTTCCCTACTTTCTCTCCTTCTTCGCTCCCAAACTCCCCGCTCTCCCCCCTCCACCCCCATGTCTGCCCCCTCTCTTTCACCCTAACCTTCTGTGCTCTTCCCCCCCTCTCCCTCTTACCCTTTCCCTCTCTCTCTCTTTCCCTTCCACTCTCCCTCCCCCTTTTTCCCTCTCACTTAATCCCCATTCTCCCTCTCGCTCTCGCTCCTCTCTTTTCCTTCCACTCTCCCTCCCTCTTTTCACCTCTCTCTTTCTCTCCCTCCCTGTCTTTGTCCCTCTCTCTTGCTCTCCCTCTTCCTCTCTCTTTCCTCTGATTTAAGGCCCTGTCCTGCCCATGACCTCTCCTCCTCCTCTCCTCTTTTCCCCTCATTTGTTTTGTCTTGTCGTTTACCTCACACTCATAAGTTCGCACGTGCTCAGTAAAACCGTCAACTCTGTGTCGACCCAAACGTGGAGCTCAGAGCTGTTTTTAGTTTGTACATCAACTTTGTCTCAGTTTTTTTTTTTACTTAAACCGTGTCACTTTTCTGGCGACGGGTCCACTTCCTGCTTTTGTCATGTTTCCTTGTTGCCCTGGAGACGCTGTGGCTTTGCATGTTCCGCACTATGGCTTAAAACTCATCTATGTTGCATTTTTGTTATTTATTCTGTCAGCGGGCACTCATCTTCATAGATCCGATCTGTAACTTGTCCTGATGGCGTCAGATTGTCGTCTTCATGGAGATAGATACATTTCATGCCCTAGTGTGGCACATTCCATATAAAACAATGCAGTCTCCATGTAAATAATGGCAGCGACTTCAACACAAAAGTAAAAAAACATGCCATTGGTTTAAAAAGTTTGTATTCCTTAGTTTTGTTGAGGTTGGCAAAGTTTCAAGTTGAACACAGCTTTTGGTCGTTTTGTCCGTCCTCGTGTCGCTTTGCCGGTCCTCGTAACATTTTGTCGGTCCTCGTGTTGTTTTGTCCGTATCTTGATTTACAGACACAATAGTGGAATAAAAAACCCAGGATCATGTAGAGCGGGTTAATATGAACATTTTAAGACCAAAATAACGAGTCTGACAGCAGCAGTTACAGAGAGAGGGGCACAGTTTTTACATAGAAAGTGAATTAGAGCCAGAGTCGATGAAGCCGGAAGTGCGCCCATGATCACTTCCTGTTTGGTACGCGGCGGCTAACAGGTTAGCTATGTCCATTTATATAAACAGTCTATGGGCTGAAGTCGAGCTGAAGGAGATGTTTCATATAAAGTTAACACAGAGTCTCATATTTCAGCCTTTATTTCTCTGAGTCTGATGAGTCTGAGCTGGAGGTCAGAGAACACGAGAACTGTTCACTCATAACCTCCTCCCTCTATCTCTCTATCTTGGTGTTCTCTCTCTCTCTTTCTGTCTTTCTCTCTCTCCCTTGATCTCATTTTCCTCTCCCCCCCCCCCCGGTTTCGACTCTCTCTTCTTTCTTTCTCTCTTGCTCCCTTCTTCCCTCCCTCAATCCATATTTCTGTGCACCCTCTTTCTCTTCCCCTCCCTCTCTCTCCTTTATTTGTCTACTCCCTATTTCCTCTCCATCAATTTATTTCTCTCCGTCTTTTCCCATCCCCCCTCCCCCTCTCTCTCACCTCTTTTCCCTCTCTTACTCACCCTCTCCATCTCTCTCCTCCTTTCTCTCCCCTCTCTTCCCCTTCTGTCTGCTCCCTCAGCCTTTCTCTCCTCTGCCCCATCTCTTTTTCATGTCTCTCTCCCTCTCTCTCCCATTCTCTGTCCTCTCCTCTTTGCTCTCTGTCTCCCTCTTTCCGTCGTCCCCCTCTCCATCCCCTCCCCTCCCCTCCTCCCTCCATTTCTCTCTGTCTCTGAAGTTTAATTCCCCGCCCTCTCATGACGGGTCGTATATCACTGGCAGGGCATCTGTAATCTTTGCTCAAGGGCACGCGGGCAGAGGCTGATAGACATGTGAATGAGATGGAGCGGGGACACGCAGAGGAGACGGCAGATTTATGAAGCCCCCCGTGTCATCGGCCGCCATCTTGGACCCTGTACTGGAGGTATAACTGGAACAGAAAGAGTTATTGTGAGGTAGCAGCGATATTGAGTTACAGGTTTAAGGGCAGCAGGTTTGGGAAGTAACTCATTATAAATATCCGTTGAGATTTTAGGTAATTCTATTTGTAGAGAGTTTTAAACCTGCGCGAGCCTCCTGCAGTCTGTCCGGTCTAGGATCAGCAACAGTCTGTGCTCAAAGATTGAGGTCAGCTGACACCTGAATATACTGAATGACCAGGTTATTCCAACAATGGATTTTATCTTCCCTGATGGCACGGGCATATTCCAAGATGACAATGCCAGGATTCGTCGAACTGAAATTGTGACAGAGTGGTTCAGGAGCGTGAGACATCATTTTCACACATGGATCGTCCACCACAGAGTCCAGACCTTAACCCCATTGAGAATCTTTGGGATGTGCTGGAGAAGCTTTGTGCAGCGTCAGACTCGACCATCATCAATGCGACATCTTGGTGAAATCGTAATAGTTTTTGAGTCCTCTGGTTTCATCTTGGCTTTAGTTCCTCCTCAGCTGTTCCGTGAGATCTTTAATCCCCCAAAACTCTTGTCTTGTTTTGTCGTTTGTACAAAATAATCCTCAATAATCCTCCACACAATCGTCTGTCTCTCGGGGGGCGGCCGATCAGAGCGGTCCCCACAGCCCCCTCTAGAGCTCCGGATGTCTCTGTTTGTTTTCGCACATTAGCGTCCCATCTCCACTCAGTAAACACAGATGGTTTGGAGTGCGTCCAGTTTCCAGCTCCGAGCACAATGGTCCCATGTTTTATTTAATTACTCTCATTTATAAAAGTGTCAGTCTGATCCTGCCACTTTACAAAAACACATGAGAGAAGGAGCGTTTTGATTGATGTCACTTGAAAACATGCAAAAGCTAACTTCCCAGTAATTTGTATTATGATTTATGGTGACAGTGGTGTAATCAAAGAGCATTCACCCTCTGATGAGAGAGTTTCAGGTTCAAATCTCTTCTTAATGCTGCAGTGCTGGACTTAACTCTATGTAAATTAGTACATAGACTTAAGTGTATAAAGGCTGTTCAAATGAAACTACTGTGCTCTGTCTGTATCTACAACATTAGCTCAGTTGCTAGCTCGTGTTGCTAGCTCGTGTTGTTAGTTGTTGTTTTGGTGTCAGATCTTGTTGCGAGTCCTGCTTCACTTCACCATCTGAAAAAGTCGTTTTAAAGATGTGCCCAAAACGTGTGGATTGAACACAAAAAGTTCAAAAACTTGAAAATTAGGTCCCATAGTTTTATCTTAGTCTTGATTTGGTTCAGTCTGGGAGGTTTTGCCCTCTGATCAGATGGTCTTAGGTTCAAATTTTATCCAAAAGGCATATTGTAGTGTCCACCATTGCTCACTCCACTTATGGCCTTTTGGCATTAGCAAATACTACAAATTCTGCTGCTACTGCAACTACTCTACTACAACTCCTCCTACTACTATTACTATTACTACTACTACTACTACTACTACTACTACTACAAATACTACTACTTCTGCATTTACTACCACGACTCCCAGTCCTACTATTATTACTGCTACCTCTACTACTAATACTAATACTACTAGTTTTAATGGTGTCTTTGAAGAATGTTAAAAAAAAACACAACTTTTTCCCATGATGCTTTGCTGCGGTGGTCCCATCTGTTTGTCAGGTCTCTACGCTCACAGTGGGAGCAGGTGGGACGTCCCTGTAGACACATGTTCTCAGAGATGTCATTACACAAAATCACTCCAAGAACTGTGACTCGTTATCGCCCCCTGGGACCAAACACCACACTTCATCTGCGCCGGGCCAGAGCTGTTTTTGGACTTTTAATTAAGAAGTGAGATCGGATGAAAAAAAACACAGATAATTAATTATTCTACTACTGATAGACAGTAAGAATGTCAACAGGGTATTTCACTCTCTGCTTTAGTCCTCCAGACCCCGCCCCTCCTCCCCCCTCCCCTTTAGTCCTCCTGACCTCACTCTCCCCTTTCGTCCTCCAGACCTCTCTCTCCCCTTTAGTCCTCCAGACCCTGCCCCTCCTCCCCCCTCCCCTTTAGTCCTCCAGACCACGCCCATCCTCCCTCTCCCCTTTAGTCCTCCAGACCTCACTCTCCCCTTTCGTCCTCCAGACCTCACTCTCCCCTTTAGTCCTCCAGACCACGCCCCTCCTCCCTCTCCCCTTTAGTCCTCCAGACCTCACTTTCCCCTTTCGTCCTCCAGACCACGCCCCTCCTCCCTCTCCCCTTTAGTCCTCCAGACCTCATTCTCCCCTTTCGTCCTCCAGACCATGCCCCTCCTCCCTCTCCCCTTTAGTCCTCCAGACCTCACTCTCCCCTTTAGTCCTCCAGACCTCACTCTCCCCTTTCGTCCTCCAGACCTCACTCTCCCCTTTAGTCCTCCAGACCCTGCCCCTCCTCCCCCCTCCCCTTTAGTCCTCCTGACCTCACTCTCCCCTTTCGTCCTCCAAACCTCGCCCCTCCTCCCCTCCTCACTCTCCCCTCCCCTTTATTCCTCCAGACCCCGCCCCTCCTCCCCCTTCCCTTTATTCCTCCAGACCCCACCCCTCCTCACTCTCCCCTTTAGTCCTCCTCCCCCTGCCCCTCCCCCCTCCCTCTCCCCTTTAGTCCTCCTGACCTCCCTCTCCCCTTTAGTCCTCCAGACCTCACTCTCCCCTTTCGTCCTCCAGACCTCGCCCCTCCTCCCCTCCTCACTCTCCCCTCCCCCTCCCCTTTATTCCTCCAGACCCCGCCCCTCCTCACTCTCCCCTTTAGTCCTCCTCCCCCTGCCCCTCCCCCCTCGCTCTCCCCTTTAGTCCTCCACACCTCCACTCGATACCAATTTTGACCCAAAAATTAGCCTCCAGTTTCAATGCTAGTTTCTGCTACTCCTTACAGCCCTAGCCCAAGTTACAAGTCAGATCTGTGTAGAGGCAAGCTCCCTTACAGTAAGAATGCATAGTTTTTCAAGGTACTGTTTTCCAACAAAAACAACTAATTGAATAAATGCAAGATAATGTCATACAGTGGAACATTTTAGGCAAAGCAATAACATGGAGACACAGTGAAAGACTCCAACACCACCGGAAAAGTTACATAGTGTACCTTTATTTCAAACATAATGTGTTGCTATGCTCATGTTCAAGCTGAATATTTACACATGAGACAGTTTAAAGATGGCTCCCACTTTGTCACTATAACTTATATTATGTAAGTGGCCCATCTGATTTCACTGTTGTCAGGCTCTGGACACTTCACAGGACAGTCCTACGGTTCACGAGGACATTTGAAGTGACTGGACGTTCACACTTATACCTGATCCATCGCTCTGAGGAGTTCACAGACTCCTGACAGACCACGGAAAAGTGAGCGCCGCACAAACCAACGAAATCTCATCTGTCACTCAAGTCAATTAGCAGAAAACTGAGAGGAATAACACTGAGTCTACAGAGGACACACACGGGTCAACAAAATGGACGACCCAAAGTCTTCAGAGGACACACACGGAGAAACGAAATGGACAACCCAAAGTCTTCAGAGGACACACACGGGGCAACAAAATGGACGACCCAAAGTCTTCAGAGGACACACACGGGACAATAAAATGGACAATAGACAACCCAAAGTCTTCAGAGGACACACACGGGTCAACAAAATGGACGACCCAAAGTCTTCAGAGGACACACACGGGTCAACAAAATGGACGACCCAAAGTCTTTAGAGGACCAGTACAGGGCAACAAAATGGACAACCGAAAGCTGAGTCAGAGTTTTAATAGTACTGGTAGTGGTGGTAGTACTGATGGTTGTGGTGGTAGTAGCAGTAGTAGTAGTGGTAGTACTGGTAGTAGTGATAGTAGTAGGGTATATTAACATTAATGTTTATACTGATACCATATGTTAGGACTATTTTTTTAGTATACAGGACATGCACAGGTCAACAAAATGGCCGACCGAAAGCAATAAGCAGTAATTTCCAAGAAAACAAGCAGAAATGTTCCATATTGGATCTTTAATGGACTTAATGGGTTAGATTAAACAGACATTAGATTAGATTACACTGCGTTGAAACAAACTACTAGATCAACAGCAGGCCATGCACGCTATGGTCCCTCCCTAGGCAGAGAGCTCCTTCCTGGGCCTTCCTCTGGACCTCCTCCCCTCTGTGGACCTCCTCCCCTCTCTGAACCTCCTCTCCGCCCTAGACCTCTTCCCCTCTTTGGGCTTCCTCTCCTCTGTGGACCTCCTCTCCTCTTCCTGACTTCCTCCCTCTCTGCACCTCCTCTTCCCCTCTCTGGACCTCCTTTCCTCCTCTGGACCCTCTCTCCTCTGTGCACCTCCTCTCCTCTCTGGACCTCATCTCCTCTGTGGACCTCCTTTCTGGACCTCCTTCACTCTGCAGACCACCTATCCTCTCTAGACCTCTCCTCTCTGGTCCCTGCCCCCCTCTCTGGCCTCTCTGGGCCTCCCCTCTCTGGCCGCTCTCATCTTGGCCTCACCTTGATGTGTGCTTTCATTGTGGTGTTTGGAGTAAAAATAAACAGCCGTATCAGGAGTGAGGGTCTTTGTTCTTTGGGTGTTGGTTTGTAAAGGAAGGATGCCCTCCCCTGGTTCAAACTGCAGGTCAGAGGCTTTAAGAGAGAACAGAACTCTCTACTTTTATGATGAGATACTGTGAGATATGTAAGTAAGTAGTGGTAGTAGTAGTGGTGATGGTGGTAGATGTACTAATAGGTAGGTGGTACTAGTAAAGTATTTGCAATCACCAATGTGAAATTTAAGGGCTGACAAAACTCTCTCCTCCATACATATTTATATGCATTTTTTTTGTTTGTATTTATCATGTAAATATATGCAAATGTGGGTGTTTTACAGTGAAATACATCCATTTTATATGAAAACTCAAACATGTTCTTGACCCCTCAGACCCCTCAGACTCTTCAAACCCTTCAGACCCTTCAGACCCTTCAAACTTTTCAGACCCTCCAGACCCTTTAAACCTCTCAGACCCCTCAGACCCTTCAGACCCCTCAGACCCTTCAGACCCCTCAGACCCTACTTGTACTCTAATCTCAGAGTGTCCTTCCTTCACTTTGTGGACAGCTGCAAACCCAAAGCAAAGAGTAAAGGATATTTTTAAAAATCAAAAAACACCTTTGATTTATTTTGTGTTTATTTTTGTTCACTACATTCACATGTGTCGTTCAGTTTTGATGCTTCAGTTTTGATGCTTCAGTTTTGATGCTTCAGTGAGAATCCCCCGTGTGAAGCATCAGAAACCGTCCAAAGCTCTGACCGTTCAAACTTTAACACTGTGTTTATGTGAGGACGCTCCTGTGTTTGAGTCAGAGCCGAGTGACCCGCTCAGAGGAGAGTTCAATACCTCCTGTCCGGAAACTGGCCCCGCCTCCTTTGTGGTTTGTCCTGCTGAGAACTCTGGGATACGATCCATGCTTTGACCAGCAGAAGGTAGCTTTAAAATCCATCACTTAAATAAATGTGAGGGGACGCATATTTAGCACAGAGCAGAGTTCCCGTCAACACAGAACAAGAGGACGTTTTTAAAGGGACGGAGGCTAAAACTGGCAAAATAAAAAACATTCACAAACCAAAAATAGTTTCTTTAGATTAATGTCTTTGTCGTTCAGGCGTTTTTCATCTTTGTGTCAGCACATGTTACAAGTTTAATTGAGAAATTCACTATACATATATTTTTTGTTTTACTAAATAAACACAAAATATTTTCAAAAATCACATTTCTGGCCAAAAACTAAGTCATTTGAGCCGTGTCCACAGACTTCATGCTCGTCCTTATTCAGATGATTTATAACATAACTCTGTACGAAAACCTCATGTTCTGAGTAACCGGGTGAACTGAATTTGACCCATAAAATGTTCAGTGTTTTTGTTTTAAACAGGCGCAAGTTCAAACAACTGTGATTGTCCCTGTAGGAAAATGTGTCCTCTGCATTTGACCCGTCCTTCAGTGTCTCTGGGTTAAACCTGTCAATAGGACCCATCTCCAGATCTTGGTGGAGTCTTGGTCAGGACGACCTCAGCATTTGACCTTTGACCTTATTCCGCCCGCACACTTTTAGCCTCAATGCTAAACTGTGTTGCATTTTGGTTTAAGCAGAATTTCAAGTCCACGACACGGCTCTGGTTCTGAGGCTTTAAAACGGCTCTGAGTCCAGACAGAACCACACAGAACCGCACAGAATCACAGAGAAGTACATAGAACCACAGAGAACCACATAGAACCAAGGAGATTCACACATAACCACATAGAACCACACAAAACCACAGAGAACCACATAGAACTACACAGAAACACACAGATCCACACAAAAACACACAGAACCACAGAGATCCACACAGAAACACAAAGATCCACACAGAACCACATAGAACCACACAGAGCAACACAGAACCACATAGATCCACACAGAACTGCAGAGAACCACAAAAATCCACAGAGAACCACACAGAACCGCACAGAACCACAGAGATCCACACAGAACCACATAAATCAACATAGAACCACACAGAACCGCAGAGAACCATATAGAACAACATAGAACCATAGAGAACCACACAGAACTGCTCAGAACCACACAGAACCGCAGAAATCCACAGAGAACCACACAGAACCACACAGCACCGCAGACCGGCTCACTCTAAAACTCTCTCGTACTTATTTGTATTTATTTATGTATTTGTAAACATGGGAGCGTCCGAGTGTCGGCCTTGAGCCGATGACATAACTGCGAGTGACCA
Source organism: Periophthalmus magnuspinnatus (assembly GCF_009829125.3). Lineage (NCBI taxonomy): Eukaryota > Metazoa > Chordata > Actinopteri > Gobiiformes > Gobiidae > Periophthalmus > Periophthalmus magnuspinnatus. The sequence continues at coordinate 18,195,567 of NC_047144.1, forward strand.
TCTCCTGAGAGCACGAGGTCAGCGATCCTCCTCTTTTAATCTACTCCCTCTGTCAGCGCCCGCCCTCTGCCAGCGCTCCAACACACGTCTACAAATCATTTCATTTTGTGTGGAGGAGGAGAGGGGGAGGAGAGAGAGAGAGGAGGGACAGGGAGGGGAGAAAGCGGAGAGAGGTGAGGAGGGAGAAGGATGGGAGAGAGGAGATGGGTGAAGGGAGGAGACGAAAAGAAAAAAGGGGAAAGAGAGGAGGAGGAAAGAGGAGATGATGAGAAAGAGAGTGAGGGAGAAAAGGAGGAGGAGGAGGGGAGTAAGATTAAGTGTCTCTGCTTGGGGCTAAAGCTGTGATTTATGAGCTGTCAGTATGTTCACAACTGTCAGAGAGAAGGAGAGAGATGGAGGGAAGAGAGAAGGAGGGAGGAAGAAGGGAGAGAGAGAAAGGGGTAGGAGGAGAGAGACAGGACAAAAGAGGTAGGGATGGAGGAGGGGAAGAGAGAGAAGAGGGGGCAAGAAAGGAGGGAGAGATAGAGTGCGTGTGTGAGAGAGAGGAGGAGAGAGAGGCAGAAAAAGAGCGGTTAGGATTGATCCTTTGACAAAGTCGAGAGACATAAACCAGTGAATGTCGTTTTAAACAGGGATAATTTGGACCTTTTATTTTTATTATTTAATTATTTGTTTTTTTTTGTGTGTGTCAGGATTGAGTCAAATCAGTGTTTTTAGTTTGAGTCAAATAAAAAATACATTTTTAGTGTAAGACCTGATGGCACATCATCACCGTGGGTTTGTTTGGTCGTGTTTGCAGCTCAGGGTCAGAAGAGGAGGAGGAGCTTAAGTCTCCATTTGTCTTTTAATTTACATCAGTTTTTTCATCTGTGGAAATTTGTTGTTTTTGTCATTTTTGATGCTTTGTGTTTAGTTTTTATTAAGTTGTAAAAATTGATGCACTGGTGTTTACATTAGCATTGATGCTAACAGAGCCATACGTTCACTTTGAGGACAATAAGTCGATCTTTAAAACTGTGAAAGAGATGTCTGGAATTTTACCTGTGATGCAACTAAACAGGTAATATTCAAATGACTTTAGATGAATGGATTAATGAAACCAGTGTGAATGAAACATGAATAACGAGCTCTGTTGTTGTCCTGTCTTAGGCCAGACACTTCACCCACATGAAAGTGGTCGAAAGGGCAGATGTGGATTGGCAGCCTCTTGTCTGTCAGCCTGTCCCAGGGCAGCTGTGGCTACAGTAGTAGTTTACCACCACTGAGTGTGGAGTGAATGATTAATGACTGTAGTGTAGTGCTTTGAGAGGCTTTGATGAGCCTGTAAAGACAATTATTATTATTGTTTTTTTTTGTTTTTTTTTACACTGAACCAGAAATTCCAAACGATGTGAGACAAACTGAAGCGTCCCACAGGCTTCATGTCCTACAGGTTTAATGTCCCGCAGGCTTCATGTCCTTCATGTCCTACAGGTTTAACGTCCCGCAGGCTTCATGTTCTGCAGGTTTCATGTCTTGCAGGCTTCATGTTCCTCATTCCAGTGGGATCTGGAAACTTTTGTTTGGTGGATTTATAGCAGAAAAATGTCATTGATCCTGGGGCTGATGGATGCTAAGTGTCCCCATATCGACAGAAGCATCGACAGGAGCATCGGCGAGTCCAGTGTAAATGGCAGATCTTCTTACACCCGCCGGGCCGATGATGACCTCTTCAGTTTGGTCAGTGGAGACTGGACTCTGTTACAAAGACCGCAGTCGTTTATTTAGGCAGGAAACACCTTAAATGTCACCCGGTCTCCATGACGACAGTACTTCTTCACCTGGAATGTCCTGTGGTAAAGCATTAAACATTTCTGTTATGAGCATTTAAGTCATTAGAGGTTTAGGTAACACTTGAAAACTACACTTTAACTACATATTTAACACATTAATCCTAAATCTTTACACAACAGTTTTTTTATTGCTCAAAAATGCATAGAAAAACATTCTTACTATGAGGAGGGTCACCTCTCCACAGATGTGACCTGTAACTTGGTCTGGTGGCGCCACCTACCAGACTGCATGGATATAGACAAGTTTATTATTATTCTGTGGAAAATTCTAGACAAAGCAGTGTCTGGTGTGTAACATATCATTTATTTTTTATTGCTATGAGCAGGGCCGCCTCTCCACAGATCCGACTTGTAACTTGACTCAGTTTGCTTGTCTCCGTGTAGATAGATACATTTAATTTAAACACACACACAGACCACTATAGAACCTACTGGACACTGAGGGATTACACAGATATAAGGCCACGTGGGAATAGAGCACAAAGTACAACCATCTACCGTCTGTGAAGAGCAGAGTTTACAGAGAGTTTCATCACAGCCATCACGACTCAGGACAGAGACCAGCCCCCCCCTCTCTTTCTCTCTTTCTCTTTCTCTCTCTCTCTCTTCTCTCCTCTCTCTCTTCTGTCTGATAGAGTTACCTCAGTGCAGTTGACACAATTCTGTCTGTATTTCCTGCAGCAGTCTGTAAAACACCAGCCCCACTCTCCCGTTTCTCCCTCCGTCTTTCTTCTCTTTTTTTCTCTCTCCAGCTTCCTCTCCCTCCCCTCCCCCTCCCTCTCTCTATCCCTTTCCCCCTCTCTCTCCATCTCCTCCCCTCTCACCCCTGTTCCTCGCGCTCCCTTTCTTCTATCACTCGCTCTTAGTCTCTCTATTTCCCTCTCCCTCTAGCCTTTTTCTGTCAGTCTCTCTCGCCCTCCTTCTCTCCCTCTCTCTGTCTCTCTCTCCTTCTCTCCGTCTCTCTCTTCCCTTCCCTCTTTCTCTCCCTCGCTCCCCCCTCCTTCTCTCCCTCTCTCCGTCTCCCCCCACCTCTCCCTCTTTCCCTCCCTTGCTCCCCCCTCTCTCTCTCTATGTCTCTCTCCCCCTCCCTTTCTCTTCCTCTCTCCCTCCCTCCCTCCCTCCCTCCCTCTCTGTCTCTCTCTCCCCCTCCTTCTCTTACCTTCCCCCCTTTCTCTTCCTCTCTCCCTCCTTCTCTCTCCCTCTCTCTCTCCATCTCTCTTTCCTCTCTCTCCTTCTCTCCCTCCCTCTTTCCCTCCTCTCTCATCCTTCACACAGTGTCAGTGTCAGATCGTTCGTTGTCCTGCTGCTGTCGGCTCAAACTGACAGATCTCATAAGTGAACTGTCGACGGGAACGTCTATACAACACACTGTGGCACTGTACCTCATAACCAGAAGGTCACTGGTCTGATTCCCGTATTGGCCAGTATCAGTGAATACACCATCTACACTTAACCAATCTCCATATTACACTATTCTGTTTAACACACAAACCCTGCATATTTAGGCTGAGTTCTTCTCCCAAACTGAAAACACTCTGTTCCACCTTGTGATGTCATCATGTGGTGATACAGGAAGTGCTCCACTGTGTTTTTAAACTCCACACACCTTAGAGTAGAATCATTTAGAATCATTTGGATCATTTCAGTCCTGGAATTGCCAATCTCTACTGAACTAAAGGTAAAAGCAGCTGTTAACTTGAAAACTACCACTTCATGACATCACAAGGTGGAACAGAGCATTTTGAGCTTTGGAGATGTAGACAGACTAATAATAAAGTGTTACTCAAACATGTGTGAATGAAACAAAACACAACTCCAGGTGTGTTTTTGAGGAGGAAACAGCATTAGAACTTAAAGCTACATGTGTACTATAGGATCTTTAAACTCCACTTCCTGGTTTAAAGTGGCAGTCCCACAGACCCGGGTGCTGCAGATGTTCTCCAGATGTTCTCCTTCAGGCAGAGGGCACTTTGATTTATCCCATACTCCCATCGGGTTTCCATGGAGACAGCCGCTAACAAACCGCCAACCCGAGCAGGCGGTTTGTGTCGTTCAACATCTGCGAACGCGCCGCACCTAGCAAACATGATCCATAGATGCTAATGCTAATGATGCTAATAAACAGCCAATCACCAACATGGGAGTCTAAGCTAGCTAGCAGCTGTCTAATGCGCAGGACAGAGGGAGAGGAGGTGACGGAGGAGAGACTGTGGACCAGATGTTCTCAGGTTCAATAGAATTTATAATGGAGGGTCTATGGGACGTTTGGGACGAGGGTCGCAGTCAGAAAGAAGAGGTTTACACTGTTTGACTTCATCATTTTAGGAGGAGGAGCTAACGTGGCTAACAGCACACTCATGTTTCTATATGTGGAGTAGTGTTGTCAGAAGTAAGGACGCTTTGTCGGTTCTGATATCGATTCTTTAGCTTTAAGTTGTATTTATATTAACTTTCTGATTGTTTTGTTTCTAAAGCTTTAAATTGAAGCTAACAAAATGAGATGTGATGAGCAATAAATAAAAAAAAGTACCTGCCGATTCCTGATACCAACCAATACCAATCGATACCAGAGCAGAGGCTGAAAACATTTATTTACTTTGAACTAAGGATATCGACCGGACCGATATTTGGAAGCCGAGATCTGATACCAGTGTGGGATCAGTGCGTCTCTGGTCAAAAGTATCGAAAACCAGGCCTTTAGTCGTGGTGTCGATTAATCGGTCGGAGTCTCAGTCCAGAGTTAGTGAGATTATTTTGTGAGTTATCTGAAGTTTTTTTGTTATTTAAAAAGTCAGATTAAACTCATGATTCACACCTTTAATGATATTTATATCCTCCTATTTATATTGTTTTTCCTCATATTTCTGTGATGGAGGAGAGGGGGAGGAGGAGGAAAGGGGGGGGAGTGGAGAAAGAAGGGAAGGAGCAGGAGGTGAGGGGGAGAAAGAGGAGGAGGGGAAGGAGGAGGTGAGGAAGGGAGATCCTTGTCATGATGATGGTAGGTTTCCTGAAGCTAACATGCTAACGTGCTAACAGATGTAAACAACACCCACGGTCACACTTGGGTGACAGGGGCTTCGATGGCAGAGTCGTCGTCATACATTAAGAAACTCAGAGGTTGGATCCCAGCACCGACCAGTGAATGCTGTTTTTGTGTCCTTGAGCAAGACACTTCACTTTCACTTTTCTTATGTGCGAAAGTGGTCTGGGAGGAGGAGGAGGAGGAGGAGGAAGGGGTTGATGTTGTGAGTCTGACTCCAACTGACATGGATCTGTCAGTGTCTGCTCCTCTCTGTGTCTAACTCTGAGTCCACGCACACACACAGACACGCACAAACACACACCCACACACGCACACACACGTTTCATGTTCAAGTCCTGCTTTGACAATGTAAATCACACTGCCATTGTGCTTTGGGGCAAGACACATCATCCACCTTCCCTCCCATGAATGGATCTATGCAGAGGTGAGCAGTACTCGGTTACATTTAGTTGAGTAATTGTTAAAGAAAGTGTACTTTTGCAGCCGAATACTGCTACTTGGTCACGTTACGTCCCAACAGTTACTCTTTAAGTTACTCTTACTTGAGTAGTAGTTTTTTTTCCAATACTTTTTTACTTGAGTAATTTCTTGAAGCACTACTTTGTACTTCTGCTGGAATAATAATAATGTTGAAGCAACTCTACCTCCTCTGGATGAATGTGTTTGGTGGTCGTCACTGCCACATGCTCTTTCAATCTGTCCCAGGGCAGATGTGGCTACAAATTTAAACTACCATCACTGAAAGAATGAAAAAAAACAAAAACATGAGAAGTCCATTTGAGTCTCAAAAATACCTTTATTTTATTTTTGTATTATTATTTTATTGTATTATTATTTTATTTATTATTATTATTATTATTATTTAAATTTTATTTATTTATTTTATGTTTTATTAGTATTATTATTATTATTATTATTATTTATTTATTTTATTTTTTATTAGTATTATTTTTTTTCTTTATTTTATTTTTTTTATTATTATTATTTTATTTTAAATTTTATTTCTTTATTTTTTATTATTCAGATATAAGGTGGGTTTCACACTGCAGAGTTCACATGTGCTCCCCCTGTGCTCCTGAAAACCACAAGAATAGTCTGAATACGTCCCATTTTAAATATGTATATATATATTTATGACAGTCTCGTTCCTTTTGTAAGTTGCTGACATAAACTCACGTCTCCCATTCTTAAGGATGATGCATGGACCCGACAAAGAGCCGAGCGCCGCTGGGACAGACAGATAATAGATAGAGCCTTATTTGTAGAGGAAGAGCTGTTTGCACTGCCAATATGACAAAGAGAGAAGAAGACAGGCATCGATCCAGAGCTAGCATGACAGCTAACGAACTCAGCTATAATCATGACAAACGAGCTAGCGCCGCACTGCCAGATACGTATCAATAATCCACGAAATGCCAAGGTCGCCTCAGTCTGCGGAGCTGAAGTTTGGCTGATGTATGAGGAGCAGAGAGGAGCAGGAGGAGGAGCAGGGAGGAGCAGGGAGGAGCAGGAGGAGCAGAGAGGGAGAAACAGAAAGAGAAAGATAGACAGACAGATAAAGAGAGATTGGGACTGAATGCCAAGGACAGAAGAGAGGAGGAAGAGGGATTTATGTGTATATATGTATATGTGTGTGTGTGTGTGTGTATGCATATAGATATGTGAGTATTGTTGGAGAGAACAGGACTCATTAAAAACGTGAGGTTTTTATCAGAACAAAATGTTTCCAGTATCAGATCTGAATCCCGGGAATGAGTGATACCACCATTTTAGTATCGATACTCAGTACTTCTGGGAGTCATTTTTTTTAATCCCGATACTTGAAACTAGTTTAACCTGATGAAATGAAAAAAATTTTAATAAATAAAATCTGCAACATAAAGGCAAATCCATAAACTGTCACCATAGCAACTCCATAAACTGTCACCATAGCAACCGTAAACAAAAAGAAGTAGTTAAATTGATGGTTTTCAGACTGTAGAACAAGATGATGTCATACTCCAGGTGGGGTCAGGGGTCACGTGCAGTTTTATTGATCACGTTGTACTTCACCGTGAAATCTCCAGGTGGTAAATGCACAAATGTTGAACCTGAGTCTTTCAGTGACCCAAGAACTCAGAGTGACAAGAAAAATACTGCATTTGAACCGTATCCATCTGTGTTAAACATTATTGTCCTGTGAATGTGGGGATGTCGTCTGAAAACCAGGACTGTACACAACAAAAGAAAACAACACAACAACAGCCTCTGGTTTCGACAGTGAATATCAGCACCTTTATGTTCTTCTGATGCATCAAGTTTAAACTGTTAAAAATCCCTCTCTGTGGTTTTAGATCACATGTGTCAAACTCAAGGCCCGGGGGCCAAATGCGGCCCGCCACATCATTTTATGTGGCCCGCGACAAGGTAAATTAAAACGTATGACTGTCTTAAAATGTCAGTTTATCAGGAGATGTGCAGTTACAGTCATTTTTTTTTTTTTTTTTTTTTTACATCTAAACGCATATGCAATGTTTGTAGTCAAGTAATAAGTTAAAAAAGCTGTTATGTTTATTTTACATTACATTCAGTTACATTTATATAGTTTTACAGTTACATCTGGCCCATTTTGCTGATGTGGCCCTTGGTGAAATTGAGTTTGACACCCCTGTTTTAGATTGAGTTTTTGGATGGAGTTTTGAGCTTCATGACAAACTGAGGCTTTTTCGTTCACAGTCTGATGTAAAACTCTGGTGTACATTTACCACAGTCCTGTCTCACCAAAGAGTCGCCTGGATCCAGAACACTCACCTCCAACACTTTACAAAGATGTGAGTCTGGCCACGATGAAACCTCCTAGAGTTCATTCAGATGGGCGTGATTGACAGGTGGAGTAGCCAATCAGGGACACACATGATTCATCCATATCAAAACAAATATGGCTGCTCACGAGGAGGAAAAAAATCAACGAAGAGAAATTAGAATTTGTTCAAAATGATGAGTGACCAATGAGCTCCTTCGTTTCACATGAGTCACTGAAATAAACAAATCTGATTGGACGATGATGTTTGGTTCTGGCTCGAGGCTCGACAAAAGACGTGGGGACCAGACTGATCCCTGTGTTTTTAAAAAATAGAGAGATCTCAGTCCAAACCAGACAAACGAAACGGAGCCAGAATGATAAAAACTGTAAATGTCACACACCTGCACTTTAAGAACAGGCTGTGTGTTTTCTTAACCACCATCTTTGCTCATGTTTCACTCTGGTGCAAATCGGGCAGCGCACTTACACATACCTCTTCTTGGAGTCATGTGGGCAGAGGTCAGAGGTCACGAGGTCAAACGTCAGTACGGTATAATTTAGCTGCGTACCACGGGGGTGCGATGGGCCGGTTTTGGGCTGTAGACCTGATCTGGAGCCTGGGTGACAGAAGTAGAGTTTACCTGTGGAGAGTCCTCAGGAGGGGGCGGGGCCTTGTACCTGCTCCAGTCTCACAGATGACAGCAGTGTGTTAATGCAGCTGCAGTGTGAACCATGAAACACAGAACATATCCAAACTATAAGAGGAGTTTGTGAAAGGGATTGTGTTTTTGCCAGATTTGAGGACGATGCGTTCGCAAGGTTTGAAACATGTTGGTGGTGCGATTCCCGCTTCCACAGATGAGTACTGTTGTTTCCTTGAGCAAGACACTTAAATCAGACTTTGTTGTGTTCAGATCTTTAACCATGTTCTAGTCGTTTCTTCTCATTGAGCCTCTGAAGTTGTATTTGTAGTGATTTGTGTCTGAGTAATCTTTAATCTCTTATTTTCAAGATGCCATTTTGTAGATCTACCGCCGTTTTCACCTCCACCTGGACACGCCCACTGTGACGTACGCACTTCCTTCTCTAGTTTTATTTTCTTGATCAGTGATACTTGTAGGATTCGGCAGTGTTGCGTAGTCATTTTGGTACAAATGAAAAAAAAAAAAAAAGGGCTGCTCGATAGTGTGATGATGCAGTTATCCATAGGGGGCGCCAACAGCATGCGGCGTTTTGTTGTGATGACGTTTACGACGACGTCAGCTCCCATTGGGCATTGTAGTTTTCTAATGTGGAAGTCAGCACACTTGTTTCTTTTATTAAGTTGTTTTAGATCACATGTGTCAAACTCAAGGCCCGCGAGCCAAACGTGGCCCTCCTCATCATTTTATGTGGCCCTCGACAGGGTAAATTAACAGGTATGATAGTCTTAAAATGTTATTTAAGCAGGAAATACACAGTTATACAGTCATATTTTTACATCTAGGCAAACGCATAGGCAATATTTGTTACTTGAGTAAGAAATAAATACAGAAACAGTTAATTAACAAGTTTAAAAAGTTGTTACATTTATTTTACATCTAGCCCTTTGACAGCAGCCATTTTGCTGATGTGGCCCTCGGTGAAAATGTGTTTGACACCCCCTGTTTTAGATGAATATTGTGATTTAAAATGTGTAAACTATAACATGATGATCCACTGGGGTCAGAGATGAGAACTATAGAGACACAAGCACAATAGGGATGATAAGCACCATTTACCATTCCAGACAAAGCAACATCATCTCCATGGAGACGAGAAGGTGTTGGACCCCTCCACCAGAAAAGTTCCATAGCGCATTTTTATGTCCTGACGCAAAACCATTCATTATAATAACCAGGCCTCTGTCTTACCTTGAGCGCACTTGCATCATACACGTCCAACACATGTTTTAAATTGTTATCTCAAACCTCACTGGGGAGATAAATATTCTGTCATCTCTGTAATGGCTGCCCTTCTTCCCACACACTTCCTGTCCGTCGCTGCGGAGACAGAGAGCCTACTTCCTGTTTTTGTGGAACCGTTTGTATCTGAGCGTCCAAGGTAAAAAGCATGACTAAAGCTTGGCATAGGATTAAAGCGGTGCACTGCTCAAGGCATTAATAACACTCACATACTGGAAACAGCCCATTCATACCACACCAGAGGCCCTTCATCTCCGCTTGCGGCCGATAGGAAAAGGTCAACTGTTTTTCTTTTTGTTCTAAGCGACTTTAGAGCAAAGTGTTTCCAGGGCGCTCCCGTTCGATTGTGAAGCTTCTGTCCCAGATTCTTGTTCTACAAAGCTTTAAGAAGGATCAAAATTCAGGACCGTTGCTTACCGTTTAACTTACAAATACAATTTATAAGTCAAATCTGTGGAGAGGCGGTGTGCTCCCAGTACTGTTTTTTATTAACATTTTTTTTGCAATCAAAGCGTCTGAATGAAGGCAGACAGATACTTTTAATGCCGCACTGTGGAAAGCAATACCATCTCCATGGAGACAAAAGTAAAACACAACCACCATGTGACTTATGTTACAAATGACACAGTGTGATGTAATCTGACCACAATGACCTCATACCTGTGTAAAACTAAACGCACACCCACTATCCTCCACCCTCCACCCTCCACCTTCACCCTCCTGCTCCAGCCCCCTCGCCCTCCTGCTCCACCCACACACGAGCTGGGGCAGAGGAGAGGCTGTGAGGTGGGTGTGATGGATGACCGGTGGAGTGAGGGTGGTGTTACTGTTGTAGGGGCAGATGAATGAGAGGAGAGCGTCGGCCACGCCCCTCTCTGCCCCCTGTGAGACTAAAAGGGGCTAAAGAGGCTAAAGAGGAGGGGAAAAACAGTAGCACAGATTTTGGCTGATAATTAATGACATCACTTAAGACAATTGGACTCTGTAAACTGGACACATTTAAAGAGGCAGAGTGGGAGGAGAGGATCTGTCACTCGTCCAGGTCGAGTCCAGTTCTGCTGCACTAAACCTGACTCACTCTAGACACGGTCTGAATAAATGTTCATGCCTCAGGTGACAGTTAAATGGATTTAACTAGTAACAAGTACTGATTACTGTAGAGAGAGAAGGAGAGAGGGGGTGAGGGGGAGAGAGGGAGTGAGGGGGAAGGAGGAGAGGGTGGCTGAGGGGGCAGGGAGGGACGAGGAAGGAGGAGGGAGGGAAAAGGAGAGAGGGAGTGAGGAGGAGGGGGAAGGAAAGAGGAAGTAAGGAGGAGGGAGAGGAGGAAGTGAGGGGGGAGGGAGGAGAAGGGAGTGAAAGGGAGGAGGGAGGGGGACGGAGGTGAGTAGGTGTGAGAGGGAAAGAGGGAGGAGATAAGGAGCGAGGGGGAGTGAGACGGAGAGAGGGAGTGGAGGGGCGGGAGGAGGAGTGAGGGTGTGAGAGGGAGGGAGGAGGAGAGAGGGAGTAAGGGGGAGGAGGGAGGAGACAGGGAGTGAGGGGGAACGTGGGAGGAGACAGGGAGGAGAGAGGGAGGGAGTGAGTGAGAGGGAGGAGAGAAGGACTGAGGGGGAGGGAGGAGGAGGAGGTGAGAGGGGGAAGAGAAGAGATGGACATAAAATAAAGATCTCACGATTATCTGTCTAAAATGGGACAAAAGTCTTTTCATTATTTTGCTTCATAAAAATGAGACACATCTGAAGACCATGTAAAACTGGAGTCACTGCAGAACTTTAATAATGTGGAGATAAACATTTATAATCAACCTGCTCCTGTTTTTAATGTTTTAGATGAACCTGTTTAATTATGTGTTTGTTTGGTTTTGTTTGTTTTGTTTTGTATTTTATCTTTAAAATGTGAAAAATGTCCCAAAATGTTTCACCTGAGGAAGCTAAATTTGAGCAATAATGTAAACTATTATGATCTAAATAGTGGGACCTTAAGACCAGCTTCAGAGCTTCAGAATGATGGAAAATTAAGCCCGTTACCATGGCGATTAACTATTTAAAAACAAACACTGTATCTTCTGAATGGGGAAAAAAGTCCTCAAAATAAATGTCACACAAGGTTACAACAGGAAGCTAAAGTCTGAGACTAGCTCCGCCTCTGACCCCTCCCCCTCTTACTCCACCCACGGCTCTGACCTTGCAGCTCTGCGTCACATCCATCTCTTTCTGTTTAGCGTTTCCGTGGTTACATGCACTGCAGATTACGGCGATTCATCACCTCCAACCCCCTCCACCACCTGTCTCCCTCCACCACCTGTCTCCCTCCAGCCGTCCCCCTCCATCCGTCTCCCTCCACTTGTCTCCCTCCACCCGTCTTACTCCATCAGTCTCTTTCCCAACGAATGTTTTGACATGGACTTAATTTTGTGCGCAGGATTCATCAAATTATAATTACGATGGTTTGAAGGGGCCATTCGTTATGAAGATGCACGATAATGACGCCCGAGTGAAATGAATTTTAAGTAACTTCTGAGTGATTCGGCGTTTGCTCGAGTCTGAGAGACGCTCTGGTCGACCGGGATGTTCAGACTAAAGACTTGTTCATTTGTCATTATGTCTGAAATGGTGCATCTGTAAAGTGTTCACCATTGGCTGCTATACAGTATTGACACTTCATAGCATGTGCGTGGAAGGGCATCTGGTATAAACATCAGCCACATTACTACAAATTGTTTTGCTGTAGAGATGCTCGCAATAGCCTTAAAGGTGCAATGTGTATGTTTTCTGCTCTGCCACCTGCTGGTTTCCATGGAGATGCCTTTTCCTTTACTTTTGGCTTTTGTCCTACCAACCTCTGCACTTTATAATGTAAATGTAGGCCCACTGAAGCCAACTGGAACACATTAAAATCCACCAGAAATCAGGAAAAAATGTGTATAATTTCAAAAGGCAAGGCAAGGCAAGTTTATTTGTACAGCACAATTCGTACACAAGGTAATTCAAAGTGCTTTACAGAATAAGGACATAAAATCACACAAATCAAAACATAAATAATCACCCAATCTGCAACTCTCTCACCCTTTAAAAACTCTCTCTCACACTCTTAAACACTGTCTTGCTCAGTTTAAGAACTTTCCCATTACTTTACAAAAAAACTTTCCTGTCACTTTACTATGTCTAATAAAAGTCTGTCAGTCCATGTTTCTTTTGTCATCATAAAATTACCATTAAAGGAGAAGAGGCAGAATAAAAACCTTTCAGTCGTATGCACAGCTAAACAGAACCGTTTTGAGCCTGGATTTAAACATTGTCAAAGTAGAGGCCTGTCTCACATCTTCAGGAAGACTGTTCCAGGTTTTAGCTGCATAAAACTTAAACGCTGATTCCTCATGTTTAGTCCTGACTCAGGCACCAGCAGGAGGCCGGTCCCTGAAGTCCTCAGAGTGTGAGATGGTTCATGTGGCACTAACATGTTGGAGATATACTTTGGACCTAGGACATGGAGAGACTTATACACAAGCAGAGCTGCTTTAAAGTCTGTTGTTTGAGCTACAGGAAGCCAGTGCAGAGACCTGAGCACAGGACTTATGTGCTCGTACTTCCTGGTTCTAGTCAGGACCCGAGCAGCAGTGTTCTGGATGTACTGCAGCTGTGTTAAGGCTCGTTTGGAGAGGCCAGTGAGCAGGTCGTTACAGTAGTCTAACCTACTGGAGACAAATGCATGGATAAGTCTCTCTAAGTCTGGTTTTGACAGTTTACCTTTGATTTTTGCAATGTTTTTTAGGTGGTAAAAAGCTGCAGATGTTACTGATTTGATGTGGCTGTTAAAGTTCAAGTCTGAGTCCATTATTACCCCTAGATTTCTCGCCTGATTTGAAGGTTTTAGAGAGAGAGACTGGAGGTGACTGCTGACACTTTCTCTATGTTTCTGTGGGCCAAAGATGATGACTTCAGTCTTGTCTGAAGGGAGGACCCCCAGACCCCCTCACATGTTTGTCTTCTGCTCTTGTGCCACATCAGACTGAAAACACCCAGAATGTCACAACTACAGCCACAAGAGAAAACACAAAATGACTGGTGGAGGTGATGAGAATGTCACATGTGAATCACCCTTAGCTGAGCCAGGTACCTCCACCCTCAGGGGCCCACAGACAAATTCAGCTTAGGGCCCCCTCAAAGCTCGGGCCGGCCCTGTTCAAATGACACCACAGGATTCTACAGGCCAATATTTAACACAGATGGGAGCAGCTAAAATTAATATTGTTCAAATGTAGATTTTTTTTCAAGATAAATGTGAATTTACCTTTTGCATATTTCACGGTAAAGTCCACGGTGCAAACAAACATAAATCTGTTTGTAACTCCATGTTTTTACTCTATAATCTAATGTAACTCTGTATAAAAATGGTCATGAGCGGTCATAACGCTCTGATTAGACTATATTCTGTAAATAAACACTGCTCAGTTTAAAACAAAGTGAACATAAAGGCCATGTTTTCACAGTTCCTCATCATGACTTCACTTCCCAGAATCCCCTGCACTTCCTGGTTTTGCGGCTCCTCGTTTGATCAGTTGAGAGTGTCTAATTGAGCTGTTTTGTTTTGCTCTCTCTTTTCTAAACTACACTTTGAAACCCTCTGATCACTGATTCATCTCTTTCACCTTTGACCCCTCTGTCTCTTCTTCCTGTCAGCTGAAGAAATGCATGCTGGGAAGCTTTGTGCGCCTGTCCTGCCCAATCCGTCCTCGTATAAAGTGAAGAGCCGTTCACTGACCTAAAGATTTCAAGGTTACGGCCTTTTGAGCGATGCTGATTTGTCGCTAAATACTTTGGGTAAATTGAAAATAAAAGTTTGTAGGTTTCATTCTTAGTCTGTAGAGTTTAAAGTGGCACTATGTAACTTTTTGGGTGAAGAGACAAAAACCTTCTTTTATCCATGGCAATGTTGTTTTGCCTGGAATGTCCCACAGCATGGCATAAAACTTAGCAGGCTCCATGGGCAAGCAGGAGATGCCAGCAAAATACGCCACTGTATATATAAATGGACATAGCTAACCTGCTAGCCTCCGCGTTCCAAGTAAGAAGCGCGTGATCATGGGCGCGCTTCCGGCTCCATCGACGCTGTCAGACTCGTCATTTTGGTCTTAAAATGTTCGTATTAACCCGCTCTACATGATCCTGGTGTTTTTATTTCACTATTTTGTCCATAAATCAAGATATAAACATTAATAACAGACAAATCAGGCACATTCTTTTCCTGGGGTTGGACCTGATAGTGTAAGCAACAGGTTTGATTGACAGCGTTGCTATGTGCCCGTCCTCTGCCAGGGGCGTTACCTTCAACATTCTCGCTCTGGATTGGCTGTTTGGTTGCTATGATCAGAATTCTAAATATAGATCTCAACTCCAAATTGTCAAATCAACTTTTTTATCAGCCCAAACGTTCTTCCTCCCTTTCCAAACAAATTCTGAGCGTCCTAAGGATTCACTGCTATGAGTTTGAAGCTGCATTTCACAACTTTTTGATGCCAGAACTAATGCTAATAACACCTAGCATGCTAACGTTCTACTTCCTGGTTTGGAAACAATCAAAAACACTTTATAATTAGATGCAGAAGTTTCATTTTGATCCTAAGAGCTGCTTTTACAAAATAACTCCTGCAACTCATTTAATTTCATTGAATTAATTAATAAATTTTGTTTAAATGGACTATATTTTATTACATGAATAATCTGGCACAGCTCCTTTAATGAATGATAGATAAGAAAATAAGAAAAGCTACACAGTGAAGCTTTAAATCGGGTAAGTGGTGTGATGTTAGCTGCTGGCTTGGGTGTGATTGGAACATTGTGTAACTCGTTTGAATCGGCTTAATGAGTTTGGCAAATAAAACAATGACGCTCTTTTCAACATTCAAACTTGCTCCAGACTCGTCCTCGCTCTGACTCGTTCGGCGACTCGCTCGGCGACTCGCGCGACGCTAAGAGCTTCTTCAGAAACATTAACAATGGCCTCATTTAAACCTTTCTTCAGCGCATTTGTAAAGAGCGTTTGGAGTGGCTGTCTTTACACTCGCCTTCACAATAAGAGCCCTTCACGTCGCACCTTTCATAATAAAACCCACTTAGAATGTTTTTGAAGCGCAGACACGGCGGCTTAAGTTGTTTACGAGATGAGCCACTCGAGACCACATTTGCAAGATGTTTTTGAAATCGTCTTTTGAACAAAACCAGAGACACGAATGAAGAAGACGGCGATTTGAATTAAGTTTGAAGGCTTAAAATGATAAAAGGTGAAAGGTTAAAATGCCGTATTGAAATGGTTAGCGATTCTCAATGAGCCATTACCGAATCAAAGCAGCTGTCAGGCCCAATGAGAGTCACGTTAAGTACTTCTGAACGCGGAACATTCCTGAGGTACTAGCGAGCGTGTTGACAGCATTAGCGCCATGTTGACCTCATGCAGTTCAAATATAAACTATTTTAAAAACATTTCTGACAATGAAAGTCTAAAGTACAAAACACTCATGCAAATATTTTAAACAGAAAGTTCAACAGAAAATGTAAAAGTTTATAAAGAATCAAAAGGACGTTTAACTCAGTAATTAGTGATGTCACGAGACTAAAATGTCAAACTCGATTTTGATACCAAGGAACAGACTCGATCGTCGATACTGATACTGATCCATGGGCATACACTAGTCTATGTGGTTCATTTCAATAGGACTTTTTTAGTATCGATACCTGTGAAAAATAAGGATCTAGTTTCGATATCAGTTTCAGTATCGAATAGATTCTTCAGGATCTTTAGGATGTTCAATACTTTTGTCAGTTCTATATGTTCTATGCACTTTCTGACTTCTTGTTTTGACGTGAAGTGGAGGGGCCCATATAAACATTTTTTAATAAATACCAGACACATTTTATTTAGGTCTTACTGAAAAACTGTATTTGTGTATAACCCATCGCAACAGAAGGTTCATCACAGCAGAAGGATCCTCACAGCAGAAGGATCCTCACAGCAGAAGGTTCCTCACAACAGAAGGTTCCTCACAGAAACAGTCAAATCAACAAAAGAAAATTATATGTGCAAGAAGATGAACGACAGCGTACACAGCATGTGTTCTGACTGTCCATGACATTGTTTAAATATTTTATTTTTAATGTTATTGGCAACTACCACAGAAGTTCTTTGAAAACACCACAACCCCTTTTCTGTTTAGGCTAAAGGACCCTTTATATTAGCCTGTTAGCATGTTGTCATTAGTAATAAGTGTGTGTGTGAGTCTGTATATTTGACAATTTTTTGCAGAAAAAGATGTATCAAAAATAAATAGTTTTGGGCGATTTTTAAGCTAATTCAGTAAACTTTTTATAGTATAGCGCATCAAAACTGGAGAAATCATAAAACGAACTAAAGAAAAATATATTTAAGACGATGGGAGCCTCATTTGTGACCACCTACTGTTGTGTTTTTAATTCTGAAAACTACTGAAGTTCTTTGAAAGCCCTGATGCTATAGGAGCCTTTATATTAGCCTATTAGCACGTTGTCATTGGTAATAAGTGTAGTATGTGACTCTCTCGTCTTTAACAAAAGGCTGAGGCGTCTTTGATCGTGGGCTGTGAGGAATGCACCCGAGCCACCTGCAAACACAAAGCCAGGAAGCACACATCAGGCAGCTGGAGACCTTTTAATTAGTGCTAATTAGCTTAGCACAGGAACGCTGCTGTTGCTGCTGCTGCCAGATTTGTGTTAGCGCAGATCAAAGACATGCTAGCGTTTCGTTCTGCTGAGTCAGTGGCTAATAGGCGGCGTTTATAATAGGCCCCATAGGACGACAGCACAGGTGGAGGCTTGTTTAATCCCAGGACAAGATGCTTTCGCTGAATCCAGCAGGTTAGTATTAATGCTGGTTAGTTTACACAGATGTGATAGGAGAAGCTGTTGGGACACGAGAGGTCAGGTCTGTTCAGGTGGGGATTGTGTTGTCACATGTCAGAGAATTTTCAGTTAGGCTAAAGTTAAAGGGGCCATATGACACTTTTCTGTTTAAAGGTCCATATCACACTATTCTCTGATTTCTGTTCTAATGTTGTTTCCTCATCACAGACAGACCTGGAGTTGTGTTTTGTTTCATTTACACATGTTTAACACACAAACTCTGCATATTTAGGCTGAGATTTTCCTCTCAAAACCGAAAACACTCTGTTCCACCTTGTGATGTCATCAAGTGGTAATACAGGAAGTGCTCCACAGTGTTTTAAACTCCACACACCATCACTAGAACCATCTGGAATTGCCAGTCTCTACTGAACTAAAGATAAACGAAGCTGTTAACTTGAAAACTACCACTTCATGACATCACAAGGTGGAACAGAACATTTTGAGCTTTCGAGATGTAGACAGAATAATAATAAAGTGTCACTCAAACATGTGTGAATGAAACAAAACACAACTCCAGGTCTGTTTTTGAGGAGGTAACAGCTTTTTAACATGAATTAAAGCTCACAGGAGTCAATTTTGTGTAATATAGGAGTTTTAAAACCAATGGAGATTTTAAAGATGCTAAATGCTAAACGTAGCATCCAATCAAAAGTATTGACACTGGATGGACACTGACAGAAGCTTGTTGGACTGTTCTATGACTCTTTTATTTACTTGGTTTGTTTTTGCTCATGTGTCTCTATGGACTTGAGGCAAAAACTCCCCAAACTTTTTCCCGTTTGATCCTGATCTCCTCCAAATAATCCAGTAAGAGGCCTAACGTTCCATGACATCTGTTTTTCACTCTTTTGCTCCAGGCTGGATGTGGATTAGTGTTGGTTTAGGCCGATATATGGGCCGACTTGGTTTCGCTCTGGTTTTTACAACAGACGGTAGAGGACAGGGCCACATAGATTAGCTTACATATAGCCTTTTTTAGCTATCAGACGCTAAAGGACCAGGGTTTAGACCGATCCCTCGCATGCAAAACTACAATGAATCAGTTTGGACAGTGAAATGTGAAGCTCTGAGGAGGTGGAGGAGGAGACGTGAGGGTGGAGTAGAGTGCATCTGGACTTCTCTTGGCCCGAGTTACACTGGGAGAGAAGAGGAGACCATTTAAATGAATGATGAATGAAGTGAATGTGTGTGTGAATGGGTGAGCGGTTGTTGGTGTAAAGGCTGTATAAAAATGTGACCAATCAGCTCACAAAAAGAATGTTTTTTCATGATGTTTTTGTACAAACAACATTGTAATAGATCATTTAATGCCATACTGTGGTACACTCCAGGCAGTTCAATAACCTCTCCATGTCGACGGGCAGAGTGGAGCTACGTATAGTGCGTCTTTAATCTCGTCACTCTTCGAAACGTCTTCACAAAAATCCTCCCTGAAGTGTTTCAAAATGGCGTCAGCATCACTCGCCTCTCCTGAGTGAGTGACAGCTCCGGTGATGAAGAGTCGCAGTGATGAAGAGGAGTTCAGACACAGATGGATCCACAGTGCGGCCGTCTGCAGAGGACAGTCTACACACACACACACACACATATATAGAAACGCACAAACACACACAAACCTCTACTGACACTGCAACATTTAACCCCCATCGAGGCCAACGCCACTCAGCCCGTCAGGAGGGACGCTATTCAGGCCAGATGTCCTCAACCTGTGACCAAAGGGTGTGGGGGCGGGGCAAAGGGTGTGGGGGCGGGGCAAAGGGTGCAGGACGGGGGGCCAAAACATGCCACGAAGACTTTTTATCACTTGTCCCGTTGGATGGGTTCAGCTGTCAATCAAACCATCAGCTCCGCCGACGCGACGGATCTGGGTTTGGCAAAATGTAGATGAGCAACTGGAGAAGAAAAGAATAAGAACGACAATTTTCCTTTACCTAGAATGTCCCACTGTACGGCATTAAACGTATTTATTTCCATGAAGACGAGCAGGTGGTTGCGTCAGGTCAAGTGACAGGTCAGATCTATGCAGAGGTGAGCCTGTAAGAAGCCTGAGCCTGACTGTAAGAATGCACGTTTTTTCCAAGATATTTCAGAGTAATAAGACATTGCATTGCTAGGTTTAATGCAACACTGTGGAACATTCCAGGTAAGGCAATAGCTCCATGGAGACAAGCAGGAGGCGAGCTCTCCACCTCTGCACCTTTAAATAAAATCCAAGATGGATAAGTTAAATCCCCACGCAAACGTATCCATGGAGACAAGCAGGTAACAAACCCTCCACCCGAAAAGTTCCACAGTACAACTTTAAGAGTTTTCTGTTGACTCAGCAGCACACGGCTCCTCCTGAACGTCCCATAATTATCCCCCAGTGTCAGGCTCCTCCATGTTTTTATTTGGGCTTCTTCTATTCATTGGCGCTGGACTCGTGTCTGCTCCAGGGACACGGCGTCTCCGCTCGTGTCGCTAACAAGCCCCAAGTTAATTACCCACAGTTCCACAGTCCAGGACACGGGTGCAGTTTGAAGCCCAGGACAGAGGCTCGGGCAGGGGCCGGAAGAGGCTCGCTCATGTCCCTGGAGAGATGGAGGTCTGCGGAGGATTGGGCTAAACAAGATTGTACCTGTGAGAAGTACCCACGATGCACTGGGGTCGTTAAAACAGCAGACAGGAGCCGAGGGGGTAATATAAAAGTTTGTTGGTCCTCAAATGTCAGCAGTGAATGTAATGGAGTTAACGGGAGACGGGACGGCGGATTTCACCTGTAACTATAGCAACAATATTTTAAAACAATATATTAATGTATAAAACCTTATTATTACATTACATTATTATTACATTATTATTATTATTGCTCATAGCCTGGAATATTCCACAGTATGGCATTAAACCAAACTGATATATCTTACATGTATTAAATTGCGTTTTTGCTTCTTTTTTTTTTAATGCCTTAATAAATGAATTTTTTACTGTGAGCAGGGTTTGCTTCTCCACAGACTTGACCTGTAACTTGGTCTGGTGGTGCTTCCTGCTTGTTTCCATGGGGACAGATAAGCTTAATGTCTTACTGTGGTACATTAGAGCCAAGGTAATAACGGCTCAGTTGATTCAAGCAGGTGGCAAATCCTCAAGCAGAAAAGTTACATAGTGTACCTTTAAATAAACATGCAATTATTAAAGGGGGGGTATTGTGCAAAATCAACTTTTTTGGAGCTTTCTCCCGTGTTCTAACAATGTTTTCTTGTCAAAAACATGAAGAAGTTTTAGATGTCATCCATGCATGTTTGAGTAATCTAGTGATCTCTCACGGGCCCTATTTGAACCCTCCTTACGGTTAGCAATACGAGTCTGTACAAAGCTCCGCCCACAAGCCTCCATCACCCATGCTCCCATATGACAACTCTCCATAAATATACAAAAACAAAACTGTGCACAGCAACTTGACAAACCTGATGTGATGTGCAGTAGTTTTATTAGCGGGATGCAGCTGATTGTGTTTGTGATAGCGCTCTGAAGGGGGAGTGACTTGGTGCAGGAGTAAATACCCCCTCTTTAAACACAAAATATGACTGAACAATTAACATTTTCTACCGGCAACGTGAGGGAAGTGTCTCGCCCAGTGATACAACAACAGTAAGCAATGCCGGTAATAGTGATCAAACTTGCAACCAGCTAAACTTATTTTTTTTCATATTTTTCTCTAATACAGAGTCTTTAAATATTATGATTGTTGTTTTCAGTTACCGATCAGACTGACCTCCTTCTCCTCCCGTTAAGTGACCGATCAAACTGAGCTCCTCCCTTAGCTCTAATCGTCCATTTTAAACATTCTGTAGAAGTGAACGTTGCCAACAGCTCATAACAGATGCATTAACTTTACAGCTATATTGTGTAAGTGGCTCGGACACAGCGCCTCCTGGTGGTGAGTTTAGCAGATTAAATCACAGAACGCTAAGGGCAACACCAACACCAGCAATTAATAAAGAACACCCCAGAGAGTTTAAAAGATCCTTTGTACTAATTAATTATACAAATGAATGTATCTGTGGTAATTAAAGAGTAATAACAGGCCAAGCGCAGTATGACGTTTTGTACATGTCAGCGTGTTTTTGTTCATATTTATTATTTCTGAAGTGTGATCTGCTGTGAGTTTTCATGTTTTACAAGGAAATTAGAATAAATGTAAAAAACATCACCAAAAGCAGCTTGATCTGTCACACAAAGAGCGACCCAATCACGCTGCAGCCACTGTGGGCGGAGTCATACCAAAATATCAACATATCAAGACTGACTGAGGTATCCAAAGTATCGATTCTCATGCAAAGATATTGATATTTGAAAATTTTACCCTCAAAAATATAGTTTTTAAATCAGTTTTGTACGTTTGTGAAATACGTTGCTTTTCATTTCAGTTCAAGCGACGTAGAGCGAACATAACAATGCGAAAGTCAAATTTGTTATAAAAAATGAGTTTCAAAGCATTTTAACTCAAAACTCTTTGGCATCAGATTCATAGTATCACATGGTATTTGGATTGAAACAAAAATCACTGGTATTACCCTTAGACTGTTTATATAAATGGACATAGCTAACCTGCTAGCCGCCGCGTTACAAAGAGGAAGTGACCATGGGTGCACTTCCAGCTCCATCAACTCTGACTCCAATTCACTTTCTATGTAAAAACTGTGGCTCCTCTCTCTGTACCTGCTGCTGTCAGACTCGTCATTTTGGTCTTGAAATGTTTGTATTAACCCGCTCTACATGATCCTGTTTTTTTTTTATTTCACTATTGTGTCTGTAAATCAAAATATGAACATTAAGATATGAATATTTGTATTTGTATGTTTTTGTCAAATTTTTATCTTGTCCAGTGTCCTTGGGTGTTTTGAAAGGTGCTTATAAATAAAATCAGGCGCCTTCTTTCCCTGAGGTCCCACCCTCTTGCATTAGCAACGGGTTTGATTGACAGCGTTGCTAAGCGCCCACTCCCTGCTAAACTAGCGGTGTAAGCGGGAAGGGGCGATACCTTCAACAGCCTCGCTCCTGATTGGCTCTTTGGTTGCTATGATACTCGTGGTCGGAATTCCAAATATGGACTCTGCTCCAAATTCCCCCTTATAACTCCTAGCCTCGATGAGCTTGGGTGACGTCACACTCACTTCTCATTTCTTTATACAGTCTGTGATTCTGAACAATAAGTCATGTGCTTATCTCTCCTCTTCCTTCCTCCTTTTTGTCGTCCTCCCTTCTCTCTCTCTCTCTCCTTATCTCCCCCTCCTTCCCTCTCCCTCTCTCTCCTTTCTCTCCTTACACGCACAATCGCTCTCACTAAAAAGCATTTGTTCCCCAAAGAAGGTCACCATTTGTAATCCCGCTGACAGATTTAAGTGTCTATTAGTTTGATGTAGAGCGAGCACATTATCATACAAGGCTGTCCACGGCGGCCATTTTGGACCAAACAAATAACTGTAGCGCGATTTGAACTTTGGATGGACCCGCGGCTGCTGTTAATGCCGCTTTCAATCATGTATCCAATCACCTGCCAGCTTTTCCAAAAGGGGAGGGGCCGATCAGAGCGTTTTACAACAATAATGACCACAAGCGCTAGTACACAGAAACAATGCATCACGGGCACTGGAGGTACACTATGCAGTAGTATTAGTGGTATTTTCTGAGTACTCGAGGATCACAAACCCATATAAGACACTTTTACATCACGTGTCCCTGACCATTTCACTGACCTGTGCGGCTCCTTTTTACATAGATTTGAAATATATCCAAAATAAACTGGTTCTCATTCATATTTTAGTGTTTATGTTGCATTTTAGCCTTGAAATCAGTGACAAAACATGAGGCCATTCTAATTTCTAAAACATGTGAAGAAAAGATGATAAATGAAAGTAAAAAGTTAAAAATATTTGAACATAAAAGGCACGAAAAAAAGGATTACCGTATTTTCCGCACTATAAGGCGCATCGGAATATAAGGCGCACCTTCAATGAATGGCCTATTTTAAAACAAATTTCATATATAGGGCGCACCGCATTATAAGGCGCATAGAATATAAACTGTAGTAGCTGGGGTTGTGTTACGCATCCACGAGATGGAGCTGCGCTGAAGGGAATGTCAACAAAACAGGTAAGTCAGTCAAACTCACAAAACAAGTTAATGCATTCACAATATAGTAACTCTCGAAATAGTGCAACGTAATAACAATAACTCAACGTTGTTCAAACGTTAATGTCCATATTCACAATATCTCCCCGCCTTGTTTAGTTGTAAACACGTGAAAGAAACACGTAAAGCCTCACTTTTTCAGTTTATTCCTCATTCACGAATCCGTCGAGATCTTCCTCTTCAGTGTCTGAGTTGAACAGTTGGTCGAGCTCATTCAATCCGATTCCGTCTCGTCAAAATCGCCATTATCCGTGTCTATGCTGTTGTCTTAACAGTTCAGTGACAATTCCTGCCTTCGTGAAACTCAGACCACAGTTGAGACTGATATATCAGCCCAGGCATCCGCAATCCATTGGCAGATTGTGGCGTGTGTCGCCCGGCGCTGTCTCCCCGTTATCCCTATAGCGTCGGATCCTGTCGTTGCAGATAGAGCGGGTTGCGGACTTTCAAGCAGCGTAACTCCGCGCCCAGTCGTGCTCTCATGTAAATTCAAACGGCGTCTCAAAGCGGAGACATGGGGCTATCTGAATATTTTACCATCATTACGGTAAATCTGTCTCTGTTGTCCTGAAGGTGACGAATAAGAGCGCGGGGGCTGCGGGGATTTTCCCAGTCATTTATTCGACGCGTAAAAGAAAAAATACGGATGGATGTGTAAAATAGAAGTAGTTGTGTGGAAAAAATGCAGTAAATGCTGATACTTCATTTAACATGATTTTTATGGCTAAAAAATAATAAAAGTCTAGGTCTAGGTGAGCTATACTGGCCCAGAGTGTGCTCAGTCCTTAAAGGGTTATTACAGCTATTACTTCAGCGACGCCTCCTGACTACGGGTGTCATAATTGACCAATATTGATCCATATATAAGGCGCATCGGATTATAAGGCGCACTGTGGGTTTTTGAGAAAATTAAAGGCTTTTAGGTGCGCCTTATAGTGCGGAAAATACGGTATGTATAAAATAAACATTCACTGTAAATATAAAAATTAAATAACAGACAGGTGCTGCGTTCCTGACTCGTTCCATTTGGCGTTCCCTTTGTCACTCAGTTTGGTGTTTTATGGCGTGCTCGATGGTGTTGGTGGTGATGGATCACAGGGTAAACTGCCGCCCTGAGACAGAGGGGGCGGGGTCAGTGACAGAGTATTTCTCTGGAGAAGGAGGAGGGGTCAGGTGAGGCCAGACCCGTGAGGCAGAAGACAGTGATAAATCCATCTACACTGGACGCTGTGGGCGGGGCTTAACTCTGTTTTGACCAGTCGTTAACTGACCCCCATCCCTCACGCTGTCAGCAGGTGCTGTTTGGAGGTTTTGGGCTTTAGAACACAACACTATGTTACTGTGTCGGTCAAATACAGGTACGAGAGAGACCCAGATAAAGTCCTGAACGAGCCTCAAGATCTGGGCTCAGCCTGAAGGACGGGTCAAATGCAGAGGACAAATTTATCTGTACTTTAACCAAGGAACACGAGTTTGTTAGCTTAGCAGGCTATAGCGACATGCAGGAGGTTTGATGGAATTTCTGTTCATACAACAACAACCCCCAACAACAACGACAACCCACAACAACAACCCACAACAACGACAACCCACAACAACAACAACCCGCAACAACAACAACCCGCAACAACAACAACCCACAACAACAACGACAACCCACAACAACAACAACCCACAACGACAACCCACAACAACAACAACCCGCAACAACAACAACCCACAACAACAGCAACCCACAACAACAACAACCCACAACAACCCACAACACCAACAACCCACAACACCAACAACCCACAACAACAACCCACAACACCAACAACCCACAACAACAACAACAACCCGCAACAACAACAACCCGCAACAACAGCAACCCACAACAACAACAGCAAACCACAACAACAAGAGCAAACCAGAACAACAAGAGCAAACCAGAACAACAACAACAACCCACAACAACAACCCCCAACAACCCACAACAACCCCCAACAACAACGACAACCCACAACAACGACAACAACCCACAACAACAACAACAGCAACCCACAACAACAACAGCAACCCACAACAACAGCAACCCACAACAACAACCCACAACAACAAAAGCAACCCACAACAACAGCAACCCACAACAACAACCCACAACAACAAAAGCAACCCACAACAACAACAACCCACAACAACAACAGCAACCCACAACAACAACGACAACCCAAAACAACAACAACCCACAACAACAACAACCCACAACCAACAACCCACTTTACAGACTTGATATAGCCGCTCGAAGCACAACACTGTGATCATGACTCACTCTTGCCCAGAAACACAGTAGAATTCAAACCTCTGACCTTTTGGTTGGTGGGCATGCTCTAACATCTGAGCCACCATCGCCCCACACTCTTAAACTCAGATCTGTTGTGTTTGTCACTTTATATTTAAATACAAGTCCTGTTTATGTCATGTTTCCTGTGTGCTGTACGTAAGACACTGCCTGCTCCTGTTCTCCCCTTGACCTTTGACCCCTGCGGACCCTTTAATAGCCTGCCCCCCTCTCAGACAATGCCCCTTGCTCTAATGCCCCCTGTACTCTTGCCCCACAGGGTGACAGGGGTAAATAAATACTGCATGGGAGGAGCCGCGACGCTGTCACTCAAAACATAAAGCCACTCGTTACATAAATACATCAGCAGAGCAGTGAGAGGTCAAAGGTCGTCTATACAGTCAAATAAACATCCTTGTACTTAGTTTAGTACAAATTCACCTGGCTTTTTGAAAGATACACTATGTAACTTTTCTGGCAGTGGTTCCGTTGTTTGTCTATTTCATGGAGATGTTATAGCTTTGCCTGGAATGTTCCACAGTGCGACATTAAACTTGTATTTCAGACTTACATTCACCATTGCTTCAGAAATACCCAAAAACTACTGTGAGCCAGTTCACCTCTCCACAGATCTTACCTGTACCATGACCTGGTGGTTCCGTAGAGCCCTTTAAGGAAGACGTTATTTAACATTTTGCTCAGTATAAAATGTAATGTTGATCTAAAACGGCGTAGTCATGGAAACAGGTCCATTAACTTCCTGTTGAGCTGGAGCCACGCCCCCTCATCGTGAAACTTCAACATTTACGTATTTATGCTGTTGAAAAATGGCTCCCCAACATGAGATCTGAAGTCTGAATCTTTTGAGTCACAAGCACAGTGGGTGGGGATAAGGGGTAGGTGAAAACAGACCTTTTTTTGCACTCAAGCTTCAGAAGAACAAGGATCACTCAAACACTCAAGGCATGAATCAACAGAAACACAACTCTGAGTGCGCCAACGAACCACCAAAAGGCTATGGTATGCTATGCTATGCTATGCTAGTCCTTCCCCTCTTCTCTTTGACGACAGCTGCAGAAGAGCCGTATCTCAGTGGGACTCAAACGCTTGTCTGTCCCATTAAAAACATTTTTCTTTCCTTTGGAGACAAATATTGATTTTCGACACAAAATGGCCCTGACACACTCTTTGTATTATTAAAATCACTTTGTCCCTGACTCTACACCGGGCTCGATGCAGACGACGCCACAGAATAATGCCATTAAACATATATGGGCCTGTCGTGTTAAACATACATGGGCCCGTCGTGTTAAACATACATGGCCCTGTCGTTAATGGCTCAGACTCAGAGCCATGTTTCCATTAGGCTGCGGTTGTCGCCGTGGTTTCACACAGCGGCGTAACGCTCGGCCTGTCGACTGCCCCTTAAGTGCTGAGGTCTTAAAGAGGATCGATGAATCATTCAACATATACAGTTGAAACCAGAAGTTTACACACACTATATAAAAAGACACATATGCTTTTTTTCTGTGTCTGACATTAAATCAAACTAAACTTTTACTGTTTTAGGTCAATAAGGATTAACAAAATTATTTCTATTTGCTAAATGCCAGAATAATGAGAGAAGGATTGCTCGCACATGCCCTTTCAGGTCTGCACATACATTTTCAGTTGGATTGAGATCAGGGCTCTGTGATGGCCATTCTAAAACATTGACTTTGTTATCCTTAAGCCACTTTGTAACCAATTTGGCAGTATGCTTTGGGTCATTGTCCATTTGGAAGACCCATTTGCGCACAAGAACCTGTCTCCTTGCTGAGTGGTATGACGGCTGGACATTCCCATGGTCTTTATACTTGTAGATAATCCTTTGAACAGATGAACGTGGCAACTTCAGGCATCTGGAAATCGCACCAAAGATGAACCAGATCTATACAAGTCCACAATTCTCTTCCTGATTCTTCTTGGCTGATTTCTTTTGACTTTTCCATGATGTTGCACAAAGAAGCAGTGTGTTTCAGGTGTGTCTTCAGATACATTCACAGGTGTGTCTCTAATTAACTCAAATGTTGTCAATAAACCAATCAGAAGCCTCCAAAGACATGACATCATCATCTGGGTTTTCCCAAATTGTTTAAAGTCATAGTAATCCTACTGAAAAGCCATGAAAAATTGTATAAAAAAATCCTTCTGTTATTATTCTTGCAATTAACAAATAGAAATAATTTTGTTAATTCTAATTAACCTAAAACAGTAAACGTTTAGTGTGATTTCCTTTCAGACAGTGAGAAAAAAAAAAGAAAATGTGTCTTTTTATATCGTGTATGTAAACTTATGGTTTCAACTGTAGAAATATCAGTGTTTCTCAAAAGAGTACTTTACTTTTCTCAACCAAATATGAAAAAAAAAACACTGTAGAACTTTTATAGTAGAAGTTCTGCCACCTGCTTGTCTCCATGGAGATGTTATTGCTTTGTATGAATGTTCCACAGTATTGCACCAAACATATCTCATTTATTTCATTTATGCTGTTTTTGAAGCTTTTATCAGGTTAATGCCATACTGTGGAACATATATAGGCAAAGCAAAGCAATAACATCTCTACAGAGCCTCCACCAGAAAAGTTACGCATTGTACCTTTAATTCAGAGTTAGTGTTTTTACTAAAATGTTCCAGATTGGATGTTTTAGGTTTACTCTAGACTTAAAATAGCCAAAAAGTAAATATGTTTTTTTATATCAAGTTATGATAATTGTAAAGTCCATCTTTTTCCACACCTCACACTAACACTATAATGTCCCAGTTTATTTACGCCGATACCTTTCATCTCTTTAGTCCAGAACATTCATGAAAACTGACCAGCTCTGCCTTCTGACCGGTTTGTTGTTCGCTTCATTAGACACGTGTAACGGTTCTGACGGTTCATTCTTGACCTGGTTTTGGGTCTCGTGTTGCTCTGTTTGGACTTCGCGTCATAATCTTTCCCCAATCTCTTTAATGCTCCCTTTGAACAAAAAGCCTCGCTCCATAGAAGGCCGTTCAAACGAAGGACCCAGATCTGACCTCGTGTTTTATATTACAGTGAATATGGAAGTGGACAGCTGGAGTCCGACCTGGTCCCTGCGTTTGGGTCGACGGATTCTCACATTGGTTTGACATGAGACATACATGAACCTCGTAATGACTTAATGAGTTTGTTGTCGTGGCGTTTTACCTTGGAACGACCTAAAATGGGAAACAATGGAGTGTTTGACCTGAGGGAGCTGGGCCAATGATTGATTACGTCCAGCTTTGGTTTCACTGGACGTCGATGGTGTAACAGATCGATCAGGTCTAATAAATGTGTTGAGGGGGTTTACATGGGCGTTTCACTGACTCTAACATCAGGAACTAAGACGAGAGCAACAACAAACAGCTTTTCAGTTTATTAAAGTGGCAGTACGGGATTTTTCTCCTGTATTTGAGCTAAATGTGTTTCCTTAGTGCAGATATACTGTATAAGCAGCTCTTCAGGTCAAAATATGTCCACATCTAATTTTAAAGCATCTAATTGTCTGATAATCGGAAAGACATTGGCGTTAGAGAGTTAGCATGCTAGTTGTTGTTAGCTTTACTCTGTTCAATGAATCATTTCTGATTAATCGTTTTAATCCCAAACGGCTCGTTAAACTCGGTCCATGTTGGTGAGTCGTTGCTGTGGCGTCTGCAGCTCCATCTGGGCTTTATATTTAGAACAAAAGCTCTGGCCACAATGGGACTGTGTGAAGGTTCAGCACTTTCAATAATAAACAGCAGAGCCACATTTGAAACAGCTTTAGAAAAACAAACTTCAGATGTTGGGTTGGCCTTTGACCTCTGACCTCTTCAGATTTGACAGTCCAACTTCACGTACTTCCTGTTTGTCACAGCTCCATCAGGTGTGGTTCAAATTTAACTAGAACAGAAATATCACTTACTGTATAACTTCTCTGGTGGAGGGTCAGTTACCTGCTCGTCTCCTTGGAGATGTTAATACTTTGTCCGGAATGTTCCACAGTATGACATTAAACTTCCCTATCTTGCGTTTATTCAAATACAGGTGCTCAAAAACACATTGATAGACATACACTGTCACTGTGAGCTGGGTCGCTTCTACACAGATCTGACCTGTAACTTGGCCTGGTCTTCATGGAGATAGGCACGTTTAATGCAATACTGTGGAACATTCTAGGCAGAGCAGTTACATCTCCATGGATACAAGCCAGTGACAAAGAAATGTTTTTGAATTTTAAAACACTCCTAATTAATTCAAACAAACTATAAATAAATCTATTGTCAAAACTAATAAAGATAATTGTTCAGAATTCAGGGTGAGGGAGTGATGCTAACTAGAAGCACGTCTCTGTCTGAAGCTCTGTTACTCAAGTTAGACTTTAATCTTAGCTTTGTTTTAACACAATCAAAACAAAAATGACCAGAAAGAACTGACTAATCTGAACTACCACATGTCCATTTGTAGTGCCCTTGTCACTGATGTTTCTCCCATTGGCTGAAGTGTGGGATTACCCAGGACACCTCACTCCATGATCACTTCCTGTTTGTGCAGTGGCTAGCGGGTTAGCTATGTCCATTTATATATACAGACGACAAGTTTTTCCTCCTTCTTTTCTTGCACTTTTAATGTAGTCACTTTTATACAAATTTGTGCTGACTTCTCTAAACCTGCTCATATATGGACACAGGTGTAATAAACGTGCCCATATTTGAACATAGATATAATAAACGTGCCCATATATGGACATAGGTGAGGCCTTTTAATGAGATGTGTTAATTTTAAACGTGTCACTTTGGCCCAAACCTGATAATGATCCATGTCACTGTGATGAAACGTTTCCACTGGACGTTTGTGTTGATTGGTTTAAGTGGTCATCTGTCATTCATTTTTATCGCTGACCACAAGAAACACGTCAGAATGGAGACGGGAGCTGACAAAATGCTCCTTGCAGCTTTGTTTAACTTGCATTCTGTCCAATATTAAACTATGGTCATATTTTTATACAGCACTTTATCACCTTCAAGGCTCAAAGCACTTTACATCAAGAACCACACACACATTCACACACACATTCATACACCACTGCACATAGACACAAGGTGAGGGGGGTTAAGTGTCTTGCCCAAGGACACAATGACAGTATTCATCTGTGGAAGCTGGAATCGTACCACCAACCTTCAGATCAGAGGTGTTTGATGTTCGTAATTATGGCCTTTCAATGATCTGTCTTGGATTTCCGTATTTATTGATCTTAAATAAATAAATACTCCCCAGTCATTTATTTTATTGGGACAAGTTCAATGCCATATTGTGGAACATTTCAGGCAAAGCTATAGCATCACCACGGAGACAACCAATTGCTGGAGTCCACTACCGGCGTGTCGCCATGGAGATTTTAATTCTCCGTCTGCAGTATTTGACATTGTGGCGTTAAAACGTTTCTATCTCTCTGTGTCTATGGAGACTAGAGGGTGATGACACAACGCCAGGTCAGCTCTGTGGAGAGGTGACCCAGCTAACAGTAAACATGGGGAAGAGCAGATGCACAGACTCTCACCTAGAAAAGCTACATAGTGTATCTTTAAATGGTACCTTGGCACAGAGAGAACAGGCAAACCACATACAACATGGCACCACCCTGTCCGGGAATCTAACCCACAACCTTTCTGCTGCGAGGCAAAAGCACTAAAGCACCTCCAATCAAAAGGTTCACCATCTGTTCCATTTGTTCTGCAGGGTTCGTTTTGTCCAGAAACATAAATATGTTTCAGTCCATGTCGCTGCCAAGACGCTGCAGTTTCTTTGGCAGATCACACGAGTCGCTTGAGTCGTTTTAAAGCCTCGTCTTGAGGCTGATCGCGGCTTACGTCCTCTCGTTTATGCAGTATTTTATGTTTTTCCTTGAGCGTAATCTGAGATGTTTTTGAGCCTGTAGTTTGAGTCACATGGAAATGCGCCCATATTTGGACAGCTTCCTCCTGAGCCCCGCAGATAAGCAGGTATTATTTTACATATCACCAACGTCAATGTCGTCTCCTCGTGTTCTGAGCTTTTATTATGGGATTCTATCTCCTGGTTCAGGGCAGGGCCGCACCTGTCCACACCTGTCCTCACCTGTCCACACATGTCCACAACTGTCCGTACCTGTCCGCACCTGTCCAAATGTGAGTGTGAAATAACAACTTTTTGGAAGAAATTCTTTGGAGAAATTTGATCTTATTTTGGGTTCACTGAACTCGAGACAGTTTGTGTCTGATCTGGAGTTTGTCTGCCTCCTCCAGATTAAATCAGATTATATTAGATTATATTAAGCGCTGAGTGACGAGCACTTTGGCCTCACACCAAGAAGGTTCCAGGAAGTGCTTTAGTCACACTGGTCTTGTCTTCAGTTCATGTTATGTTTTATCTTTGCATCACACAGTTGTGTTAGAACAATGTGTTTAAACCTCCACATGTTTGGGCTGAACCGAAACATCTGATTAAGAAGGTTCCAAGTTTGCATGTTTTCTCTATGTCTGTGTGGAGTTTGCATGTTCTCCTTGTGTCTGTTTGAACTCAAAACATGCAGAAAACGTAAAAGGATCCAGCTGAGGTTGTCTTGACCAAGATTAGCTCAAGATCTGGAGATGGTCAAACTGCTCCTGACAGATTTCCTCACTGGCAAAAGAAGTAGCAGCAGTAGTAGTAGTAGCAGTAGTAAAATGGTAGTATTATCGTCTAGTATCTAGTATTTTAATAGTTGTAGTACTATAACTGTACATAATTTTAAAGTGAATTGTTGATTTAAATATTGAATTACCTCTATAACCTTAAATGTCATAAATCTTCTTCAAATCAGACTCCGATTAATTGGACCAGATAAATTCAGGTCTGTTTTACTGTGGAGCTTTTAATCATTTCTCCCCAGGGCTCCTTTGTCCGACCCGCTCCACTGCGCCTGAACGCACCGAGGGCTCAGCCGTGAAGTTGATCAGTACAAAGTGTGTCTCCACGGTGAGGACCAGCCGCTCTCAAAGATCTGCTCGTCTTTCTGTTCAAAACCCGCTCACAAGCTCCTCCCTGTGTTCTTCAGACTTTGTTCCTGTTCTATGGCCTGGGACACCATTTTGACTGGAGCGTGGGTGGTCCTTTCTACGGGTTTGTAGATCTGCAGCTTGACTCTATTGTGAAACACCATCAGAGCAAACAGCACTTAAAACAGGCTTACGCTTCTTACATCACCTGATTGAAGTCCATGTACGTGAGCTGAACGTGTGTTACTCCAGTACAGACACATGTACAACCTGCTCCTGAGGTTAAAATACATCTGTGTCTGATCAGAAAGCGTTCTATTGCCCTCCGATCATCAGGTAGTGTGCTGTTAGCCTGCTAGTTGTTGTTATTAGCTTTACCGTGATGACAAAACTCCAGTCTTGTCTCTGAAAGTTGTGAAAAGTGCTTATAAACTCATCCTGGTGAATAATCAGGATATTCTGAATGCATAAGGTCCATGAGGAGTAACTTTGGACCAAACTCTTTAAAGCCACAGTATGTAACTTTCTGGAGGTGGCACCTGCATGACTCCATAGAAATAGACATTTAAAACTATACTTCGGAACCTTCTCCATGGACATAGATAAGATAAGGTTTATGCCATACTGTGGAATATTACAGCCAGGATTACAAGCAAGATGAGACCCTCCTCTAGGACAAATACGAGTCAGGTTTGTGGAGCTGCAAGCCTGCTCAGTGCCATAAAAAAAATACAAAAAAAACCCCAACAACATGCTTTTATTTTGGTCTTTTTAATATGAAATGTTCCATATTCTGTCTTTAAATAGGCAGTGTGAGTTATTATTACATGTTCCTCCATCATTACTTCATTAGCTCAGAATCTTCTGCTCCAAACCCACAGGTCTGGTCGACTCTCACCGCCCACACGCCTTTAAAGAGACATTTAAATATGAGTCAGCTGTTGTCTTTGGGCTTTGCTTTAAAATGGGGGATTTTTGTACCTCCAGGGCTTCCATCTTTTACCTGCTGACAGCATGAGTATGACGGATGGCTTCGCCGCGGGCCCCACTCTGTGTCAGCAGCTCATAATTTAAACATGTTATCTGGGCCAAGCGCAGAGGAGAGGGGGCGGAACACGGACCTGTTTAGACTCTGTGTGAAGAGTGGCTTTGAAACTGGTACAAAGTTAGCTTCATTTGTTAGCACTGGGGCTAATTAACTTGAGCTTCATCCACATTTTATAAAGCTGCATGGTTTTGTTTATTTTTCATAATATAAAAGTACTGTGCCCCTCCTAGTACCCTTTTGGGAGTGGGGGTCTGGGGCCCTTTGCTAAGGGGTGTCCGGTCCCTGTATTTCTGGAGCAGGAGCTGTTTTCGCGTTGCCGGCAGTAAGTCAGACCTGTTCCCGGTGCATGTTGGACTCCGCCGTCAAGTGTCTCGGGGTCTTAAGTGAGGGAAGGATGGAGCGTGAGATTGACAGGGGGATCAGGGCAGCGTCTGCAGTGATGCGGTCGCTGTATCGGTCTGTTGTGATGAAGAAGGAGCTGAGTCCAAAGGCAAAGCTCTCGATTTACCGGTCAGTCTACGTTCCTACCCTCACCTATGGTCATGAGCTCTGGGTAATGACCGAAAGGACAAGGTCGCGGATACAAGCGGCTGAAATGGGTTTCCTCTACAAAGTGGCTGGCCAACCCTAACCCTAACCCTTAGAGATAGAATGGGGAGCTCGGAGTAGAGCCGCTGCTCCTCCACCTCGAGAGGAGCAGCTGAGGTGGCTCGGGCATCTGTTCAAGATGCCTCCTGGACGCCTCCCTAGAGAGGTGTTCCAGGCATGTCCCACCCGGAAGAGGGAGGGTCCCCCTGGAGGGACTATGTCTCTCGGCTGGCCTGGGAACGCCTTGGGGTCTCACCAGAGGGCCGCTCTCTCCCACTCTCTCTCCTCTGACCTCTCTCCTCTGTCCGTGTCTTCAGAACGTGAGCAGAATCTCATGAAGCAGATGTCTGACTCCTCTCTGTGATGATCGTCTGCAGATCCTGGAGTCTGAGGTTCGGGCTCTAGGTCTGGGTTTGTTTAAAGTCAGATTAGAAACACAAAACCTGAGGCAAATATGAGCTGAAAATGAACTTTAACAGTAAAAACAAAAGGTCAGAGAGTGAGGTTGTCTTTGCCTGGTGGCACTACCTGCTGGTGGAAACAGATAGGCTTAATGTCATATTGTGGAACATTTCAGACAATTCAATAACATATTGATGAAAACGTCATGAAAAGTCAGGATTGTGTTCTGTTTCTAGTCCTTTTTGACAATTTTAGTGCAAAGTAGGAATATGCGCAGCTTTAAAAAACAATCCAAAAGTTTGCTGCCCCCGGTGGCCACTGTGATTTAAAGTACTACGTGACACCACTCAGGACTGCACTGATCACAAACACCTGGCTGCAGGCAGAGGTAGAAGTGTGGAGACCTGTTTGACCAATCACACTGTTCTTCATACTTCTAAACTCCTCCCCTCCTCTCCCCCACTCTCCCCTTCAGTCCTCCAGACCCCGTCCTCTCCTCCCCCTCACTCCTCCCTTTAGACCCCGTCCACTTTAGCAGCTCTATTTGAAATGAGGTTGTGGGTGGAGTTTATCTGTTTAGTCCAACTTTAACATCAAACCCCCAAAACTTAAGCTGGAGCCTCTAGTGGTCAAAGCCTTTACTGCACATGACTTAAACCATAGGCACTTTGTTGGCGTTGGCTTTAATCTTAATAAATGAAGCAGTTCTTCTCGGCCGTGATTGGCTGTCAGCTCTGAGTCGCTCTAAGTCGCCTCTTGCTGTCAGAAGTAGCAGTAATTGTTAATGAGTAAATGTGATCGTGTCCCTTTTATTTGAATAAAGCCTGATTGTTCTGGGTTTAATCCCGTCCACAGCTCGTCTTTCATGTTCTTTTGAGGCCTCAGTGAAAGCAGATTTCCCGGTCCCGGTTTAGTGCCGGTTTAAGTCCGGACTTTAAAAGGATCAAGTCTCAGAACAGGATTTGACTGTTGTTATGAGAACTATGTGGATTAGTGCGTTACAAAGAGGTCAGCGCACACTTCCACTTCCGTCAGTTTTATGGGCAGAGTTTAAAGGGACGGGGCCTGGTTTACCATGTCTTTGAGTATTTTACTTCATGCTGATACATTTACACCAAGTTGTGTTTATATTATAGTGTAAAACTCAACATAATTAAACAGCTTTATATGTGTTTGTTCCGTGTTTCACTGATCAGAGAAGTTCAAATCTCCCCGGCCTCACCACAACAGTTTGAGATTTTTCTCACTGATTCTGAGCAGTTTGTGTTGTGTTAAATTGTGTGATGAAACACCACCGTGTGTAAAAGTACCAGAATACAGTTACTCAGAATGAGTATTTAGAGTGCATACTCTCAGTACATGAGTTCAGTTACTTTCAAAAACTGATCACAGATGTGTCATATAAGATGCTGTTGAGATCAAAATAAGACCGTTTGTGTTCTGTCTGCATCGAATTATAAATCATGTATGATCAGATAATCAGGAAGTCTGCTCTTAGCATGCCAGTTGTTGTCAGCTGTGTCATGACGCAAAACTTAGCTTTGGACCATTTAAAACAAAATCTTTGGTTTCACGTCTATAAGTACAAGTCCCCTTTAAGACCTGCTATGGTCTTGTCGTAACGGCAGGTACAGGAGCGGACCAAGGAATGCAGACTCGGGGCAATTTTACAGTGTTTAACAGTTTGTGAAATAATGAGTCAATAGTTCATTAAACACACGGGAGGCGAACCAGGCGTGCGGAGTGCAGAAACGGGGAACACTAGGACCAGACGAAGACAGGATCGGACTCAGGAACAGAGCAAGACAAGTGGGGGTAGTGCGGAGCAGACACGGAGACAACCAGGGCCGGAGCGGGACAGGACCGGAGACCAGACCAGGGGGAAGCGGGCAGGAGTAATCCAGGGAGCGAGGACCAGGGCAGGAGACGAGAAGCAGGCCGGAGACCAAGACAGGACAGGAGGCGAAGACGATGGGTGGACTGTACCGGAGCTGGAGCGCAGGGTCAGGAGCAGGAATCTGGGAAACAGCAAAATCCAGTAAGACACGAGTAGGCAGGTACAGGGATACAAACTTGAGCTGGAATATTCACGTTTACACGCGGACGGTCTGGCTCCGAGTGTCTTCTGTCGAGCCCTCATATACTCGCAGCAGGTGGTGATGATTGCGCTAATGCGCTCCAGGTGCACACGGGAGGAGTAGGAACTCCGCCCAGCTCCGGATTCAGACAGGTAGGGGAGGGGGAGAGCACACAGGGAGACAGACAATGGCTGTGTCTCAATTCGCCAAATGCACCCTTCAAGGGTCCTTACGAAGTACTCTTCAAAAGTGTAGTTTCAAGGTTCCGGTCGAGAATCTGCCCTCCTCAGTGTAGTCTCCATCTTGCTGAAGTGGGACAGGCCTACACCACGGACCGCACTTCCACCTCTGTCTTTGAGCGTACGATACGTACATTACGTACGTTATTTTTAATGATTTATTATTTAATAGAAAAAAAGTCAAGATGTCGTCGTCACAGCCGTTTCTTTCTGTTTAGATTGAATATCAATAGGCAAATATAACGTTCGAGGTGATTTTTTTACTCAATTGTAGCTACTTCATAACTTAAACAAAATATACCTTGTGAAAACGTAATAACAGAGACAGAGACATAGTCTATAAACCAGAGAACACTGATTAGTTGTACATATAGTGGGATATTGCAGTTTAATGGTTCGGTATTTTGGCCAGTGGCTACACCACTTTAATAACAGTAGAGGGCGCTGTTTCCCTTCTATGTTGTGCCAGTTCTTTCCATCTAATTATTATAAGGTATTTTCTAGCAGTGCAGCGCTACATCAAACTAGTGTCTTGATTTACTAACACGAAGGTAAATGACACGTGCCCACGAGGGAGTGCAGACCTATGGAATGTACGGAACTCATGAAGATTTTGTGCACGTCTCAGGACTCTCTTCTGTCCTTTCCTCAGAGTCCGTTGCTTCATTGTTCACATTACCTGTGTGGATCATTAAACCTTCTGACTTTACGTTTCAGTCTCTTGGTCTTTGACGCTTACAATAGAAACGAACATTCTTACATTATTCTTATTGCAGTAATAATTTCTCATGATAATAATGTCTTCTTATTGTCTAGCAATAACTCCACATTCTTTTATTCCATGTAACTCCTTTTTAATCATCACACACACTGTACAGATCTTTATTCAGATTTAACAGCTTCATGTCACACTGTTGTAGATGAGGTAAACCAGTACGAACATTTGAACGTATATTGCGCAACGGACTCCATTTTCTTCTCTTTTTTGCGTAGGCGCGGTGCATGATGGGATATAGAAGTGCGTGAAGTGTGCACGGATGCACGCTTCGGTTACGTCCGATCTCCATGGAAACGGTGCAAAGGGAAGGGCAGGTTTGTCGGCCGCATTCAGTAGGGTGGGTTGAAATGGGACAGCCCTTGTCGCGCCGGAAATTACGTCACTGTCCTTCGAACCGCCCTTCCAATGGTGATTCTAAGGCCAGGTGGGCGAATTGGGAAACAGCCAATGTAGGCATCATGACAGGTCTAGTCAAATGACTCTTCATAATAATAATAATAATAATAATAATAATAATAATAATAATAATAATAATAATAATAATAATAATAATAATAATAATAATAATAATAATAATAATAAAAAGAGACATATTACAACAAATTATTATCGTGCCAAATATGTTTTTTGTGCTAAAGTCTCTCACTCATGTTGCTCTCTGCTTTGCTTTTGCTCTTATTTGTTTCAGAGTTAATCAGTATGGAAATCCACACAAATTAGATTTAGTTCTTTTAACAAATGAGATCTGGTTACAACCGTTCTCTTTAAGGAGCCGTTCCACAGACCTGGCTCGTTCAAGAACATCACTGTCAGACCCTCCTCCAGCCTCAGCCTCCAGGAGACGTCAGCGGTCACATTCTCTGGGCATTTAGCCACATTCCCGGGCATTTCACCATGTTAGCCTGCTCCCTTTGAAGTGCCCGTCCCTTTAACACTTTGTCTGGTCTTAAAGGGATGAAAGGAGGCTTGAGTTTACACTTTCCTTTAGCCGTGATTGAATTGTGCAGCTGATGAGGTGATGGGAGGCGGCTCACAGCCGGAGGTCTCACACAGAGGATTAAAGTTCAGAGTGACGTCTGAGAGCTGCTTCAGGAGCAGAGACTCCGGTCTATGATGTTCTGTCCAAACGAGTCACAAACGACGTCACTGAGAGAAAGTACAAAATGAGCTGAGCTGGTCCTGCATCAGGCCACTGTTTTGAGAGGTTGTATTGGCCGTTGTATTGGCCAGTTGTATTGGGCCGTTGTATGGGCCGTTGTATTGGGCCGTTGTACTGGGCCGTTGTAGTGGGCCGTTGTATTGGGCCGTTGTAGTGGGCCGTTGTATCGGCTGTTGTATGGGCCGTTGTACTGGGCCGTTGTAGTGGGCTGTTGTATTGGCCCGTTGTATTGGGCCATTGTATTGGGCCGTTGTATCGGCTGTTGTATTGGCCCGTTGTACTGGGCCGTTGTATTGGGCCGTTGTAGTGGGCCGTTGTTTTGGGCTGTTGTAGTGGGCCGTTGTAGTGGGCCGTTGTTTTGGGCTGTTGTAGTGGGCCGTTGTATTGGACCGTTGTATTGGGAGAGTATTGATCCATGTTTGATCAGTGAGCAGTTCCTAAACCTCTTAAACCTGATATTACTTTTAAACCCTCTTTACTTTGAATGACAGTTGCACACCACCCTGAGACCCCCACCCTCCTCCACCCTCCCCGTGGTGGTCTCTCTCTGGCTTCTTTACTCGCTCCTCTGTCGGTGGGTGGCTGTGCTAACAATGTGACTAAAGGAGAGCTTAATGCTCAGTGAACAGGCCAGAGGATTAAAGGGGAAGGGGGGGTCTTAAAGGGGGGTTTAAGGGGGCAGAGGGGGTGGGGGGGGGGGGGGGGGGGGGGGGGACGTCCTGTGATCTGTGATGTGGGACAGAGGAAACTGGACAGAACACAAAACTAAAGCTGCCATTTTGAAAGATTTTGAGATGTGTTTATTTTATTCACTCCAGATTTAGTCAAATAGTTTTTAATGTCTGAATTTTTGTTTTAGTTTATATAATGTCATGTAACGTTTCAGATCTGTGGAGAGGCGACCCCACTCACAGTACAATGTTTTTCAAAATATTTTTT
Organism: Periophthalmus magnuspinnatus; assembly: GCF_009829125.3. Lineage (NCBI taxonomy): Eukaryota > Metazoa > Chordata > Actinopteri > Gobiiformes > Gobiidae > Periophthalmus > Periophthalmus magnuspinnatus. The sequence goes on from NC_047144.1 coordinate 18,235,867, forward strand.
CTAGATGATAATAATGTGAATGACTGCGAAGATAGATAAGTTTAATGCCATACTGTGGAATATTCCAGACAAAGCAATCTCATCTCCATGGAGACACGCAGGTGACGTTTACCCCCAACCAGGAAAGTTGCATAGTGCATCTTTAACCTCAGCTGCAGACTGTCACTTCAGTGTCACTTCCTCCAGACACTTCCTCGTTTGGATTTCATCGACTTTTGGCTCAGTCTTCATCAGAAATCACTGTGTGAAACACAAAACCTCTTCATTATAGAAGTAAAGAACTTTTCCAATCTGCTCCAGATCATGACAAACGACCCGTCGATCTGAGTTACACAACACGACAGCAGAGCGTTAGCTCAATATGTGCTAATGTGTTTTAATCGTTAGCTTAATATGTGCTAATTCATTTTAATTGTGTTGAGCAACAACAGGCTCTAATGGTGTAGATTTCCAATATGGCGGCGGCGTTTCGAGTGGCTTCATCTGGAGACGGATTCATCAGAGACCTATTTAAGGTGTAAAGATGATCCATGGTCTGGACCTTTGGACGGTTTACTCGTTTATGTTTAACAGCTCGGACAAACATGAGGAAAGGTGCCAAAATACCTGATTCAAATGTAAACAAACATTCTGGTGAATACAGATGTGAATACTGCTCCTTTAACACATACTTTACTTAAGGCACCTCACACCAGCCTTTTGAACCTGAGTGAGAGCGCCCCCTGTACTACACCTGCTACAGATCAAACAAACATGCTAAACTCCATGATTTGAATGTCAGATGTGAGTACTGCAGTTGGAGCAGAGGCTGTGAGGGGGCAGCAGAGAGAGAGTGTGATCTGTGTGACATGTTTCTGCTCCTCGGCTCTGTCTGTGGAGACATTCTCCAGATGTTTTTATGATGTTTTTATGATGTTTTTATGATCTTCAGATAAAGATGGAGCTGTGGGGTTTGCATGAGAAGCTCACATTTATATAAGTCACTAATGCTGGAGGTATTTCTCATATAAGGCAGTTTAGGAAGAGCTTAGAATGTTCTGCAGTAGGGCATTAAACACATTTATCTAGTATTTATTTACATATTCGCACCATTTTATAATAGCTTCAGTTTAAAGGGGCTGTACCTGATCTGATTTTACTGTTTTAAAACGTGAAAAACAGAAGGAATTTTAAACAGTTTGGTCCAAAGTTACTCCTCACTGATCTTATGCATCAGAACATCATAATTATTCACCATGATGAGTTTATAGGCACTTAGCATAACTTTCAGAGACTAGTGTGGAGGTAAAGCTAACAACAACTAGCATGCTAATGAGCACGTCCTGCTTATTCAACAATAAAACAACAACGATTTTGCTCAGAAACATGAGAAGAAATCAGGCCTTTAAGTCTTTGTTCATTCTTTATTAAGACAATTACAAATATAGTTATTATAAAGTGTTAATAAAGTGTTAGTATTGCAATATCATCACCATGGAGACAAACAGGTGGCAGGATGTTCCACAGTGCTCCTTTAAAGTCAGATAATGGTCCATGGTCCAGTGCCTCGTGTCATTACAGTGAGACACATGAGCCTCAGACTGGACTGAAACGAGTCCAGTGATGAAACGAGGAGCTGTAAAAATAGATATTGTGTTAAATGGGTGAATACGAGAGTTGGATTTAAGAGCCGCCGAAGCAGTGAATCAGAATCAAATGAATCAGAACCAAATGAATCAGAACCAAATGAGATTGTCAGGGTTTTAAGTCTGGATCTTCAGGCGGAGGATGGGCTCAGGTCTCTTTTGTTTGTTTAACACTGACAGAGCTTCATTTCACTGTCGTTTCACCGTCTCATTACTCAGACTTTCACTTTGGTGTTTCACATGTTAATAAAACATTTATACGGCTCACTGGCTCAAGGGTTCAAATTGTACCTTTAAACATTTCACTTTCATTTCTAACAGTTGTTCTACTTAGGTTTTATTTTGAAAAATACTAGAATACAATAAATATGGACAAATACCAAATCTGCAAAAAATTAACTGTTTTTCTTTCAAACATTAAAGGTCCTGTGTCACACAAAACCATGTTCTAATGCTCCTCAAATACACACTTGGAGTTGTGTTTTGTTTCATTCACATGTTTGAGTAACACTTTATTATTAGCCTGTCTACATCTCCAAAGCTCAAAATGTTCTGTTCCACCTTGTGATGTCATGAAGTGGTAGTTTTCAAGTTAACAGCTCCTTTTACCTTTAGTTCAGTAGAGATGTGGCAATTCCAGGGCTGAAATGATCCAAATGATTCTAGTGAAGGTGTGTGGAGTTTAAAAACACAGTGGAGCACTTCCTGTATTATCACATGATGACATCACAAGGTGAAACAGAGTGTTTTCAGTTTGAGAGAAGAACTCAGCCTAAATCTGCAGGGTTTGTGTGTTAAACATGTGAATGAAACAAAACACAACTCCAGGTCTGTTTGTGATGAGGAAACAACATTAGAACAGAGATCAGAGAATAGAGTCATATGGGCCTTTCGTGTAAACCTGTTACACTGCACATTGACTCCAGCTCCTCAGCTCTCATCTCTTTCTCCCTCTCTCTCTCCATCTTTTCCTCTTTCTCTCTCCCTCTCTCACTTAACCCTCTTCCTTTCTTGTCCTCTTTTTTCTCTCTGTCTCTCACATATTCCACTTCCTCATCATCCTCATCTCTCTTACCTCCTTCATTCCTCCATCTCTTTCTCTGTCTCTGTACTCTCCCTCTTATCCTCCCTCTTTCACTGTTTTTCTACCCTCTCTCATTCCCTCTCTTTCCCTCTTTCGTTCCCTCTCTCTTTCCCTCTTTCGTTCCCTCTCTCTTTCCCTCTCTCGTTCCCTCTCTCGTTCCCTCTCTCTTTCCCTTTCCCTCTCTCTTTCTCTCTCAGACAGAGGAGTGTGTGATCCATCGTGAGCTGTGGATCTTGTTCCATTATAATCTCATTGTCTCAGATCTGACAGAGCGTCTTCATCTTTGGGCTCCTCGTTTAGTCTCTGGAACAGGACAGTGTCTGGGACAGTCTCTGGGTCAGTCTCTGGGTCAGTCTCTGGGTTAGTCTCTGGGACAGTCTCTGGGTCAGTCTCTGGGACAGTCTGTGGATCAGGACAGTCGCTGGGTCAGTCTCTGGGACACTCTTTGGGACAGTCTTTGGGTCAGTCTCTGGGTCAGTCTCTGGGACAGTCTCTGAGTCAGTCTCTGAGACACTCAGTCAGTCTCTGGGATCACTATGTAACTTTTCCTGTGGAGAGTTCACCTGCTTGTCTCCATGGAGATGTTACTACTTTGCCTGATATGTCCCACCATATGGCATTACTCAACTAGAGATACACTGATATATCGATTGGCCGATATTTGCTCTTTTTAGCATATGGGGTATCGGCCTTAAATCTCCAGCACAGGACGATACTTGGTCTTGGTCGATCTACACAAAGCTTCATATGTGTCAGTTTCTATTCTCAACCATAAAGGAGACAAGTAGGTGATGCCACAAGACCAAGTTACAAGTCGGATCTGTGGAGACGCGCCCCTGCTCACAGTGAGAATACATTTGCATCCCTCTCTCTCTCCTTCCCCTCCCCCTTCTCCCTCCTCTTTTCTTCTCCTCCCGTTTCCTCCTCTCTCTCCTCAGACGTCTCTACACATTTACCTTCACGTGATTGACAAACTCCAGCGTAGCCTCGGAATGCGCTAACACGCTAATGCAGATTAGCATTGATGGGCTAATGCAGAGGAGTTATTTTTTGATCCCTTGTTCTTTTATTTCCGTCGCTTGTCCCAGGTGTTTGCCGTCTGTGTGTCAAATCACATCAGTGTAGAAAAGCAGCCACAGAGCCCAGAGGTACAGAACGGGAAGGAAGGAAAGAAAGAAAGGACGAAAGAAAGAAGAGAGGAGAGGGAGGAGAGGGAAACAGAGATAGAAGAGAGAGACAGAGGAGAAAGAGCAAAAGAGTTGGAGAGAGAGACAGAGAGTGGAGAGAGAGGAGACATTTAAACTGGACAGGTGTAGAGCAGACAGGATGTTTACAATATGGAAGCTCAGACCCTCACCAAGGCACTTGTCCTCTCTTGCAATGAACATCTAGAAAACACATTTGTAAAGATGGAGTTTTGCCTGACTGACTGAAAACAGGATTTACCTCCATCGTCACCGTATGAACGTGTCAAAGTCTATTTACAGACAATCATGAAAAATACTATTTACTAATACTTGATGCTGATTGTGACTGAACAGTGAAAAATGTGTGTACGGTAGCACTTTAGAATACAGTACAGTACAAACAGCAGTAAGTACTACAGAAAGTACCAGTAATTACCAGCGCAACTACCATAACCTTTAAAATACAGTATATACAGTATATATATATATATATATATATATATATATATATATATATATATATATATATATATATATATATATATATATATATATATATATATATATACTGTATATATATACTGTATATACTGTATATACTGTATTTTAAAGGGAGACATTATGGTAGTTGCGCTGGTAATTTTATATATATATATATATATATATATATATATATATATATATATATATATATTATATATGTATATGTATATATTATATATATATATATATATATATATATGTAAATATATATATATATATATATATATATATATATATATATATATGTATATATATATATGTAAATATATATATATGTGTGTGTGTGTGTAAATATATATATGTCCTCTTTTAGGTGGCACGTTGTATTGCTGAAGCCCTGTGAATACAAAGACACTGATAAAACCGTTTCTTTTCCAGAGGAAATGGGATTGTGGGAAGTTCTTAAATCCAAATCCCGACTGGCGCATTTTCATTTAAGGACGATAGAATTAATTTCAGTGACATCCATTTGATCGTTACATCCCATAATAAGCCTCTGGAGCACAGAGATAAGAGAACAGGCATCTGGAGCAAACTCATTCAGGAACACGCCATCGTCCCACTCCATTTCTCACCATCAGTTAAACATGTGACAGCTGCGTTCAGTCTGAGGTATGATGTAACGGACCGGCCCAAAGCCTCAGGGTAAAACACAAACTGATGTGGATGTGATGTTTGGGACTCACATATTTAAAGCAGCATTGTGCCACTTTTCTAGTGGGTTTTGTTCCCTGGTTGGTCCATTTGTGGTGAAATAAAACTCTGTTGTGCAGCATACAGTTAAATCAGTCCTATTGTGCTTGTGTCTCTATGGTTCTCATCTCTGACCCCGGTGGATCATAATGTTATAATTTACTTATTTTAAATCACAATATTCATCTAAAACAACTTAATAAAAGAAACAAGTTCACTGACTTCCAATGGGAGCTGACGTTGTCATAAATGTCATCACAACAAAGCGCCGCATGCTGTTGGCGCCCCCTATAGATAGCTACACAGCACACTAGCCTGCAGCAATTTTTTTTTTCATTTGTACCAAAATGACTATGCGACGCTGCCGAATCCTTTGAGTATCACGGACTAAGAAAATAAAACTAGAGAAGGAGGTGCGTAGGCGTACGACACAGTAAACGTGTACTGGTGGAGGTGAAAACGGGGTTAGATCAGCAAAATGGCATCTTGAAAATAAGAGATTAAAGATTTGGATCACTCCAAATACAACTTCAGAGGCTCAATGAGAAGAAACGACTAAACATGGTTAAAGGTAAAACTGAAAAGTCAATTTTGCATAAAAAACTAAATAATTTAACAAATATTTATTACGCAGTTATTAGCATTTATGCTAATTTGGATGTTATTGTCTGAGACTGATCAGGTAAGGTTCATCCTGTTCTGTGTCAGGACTTGTTCAGATGAGTGTAGTCTATAGTTTCATTACAGTTTAGGATTGATCAGTATCTGAGTATTGATTTTTTTTGACGATACCAAAATATGCAGGTTTAAGAACATCGCTGGGTATCAAACCTGAAACCTTCTAGCTCAGAATATATGCACTACTACACCACTGTGCCCCGATATGAGTGAAGATACACAACAATATCTCCCTTATTTGCATATTCTCCTCTTTATGTTAATTAATGGAGTTAAACACAGACGCTCCCTTAGCGTTAGCGTTTCCATGCTAATACCTCACAGATGAACACAGCCTCGTCCATCTCCACAGGCCCTGGTGACTCTCACAGATGTTTCAGTGTGTGATGGAAGAAACTGCAGATGTTACAGTTGTTTAATCAAAAGCAACAAAACACACGAGCCCCATTTGTGGTAAATCACCATGACAACCCAATCAATAAATCAACAAATATGGAAATACATGACGACGTGAGTTTATCAGCTGTTCCTCTGTGGAGCCGTTAGATTTCAAGACTAATAACAGAGACGTGGGCGGGGCATAATGGCCGCTGAGGGCTCGTTTAGAAAAGAGAACACTTTCTGCACTTAAAGCCACAGTGTGTAACTTTCTGGATGTGGTACGTCACCTGCTAGGTTGATAGACATAGACATAGACATAGACATAGATGTGGTGAGTTGAAGACCCCCCTGACAGAGGGCTCTGCCATTCCCCACAGACCCTCACAGTACGCCTGGCCCTGCCAGGTCTGTCCAGCCTCCTCCTCCACCAGCGGATTCCAACTCACCACCACGTAGTGATCGGTTGACAGCTGTGCTCCTCGTTTCTTCCAAGTGTCCAAACACGCAGCCGGAGGTCAGATGAAGCAATAACAAAGTCAATCATTGACCCCTGTTCACTGGAGGATGGCCCCATGTCGCTCCTTCGGTCTGAGCCCAGCCGGGTCTGGCTCCTGGCTCCAGGGCGGGGCAGTGGTAAAGCCAGTCCGTGTGACGTAGCTGTCCTTATATAATAAATAGTTTTTAGCCTTAACAGCCAGATGAATTCTTGTGATTTTTGTGAGTTCACAAAATCCATTGGCGTCTGGCTGAAGCGTTTCCCTGTGATAGGATTAACTGACCAATCACAAAGCAGCATTGGGATTTGGGTGGAGTCAGTGCTGAGCAAACCAAAGCAAACATGGTGACACTGTCAGGTTAACTTTAGTGAAAATACAGACTGTTGTGTTTGCGGCATGCAGAAGGTCAAAGGTCAGAGCCTTGTACTTTTGTGGAGGGAAAGATGGCTGTGCTTTTCTCTCATCTGGATTTAACTAAAGTTTGATTTTTCTGCTTGTTCTACTCTTGTGAAGCTTCAACCAATCAGAGTAAAGTATTTTTTTGAATGCTCCAATCATTGGTTCCAGTCGGTTTCAGACTGTCCAGACTGATGTGTGCTGCTCAGCTCAGAGGGCGACACATCAGTCTGGACAGAGCCAGGTCAGGTTACTGAAGCACTTTTGATAACTCTTTAAAGGGTCACTGTAGAACTTTTCTGGTGTAGAGTCAGACAGCTGTCGTCTCCATGGAGATGTTAATGTCTCGCTGGCATAAAACTACTGAACTTGTATGTGTATAATTTCATGTGGTTTTATCGCTTGGTGTCACCTTGGCTTGTCTCCATGGAAATACAATTTTAATTCCGTACTGTGGAACATTTGTACTGGTCCCAGGAAACACAGAGCAGTAAAAGCAGCAGATGTTTGAGTGATTAAATATAACTCAAAAGACCCTCCGGGCTCCGGGCTCCGGGCTCCGGGCTCCGGGCTCCGGGCTCCGGGCTCCGGGCTCCGGGCTCCGGGCTCCGGGCTCCGGGCTCCGGGCTCCGGGCTCACACACGCACAGAGGCTTTACAGCACTTTATAAACACACTCACACACACTCATACATCAGTACGCGCAGACACTGGGGCGAGGTGTCTTGCCCAAGGACTCAACAACAGTATAATGTTCTGGGAGCTGGAACTGCACCAGGGGATCTGAGTTGGAACACTGTCCGGTGCTCCCTCAGATGAATACTGTTGTTGTGTCCTTGGGCAAGACACTTAACCCCCCTCGCCCCTAGTGTGTGTGTACACAGGTGTGTGAATGTGTGTGTGAATGTTGAGTGGTTCTTGATGTAAAGCGCTTTGAGCCTTGAAGGTGGAAAAGTGCTGTATAAAAATGTGCCCGTTTACCATATGCCTTGATCCTGTTATGGACGCCATTTTGAGGACTTTCTGACAATTTAAAAGATTTAATATTTTGTAATGAATTGCTGATTTCTATGGCAACAGTATTTTTCTTCACTCCAAAAGCCCTGGCTGCCAGTCTCTGGAGCTCTACAATTTGCTGCTTAGTGTTATGTTTGTTAAAATGTTTCCAAAACCTCCTCAGTTTTTAAAGTTAAATATAAGACCATTTTATATATGAAGTAGATTAGAGCCTGTGTTTGTGCTGCGGCTGAGTGCTCTCCCAGTGAGTCGAGTGAGGGAACAGCGTTGTGCGTTGGCGGAGTCGTACTACAGACCTCCATTACGACTTTTATCACTGAGAGGAGACTGTGTAATGATCCCGTCAGACGGGCTGTGAGAGACGACACCGCGGAGCCACAGGAGCAGACAGAATCTCTATAATCCCACAATTAACATCATAAATAATCCCACAAACCATTTCATTCAAATGTACGGCCTCTAAAACACATCTTTATATTCTGTCAGGACGATGGGAGCAGCGCGGGAGCCGTTCAGCATCTGCTCCAACATATGGAGCCGACACACAGGGCCCATGCACGAGATTTATCTGAGGAGCGGAGGAGGAGACGCGCTGCTGCCGGCCAAGAAACGCCAGTAAATAATGTCAAAACGACGCCCCAAAGCAGCATTTGAATTTGAAACAACCCGAGCGATGTTCTGGTCTCACTCCTCAGTCACCAGAGCGTTTTGTGTCTTACACTGAGTCTAAAAATCATATCTGTCAACTGGACAAAAAGGTGTAGTTATAGTTCACCGCTACTACTGCTACTACTACTATTATTATTACTGCTACTATTACTACTACTACTACAATTACTATTCTTTCTCCTACTATTACGACTACTACGACCACTACTACTACTGCTGCTACTGCCACTATGGCTATTACAAAACCATCTACTGCTACTAATATATAAAATAATACAGAATTTTTACAACTTTTACTTCTACTACTACCACTATAACTACTACTACCACTAATAATAATATTACTACTACTACTGCTACTCTATAACTTGTATAACATATCCCTGTACAGTTCAAAGTAAATTCACGTGTTCTCAGTGGTGTTGACTAAATATATTTACTACTACTTCTAACTACATACTCATATATACTATATAACCCGTCTAAAATCTCTTTGCTCTGTTCTGAGTTTTGGCGTTTCCACGGTGATGCCGCTGGTTCCGTCAGACTTCGTCCTTGATATGTTCAGGTTTACTCTGATGTACGGCGATGCTGAGGAGCGAGGTCATCCCCTCTGAATAATGCATGGGCCTGCTCCTCTAAGGGTCCTTGGGAGGGACATTTGAATAAAACTAAATCACATTTTGCAATTTCTATTGGACACAAGCTTTAAATCACTGTAAATAATGTGTGGCACAGGCTAAATCATGGAAATGGTACAGGGTAAATCATGGATATATCTTTACCACTTGTCTTTGTGATTCCACAGTTGTTTTTCAGTTATACATTACAGTATAATAGTATTGTTCACTGTTTAATATTGAGGATGAATTTCAGAAGAACCATCGCGGCACAGGCTAATTCATGGAAATTGTGGAACAGGTTAAATCAGACTTAATCCCTCAGTTGTTTTATTTAATTATACATTTTATTTTACACAGTGCTTCTACAGCAACAATGGCACATAAAAATGGATCTCTCCGATTTGGACGTGGACAGTTCTCTTAGCTTTTATCCATAGACTGTATGTAAATGGACATATAGTAGCTAACGTGCTCCATTGAACATAACCGGTAATGTTTTCATTTGGACTCGTTTCACTGTTATAACGTGAGGAGTAAAATGAGGAAGTTTGTCTGAACACTGCTTTTGTCTTACGAGCAGATGTGTCTGTAAAATATCACTGTTTTAAGACGAAGACGGGCTCTGTGTAGGACTCTGTGTAGGACTCTGTGTAGGACTCTGTGTAGGACTCTGTGTAGGACTCTGTGTAGGACTCTGTGTAGGAGTCTGTAGGGCCAGACTTACAGATGTCGACTCCTGAAACACATTTATTATTTAATACACTGCTCTCTCCATTCTCCCTCTCTCACATCTCCAGGTCTGAATGTCTTTTGTGGATATGTTCTGCTGCACGTTTATCTCATGATCCTCGCCGTCTCAGTCCGCCCTGGGGCAGTTTACATGTGTGTGTGGCTGCCATAGAGACCACGCAGAGACAACATGGAAACGACGCAGAGACGACACAGAGATAACACGGAGACAACACAGACGACAACATCGAGACGACACAGATGACAGCACAGAGATGACGCAGAGACTACACGGAGACGGCACGGAGACCTCAAAGAGACCACACAGACACGACACACAAACCATACAGAGTCCACACAAAAGTCACCATCTTTTCTGCCTCGGGACAAATGCATTTTACATGAGCTCACTCTTTGACACAGAGACACTGGAGCACAAAAGGGTTCAGGATATAGATCAAATAATAGAGATTATTATTGTTTCTGAGGGCACCTTTTCTGGTTTTCCTCTCTATGGAGGACAACCAGAAAAGGTGCACAGTGTACCTTTAATAAAACCAAAACTCAGGTTAAGTATATGTTGAATTTTACATTTTCATTGTGTATTTGAATAGGGACAGATACAACTGTAGCCCGGGTTGTAAAAATATGCCTAAACTGCAGTAAAATTTAACTTCCTTTTTGCCCAGTTGACAGATTTACATTTTTTCTTTTAGTTTGGATCAGACCTGGACGACTGAGGGATTACACAGACATCTTCACAGTAATCTTTATGATATTACATTATCTTACATAAAACACATGTATTGAACCGTCCAGTGGTTCTTGCTCAAAGCTCAGACCAATTTACTTATAGTCCAACACTAAACACTCAGAAAAAGTAATATATGTTCTTGGTTTTGTTATGAAGCTAAACTAGTTGTGATGTTTGGACAGATCTTTGTTGGCTCCGTTCATGTCCTGTCTCTCGTTGGTGACGTCTGTGTTGTCGGGTCCAGTCTCGTTCAGTCTGACACATATCGACTGTGACTATGGAGCCTGTCTATTTAAAACACTCACTGTAAACTGCTCTGCTTTTCTGGGTTTGTTTAATCATTATTTTACCAGGAGAGTCTTGTTGAGATATGGAGTCTCATTTTCAGGAGTCAGGAGATTGCACTTTCTTTTAATGGTCGGGGAGTCAAACCCAGGACCATCTTGCTGTGAGGTGAAAGCACTAACCGCTGCTCCAAATGACCCAAATAACATGTACAGATCTCCACTGTTTTATGACCAGAGCTTTTGTAGATTCCAATTACTTTTATAATAATAATAATAATAATAATACATTTTATTTGTTAGGCGCCTTTCAAGGCTCTCAAGGTCGCCGTACACATATACACACATACACAATACAAATAGAACAATGTAAAATGATTAAAAATACATTTAAAAACAAATATAGATTAAAAGACAGAGCAGTTATGGTCAGAGTGGTCAGGATGAGAAGGCCTTTCTAAACAGATAAGTTTTGAGTTTAGATTTGAAGTGTGGGAGTGAGTGTGTGTTGCGGAGGTCGTGAGGGAGGGAGTTCCAGAGCTGGGGAGCAGAGCAGCTGAAGGCTCTGCTCCCCATAGTGACAAGACGGGCAGGAGGGACAGTGAGGTGCAGGGAAGAGGAGGAGCGGAGGGAGCGGGCGGGTGTGGAGATGTGAATGAGGTCAGACAGGTATGGAGGGGCCAGGTTGTGGAGAGCTTTGTATGTGAGGAGTATGATTTTGTAGTGTATGCGGTGCGTGATGGGGAGCCAGTGGAGCTGTTGCAGGACAGGTGTGATGTGGTGATGGGAGGGTGTGTGTGTGATAATGCGGGCAGCTGAGTTTTGGACCAGTTGGAGTTTATGGAGTGAGTTTATTTATACGTCCAAACCCAAGATGACGAGTCTACAGTCTCTCCTTTTCAACCATTTCTGCATCTCTCACTCGTAGACGCAGATGTAAAAATGCAGAATTCAACAGTAGCTTGAAGGACGTCAGAATGATCAGAGGAGATGAGAGGAGCTGGGACTGATCCAATACAAGATTTCACAACTTCAACCATGGAAAATAAAAGACACATTTGGCTTTGAGAAGCTGCAAACTGAACAAGACGATTTGAAAAGAAAAGTTTAAAAGCGCGTTGGTGTTGGCGATTGTGCAAACAAGTTGAGTTCATAATAGTCTTACCCAGTTCAGTTATCATTTGAATGCTGGTGCCACTGCTCTTATCAGGACTGAATCACAGGCAGCTTAGGAATGAAAAGGCTGGACACTGAGTTTGATCCTACAATGGTAAAATAAATAGTTCTTTCAACCCCCACACACTCCACACACTCCACACACACTCCACACACTCCACACACACTCCACACACACTCCGCACACACTCCACACACTCCACACACACTCCGCACACACTCCACACACTCCACACACACTCCGCACACACTCCACACACTCCACACACACTCCACACACACTCCACACACTCCACACACACTCCGCACACTCCACACACACTCCACACACTCCACACACACTCCGCACACACTCCACACACTCCACACACACTCCGCACACACTCCACACACACTCCACACACTCCACACACACTCCGCACACACTCCGCACACTCCACACCCCCCACACGCCGCACACTCCTCAATCTGCATACACTCCACACAAACTCCACTCTTCTCCCACATGTCACACACACCACACAGTTCATACACTCCACACACCCCACATACTCCAGACACTCCCCACACACTCCGCACATTCCACACCCTCCACTTACTACACTCATTCCACACACTCTACACACTCCACACACACTGCACACACTCCAGACACACTCCCCACGTCCCCACACAATCCACACACCCTCCACACACCCCACACACTCCACACATACTCCACACATACTCCACACTCTCCAAACTCCACACTCCACACCCACGTATCTCATCTCTGTGTCTCGTGTGAGTTTAGTATGACAGTTGTGTGTACTCTGGACTGTCATTTGTGTAAGTTTGCAGAGCTTTGCAGACGCAGACGTGTGGAGACATGTGACGGCAGGACTCCTCATTCAGGAGGATGGACTGTGAGTGACGTACATCACTGAAAAATGGCATATTGTGTGTGGCCTGGCAGCAGCCAGTCCAAGAGCTAATATAGAAAGCATGAGTGTTTATGTAGAGGACAAACATTATGACTAATTAAAGAAAATGGCATTACACACTTTAGACAAGTTCCCATTTTGTCCTTAAATCTGTCTTGGTGTTTGAGACAGAAAAATAGGAAAATACTAGGCACAAATTGTGATTGTTTAGACCTGGTTTAGACCTGGTTTAGACCTGGTTTAGACCTGGTTTAGACCTGGTTTAGACCTGGTTTAGACCTGGCTTAGACTAGTATAACTGTGTAATATGGGCCCTTTAACACTATTTAAAGGGCCCATATTACACTGTTCTATAAACAAACTTTGGTTATCGATCAGAGCGTGACACAAATAACGATGTTAAAAAACTGATCGAGTAACAACCAACCCTCAAACCTCTGTGCCCAAGTCTATTTGATCAGACTAAAGCTGGAACAACAGCTTCATTTGCATATTTTAGATAGTGATTTTGTTGTATTCTATCTACACATGACAACTCACACATTCTTTCTGAAATACTCGCGTTAGCTTACATGCTAGGTCTAGTTGGTGCTCAGTAGATGTAAAAATGCTAGTGCCGTGTGACAGAGCTCCAGCAGCATTTGAACTAAACAGATTTGTCACATTTGTCCCGTCTCTGGGTCCAGACAGGAGCCTTCTGTGGCTGTCTAAAACCTTTTAAAGCCTCCTCCACGGCATGCAAGTGAGGCTCACGGAGCACAAGTGTAGCTAATGGCGCACACGTGTAGCTGTAAATACAGGAACAGTTTGTCAAAGGAAGGCATTTTGATGACAGTTTAAACCTTCATTTTTGTCATTTATTTCTGTTGTGTAATTTAGCCAAATTGACCCATGTTTACACTATGGTTGTTTACATTATGGTTGCTACGTGTGTCACATCTGCCGTGTCCAACCAGGAAGTTTTATTCATAAACTTCGCCAGAATTAAAACAAACACAAAAAAAGAAAAAGAAAAGAAAAATAGAAAACAGGCAAGATTTGAACCATTCTTTATTGGTGTGTGTGCGTGTTTGTGTGTGCGTGTGTGTATGAAACAGTGCATCGTCCCCAGGGCAAGACACAGAAAAAGCCTGACTCTAGGCCCCATATGCCCTACGGCCAGACCAGAAAGAGCCTTTATGGAGAGTGAGGGGGAGGGGGGATGTACTGACACAATCCTAAACTCTATATACGCATAGATGTGTGTTAGTGTGTGACTTTATACAATGATAGCATGTTGTTTCATTTTGGTTAAGTTCATTACATTGCATCCTTACTCTGAGCGGGCTTGCATCTCCACAGACCTGACTCTTATCTGGGTTAAAGGAGAGCCTCCTCTTGCTTGTTTCCATGGAAATGTTGTTCCTTTGGCTATAATCTTCCACAGTATGACATAAAACGTATCTATCACCCATCCCAAAGTATAGCTTTCTTTTTCCATAGAATCATGCAGGTGAACTTCCATAAAGTTACATACTATAGCTTTAATTTGTTTGTAATAGCTAAATTATTGGCACATCCAAAGTAGGTCCATTAGTGAAGGATGCAGATGAGTGTCTGTGTTAAAGTCTTTAGCTGGTTTTGGCTAAAGCTGCTCTGACTTTAGCCTGTGCTTCTTCAGTTTGATGAAAACATTCTTGAGCTACATAACAGCGTTTAGTGGTTTATACCTCAGCTAAATATTTCATCTGTCACTTTCCTCCACCTGAGAGCATGGAGCTGTGTCAGGACGGCTAATGCTAACTGTCAACGTACAGGCTAATGCTAACTGTCAACGTACAGGCTAATGCTAACTGTCAACGTACAGGCTAATGCTAGCTGTCAACATACAGGCAAATGCTAGCTGTCATCATGGCGACAGTTAGCGGTGCAGTGGAGAAAAGTGTGTGTCACCGAGCGGCTGCTGCTGTGACATCCCTAAGTGTGACAGGTCTTAGGGCCCGTCACATGAAAGTGTCAGATCACATTATGATCCATATGACACTACAATACTGTACTTACCAAAAAATATATATATATATATATATATATATATATATATATATATATATATATATATATATGATGTTATGATCTGATTCAAAAAGTCATACAAATGCTTTCATTTGTATTGCACTTTACGAGCTCAATAAGCCTCTCAAAGCTCTACACTTCACTCCATGTGCTAAACTGCTCCTGTAGCCACAGACTGACTAAAGCAAGACTGCCAGTCTGTGCCCCTGACCACTCACATACACACACCACGTTCTTACCAACAGCGACAGCCAAAATATTTTATTGTTCAATAACCAGAAAGTGTGTGTTAGCATGCTAGTTCTTATTAGCTTTACCCTCAGGGCAAAACCTCCGCTCTGATCTCTGAGATGTTCTACTGGACCCACAGCTCGTCACAGGGCTTGATCTTTTGAAACAGAAGGTTTCGAGTGAGGGTTTTGAAGAACTGTTTCAGATCATGTGACCTCTGCAAATGAAGCCTCATTTCAGTTCTGTGAGTGTGTCTCTATCATGTGCAGTTCTGGCAGACAGCC
The DNA here is from genome assembly GCF_009829125.3 of Periophthalmus magnuspinnatus. Lineage (NCBI taxonomy): Eukaryota > Metazoa > Chordata > Actinopteri > Gobiiformes > Gobiidae > Periophthalmus > Periophthalmus magnuspinnatus. The sequence continues at coordinate 18,251,692 of NC_047144.1, forward strand.
AACAGATGGCGTTATTGTCTATTATAGTTAGTGCTTTTAAATATTGCTTCAGTCCAAATCAGAAGTGTCAATGTGGTTTGTTGTATCATGAGGGATCAGACTTCCCAAGACTAAAATGTGCTTATAAACTCATCATGGTGAATAATTAGAATGTTCAGAATGTATAAGGTCTGTGAGGAGCAACTTTGCACCAAACTTTTTAAAATTAACTAGTTCTACTTTTCATGTTTTTGCAGAGTGAAATCATCTCTATAAAGTGTTTTAAGTCCTGAATCTTTCCCATCTGATGGTGAAACAAACATGGCTAGCATCACTCAGCGATCTGATCTGACACGCTAACTGACACGATAACTTCAAACACGCCTTCTCTTCAAACCACAGCCAATCTGTCCATGATTATTTATTTAGCACAGCCTGAGGTGGGTTCTCTAAAAACATGGCTGATACCCTCTACACAGATGTTCACTCCTCTGCTTGTTCTGGTGCCGTTTCCCTCAGGCTAACTTAGGCATCTCCACCTCTACTGCGCGGTATTAGCATTAGCATTAGCATGTCAATAGATAAACATGTATTCAGTGGGGTGACGCTTCGCTAACGGCTATAGGACGCGGTTAGCTTTTTATGTTCAGACCAGGGATGACCTAAAGCGGATCAACTCCTGACGTTGCTTTGAACAGATAAATATATTCACATGATCAAAACAGTATGAACAGGAGGAGGCTCCGTTCAGTGACCCGCCTGTAACCTGTTCTTTACCTTCTAGTGCTACGTTTACACAAGCCGACAACGAGGCTAAAAGAGGAGGTATTTTCTGCCAAAGTTCAAAAGCCTTTCTTTAAACAGGGTTATTCTGCAAAATTGTCCTTTTAGAGCTTTCTCCCATATTCTAACACTGTTCCCTCATTAAAAACATGTCTGAAGAGGGTTTACATGTTATCTATTCATGTTTGAGTCATCTAGCGATCTCTCCCGGGCCGTATTTGAACCATCCGTACGCTTAAGAGTGTGATAATAATCAAAGCTCATCCCACAAGCCTACGTCTCCCATGCTCCCACACTGCAAAAGATACAAAACAATACACTACAACTTCACAAATCTGATATGATGTGCAGTAGTTTCATTAGTGGGATGCATGCTGATTGAAATGTGAGAAAGCTCTGAAGGGGGAGTGACTTAGCACGGAGAGCAAAGGACGGGGGGAAATATATATTTGTTTTTGGTATGGACTTGAAACAAAACCTGTATTCATCCTTTTACTTAAATTTTGAAATCGTTACGAGATGGGGTCAAACAAACAGGGTCAGACAACAACAATCACAAGGGGTCAGTAAAGGGAAATATCTACTTATCTACATCTACTTCTGGAGCAGGTAGAGTTGTTCAGAAGTGACACCGAGGATGGAGGATGAAGAATGAAGAATGGATTTAGTGATTTTAAGTGACATCGAGAGTAAACCTGTAAGCTTGTTTTTTATGCTTTAGTTATCTGATTAACTGTTCATATCTCACACACCAGACACATGTTCAGTTCACCGTCTATGCTTCATGTAGCTGAATAAATATGTTAGGTGACGGCTGATTATACATGTTACAGTTCACTTGTTTGACAAATAAATGGCGATTGTGTGCTTGTAATACCTGTAAGAAAATTTACTTGACTTGTTTTCTTTTATACATTTCATATTTAATTTCCCCTTATTTATTTCCCCATTATTTATAAGACCATAAAGGTGATAATTTTTCATCATAATTCCTAGTTTAAGGTCACGAAAACTACTTCCTGTCTTCTGGTACAGCCTTTTATGCTAATGTAAAGTCTTACCCGTCAGAGCACTATTTAAGAAACAACTGAAAAGTTAAATATAAAGTTTTTGGTTCATCAGTTTGTTTACTAGGCCAAAGTGGTATGTATATTTTCCATGTGTTCATATGCAGTTTTGTGTGTATATGTAATATATTTTATGTGTTTGCTAGTTCTACAGTGTGAACTGTGATGAAGAAGTAAACATCAGTGACATGTTACGTTAGTGGAGTGTATCTGATTAACTGTTGATATGTTATGTAAACTTACCAGACACGTATATGGTTTGTTACGTTAGCGTGCTGTACTGCTATTCAACCTGTTCACTATTTTATTGTTGTTATTATAACTTGCCTTTAAAGATAAAATGTCTGTTCTTGGTCTTGTAAAATACATTTCCCTAAAAAATGTGACTTATAGTCCAGTGTGGCCTAAATGTGTTTTTTTCTTCATTATTATGTATTTTTTCGCTGATGTGATTATTCTCCAGAGCAACGTATAGTCTGGAAAATACAGTAATTGTTTAATGTATCAGCCATAAACAGAAAATCATTTGTTCAGGTCAAGAGCAGGTCAAGCTATCTTTAACACTGCGAGCAAATGGTTCATCCATCCATCCTGACATTTATATTTTTTATATTTGTAATTTAAAAGAAATATTTATTGAACGTTCTTAAATCGTATCATACTAAATCTTTCCACCACTTACAGTGGCATATATAGATTTCACCAACAACAGAGATGGAAGAAAACTTCAAGAACCTGCAGTAAGATATATTATATTTATTTATTATTATATTAATATTTATGGGGCGACAGTGGCTCAGTGGTTAGAGCGTGGGTCCCCCAACCGAAGGTCAGAGGATCGAGTCCCGCTCGGAGCAAGTTCTGTTGTTCTGTCGTTTGAAAGTGGTGTGTGTGAATGATAGGTGGTGGTCGGAGGGGCTGATGGTGCAGATTGACAGCCTTGCTTCCATCAGTCTGCCCCAGGGCAGCTGTGGCTACAATAGTAGCTTACCATCACCAAGTGTGGAAACGAATGAATAATGACTATAGTGTAGCACTTTGAGAGGCTTTGAAAAAGCACATTACAAGTGTAAGCCATTATTATTAAACTGTATTGTGGTACACAGTCCACTCAGAGTACTGTGTTCTGAATACCTTGAAATACTTTTAACCAGCTGTAATTACATGATAGAGTAAGGACTTGGTCAGTGTATTCAGTTACTTCCCAGCGCTGCCTGTCAATCTTCCACTGTCCCACCAAACTAAACGAGCCTTTGACTTCAACACTGGGCGGATGTGAGCTCTATCTCCTCAAATACAAGAGCGTTTAGGGAATTAACCTGTTTTATCTTGTCAACATGAGGCCGTGTTGTCATATTAAATAAATAGCATCTGAAGCTTTGAGACAGCTGTCAGCTAGCATTCAGTCATCTCCATAGAAATGCACTAATGTTAGCTTAGCCCTTAATGGCCATCAGCGTCCTCTCCTCTATAATAACCTTGTATTGTCATCTGCAGTCAAACTCAAGTGGTGCTAAGCTAATGCTACGCGACAAGATAAAAGCCAGGTACTGTTTAAATGCCTTTGTAGTGTAGATATGTATAGTGAGCGGATGTTAGCGGCGAGAGAGCGCTAGCTAGAACCCAGCCTGGGGCGATCCATCCACACACTGTCATTACTGCCAGTCCTGTTTAAGAGCCACTCTGCCCTGTCATTGAGAGACTACAGGGATCCGGCTCCCTACACATCTACACTGAACAGTCATCAGGGCAGAGCTCATCAGACGGGGGGCGACCTGTCAAGACCTTCTTGGCTTTGGGCCAGTCAGAAGTGGATCCTGGGCAGATGTTTTTCACCTTTTAAATAATAAGACTGACTTTGAACGCAAACATGCAGGAAACACCAGGTTTATATGGATTCAGTGACTTTGAAGATGACATTAAATTCTAGGCCTGGACAGTATCACAGTTTGGAATTTGACTTTTTCTTATTAAAAAACAAAAAGGCCTAAATATACTATTTACAGTGTTAATATTAATACAAGACAGGTCTTTAATCAGTCCCAGTGAACTCTGAGTTTATAGTAATGATAAAATAACACTTAAGTCACAGATCAGTTTGTACTTTTTTCACTCCATCCTCTGTGTGGTGGTAAACTGCTTCTATAGCCCCACCTGCCCTGAAACTGACTGAGACGTGGCTGCCAATCTGTGCCTTTGGCCCCTTCAACCTCCCATTCTACATCTACATAAACCATTTCAGCTAAATATTCAGCTAAATATACAGTTAAATATACAGTATAGAAGCAGAACCGTTCCACCTGGTCCAGTCTAAACCTCAATGCAGCCAAATAATATTAATGTTGTAATGTGAAGAGTTATTTCTATAATCAAATGACATAACAATATTATGGTTATTTCTATAATAAACTGATATAATAATCTTATTCATTCTTTCTATAATAAAGTGATGTAATAATATTAATAGTTATCTCTTTAATAAAATGACATTATAACATTAATATTTCTTTCTACACATGTTCTCATCGGTGTCACTTACCTCATGATTTTGGGTGAAGAGTTTGGGGAGTTCCTCATGTTTCCGTTGCGTTGCTTTTTCTTTGGTGATAGAGCAGACTGTTGGTCGTCTTCAACTACAAAAATAATAATATTTAAGTATCAAGAGTACAATTATATACAATTTTCATAGTAAAATAATGCTATTTCAAATATTAGATTAATGAAAGAAAACACTGCAGACAGTGAGTTTTTGGACAGTTCACATTATGAATAGTTTAAAAATTGAATAAAAACATTGAATATAAAAATAAGTCTTATTCACACAAACACACCACACTGTAGCAATTTTACTTGTTTGACCAACAGTTCATATTTAATATTCTTTTGTTGTCCTTCATAAACTGATTTTTACATTTTCAACTAAATTTAACCTTTTTTTTTTTTTTGTTTTACACCAAATTTGAGCTAGATCAGGTTTACAAAAGTTTAGATCAGATTTATTAATGTTTTGTAAAATATGTGCCAAAACATTATGCAATATCAGAATCAGAATCAGAATCAGAAGACTTTTATTGCCATAGTCTGTGAACACAGTTCACAAACTAGGAACTTGATACGGTGAAAAAGTGCAACATAAACACACTGAATAAATACAAATACAAATAAGAGCATGCACAAAGTTAAAAAGATATGCTTAAAAAAATCAAATGAAATACTTAAAGGGAAAAAATATGTACAATAGCAGCATCAGAACAACAGTGCAAAGTGGCTTATTAAAGTGACCGGTGTTATAAAGTGTCCAGTTTAGTGCCGATATTATAGAGTGTTCATGAGACAAACAGCAGAGGGGAAGAAACTGTTCTTATGGCGAGAGGTTCTGGTCCCAATGGACCGTAGCCTCCTGCCAGAGGGAAGTGGCTCAAATAGTCCATGTCCAGGGTGAGAGGTGTCAGCTGCTATACGGCCTGCTCGCCCCCGAGTCCTGGAGACGTACAGGTCCTGTAGAGATGGAAGACTGCAGCCAATCACCTTCTCAGCAGAGCGCAGAGTCTCTGTCTGTCCCTGGCAGTGGCCCCAGCGAACCACACAGTGATGGAGGAGGTGAGGATGGACTCAATGATGGCCGTGTAAAACTGCACCATCATCTGGACTGGCAGCTTGCGTTTCCTCAGCTGCCGCAGGTGGAACATCCTCTGCTGGGCTTTCTTGATGAGGGAGCTGATGGTCGGCTCCCACTTGAGATCCTGGGTGATGCAGGTGCCCAGGAAGCGGAAAGAGTCCACAGTGGTGATGGGGGAGTCCGTCAGGGTGAGGGGAGGCAGGGGGGCTGTGACTTTCCTGAAGTCCACGATCATCTCCACCGTCTTCTGGGCGTTGAGCTCCAGGTTGTTGCTGCTGCACCAGGACACCAGCCGGTCCACCTCCCTCCTGTAGGCAGACTCATCGCTGTCCGAGATGAGTCCGATGAGGGTGGTGTCATCCGCAAACTTAACCAGTTTGACGGAGTCGTGGCTGGAGGTGCAGCAGTTGGTGTACAGGGAGAAGAGCAGGGGAGAAAGTACACAGCCCTGTGGAGATCCTGTGCTGATAGTCCGAGTGTCCGAGACATTCTTCCCCAGCCGCACGCGCTGTCTCCTGTCTGTCAGGAAGTCAGTGATCCACCTGCAGGTGGAGTCAGGCACGTTGAGCTGAGCGAGCTTGTCCTGGAGCAGAGCAGGGAGGATGGTGTTGAATGCAGAGCTGAAGTCCACAAACAGGATCCTGGCGTAGGTTCCCGGGGAGTCCAGATGCTGGAGGATGAAGTGAAGGGCCAGGTTAATGGCGTCGTCCACAGACCGATTGGCTCTGTAGGCAAACTGCAGAGGGTCCAGGAGGGGGGAGGTGAAGGACTTGAGGTGGTGCAGGACCAGGCGCTCAAATGACTTCATGACTACAGACGTCAGCGCCACAGGTCTGTAGTCATTAAGTCCAGTGATCCTGGGCTTCTTGGGGACGGGGACAATGGTGGACAGCTTGAAGCAGGCTGGGACATGACATGACTCCAGGGAGGTGTTAAAAATGTCCGTGAAGACAGGAGCCAGTTCCTCAGCACAGTGTCTAAGGGTGGAAGGAGAGACACCGTCTGGGCCCGCGGCCTTACGGGGATTCTGCTTCCTGAAAAGCTTAGTCACGTCCTGCTCCACAACTGTGAGGGCAGTGGGGGAGGAGGGGGGGTCCGAGGTGGGTTTGGAGGTAATGTCCATGATGGTGGGGGAGGAGGGGGAGGGGTGTGAAACTTCAAACCTCGCATAAAAGCCGTTTAACTTTTCTGCTAGTTGTTTGTTGTCCACGGCGGGAGGGGCTTTGGGCCTGTAGTTGGTGATTTGCCTAAGCCCTCTCCAGACAGAAGCAGAGTCGTTGGTGGAGAATTGCTGCTCCAGACGTGTATTGTATTTCGCTTTAGCCTTTTCCACCTCTTTGCTAAACGCATACTTGCAACGCCTGTAGCCTTCACGATCTCCTGCCCTGAAAGCCATCTCCTTTTCCCTCCTCAAATGTCTAAGTCTGGGTGTGAACCAGGGTTTGTCGTTGTTAAAAGTCACCCTGGTGCATGATGGAATGATGCTGTCCTCACAGAACTGAATGTATGACGTCACAGTATCTGTGTACTCATCCAAACTGTCTGTGGCAGCCTTAAACACATCCCAGTCTGTAGTGTCCAAACATGTGCGAAGCTCCTCCACAGCCTCACTGGTCCACTTCTTAGAAGTCCTCACAGCAGGTTTGGAGAGTTTCAGCCGTTGTTTGTAAGCAGGGATGAGGTGAACCATGACGTGATCAGAGTATCCTAGAGCAGCGCGGGGCACGGCTCTGTAGGCTCCACTGACCGTTGTGTAACAGTGATCCAGCGTCTTCTGCTCTCTCGTCGGGCAATTAATAAACTGTTTATATTTGGGTAGTTCCTGGCTCAGATTTCCCTTATTAAAATCCCCCAGGATGATCAGTAAAGAGTCCGGGAAGGTTCGCTCCACATCCAGAATCTGCTCCGCGAGCACGCGCTGGGCCTCGTGCGTGTCCGCGCACGGAGGGATGTAAACAGCGGCCAGAATGAATGAAGTGAACTCACGTGGAGAATAGAAAGGCCTACAGTTAATGAAAAGATATTCCACGGCGGGAGAGCAGTGTTGGGAGATCACAGTCACATCCGTACACCAGGCGTTGTTGATGAAGAAACAGACACCTCCACCTTTCGTCTTTCCCCCGGAGAGTCCCCGTTGTCTGTCCGCGCGGAGGAGTTGGAATCCCTCCAGTTGAAGCGCACAGTCCGGGATACGCTCATTGAGCCATGTCTCCGTGAAGCATAAGACGCAAGAGGAAGAGAAGTCTTTGTTTCTCCTCATCAGCAGCGCCAGTTCGTCCGTCTTGTTGCTGAGTGAGCGAACGTTAGACAGGAAAATTCCAGGTAGGGGCGTGCGAGCGCCGCGTCTCCGGAGGCGCACCAAGGCCCCTGCCCGCTTTCCTCGTCTTCGGCGTCTCACTCTTTTGGCCAAAGAGTGAACAAAATCTACTGCAGGAACTAAAAAGACCGGCAGTAGATCGACAGGAGTGGTAGTTCTGATGGATAAGAGCTCTTCACGGGTGTAAGAGCACGCGAACACAGGACAAACGCACAAAAACAAAAAACACACAGCGCACCAAATCACCAGGGCGACCGTACGTGGCGCCATCTTGGATCTTGTATATATATTCGTTTTAGTATTTGCATTTTCAGTTTTACCAAGATTTTATTGTGTATATTCTCTATAATATAATCCCTATAATCTGTACTGATTTCTCACCTCTTTCTAGTTTGTTTACACCATGGGCCTATTATCACAGTTAAACGTAGAACAGGAGCGCCCCTAGTGGTGATGTGCAGCAGTAGCAGCCTCAGTCCTTCACATCTCTCTGCCTCTGGTTAATATTTAATGTGCACAGCTGACAGAGGGTCATTAGTCAAACACTTCACTGCAGAGTCCAGACAAACACACGCTCTGTTTGGACCAAAGGGCTTCAGTATTAACAACATAAAATGTATCATATTTAGCATAGCATCACATGTTTGGCTCTCCTTAGACTTTTAACACTAGCCAATCAACCAAATGCTAAACTAAAGTAGATTTATTTTTACTTGTAAAATTTAAATTGAAATAGGCCTAAAAATATATATTTTATAGTAATTCATATTTACAGAAATAATTAAAGGTCTGTGAAACATTGACATTAAGACTTAATTAAGAATTATAATAAAAAATAAAAATCAGTGATTTTTTTTTTTTGCCTGTGAAGAAAAACTAAATATGTTTTGATACTTTTTTGCACATTGCTCTCCAGGGTCTTTGTGCATTTAGAACTAGAATTATGGACATATTATTAAAATACTTTTATAATGAGAAATAATATTATGAAGTTTAAAGGGAGTACCACAAGGTTGTGCTTTAGGATCATTAGTGTTTGTGAGTTCATTCAGTGTGAGAGGTTAATCTTTCCTAAGTCTTCCAAAATGGCCTTCGTTCAAGATATTTTAATATTGCAATCTCACAGTAAAGGCCCACATACAGATACACTGGAGGCTTCTGTCGAGCCTCTGTGTTGTTCTGTTTATAATCTGAGGCGTCTCTACGTGTGGAATCTCTGGAGCAGTACATGAGCTGACCACTGGGGGGCAGTAGTGAAGACAGCTTGATTGGTTATAAACCAATCCTGTATTATGTTGAAACTGTTTGGTTCCATATGTAAATGTTTTATTCAACAGTTTCAGTATGGAAGCTCAGAAGGGCCAAACCTAATCTGCTGACAGAGGAGGGTCAAACATGACGCTAACATTCATTTTTTCGTGACACATATTGCTGTCCATTGTCCCATTATAATAACACCAAACTTAACCTACTTCACAGACCTGTCCCTTTAAACTGAGGACGTGCATTGTCTGAGCTTTAATCTACAGTGACATAAAAAGCCCCGCATTACACCTTTAATAAAACATATTAGCATTACCTGCACATTCTCTGGGCTAATTCCATGTGGCACAGAAACGTTAATATTTGAATAATGAATGTTCCTCATTTCTATTAAAGACCACTTAAGCACGTGCTGCAGGTCCAGTGAAAAGCTGGGTGTGACACCCGCCTCCATATTTATAATAGAAATAAATGAGTTAGTACGACTCCAGGTTTTCAGAGTCTATTGTTATGTCACAGGAACAAGAATGTGACAGCACACATTAGCCAGCACCAGCAGCACTGAGACGGCGCCATTTTGAGATCGAGATTTAAGAAAGTTTGTCTCTGTGAATTTATTTCTCTTTCATGTAAAAGTTCAACTTGAAGTGATACAAAAATATCGTCAACAAATGAAACTCTAATGCCAATTTAAACTCTACCCCATTTTTACTGTTTTCTGTGAACTGTAAAAATGCACAATATTTTTCTCCCTTTGTTTTGCAGCAAATGATCTTTTTTTTTTTTTTTTTTTTTTTACTATGGTTTAATTAGGATAATAAGTTTCAAGTAATTTCCATTTAAACTTTACTCCAAAAAGTAGAACTCATGTAAAGAGCTGATTTATGTGGCTCTTTTTGTCTCAACTTTATGTTATTCTTCTGAAAGTTTCATTTCACAAATCAGTTTCATAACATTTTAAAAACAGTGAGATCCTCCATTTTCTTTCACTGCTGTTTGTTGAAGGTGTTCAGAATCGTGTATAATCGTTAAATCGTGGTGTTTTATTCTCACAATAATCGTCACTTTAAAATATGACACTGTGACATTCAGAGCCACATTAAAAACAAACTGCAGGTCTGTTTTTGTGGAGGGAACAGAATTATAACATGGCTTAAAGCAGAGTCTGTTTTCGCCCTTGCAAATTGAATGATATAAAGATTCAGTGTTTTTGTGCTATTTTAACATACATTCTAATACTTATATGAACCTCCATAAGTTTCAAATACTCTATTAAGACACATTGCTAAAATAATTTTATCAAAACAAATGTCTTTTAAATGTTATTGAAACCATATTATTCTAGTCATTGACCATAAAGACCTGTACAATGGCGCCCTCTGCTGGTCTCAATGCGCCCACAGAACCACTGATGAAATGAGACAAACTGAACACCAAATTTATCTGAATAGATTCTTCTTTCAGACCAAGGACTAGTTTGATTGATTAGTCTGATTACACATGGCTTTAATCAGGGAAGTGTTTTGTGATATCACCAACTATTTGCAAATGCAGAGGCCACTAGGGGGCAGCACACACTTAGATTTAGGCGATTTTTGATCAAAAATCATCTGGACCAGTAGATAAAACCCCATATACACTATACGAATTCAGTTTTTAGTTCCACTTTTCTTACTTTTACTTGCACATCTTACTTTTCTGGTGAGTCTGCCTCCTGTTTGTCTCCATGGAGATGCTTTGACTGGAATGTTCCACAGTACAGAAAAACATGTTAACTGTTAATAATAGTCAGAAATAAATTAGTTTTATCAATTAAGACTTGAACCTAGAGGTGTTGTACCTGTTTGTTCCACCTGTCGCCGCCTCCATCCCCTTGATCTCACTCTGTTATGTCACTACAAAAAGGTGGAGAAAGATGTTTCTTATCGTCTTTTCTTATCAAGTAATGCTTTTACATTAATCTGATGAATAAAACTCTGTTTGCACTCTGGGCACTACCAAAAGTCCTAAGTGTTTAAAGTGTTTAAAATGTTGTAAATGTTAAATATCGTTATCAGGAGCAGATGTGGAGTGTTTACACTGTTTATGTACATCATGCAGTAGACTGGGAGCTCTCTCTTCTAACTGAACTTAAGGGGGATTAAAATTCCCCGTAACAGGCACAGATAGAGGAAGAAAAACAACCAAAAGCTGTACATCATGTTACTATGGCAACAAATTCTCGCCTTGCTCTACGGGACATTTAAGGATTTGCGACATGAAAAGCTCCTGTTTTCAGAAGGACAAAGACTGTAACGTCACAGTTACAGTTGGTTTATTTTACATGAAATGATTTGAACATTTGTGTTTCTGGCTCCTTCAGGTATGATTCAGTTTGGCTCATCCTTGTGGCTCTTTAAAAACACCACATTGACTTATTTCTTGTCTTTTTGAAGTAACGTTACTTTTGCTCGAGTACATGTTTTGACTGTTACTCCTCTGTTGTTCTGTTGTCTATTTGAACTTAATTATTGTGAATGTTTAGTTTAGATCTGTTCAGTCTTGTGTTTTTTTTTTCTTGTTTTTTCTGGTTTAAAAACTTTAAAAAATCAGTTGGTTTTGCCTGGACTCTGTAGTTGCTTTGGGAGAGGCCGAGGAGTGCACAGGTACACGCCCACCTGTGACCACGCCCCCCTGCGGTCACTCAGGGCGGGGCTGGTCCGCACAGGTACACGCCCACCTGTGGCCACGCCCCCCTGCGTCTCTCCGGGCGGGGCTGGTTCACTTGTTCTCTCCCGGATCCTCCAAACATCCTTTTCTTTTCTTCTAAACTCATCGTGTGGTGCACTCTGTCCACTTCTCGTCTCTTTTTCGTTCAATCCTCGCGTGTTTTTGATGGATCGCGGTGGATATTTAAGTTAGCCTATGTTTGTGTCGTTTTTATTCTCGGAAATCTCGGTGAAAAAGCTGCAGAAATGTTGGATCTGCGCCTGCACAATGAGACCTGCAACAACGGTAAGATGTGAATGCTAACGGTTTAAGCTAACAGAAGATAACAGCATCAATTAAGCTAACAACAACAGCATTTAAGCTAACAACAACAATAATAACAACAACAATATAATTTAAGATAACAATAACAGCTGCATCATTTGCGCCAAAAACTGTGAAATTGACGCACACTTTCCCGCACCTGTTGTGCTAATAATTATTTTAAGTAGTTTGAGTTTTGATGTGAATAAATGACAGTTATATTCAGAGTTAAGAGTAACGTTACTTAAAAAAAAATATTACTCAAGTAGAAGTGCAAAGTAATGGACAAATAAATGAGTCAAGCAAAAGTAAAAAAGTATTTGTGAAAACCAAGAGTACCTTAAAGAGTAACTTTTGGGCGTTATATCTGATTTATAATTTTGGTGAATGTGACAAAACATGAAATAAATCACAAAATGAGCCAAATTAAATCTTGTTACATAAAGCTCCAGTCACTAGATCCTCACCTGAGCAAGAACTGGATAAAAATGGAGCTCTCCTGAACAGTTTCACTTCGTCTCATGGCGCAATAAACAAATGCTATTATGTTTTGTTGAAAATTACAATATTGTCTAAAATAGAGCTTTTAAAATGATCATTTGAGTTTCAGAATTGGTGTTAAGCATCTGGTCTATTTATTTACACCGGGGTCAGGGGTAAGAGTGAGTCCCATTTACACCAGGGTCAGGGGTAAGAGTGAGTCCCATTTACACCGGGGTCAGGGGTAAGAGTGAGTCCCATTTACACCGGGGTCAGGAGTGAGTCCCATTTACACCGGGGTCAGGGGTAAGAGTGAGTCCCATTTACACCGGGGTCAGGGGTAAGAGTGAGTCCCATTTACACCGGGGTCAGTGGTAAGAGTGAGTCCCATTTACACCGGGGTCAGGGGTAAGAGTGAGTCCCATTTACACCGGGGTCAGGGGTAAGAGTGAGTCCCATTTACACCGGGGTCAGGAGTGAGTCCCATTTACACCGGGGTCAGGAGTGAGTCCCATTTACACCGGGGTCAGGGGTAAGAGTGAGTCCCATTTACACCGGGGTCAGGGGTAAGAGTGAGTCCCATTTACACCGGGGTCAGGGGTAAGAGTGAGTCCCATTTACACCGGGGTCAGGGGTAAGAGTGAGTCCCATTTCTGAACTTGTCTGTTTTAGTCTTTGAGTGTGGAAATAAAACCTGTACTTTAGCTAATAACGCGCTTAACTAACTAGTATTTTCTTTAAAATACTAGTATTTTAGCAGTGTGATTGTGTTGTGAGTTTCTTCTGAATTACATTTTGGATATTAATCGTGATGTTACTAACAAAACATAAGTGCAAACTGTTGTCACGGTACTAAAATAAACATTTCAACCTTGATTTTGATACTAAGGAACAGGCTCGATACTTGATACCGATCCTGATACCACGATGATAAAGCACTCTTTCTTTAGACACTGTGGTGTTGTACTTTGTGTTCTATTCCCATGTGGCCTTATATCTATAATCCCTCAGTGGTTCAGGTGTGTGTGTGTGTGTGTGTGTGTGTGTTCCATAGTGGTCCGTGTGTGTTCCATAGTGTGTGTGTGTGTGTTCCATAGTGGTCCGTGTGTGTTCCATAGTGTGTGTGTGTGTTCCATAGTGTGTGTGTGTGTGTTCCATAGTGGTCCGTGTCTGTTCCATAGTGTGTGTGTCTGTTCCATAGTGTGTGTGTGTGTGTTCCATAGTGGTCCATGTGTGTTCCATAGTGTGTGTGTGTGTTCCATAGTGTGTGTGTGTGTGTTCCATAGTGGTCCGTGTCTGTTCCATAGTGTGTGTGTCTGTTCCATAGTGTGTGTGTGTGTGTTCCATAGTGGTCTGTGTGTGTATACTTTTCTATGTGTCTTATATTTGTGAAAGATTCAGCTCGACATCATTATATTCAGGAAACGTTCATTTCTGACAATGGGGCTTTTTTAGTATTGATTCCTGTGAAAATGAGGATCTAATTTTGATATTAGTTTTCATATTGATTAGTGTCTGATTCAGTTGTTCGTTGAACCCGTCTGTAGACTGTGTTGTGTGTGAATCCTGCTGCGTTAGATGTTTTTTTTTGTGTTACTTTCACACAGTTCCTGTTAACTTCTCGTGGTCGCTCACTCGGGATGTCGCCTGCAGACACTTTCAGCCTTTGTTGGCAGTGTAAATAAAGTTCTCGTGTTTCACTGAGGAGGTGGTCAAACCAGTATTACACGACCACACACTCCTGTCACTGTGTGTAGATGCTCCTGATGCCCCGCCTGATGCTGCTGTGTTGTTTTTTTGAGAAGGGAAAGTTCACAAAGATAAGAATTTGAACGATCCGCCATCAGCAAATCTGCATCGGGTCTTATTCTGTGTAAAAGATGCGAATCCTGTGTGTCAGATGCCCTCCCTCCCTGTGTGTGTCAGATGCCCTCCCTCCCTGTGTGTGTCAGATGCCCTCCCTGCGTCTCTATGGGGTCTTATTCTGTGTAAAAGCTTGTTCTGTTGCTTGGTTAATATGTCTGTATTGCAATACTAAAATCACAAACTTCATAGTGAGTTTAGTTTAGTTTTTATGTTGTATTTTGTATATTTTTAGATATATGTATTTTCAAAATGGACTCCTCAGGAAAACATGAAGAATATTTGTCAAACTTAAACTTCTGTGTTCCCTTATATCTGTGTAATCCCTCCAGGTAGGTTCCAGTGAGTGTCCAGTGAGTATCTTGATTCTGTAGTAGTTTTAGTATCTGATTACCTGATAACCTTCTGACTTGATATGACACCGGTGGCAGATAAACGCAGACTTCCTGTTTCTGGGTTAAAATCATGAAGTAATAATTCAAACATTGAAACATGAGCCTCATATTTGCTCAGTGAGTTTGTTTAGCAGGACTTTTGTTGGTGGGTGGGGCAGCAAAACGCAGCCTTAAGCTCATTTCAGAATCGTTTCCTGAGTTGACCAATGGTGTGTCAGGTCTTTATCGTTGCACATACAGATCACAGAGGCCGCCGATATTCTGGTTTGGACAGATACAGCGGGAACATACAACAGAACGACACAGAACACTGACTCTGCGTCCATGATGTCACCTCCGGGTCCATGTTCAGCAAACAAGCGGCAGTTCTCTTTCAGAAGTGTTTAACCCACAGACTGTATAAAGAAGTGACTAAGTGAGTGATGTCACCCACAGCGTTCGAAGCATAGTGTTCTCATCGAGGCGAGCAGTTATAGGGACCAATTTGGAGTCCAGTTCTGGTTTATCAGGGAGCAGGCGCTTAGCAACAGGTTTGACTGACAGCGTTGCTAACACTAGTAGGAGTGGCCTCGGTGAAAGAAGGCACCTGATTTGTCTGTTATTAATGTTCATATCTTGATTTACAGACACAATAGTGAAATAAAAACCCAAGGATCATGTAGAGCGGGTTAATATGAACATTTTAAGACCAAAATGACGAGTCTGACAGCAGCAGTTACAGAGAGAGGAGCCACAGGTTTTCAATAGAAAGTGAATTGGAGCCAGAGCTGATGGAGCACTTCCTGTTTGGAACGCGGCGGCTAGCATTTATATATACAGTTTATGGTTTAATCACACATTGTATGAAATTTGTAAATCATGTAGAAATAATCTAGTATCTCATAGGATTATCAGTGTGTGTCTCACTGACGCTCTCATCTTAGCCCCGCCTTCTGACCTTAGCTCCCTCTTACACTTCCTGTCACAGTTGTAACCATAGATCCATGTTTATGATGTGCTGGGTTTAAAAGACTGCAGAGGAAAGTAAATATGTTTAAACTAAACTGTTTTCAATCATCTAAGGAACAGGAAGCGACATCACATTTAAAAATGGCGCCTGCTGCTAAAGTCTGTTATTTCCCAGTAAAACATATTTAATGAAAAAGTTACAAAACTCATAGTTTATATTGATTCATCAGTGACTTTAACACAGTTTATAGCGGCTTTTAGGCCAATTCAAAGGTTTAAAATTTAACTGCTCCAACAGCAGGAGGTAAATGTGTCCTCTGCATTTGACCCGTCCTTCAGTGTCTCTGGGTTAATTGTGTCAGGAGCAGTGGGACCCATCTTGGTCTAGTCTTCAGGATCTGGATTTGACCCGTTGTGTTGAGTATCAGGAGGTCGTGTCATCATGACATTCTATTGATACAAAAGAATAGACTCCATGATTTAAATACACTTCTAACAGCTCTCGCCTGTCTCTGCTGTGAGGTTGACCCCTCAGGCTCCTGCTGACCCCTCAGGCTCCTGCTGACCCCTCAGGCTCCTGCTGACCCCCTCAGGCTCCTGCTGACCCCTCGGGCTCCTGCTGACCCCCTCGGGCTCCTGCTGACCCCTCGGGCTCCTGCTGACCCCTCAGGCTCCTGCTGACCCCTCTCTCTCTGTGTTTAGGCTCTTTGCTCCGGGTCGACTGTGGCTCCATGTCGGCGGTCTGCGTCCTCACTGACCAGACGTTTATGACGGCCATCATTCCTCTCAACAATGGCACCAGACCAGGTAAGACAGACAAGAGAGCCAGATGCCCTCCCATCCTCCTGTACCCTGTGTGTCAGATGCCCTCCCAGACCATTTGTACATTTAATCCTTGTGTTTATGACCGTGCAGTTTGATTGTATCATCAGTTACAGTTTTGTATTGTCCAGATGTTTTCAGACTGTGGTTGACTCAGGTCCAGGAGACTTCAGTACTTCAAAGGTGTGAGTTTGGTCGTCAGAGAATCTCCCAGAGTTCAGATGATGATGATTGACAGGTGAATTAGCCTAGATACGTGTGTGCCAGGGCAGGTCCCAGGGGCCTCTGTGCTCATGGGAAACACTATAGGCCTGAGCAGTAACACATTTTAAAGTTGAGTACTTCCTCCACTGTTGTTCCTTAAGTTTTCCGCTTTGAGCAAACAAAAATAAATACACTTTTACTTAAGTCAGGATGTTTCCACAAACGTGGTCAAAATAACCCCTCAAGCCATATGAAAAGTACTTTTTACTTTTCAGTCCTGTTCAAAAGTGGAGTAGAAAGTACAGATACTGCTCTCAAATGTACTGAAGTAAAAATAAAAAGTACACACTGTAAAGTGTACTTAAGTGCTTTTACCTTTTACCTTTTACCTTCCACCACTGCCTTTTAATTATTATTATTATGTTTATTAGAAAACATGATTAAATGAAACTATGGAGAGACGACAACGACACAACAGCCATAAAACAGATACAGCATTTCATCTGTTCTGGTCTAAGAGAACAAAATTATAAAGGGCACATTTTTACATTTCCAGTGTAGAGTTTGTGTCTATTATGATTCATGTGGTGATGTTGGTCTAGTGTTAGTTCATGTGGTGATGTTTGAGTCTAAAGGCCTTTTTTTAAATGAGGAAATGTTCAAAGAGGAATCGCTACTGTTTCTGTTCGAATGTTCTTTTCTGAACAAAGGATCAGGTCACTGCATTTTACACATCCTCATCTTTATTCTGCACAAAAACAGCTCAGCCTGAAGTTTAGACAAACATGTTCTCAGATGCCCTTCCTGTGTGTGTCAGATGCCCTCCCTGTGTGCATCAACGTGTTCAGAATAAAAGCGATCAAATTAAAGGTGCTGTACCTGATTTTTACTGTTTTAAAAACAGAACTAGTTCATTTTAAACAGTTTTGTCCAAAGTTATTCCTCACAGACCTTATGCATTCTGAACATTCAAATGACTGCCCATAATGAGTTTATAAGCACTTTTTACCACTTTCAGAGACAAGTGGATTTTTGCTGTGACGGTAAAGTTAAACAACAACTAGCATGCTAATAACTAGCAAGTGTTTATTCAACACATCTGTACTGGTGTGAACTTCACTCAAATACATGGAAACAATCTGGTACAGCTCCTTTAAGTTGCCATTAAAATGAGTGGAGTTTGTTTCATGAAGCCTGACTTAAACTTTACTGTGGGAGTAACTTTCCCTTTCCCTTTTGAACTGTTTCTAGTTGAGGTGACGGTGACGAAAACCTATAACCTTCTCCTGGGGCTGGGTCTGGCTCTGCTGTCGGCCACATTCATTGGAGTGAGTGTGATCATGAAGAAGAAGGCTCTGCTGCGCCTGCCGAACGACGGGAGCACAAGGGCAGGTGAGACGGGCGGGAGGGTGAAACGGGCGGCAGGTGAGACCAGTGCCCCTATATGAGGGCACGCTTGTGTTTGCAGTGGTAAATACAAATATTTATTTTTTACACATATGGTTTTACAGGTTCAACTTATTAATTTTATTCTGAAAATTTCACTCATGAGTTTTGAGACATTTGTTGCGCCAAGTTTGTCTCAAAACGATTTGTAAGTGCAATGGCTGATTAGAAACTGGAGACAGCAGAGGGTGGGGCTAGAGGGACTGAGGTTGCTGTGGCAACGGCTAAACTGGTTTATTTACAGTAAAGAAGCTAACCTGATCCTCCATGTGGAGGCTTGTGCATCTTCATCTGACAGCAGCAGGAAGGAAAGACCTGAAACCTCCTTCACACAGTGAGGGTGAATCAGTCACTGAAGCTGCTCTCCAGGGCAGACAGAGCGTCCTGCAGGGGGTGAGACTCATGGCCCAGCATAGAAATGACCTTAGCCAGGACCCTCCTGTCCCCCACCTCCTGCACTGAGTCCAGAGGACAGCCCAGGACGGAGCTGGACTTCTTGATGAACTTGTCCAGCTTCTTCCTCTCCCTCTCTGTGATGCTGCTGTTCCAGCAGACCACACCGTACAGGATGGCTGATGCCACCACAGTTAGCATTAAGTAGCGCCTTTTGCTAGCGCTAATTAATGCTTATGCTAACAGACTTTTCCCTGACTTTTCCTGCTAATAAGGCTAGTGTTACGAGTGGTCACAAACACTGGCTCCTACTTTTTTTTTTAGCAGTGCCTTTCCAGTTAACCTGGAGAAAGGATTCCTAAAGGTGCTTATTACAGAGCAGGCCACACATAACATAGCATTTGGTTTAATTAACTATATGAAAACTACTCATTTGAATCTGCAAAACGATATTTGTAAGTGTAAAAAATAAATATTTGTATTTACCAGTGTAAAGTAATTTACACATTCAAATGTTTGCACTTTCAAACCTGATAGAAATGTTCGTTTCTGATGCAAGCGTCAAAGAGGAGAAAGAGACTGAAATATAAGTCAGAAGGGTTTAATGAGTTCATCACAGGTAAAGTTAACAATGGAGCACCGGACTCTCAGGAAAGAATAGGAAGAGAGTCCTGAGATGTTTGTCTTTCCAGCTTTTATAGGCCTCCCGGTGTGTGAGGCGGGTCTTCCTCTCGGCAGCATGCGATTACACATTAAAAACCTTTTTTGGCAAAATCCCTGAATGTGCGTTTTTAAGTCAATCAATCTTATTGTTTTATGACCCTCACAGGATGGGGGCACTCAGTCCTTGGTGAACAGGGCCACAGATAAGAAGTGGCCCTGGTCCTGGGTGTTATCTTCTTGGCCCCAGTGCTGTAGATTGCTTTATGACCCTCTCAGGGTGGGGGTCTTTGGTGAGTAGGGCTACAGGCATCTGAGGGTAGCATTACATTGTTAAAAAAAATACCTTACAATTCCCCCTTTTCACACCATGCTACATGGTGTGAACCCAACTATGAAAAAATAAAAAGTAATGTTTACAACAAGTGATAATAATGGAAGAAATTAAAAATTTAAGCAAGTATAATACTAAGAATAATAACAAAAGCATACACATTCATGAGTAGAATAAATGAAAATAATTTTGCTAAATTAAAGTACGTGGATTTATGGGTACAAAATCTAAAAACCCATTTATTATAGTTTTGTCATTTTTTCACTTTCTGACTTAAATGGGAAAAGACATTTTGTGGCCCCGCTCCCGGCAACCGTCCGAAGACACCACATATACCCACAGTACTGTACATGATTATGCTATTATTAAACCAACCCAAAATCAAAAACATGAATTTCCCAAAACAACATTATACAGCATGTTTACACTGAATGTCCTCAGTCTCAGAGTCAGAAATAATTGTGATGTACATAGGAGGAGGGGTGTTAGAAGAAATAGGAAGTAGTGCCATTTGTTTTGCAGCAGTAACTTCTTTAGAAAAAGCTGTAGTCACACACCTTTCAACCATAGTACGAGCAAAAGGGATGAAACAACAGCCACAGACCATCAGTATGGTTAGAATTATGCTAAGTGAAGTGAAAAGTGAGAGAAATAAAGTTTTCCATTTACCGAAGGTATTAGAAAACCAATCACCTATTACATCATTAATTCCAGAGGCAGTAAGCATCTGGTCTGAGTGATCTTTCATTTTATCTAAAAGTTCTTGGAGAGGCCCAACAGGGCCAGTGTTATTGGGTATGATTGTACAACACTGGTCACCAAAGAGTGAACATACACCTCGTTTTTCAGCTAAAAGCATGTCTAGAGCAATACGATTTTGGTAGGTCATTAACGTATTAGCATGTAGTTCTTCTTGTAATAGAAGTAAAGCAGCTCTAGTTAGATTGGCCTGATACATAACATTGTAATGAATATAATTAATTCTACATTTTTATTAATGGTACACCACCAACAAAGAATAGATTCGAAACCTGCAGCAACTTGGTTAGCAATCTTATAGTTAATGGAACATTCTCTAAATGATAACACCTTTTTTCACACAATCCAGTTTTGAAAACTAAAATTAAATTTGTAATATCCCCCCTTTGACACATTTATATATCTATATATACATGTGTCGACTTTGGATTCGTTGTCTTCTGCTGCAAGAGAACAGTCAAATTACTGTTGCTGAAATAAACATTTTGTGAAGCCCAAAACTATTATTGGTTAGTTGTTAGTGTTGTTATTGTGTGATTATTTCATAGGAACATGCAAAGGAAAAAAAATAAATAAATAAATAAAAAATAGAAATTATGCAGCATCCGCATTACAATTAATGTAGTATCTCTTTGAGAGTACTCATACAATGCCACAGTCATAATTAAGAAGAATCAAGTTCAGCCAAATCAGTTCTAATTTGTTTCAGAGTGCGTTCAGGAGGTTGAGCTCTGACGCAATGAGTAATGTGAATCCAGTGGCTCACTTTACTTTTGTGGGCTTTGTCAATTTTTTCGATTCTAATAGCCCTTGAGCGACTGTTAAGTACCTTGTAAGGACCTACAAATTTGGGTTCAGTCCAATTAGGTTTAATACTTTTCACCAGTACCCAATCACCAGGTTTGATTGGGTCTTCTAAAGTTGACTCAGAGGAGGTCTCCAGGTTCAGGATCTGTTGGGAGAGAACTAAACTTAAATTAGTTAATGCTTTGTAATAGTCAGAGATTTCATGATCTTGGTCATTTCTAGGTACACACACATCAGGTTGGAGAGGAGTGTCCATCCTTCTCCCAGTTAAGATCTCATGTGGAGAGAGATTGAGATGTTTATGTGGTGTGGATCGCATTGCCATCAGCGCTAATGGCAAGGCATCCAGCCACGTCATTTTGGTAGAGTTCATGATTTTAGCTAGATAGCTTTTCAATGTGCGGTTTGCTCTTTCAACCAGGCCCTGGGATTGTGGGTGAAAGACTGTTCCAAAATGTTGTTTTATTCCAAAATATTCACACACTGCTGTCATATTTTTGTTAGAAAAGTGTGTGCCATTATCAGATCTGATGGTACGGGGGAAACCCATACCTAGGAACAAATTCTCTTGTCAGCCACTTAATGACTGAATTAGCTGTCTCTCTCCTTACTGGGGTAACTTTGACCCATCTTGAGAAAGAGTTAGGTGCAACTAAACGTCCGTCATGATAGCGCCAAAGTCCTTTTTTGTCCTTCTTCGCACCCTTGTCAGTCCAAACACTATGTTCATACGGTCCTGCGTGAGTCTGTAAGTCAATAATATCCTGCTCTGTCAACTTCACTGAATCTTTCTCTTCATCCATCTGCACACACACATACTTTTTACTTGGAGGTCCTTTATAACCTGCTGCCTTTTTTGCTGCTGCATCTGCTGCTTCATTCCCTCTAGCTATAAGTGTTGTTCTCTCTGCATGGCCCTTGCATTTTAATACAGCTACTTCAGATGGGAATTTAACAGCTTCTATCAATTCAGTCATTTCTTTGAGATGTTTAATAGGTTGTCCAGTGCTGGTTATGAATCCCTTACGCATCCAATGAGGGGCATCAATGTGTATTGCATGTGTTACATAAGCAGAATCAGAATATATATTTGCTGTTTGATCTTTAGCTAATTGCAATGCTCTGGTTAAAGCTATTACTTCTGCTAATTGTGCTGAAGCCCCTGGCATAAGTATCTCTTTAGCTTCCATGATTTCAAACTTTTGTCCAGTAGCTTTCACTATTGCATATGATGTTCTAATTTTCCCTGTGTTATCTCTATAGCTACATCCATCACAAAACAGCATTAGTTGTGGGTTCTGCAGTGGTTCTGCATACAATGTTGGTACTAGAGTCATGTCTAGTTGCGCTATGTCAGCGCAGTTGTGCGGTGTCCCTGTCCCTAGATCATTTGCCATATTGATGGTTGTGCCTTCAAATGTAATATGTGGCTGATCTAGTATTTGTTTGATTTTTTCTGTGCGTCGTTCTGAGAGTGTAAAAGCTACTGATTGTAAGTAGGCTGCTACTCCATGTTGTGTATGTATGATTAGAGGATGACATTTCACTATGTGTGCTGTTTTAATTATGGCCATAGATATAGCTGCTACATGTTGTGTGCACGGTGGATGTCCTTTTTCTATATTGTCTAATTTAGCACTATGATACATCAGCACTTTACGTTGACCTGCCACACTGTCCCCCTTTTTCTGATAAAGTATTGCATTGCCAACTCCATTTTTCTCATACACATCTAGGTGAAAAGGTATGGTATAATCTGGTACAGCCAAGTCACATGAATGTGCCATTTGTTGTTTTAAGGAAATAAATGCTTCCTCTGCCTCAATGTTCCAGTTTAATTGAGCAGTAAGGTTAGTTGGTCCTGCCTCAGTTATCAGTGCTCTTAATGGGGCTGTGTGGTTGACATATTCAGGTAAATAGTTCTTACTGAAGCCTGTTAAACCTAAAAATGATAACATGTCTTTTACTGTTTTAGGTTTAGGGTGGTGGAGTATGGTAGATCGATGTTGGTTTGAAACTGAGGAAGATGAGCCTGAAATTGATCTCCCAAGGAATACAACCCTTCGCCTTCCAAATTGTAATTTTGATTTACTAACTTTATACCCCTTTTCAGCCAATCGTGAAAGAGTGGAGTGGGTTGCGGTGAGAATGTCCTGTTCATTAGGCGAGGCTATGAGGATGTCATCTACATATTGTATAAGAACTGTACCACTTGGAAGCAAAAGGTCGGTAAGGTCTCTTTTCAAAGCCTGATTAAAATACTCCGGAGAGTGCACAAAACCTTGTGGTGCACGTGTATAAGTATACTGTTTCCAAACTTTTGTTTCTAATTTTGTTAACTGTGGCCATTCTGAATGTCGTTTCAAATATGTTGCATATGCATTATGTAGAAGCCCCAGTGCAACAGCTTTGATGTACAATGAAAAGAAATAGCCTAAATAATGTTATATTGGTAAATGATTATTTTCAGGAATGGAGCAAAACTGTTTCAATTAAATGAATACACTTCTAAATTTTGTAATTGGGTTAAAAACAAAATATTTGACTGTGTGGATCTGAGAACAGGCTCCAGTCATGAGTGCCCAGGCAAACACAGCCCAAACGCAGCAGCAGAGACAGTTTTATGGGGCCTTTAGAGGAGCAGCAGAGCACTTGAAGGTTTTGATTCAGTTCATTCATTTGTCTTGTGACCAGTAGTGGAGGAGCCCAGTCCACAGATGAGTTTCAGAGCCAGCAGGACTTTCTTTGGTTTTAGTTCAGTTCATGTTTCTCAGCGACGCAGCAGCCATGTTTAGACAGCAGAGCCAGTCCAGGTCATGTGACCTTTCAGTTCAGAGCTGGAGCGATGCACCCAGAGCCACTGCACTCGGACCACGCCCACCCAGACACAACAGGCCAAAGACCCATCCCAAATCCACTTCAGTCAAAACTAAAATCTTATTCAAAGTCTATTCCAACTTGCATGGACAAGTTGTTCATTTTCACCTCAAAAAATGTGTGAACAGTTTGCATAAGAAATCTGTATCTATATTTACAATATCCTAAAGTTAAAGTGAGGAATTTTCAATAATTATAAAGACATGGTTTGAATTGTTTACTTAAATTTCAGCATGATCTAATTAAACAAAAAATATTCTAAAGTTTATGTGAATGCTCAAATAAATCATTACTGTCAGATGAGTTTAAAACATACTGCTCTTTCTTTTTATATGCATACTTCTGATGAGTAAACTGTTAGAGAGTGCAGGATTCTGAGAGTATGGTGATCTCTCATGCCTGACCCATGTAGGAGGGGTCAAAAGGTCAGTTGGAACTCTATCATAACCTGTGTTTGGTATATCACTAATATGTAAACCTTTTGGCCTTGTAGATTTAGGTTTAATATCAGTTGTAAACGAAGTCTCATACAATGGTTCATCTATTTTTGCTTTTATTTTACTAGAAACCTCTTCTAGTGTAGAACTTTGAGAATGCTTATCATCACTTCCAAATTGTATTGTTTTTCTTATTGATTCATGCCCTTCACATTAACAAATTTCAGTGTTTTAACATCATCTGGGTCAATCAGTTGCCCTGCCATAGATGTTGCTCCTGCTGCACTGTCATCACCGATTGCTTCCGCATTATCAGCAAGCATCGTTTACTACTCCAATAGCTTCATTTGTTGTAGGCTCTTCTATTATGTCTACTAATCCTGCTTTAACTAATACCAATGGACATTGTAGTGTTGTGGTGTTAGAGTCATTAGTTGTTATCAGTGTTGGGGGTGTAACAGCCCAAGTTTGTGAATTAGTAGCTTGAGTTAGTAATTTATGGGCCTCGCTATAAGGTGAAAGGTCAGTATAAGGAGGAGGGAGAAATGCATCTTCCCCCTTCTTATCTAAGGTCATTTCCCTTTCAGTTTTAGATTGCACCAATTGTATTTGTGGCGTCACTGTGGTGTATGTTATGTTAAAACCTGCCCCCCTCATTAAGTGGGGGAGGTATGCATTGCAAAGAGCTTTATTTTTTCTGGCTATATCCACTCTGTTTTTAAACTCCCCTATACATTTTTTGCCATTTCGCTCCCATTCAGCTTCAGTGAAATCACAAGCAGCATGGACAACCGTTTGAATATTCAGCAATTGTTCTTTTCTAGGATTTGGAGATGTGTCCTGTCCTATCAAACCTCTCATTTGCAAGTCTTTTACCCATATCTCAAACTTTTCTGTTTCTTTCTTCTTTTTTCTATCCTCTGTCCCAAACAAAAGTATATCTAAGGCATTAGTACACGCTTCTTTCGTCGTAGCAGGAGTAAACTTCGTCCCTGTATCGTCCATTGTCTAGTGGTGGAAAAGGTTCCCAATTTGACCTTCAGGTGAGAGGGAAACAGGCTAATGCTGATGGAAGATAGTGGGGGTAGGGTTGAAGAAAGGAGGGGATGTATAGCTGAGTAAGGGAGTATGATAGGCAGGAGAGATAAGACTCACCCTAAAGGAACTATTCACTTAGAATTTATTTGAGAGCAAATAGTCAGAATCCTAATTGAGTAAACCCGCAACTGCTTTTCCACCACAGTCAGTCAGTCTGTTTGTCACCAAGTCTGTTTCACACACCTGTAATTTGGACTATCGGGAATGAAAATGTTAATAAAACCTGTTTACATAAGCCTAATGTATGGATCCAAACCTTTCACCACAGAGATCCCTTTAGACCAACCCGTATCACACCCAGGCTTCTACGCAGAGGCCGTAGCGTCTGTGCGGGGTGGGGGTTCTAGCAGGATATGTGATTTTAGTTTTAAAGACCCGACACTCCTACACCCCGGGCTGTTTGCCTTTATTTTCTCCACCCCCAAATGCAGCCTACGCAGTCTCTACTCCAGCCAATACTCTATGTGATAAAGGCTAGAAATGAGGAGTCAGAGACCCAAGCCACCCACAGTGACCCAAAAAGAAGAAGAAGAAGTTCTGTCCCTACCGGTTTATTCAATCATGCTCAGCTGAGTGGGTCCCGGACCCAGGGCTCCACACCCCACACACACGGTCCAACCGTGTCTTGGTCATAGGGCGCTCAACACCCTCAGAGTCCAACTCTGGCCAACAATAGAACCTAGTCTATTGTCAGACGACCGGGCCTAATGCCACCTGGTCCCGGACCAGGATTTTCCCCCTAACATGGTCCCAGCCGTCTTGGTTACAAGGGCTCGTGCGTTTCTTAGCAGTGACTACGTTCAATAGACTCTCGTCAGATTCTATTCCAAGAGGTAATTTGATTAAGAATTTAACTAGTTGCCCTCAGGGTCCAGCCCTGGCTTTCCAGTAGAACCTAGTCTGCTGGCAGTCTCTCAACCGGGCCTAGCGCCACCTGGTCCCGGACCAGGATTTCTAATACCGGCTCATTGATCTGTCCCTATGTGTTAGTAAATGTGCTTCATGTAACTTTACATGTGAAAGAACAAACTGGACTAGATAGCCCACCCAATTATATTCTAAATTTGCAAGACAAAGAATTACAGATTCATGTGACAGTGACAACCCTAATAAAGAATAAACTAACCTATGCAGAAATTTTATTAAAAAGGTTTTCTGCTTACCTTATTTTGGGGCCCCTGGTTGTCACCGACTCAGTCATCAGACTTCACCTCGATATGCCCAAAGGTCCTCCAGATCACTTGACACCAATCACGTCGGGCTCACCAAATTGATAGAAATGTTCGTTTCTGATGCAAGCGTCAAAGAGGAGAAAGAGACTGAAATATAAGTCAGAAGGGTTTAATGAGTTCATCACAGGTAAAGTTAACAATGGAGCACCGGACTCTCAGGAAAGGATAGGAAGAGAGTCCTGAGATGTTTGTCTTTCCAGCTTTTATAGGCCTCCCAGTGTGTGAGGCGGGTCTTCCTCTCGGCAGCATGTGATTACACATTAAAAACCTTTTTTGGCAAAATCCCTGAATGTGCGTTTTTAAGTCAATCAATCTTATTGTTTTATGACCCTCACAGGATGGGGGGCACTCAGTCCTTGGTGAACAGGGCCACAGATAAGAAGTGGCCCTGGTCCTAGATGTTATCTTCTTGGCCCCAGTGCTGTAGATTGCTTTACGACCCTCACAGGATGGGGGTCTTTGGTGAGTAGGGCTACAGGCATCTGAGGGTAGCATTACATTGTTAAAAAAAATACCTTACAAACCCCAATCCTCTGTTCAAACTTTCATGTTTTCATGTTTTAAGTCTCGGGGCTGTCTGTCTTCAGCCGTGTTTGTATTAGTCAAATTAGGCTAAATAATTAGCCACAGTTTGTATTAGTCAAATAGTCACGTTATTTAGATGATACAGATTTATGTGAGACGACAGAAAGGAGACGATGGAGGGAGCTGAAGATTTGGTATTTATCTGTAAAAAGTCTAAACCTGGACTAAACCTGGACTAAACCTGGACTAAACCTGGACTAAACCTGGACTAAACCTGGACTAAACCTGGACTAAACCTGGACTAAACCTGGACTAAACCTGGACTAAACCAGGTCTGTTTCATGTGGATAGGTCCAGTAATGACAGAAACATAAAGTTGTTCTAAGATGTGCTGATGCCACATGAGCACAGACTATTCCAAGATGGACAAATGTTCCAGTTTTTCCGGGATTTACACATCTGACCTTGGAAAATCTGCCCCCCAAGGACACCTGTTTCATGGCATCTGTTGTTGTCGTGGGGACTGAGGCGTTGGAGACTGTGGCGTTGGTGACGGTATTGAATCGTTGCACTGGTGACATAACCTCCCCCGTGGCCCTCGTCAGATCTGAGACTTTTTGAAACATTTTGTGTGAATGCTGCTTATTTCTTTCTTTTATTCTTTATTTGTCAGGGACCGTGTTCAAAGTCAATATTAGTAGTAGTTAGCAGTAGTTTGTTGTTGTTGTATGTTTACTGCCCATTTCATATATTTTACTTCATATAAAAACTGAAAACGCTCTGTTCCACCTTGTGATGTCATCATGTGGTAATACAGGAAGTGCTCCACTGTGTTTTTAAACTCCATACACCTTCACTAGAATCATTTGGACGATTTCAGGCCTGGAATTGCCAATCTCTACTGAACTAAAGGTAAAAGGAGCTGGTAACTTGAAAACTACCACTTGATGACATCACAAGGTGAAACAGAGCATTTTGAGCTTTGGAGATGTAGACAGACTAATAATAAAGTGTTACTCAAACATGTGTGAATGAAACAAAACACAACTCCAGCTATGTTTTTGAGGAGGGAGCAACATTATAACATGGATAAAAGCTCACAGTCAGTTTGTGTGATATAAGACTTTTAATCAAATCAAAATGGGTGGAGAATCTGCAGTAGTTATTTTATAATTGATGTTAATGAAAGAAGTGTAAAACATCAAAGCTCCAGCGTCTCCAGTAAATGTCTGTTTTCAAGATCTTTATCTGTGTTTTAAGGCGATGGAGGCCACGGCTACCTGAAGGACTGGCTCTGGTGGGGCGGACTGCTGACCAGTAAGAAGCACCACTGTTCAACTGTTTACATCACAGTGTGAAGGGACAAAGGATCCCTCCTTTGTACAGAGGAGGGAGGGTACAGAGGAGGGAGGGTACAGAGGAGGGAGGGTACAGAGGAGGGAGGGTACAGAGGAGGGATGGTGACTATATTATGGAGCAGAGGAGAGGGTCAGAGGAGAGGGTCAGATGATCAGAAAAGAGGGTCACATGGTCGAAAGAGAGGGTCAGATGGTCAGACACAGAGGTTAACAGCATGTTTGTGTGTTCCAGTGGCGGCAGGGGAGGTGTTAAACTTCGTGGCTTATGCCTTTGCTCCTGTGACCCTCGTGACCCCGCTGGGCGCCCTCGCTGTCATCGTCAGGTAAAAACATCACCTCCGGAGAGTAAAGGTCATGTGACAGGAGGTCATGTGACAGGGCTTCATGTTTGTCTCTGTGTTTGGATCATCCCCGAGCTCAGTGTTTTTGAGATTTATCAGTTCAGTGTCAGTTTGTGAGAAAAGTCCAAAAATCCAGAAGTTTTTGTGACGTCAAACAGAATCTGCCCCTGACTCCAACACAACGGGACATTTCACTAAATAACACTGATCGAGTTTATTTTCACAAGTCTCGACATAACTATTGTGCCGTTCAGACACGTTCCATCTGTTGGTTAGATGATGGTTGTTTACATGATGTGTGTTTACATTATGGTTGCTTGGTAACAGTTATGAAGTCACCTCTGTGAACGTCACGTCTGCTGTGTCCAGGAAGTGAGATTATCAGGTTAACTATGAAGTTTGACATTTAAAAGCTGCTCAGGATGTTTATCTCGGGGGACGACCGTGTCTTTATTAAACTACAGCAATCCACTGTTCTAAAATTAATCTACATAACTGTCAACTTTAACACAGAATATGACCTCATAGAGACACAGGAAGGGCATCTCACGCACAGGGAGGGCATCTGACACACGGAGACATGAGTTCCCTGAGAGGACAGGAGTTTGTTATTTGAACAGAGTCTGACACGTTGTATAAACATTGGAGTCTGATGCGTTGTGTAAACGGAGCTGGATGTTTGACGTGCTTTGTCTCTTTCAGTGCAGTTCTGTCTTCCGTCCTGTTGGGGGAGGCACTAAACCTCATCGGGAAACTGGGCTGCTTCCTGTGCATCATCGGCAGCGTCCTGTTGGTCATCCACGCGCCACAGGAAAAGGAAGTGACATCACTGCAGGAGCTGACAGTGAAGCTTCTGGAGCCGGGTAAAGACACAGGGGAACTCTCAAGTTATTATCGGCTTTGGGCCATTTAAAGCTGCACTGTGGAACATTTCAGGCAAAGCAATAACATCTCCATGGAGACAAGAAAAGTTACCGCTCCACAGATCTGATCCATAACTTGGCCTGGTAATGTCACCTGCTTGTCTCCATGTAGATAGGTCCACAGTATGGCATTAAACTTCTCTATCTCCACGGAGACATTATTGTTTTGCCTGGAATGGTCATTAGTGGATCCTATACCAGAAAAGTGACATAATGCAGCTTTACTAACCCGCACAATCAACACATTGAGCTGCAGTGCCCTCTGGTGGTGGATGTGTGTATCAGCCCAACAAAAATCAGATTGAGCTTGGAGCTGCGTTTAACAGGATCATTATCACTGTCTACATGTACAAAGTCACATAGTTTATTATTAGTTATTTATTACAGGAGCTGTGATGTGTGTGATTTTAGTTTGAAAAGAGTCAAAAGTCGGATTTGCGACACGTCCCATGGACTGGTGACACGTGACACGTCCCACAGTGCGGCGACACGTCCCACAGTGCAGCGAGAATAACACCATGTCATTTAATGGGAACATGCTGGACATGCTATTGCTTTGTCTTGAATGTTTCACAGTGTGGCATTAACCACTCCTGGATGAATGAGATTACAGCGACTAATATGGCATTAAAGTTATCCATCTCCATGGAGACAAGCAAGTCACAGATCTGATCTGTGGAGAGACGAGCCTGTAGAATGCATGTTTGTCCTTTTACATTATAGCTCCTGTCATTTAATACATGCCAGATAGATGTGTGTAATGCCATACAGTGGAATATTCCAGGAAAAACGATGACCTCTCCATGGAGACGAGCTAAAGTTCCATCATCCATCTCTCCTCCCCCCCGCAGGGTTCCTGGTCTATGCCATCCTGGTGTTTCTGGCGGCGTTTGTTCTCATCGTGATCTTCGCTCCTCGGTTTGGTCAGACTCACATCCTGGTTTATATCTCCATCTGCTCTCTGCTCGGAGCCTTCACCGTCGCCTCCGCCAAAGGACTCATCATCGTCCTGCAGACCTGTGAGGAACGCACACACACCTATACACACACGCATACACACATATGCACACAGACACACTATGAGAAACACACATCAGTGTTTCTCCCAGTAGCAAAACCAGCACAAGTCACTCTCACTGTGTGTCCCCTCACTGCTTTACTCATGAACAGTGCACACAAACCAGGTCTAAACCAGGTCTAAACCAGGTCTAAACCAGGTCTAAACCAGGTCTAAACCAGGTCTAAACCAGGTCTAAACCAGGTCAAAATCCAGGTCTCTCACTCTGTGTCCTCTCACTGCTTGGCCCGGTCCACGCCTCGGTCCACGTAAATAGAGTTAAACAGCAGTTTGCCTTTCTTTTTTTTTGCCTATAAAATACGAGGGTCATTCAATAAATAAGGTGAATTTTTCGTTACAAGGACTTTTTATACAGATAGAAGCTTACTTTTTTTTATTTATTTTTTTTGTTTTACTTGTTTTTCACATGGATTTAATTTCTTTTGCAGATAAAAAAAAAACTTTGAGAGTTTTGGCGATTAATAAAGATGGCCGACCAAGAAGCATGCTCCAGGATTGAACAGCGGTCAGTTATAAAGTTTTTGGTTGCTGAAGGTGCAAACCCGTTGAAATTCATAGGAGAATGTCAACTGTGTCTGGTTCGATCACCTCAGGAGACCTCACTTCTGTAGCCTCCCTGCCTTCATCCTCAACAATGCTCCATCCTTCTTTAAACAATTTAGCCACTTGTAGACATTTTTTTGGCTGAAACATGTGGCACCAGACACAGTGACATTCTCCTATGAATTTCAATGGGTTTGCACCTTCAGCAACCAAAAACTTTATAACTGACCGCTGTTCAATCCTGGAGCTTCTTGGTCGGCCATCTTTGTTAATCGCCAAAACTCTCAAAGTTTTTTTTTACTCTGCAAAAGCAATTAAATCCAAAAACAAGTAAAACAAAAAAAAAAAAAAAGTAAGCTTCTAACTGTATTAAAAGTCCTTATACCGAAAAATTCACCTTATTTATTGAATGACTCTCGTACAGCTTCAGATTAGCCTGTATTTTATTAACCTCTACAAACTCTGGTCTCAGTCGCTCCTGAGCTGGCCGTGTCCCAATTCGCCCATCTGGCCTTAGAATCACCATTGGAAGGGCGGTTCGAAGGGCAGTTACGTAATTTCCGGTGCGACAAGGGCTGTCCCATTTCAACCCACCCTACTGAATGCGGCCGACAAACCTGCCCTTCCCTTTGCACCGTTTCCATGGAGATCGGACGTAACCGAAGCGTGCATCCGTGCACACTTCACGCACTTCTATATCCCATCATGCACCACGGCTACGCAAAAAAGAGAAGAAAATGGAGTCCGTTGCGCAATACACGTTCAAATGTTCGTACTGGTTTACCTCATCTACAACAGTGTGACATGAAACTTTTAAATCTGAATAAAGATAAGTACAGGCCGTGTGTTTGATGATTAAAAAGGAGTTACATGGAATAAAGGAATGTGCAGTTATTGCTAGACAATAAGAATAATGCAAGAATGCTCGTTTCTATTGTAAGCGTCAAAGACAAAGAGACTGAAACGTAAAGTCAGAAGGGTTTAATGAGTTCCACACAGGTAATGTGAACAATGAAGCAACGGACTCTGAGGAAAGGACAGAACAGAGTCCTGAGACGTGCACAAAATCTTCATGAGTTCCGTACATTCCATAGGTCTGCACTCCCTCGTGGGCACGTGTTATTTACCTTCGTGTTAGTAAATCAAGACACTAGTTTGATGT
The DNA here is from genome assembly GCF_009829125.3 of Periophthalmus magnuspinnatus. Taxonomy (NCBI): domain Eukaryota; kingdom Metazoa; phylum Chordata; class Actinopteri; order Gobiiformes; family Gobiidae; genus Periophthalmus; species Periophthalmus magnuspinnatus. The sequence continues at coordinate 18,284,417 of NC_047144.1, forward strand.
AGCGCTGCACTGCTAGAAAATACCTTATAATAATCAGATGGAAAGAACTGGCACGGCATAGAAGGGAAACAGTGCCCTCTACTGTATTAAAGTGGTGTAGACACTGGCCAAAATACCGAACCATTAAACTGCAATATCCCACTATATGTACAACTAATCAGTGTTCTCTGGTTTATAGACTATGAATGTAAAAATTATATTGTTACCTCTGTCTCTGTTATTACGTTTTCACAAGGTATATTTTGTTTAAGTTATGAAGTAGCTACAATTGAGTAAAAAAATCACCTCGAACGTTATATTTGCCTATTGATATTCAATCTAAACAGAAAGAAACGGCTGTGACGACGACATCTTGACTTTTCTTCTATTAAATAAAATATAATTAAAAATAACGTACGTAATGTACGTATCATACGCTCAAAGACAGTGGTGGAAGTGCGGTCCGCGGTGTGGGCCTGTCCCACTTCAGCAAGATGGCGGCTACACTGTGGAGGGCAGATTCTCGACCGGAACCTTCAAACTACACTTTGAAGAGTACTTCGAAGGAACCCTTCAAAAGGTGCATTTGGCGAATTGGGACACGGCCTGTGTGTGGAGCTGCTGTGGGCGGAGCTACGACAGGGCACAAAACCTGAACCAGATCACTGGGAATGATGGACTGGACTAAACTAGACTACAGAACTAATCCCAGAATCGGATTCACTTCAGAACAAGTTTGTAGAGCCCTAAGAGACCCTATGGAAAGACCCTATGGAGACACAGGGAGGTTTAGGTCTGAAAAAAAGGACAAAATGATCCAAAAAGCTGTGTCTTTGTATGATTGTTGCAAACATTCAAACACATTCATCATATTTATTTTCCCTGTGTTTTTGTGCAGGTATGTTTGACTACACAGTGTTAGCGAATCCTCTGACCTACATCCTGCTCATCACACTCATCCTCTCCATCCTGGCTCAGGTAAAGTCCTCCACATGTCTCCTCCTCATGAGTTCTCCTCATGTCTCCTCCTCATTTATTTAAAGTCTCAGTATCTGATCTTTACTGTTTTAAAACATGAAAATCAACACAATTTTAAGCAGTTTGTGTGTGTATGTCTATGTCTTTGTACGTGTTCACTTCTATCTCTTGAAGGACATCTTGGATACTCAAACTAAATTTTAATTTGAATGTGCTTTTTGTATCTGTTTATGGACTTGACCCTGATGACCCCTGATGACCCCAACGTCTCAGACTCATGACTTAAACAGGATTTTATTTGTTTCATATTTTCAGGTGAACTATTTGAACAAGTCCCTGGACATTTTCAACACTCAGATGGTTTACCCCATTTACTACGTGTTCTTCACGTCCGTGGTCCTCTGCACGTCCATCATTCTGTTCCAGGAGTGGAGCTCCATGTCCCCCATCGCCGTGGTGACGACCGTGGGGTCATTCATGGTTATTGTGGTGGGCGTCGCTATGCTCAACCTCTTCAGGGACAGCACTGTACGTATCCAGCCAAAACACTTGTACAACACACAGAACATCTGCACCACAACATCTGCACAACACACAACATCATCTGCCCCACACTGGGGGGTTGTTCCATCAAAGTCCAGATGTGTCTTTAAATTTTGAGCTCAAACTTTGTCTCTATGGTTAAACTGACTCAGGCCTGAAGCACAAGCTGCTCTTTATTTTAATGATGTTTGATATAAATGAGGCCTGTTCTGATACGACACTGGTCAAAAACTCTGATCCTCCACATTTCTCAGGTATCAGCGAGTCCTCAGACCAAACCACGGACACCACTCTGTATTTTCAGATTGACACGTAGATGTGACTAATGTTCTGTGGCTAATGCTAATGCTAACGACCAGAGCAGCTTAAAAATGAACACTTAATACATTTGTGTTAGCTCTTTAATAACTGTAGTCTATAGTTGAGCTTTGGCTTCATCTGGCTTCCCACCATAACCTTCTCTGTTATAACATCAGCAGCACATCTGCAGACCCTGTTCTCTTGTGCCTGTGTCATTGTTTATTTGACCCTCTCTTAAATATGATTGACAGGTGGTAAGCTTTAAGTTTTTTTCCAGTCCGAGCTGTTCTCAGAACAGAAGTAGGTCTCACACTCAAACTGTTTAATATAACTGTGGCATTTCTCTCATGGGCTCTGAATGCTATCATATTCTGTTGATACTTTGCAGCTGATGTCATCCACATTCACTGGGGGAAAGCTAACTTGAGGCACTGCTCTGTCTGAAGCTTGGTTAGACTTTAATCTAAAGAAGATGTATTTTGTAAATTATAACATTATCTCTGACACCGGTGGATCATAACTGTAGAGACACAATATTCATCTCAAACGACTTAATAAAAGAAACAAATCTGCTGACTTCCACGTTACAAAACTGCAGTGTCCAATGGGAGCGGACGTCTCCGTAAACATCATCACAACATGCTGTTGGCGCCCCCTATAGATAGCTGCACATCACACTAGAATCCTACGAGTATCAACAATTAAGAAAATAAAACTGGAGAAGTAAGTACTTAAGCCACAGTGTTTGTAGAACAGGTCTGATTTAACACAGTCAGACCATAAAAAGCAGGTGAGCTGATTTGTGCTGTTAAACAAGTCTCAAATAACATTACAGTCACAAGCTAGCTAGCATTAGCATTAGCTAACAGTTTTTCAGTTACTCACTCTCACCTCTGTCGAAAACCAAACTCTTAATCTTAACCGCTGAATCTCCCGCCATAGACATACATGCAGACGCCCTCCAGCATGATGTCACTGCACAGTATCAATAGTTTTATCATGTTGTGTAGTAATGTACTGGAGTGTTCTGTCATCTGTGGGCTGAGAGGCTGAGGAGGGAACGTAAATGACATTTAAATATTCAGGTGTTATATAAGAGAAGCTGAGTCCATGCACTGAGCGGAAGTGAGACAGCTCCCCCTACTGGTTTAATAATGTTATAACCACATCTAAACCTGAGTCCATTCTGTGTTTTATACTGGGGACACATCACTCCAGCTGCATACTTTTATCATTTTGGTGACTGTGCCAAAACATAAATCAGATGTTATGTCCCCACAGTTACTCTTTAAGTTACTCTTACTCGAGTAGTACTTTCCCCAAATACTTTTTTTTCTTACTCGAGTAATGTCTTGGACCACTACTTTGTACTTGGAGTTGAGAGTATTATTTTGAAGTAACATTACTCTTACTGGAGTATAATCTTTGGCTGATGTACTCACTTTGCCCCTAGGTGTCACTGAGGAGATGTGTATTTTAAATCGTTCATGTTTAATTCTCATGGGGTTTCCTTCTAAGTACATAACTCCACCCCTCTAAATGCCTGACTCCACCCCTCTGAGTGCATGACTCCACCTCTCTCTGGTTTAAGGCTCTATGTTCATCTTTTCTCTATTTTATCGGTTTGTTTTCAGTGTAGAGGTTTCAGCTCTGGTCATCTGGACGTTTCAGCTCCGTCCAGAAGTTTTACGTCCGATGGAACTGGTCTGAGGCCCTGGGATTCCTCCTCATCACTTAGTCAGGCCCCAAAAGGCTTTAAGAGTGAATCAAGATATGAACATTGATAACAGTATTTTCCCCCGGAGGTGATTGACAGCGTTCCATATTAGGAACTGTAAGCGCGAGTATTGTAGCAACCAAACTGGCCCCTGTAACTGCTGGTCTCGATGAGCTTCATGTGGAGCGTCAGACTCAGTTACTTCTTTACACAGTCTGTGGGTTTAATCTAAGTGTTCACAGAAGCGCTCAACTCCTGGACTGAAGTAAATAATAATAGTAAATAAAGCAAATATTAAATAGTATTTCATTGATTTATTTGTCCAACTAAGGTCTCAGAGGAACCGGTTGCTAGATCGATATTGGCTTCCACATAAGTTCACAGTATCAGTGCCGATATCGGTGCTTTACGAATTATTATGCCAATTGTGTTTAAGTGTCAAAGGTAAAATGTTGTTTTCCTGTGAAATTCATGGATGGTATTGTGTCTCAGGGTTCTTGGCTCAGTGACACCTGGGCCAATTAGTGTGACAGGTAAGTCCAATTAAAGAAAAACTACTAAAGAAGGACGTACAACAATGATGATGATGATTAAGCAGACCAACATTTTCAAGCAATATGGGAAAGAAAAAGGATCTCTCTAGTGCCGAAAAGCCTGAAATAGTTGAATACCTCGGAAAAGGTATGAAAAGATATTTCACTAAATCTTAAGTGTGATCATCGTACTATGAAGAGATGTGTAGCTGATTCAGAGCATAGTGGGGTTTGTGCAGATAAAGGCACAATGAGGAAGGTTTCTGCCAGACAAATACATCGCAAAGCGGCAAACAGGTATTTGAAGCTGCTGGTGCCTCGAGTCCTGCGAAGATCAAGGTGTAGGATCCTCCAGAGGCAGTTATGCATCAACTTAATCAATGTTCACAAGCAGAAACGGCTCCAGTGGGCACAGAAATACATGAAGACTAATTTTCAAAAGGTCTTGTTCATTGATGAGTGCCGTGGAACGCTGGATGGTTCAGGTGGATGGAGTGGTGCCTGTGATGTCAGAAAGGAGGTGGCGGAGGCATGTTTTAAGCCAGAATCATGTGGAGTTTCTGACTGACCACGTTTGTCCATGGTACGAAAAGAACCGTGCTTTCTGTAGCAAAATCATCTTCATGCAGGACAATGAACCATCTCATACATACCTCTGAATCACTGGCTGCTATGGGCATAAAAAGAGAAACTCATGGTGTGGCCCCCATCCTCCTGACCTCAAACCTATTGAGAACCTGTGGAGCATCTATGACCTGTTACAATGTTTTGATTGAAATAGCTTTTGATTTCAGTAATATGCTAATGCTTCTAACTGAAAAATAAACAAATGCCTTTTTTCAGTTCTTTACAACAATAACGTGGTTTGAAACGCTGTTGTGCATAATAATTTGGAACAGTGCATCATTGAATTTTTATTTTTGCAAAAATACTGTTATCATTGGGAGGTTTGTTCTGTATCATTCAAACTGTACTCTAAAGGTGACTGTCATTTATATTAACAATTTGGCAAAATCAGAGAAAAATATAATTTACATAATAATTTGGAGGCAGTGTAGTCTCAGGCCGGTCCCATCACATTAAAAATGGATTCTGGATCCAGATGACCTCTGCTAAAACCGCTCCTGGACGAATGAGGGCCGTCGGGTTAGATTCAGGTTAATAATAAAAATAATCTTGTTTTGATTCTAATCTGTGCTTGTTTCGTGCAGTTGAGCAACCAAATGGAGCGTCCTCTGGACCCTCTCCCCAATGACCCCCCCACCAGCCCCCCGACCACTGCCTCCAACACCACGGCAACTGGGCGCAAGGGGCGGAGCAAGGAAGAGGACAAGTATGGACTCATAGAGAACATGATGATCGAGAGTCTGCCCCCTATGGGAGAGGAGGGGCCTCGCGTCTTCATCATCAGCTGAGACACAGATGGGATTTTATATTAAAGTCTGAATGATTTTATTAGTTTTGTACATTTCTAAAGGAGCTGTCTATCGACATTAAGCTGACGACGTCACAACATTCTGAATTTTTAGAATGAGGAAACATGAACATTTCAGTAGTGAGCAAAGACGTATTTTCCTGTGACAGAGACAGTTCTTTATAAAAACTGCAGCACTGTTTTAAAAAAAAATCAAACTCGTCGCTGTTTGTCCCAAACTCTTCATCACATCAGCAAATCAGGTCAGAATTGCCCTAAACCATTTCATCAGATTAACGTTCAAATAATAATTATTATTAATCTTATTTTGTGTCTTGTTTGTCCATTTCAACCTTTTTAAGTTAATTTAAAGAGTTGTACATAGTGATAATACTGTACTTAAGTTCTTCCACTGATTTGTTCAATATTAGAATTTATAAATAAAAACATTGCAACTGAACAAAGTCATTTTTTTATCTGTAAACTACCTCATTATTATTAATTATTCATTTTAGTGCAGCATGACCTGCAATAGTTAAAAGGGGATATTCTGCAAAATCGATTTTTTTTTTGTAGCTTTCTCCCGTCGTCTAACTCACTTCCCTCATCAAAAACATGAAGAGGTCTAAGATGTCATCCTTGCATGTTTGAGTAATCTAGTGACCTCTCCCGACAACTGTTTAAACCCTCCTTAGTTAGCAGTACAAGCCTGTACGAGGCTCCGCCTACGTCACCCGTGATTTGACATTAAATAGACTACATCATCATTTATAATCAAAGGATGGAGAGGAGCCAAAAACTGTTCTCAACTCTAACGTTACTTCAAAATAAAGCTCCAGTCACTTAAAATGATTACTCAAATGGCAGTAAAAGTATGCAGCCAGAAACATACTCTGAAAGTTACATTTACTTGAGTAACTTTTTAAAGAAATTGTACTATCCACCTCTGTTCATAATGCATGTTATTTTCACCTGACTTCCCACGAGGCCTTGGGGTACATTCCAGATGTGGAGGTCGCTTTATACGTTCGTTAGACGTTGTCGTTTTTACTGTCTGAAACATGCAGTTCTGTCCTCGTCCACAAGGTGTCCCTGTTACACCATATGCCTCCCATAAACGGATGGATCATTATCTCCTTTTAAAAACAAAGACAAAAACTTTAGAACAACAACAACACTACAACACGTGGACTTAGGCTGAGCTGAACCTGCGTCGTGAAACAACCTGACTCAGTCCTACTTAGCCCAGAAAAAGCCACGATCAGTGGATGAAAGGATTCACCATGGCAACGGTAAACCAGAGGAGGCGTCCCTCTTAAAGGACAGGACTCACGTGAGTGTGGACGGGTTATATTCAAGCTTTACATTACAATTTACGTAAAACTCGATTTTAAACATCTGATAAAGTGAAATAACGGTGAGGTCCAGTCTGAGCACCTACATCAGCGTTTAATCTGTGAAAATACAAAATGAAACTTTGTACAGTTTATGTACAGCCTTTTGTATAGATGTTTATGTGATCAGATGTATTATTGATAATTATAGACAGCACTGATTCTATTCACAACCATGTGCCAAAAAAAGCACGAAATAATCAACCCAAACGCCTCGCTTCACAGAAAACACTTAAAAAATTAAACTTTACACATTCGATACATAAATGCTCTATTGATAACACCATAAAAATATATTAAGACTTTATATAGTAAATCTGTCTCCGTCTTCTCCAGAATAGACCTGTTTTACATAAAGAAACACAGTTATATAAGCAAACATGAGTAAAGTGAGTTTCAGACTGAAGCTGGAGCCACATTTCGCAGAAGTGGGTCTTTGGGAGTCCTCCTTTACCTTTAGCACTGCCTGGCACAACACTGACACAGATGATACTGACGCTCCTGCTCCACCAAAAACACCAAACACACATAAAAACACCAGACACATGTTGGGCTGAAGGGGCTGAGGCTGAAGGTTCAGGCTGTGAGCACGACTGAACCAGTATCACAGTGTAAATGGACTTTGGATATTTGGTTTGTGGAGGAAATCAAGATACTTCTCAAACTTATTCTGCATAAACATCTAACCCTGTAGTTTAAATCTGTACAAACATGTTCTGAAATGTTCCTGTGTGTCAGACGTCCTGTATGTGTGTGATTGGATTTGCCTTTTATGTTTTATATCAATCCCATTGCTTCAGAAAAATGAGTTTTTGTGAAATGGTTCAGTCGTACATTGTATCACACCTGACTCCAGTCTCCATCCCCGACATCCAAATGCAGCCGTTTCTCTGGGTCTGAAGCTTTAACTCAAACAGGTGCATTTTGGTGAAACAGGAGTTTATCAGTTTGAAAATTGTCATTTAAATAAAAAGGATCATGGATAATTTTCTGAACATTAAACAAAAATCTGTATCAAATCAAAAGGAACTGGATATAAACTGGAAAACAGTGCAAGATTTAACAAAAATTAACATATAGGCAAAAAACATAACAAAAAACACATGATATGTGATCAGAATGACAGGTGTGCACAGCCACGCTCGTATATGATAGAGCTGTTTGTTTATGAAGTTAATGGAATTTTTTTAGATCCATCATGAAGAACATGCGACTCCAAGACGACCCTGTGTCAGGCAGTGCTTACAGCCAATGGAGGACTTAAGGGAAACGCCCACTTTATGCGATTTGTGGCTTTAAACGGTTAAAAATATTCAAATATGGCGCTTTAGCATGGTCAAGTTTGGCTCATGTGAGTGGAGGGAATGAACAGAACAGCTCTATCATATCTGGCTATTGGTCAGAGTTAAACATTCATAAAAGCTCAGAAAGTTTGCATGGCTGCCCCAAAAGTACGAGGAAAGTTCATATTGGTTGTAAGCATAGACGTATCTAGCTAGCGTTAGCGACAGGTTTGATTGACAGCTGTTGTGCCACATTGCTAAGTGGAAGGGACGTGTACCTTCATCAGCCTCGCTCCTGATTGGCTCTCTGGTTGTGCACTCGGTTTTCTAAAAATGGGCCCTGGCTGCAGCTTGGCCGCTATAACTGCTAGCCTCAATTAGCTTCGGTTGTTTTGAACCAACCGCTCTGGGTGACGTCACACTCCTCAGTCACTTCTATAAACTGTGTGTTTGTACGTAAAGAAAAATCATAGAAAAAAATACAGATTGTTGAAAGTAGTGTTGATATCACTCATAATAGATTAAAGGCGCTGTACCTATTAGCATGCTACAACTAGCATGCAAAGTGCACACTTCTGATTATTGGACAATAAAACGCTTATAAGCTGCAGCTTATATAGGAGATCTGTACTTGGGTAAGAAACATTTTGCTCAAATTAATGGGAAAAATGAGGTACAGGGCCTTTAATATCAGCGTTATTATTATTGTTATTTTTATCAGCGTAATATGCAACGTTTGGCTTGAATGTGGCTCAACAGTTTGAACATAGAGATTTTGCATTAAATTCTTGGATTTTAAAGTTGCATATTTGGGATCTCATACAATTCAATATATAAACTTTAGAATCTATTTTGACACCTTAAATGTAATAATAATTTACGTTATAAAGAGGGAGATAATCTGCACATTAATCGAAACGTGTAAACGAAACAAAAACTCCACGTTTCTGATGAAGAAACAGACATTATCAAAATGGCCGTCCATATGGCTTATAAGGATTTAAAAACATGGATTTGTTTTGGTCCCATTTTCTTTGTACAGTGGAACAAAATGCACTTCATCACTGTTCAAGTGTACTGTCCAAGTGTACCGTGTATCTGTTTTGGGGCCGCTTTCCAACTTCTCAACATGGCTCCTTCTTTTGGACGTTTCAACCCAAACTGTGACACAAAAACATGTAGCACATTTCTGAAGGCAGATTTCTAAGACAAGTAAAAACACACAATCTGTAGATTATAAGGCTGGAGCCAGGCGCCATTTTAGGGACTCTGGCCTCTTTAACTGTCACAAATGTTGTGAATAAATGTTTAGAATGGCAAAGGAATGGTACATGCCATTTTTGGTAATGTAATACAGAGCAGAGCCTACATAGAATCACTATTACACAGACGTTGTTCAATGACAGTTTAAAAGGCAACACTTGAAAAAAATATTGTTCCACTTAACTCCATTCTCCATCTAATGAAGTCCTGGAGTTTTTAGTTTGATTGTCTTTCACCAAAAATTTTATCAAGTAGATGCTGCGGAGACCATTTTGAGGACCGTTTCAGGACTGTTTTGAGGACCATTTTCAGGACTGTTTTGAGGACCGTTTTCAGGACTGTTTTGAGGACCGTTTTCAGGACTGTTTTGAGGACCATTTGAATGCCGATCATCAGGATTCGTCTTCGGCCGCTCTAACTGGTGGGTTGAGGATGTTCCTGGATTTTGATTGGCTGCTGTGTCTTTCACCAAAACATAAAAATTGAGGGAAACAATCTATTGGAGGCCATTTTGAGGACTGTTTTGAGGACCGTTTGAATGCTGGTTGCCATCCTTCTGCTGTTGGATTTTGATTGGCTGATGTGTCTCAATTTCTAGGAGGCCATTTTGGGGAAGGGTTAGAATGTCAACCGTCAGCTTTCATCTTCGACCTCTCTGATTGGTGGGTTGAAGGTGCTGCTGGATTTTGATTGGCTAATGTGTCTTTCACCGAAACATAAAAAAAAAAAAAAAAAAATGAAATCAGTTGAATAAAATTTCTTGGAGGCCATTCTGAGGACTGTTTTGAATGCCAATCGTCAGCATTCATTTTCGGCCTCTCTGATTGGTGGGATTTGGATGCTGCTGGATTTTGATTGGCTGCTGTGGTTGAGACTGGTGTTTGATGTTTTGATGGAGGTGATTCTCAGGTGGGGGTTCTCTGGCTCATCTGTAAACCACGTCTTTTCTGGATAAGGACAGAGAAGAAAACAAGACAAAGTTGTATTGATATGGTTTAGATGCCCGGCACAGGGACGTGGGCTGCAGACAGGGTTACACGTTTGGCGACTGAATGAGGATAATATGTTAATGTTTGGAAGAGTCAAACATGTTCAAATGTAAATCTGCCATGACACATTTAAAAAACGATACTCCCAATGACTCTGTGCTGCTGTAAAAAACGCCAGTGGTGGAACATAACAAAGTAAAAGTAGTAAAGTACTGTATTTAAGTATACGTGCTAGGTATGTACTTAAGTGTGTACTTTTTACTTTTACCTCAGTACATTTGAGAGCAGTATCTGTACTTTCTACTCCACTACATTTTTGAACTGGACTAAAAAGTAAAAGTATTTTGTATTATTGTGTGAGAGCTGCTGAAAAGACTGAGGGTTTATTTTGAACATGTTCATAATCTGAGCAAAACAAAAATATTCAAATAGAAACAGAAAAATTGATCAGTTCAGTTGTTTCTGTTGAACAAAATTCACTCAGACTCAATCTGTGAGAAATACTTTTACTTTCTACTCTTCAAGTACATTTTTACACAGGTACTTTAATACTTTTGCTTAAGTAAATTTTTTAATGTGATACTTTTACTTTTTCCACCACTAGTAAATGTTCTGGATCTCATGCCAACGTAATCTTTCATCTGGTCCATGGAAACAAATGTTTACTGTTTAATAATATTGTTATTATTATTACAAACTTCAAGATGAAATAATCAGCTGTTTAAGTGTAATGGTTCCTCTCTTGTCATGTGACTCATTATTGTGTTAAGAACATCCACAGCTCATTTCATGGTCAAACTGAGGTTAAAAATGCTCAAATATGAACATGAGCCACACAACAAAGGCCTGTACCTGAGCCCATTCTATTCATCCAAGACGCACTTCAAAACAAGAGAGAGAGAGACCAAGAGTAAGACAAACACAAGATGGAGGGCTGGAAAATGAGTTTAAAGACGTGACACGTGAAGGAGGTGAACAGAGCCATGAGGGGAGTGGAGGCAGCCATTTTGAGTCCATGCACCAATAAGGACCTCAAATGAAACTGGCCCAGTCTAAGAAACAGCAACACATCTGTAATACTGTCCTATACACGGGCGGGACGTTTGACTGGACAAACACCAACATTCATGTCACAAAATGTGCTTGGTGTCATTGTGTGTGTGTATTATAATTCTATACACACACACACAGATTCTCTTATTATATTGACCTGACTCATAAAGTGATCAAAACAGTGGAGCTTAATGGAGCGTAACAGTCCCACCCAGTTCCAAGTCTGCTCCACGTCTAGAAGTACATTTTCCCATAGACTTAATATTTTAGAATTAAAAAATTAAGAGTTCAAAGGCATCGTCAAGGCTATGTCCAAGTCATATCCATAACACAGCAGTTTTAAGTCCAAAAAGTACATTAAAAACACGATTCTGTGAAATGTTTTAATAACTCTGTGGTTTCTAAAGTTTCAGAAACAGATTTTAAATCAAATTCTGTGTCTTGTGGTCATTTCTTATAGCTGATTAGACCTGAGCTTTCAAACCTTTAATATTATTATTATTATTTTTTTAAGTCTATGGGAAGAATGAATTAATTTTACTTTTGGACCCACGGGGCAGGCGTCACTGCTGACCTTCATTTTGAGCCACAGTGCCATTTGGTGGTTTGTATTGTAGTTGTCTAAAATCTTAAATATAGAAAAGTGTTTTATTTCTGAGACTGGGTCACATTTGATGAAAAACTAATTTCAAAGTGTTTTGTTGCTAAACTTTAAATCATCAGGGCCATAGTTAGTTTATTCTGATTACTAACCATAATCCTTCAGCTGAACAGTCAGCAGCTGCAAAAACGTTACAGTGTTACACAGATGCAGCAAATATCAAATTATTAAAGCAGAACTAAGTGACTTGAGCGATAGAGCGCCCCCTGCAGCTCAGACAACTGACCCAAAAGATTTTATTTTTCCTCTTTTAAAAAAAGTGGCCACGTGTGTGTGAATGGGTGAGGTTCCTCAAAGCTCTTTGAGCCTTGAAGGTGATTAAAACTATTCACCAGTTTAATTACACACAAAAACATATTAAGTTGACAAATATTTTACAAAGATGTTTAAAAAGGTAAAAAATTTCACTTAGTTCTGCTTTAAGATTGTGAAGCATTTCATAGATTTACATTTTTGTAGTTTTATTTATTTAGTTTTGTTTGTTTTTTATGTAAAACTGTGACTAGTGAACAGTGCCAAATGGATGATGACCTAGTATTAGTTGAGACAAAGTTAAAAACACATTACTCGTATTTCCTACTTGTCAAAACAAACAGTTACATCACAGATATAAAACCTGGAGCGTGTGAGTCGTACTTTTGTTTGTCGCGGCTCTTGTTGCGGTTGATGCGGTTGGCCGTGGGGATGGAGTGAACAGATGAGCTCTTTTTGGACGAGTGGGAGGAGTGAGAGGAGTGAGAGAGGCTGCAGCGCGACTGTCCAGCGTTATGGTCAAACTGCATCAGGCAGAAAATCAGATCTGACGGCACCAGCTCGAACGAGTATGGAGGGTTTGTGATCACGTACCTGCAGGAAAACACACGGCAGCATTGTACAGAGGAACTGTTCAGGTGGTTAATACATTTATATAAGACCTTTAAAATATTATGCAAAACTGACAGAGATGTTTGAGTAACCCTTTATTATTAGTTTGTCTACATCGCCAAAGCTCTGTTCCACCTTGTGATGTCATGAAGTGGTAGTTTTCAGTTAACAGGTTAACAGCCTTTTACCTTTAGTTTAGTAGAGATTGGCAATTCCAGGCCTGAAATCATCCAAATGATTCTAGTGAAGGTGCATCGAGTTTAAAAACACAGTGGAGCACTTCCTGTATTACCACGTGACATCATAAGGTGGAACAGAGTGTTTTCTGTTTGAGAGAAGAACTCAAAATGTTTAAATATCATTTGGTACATTCACCCTTCGGTACACTCACCATTTGGTACGCTCACTTTGGTACACTCACCGTTTGGTACACTGGCTCTGTGTGGTGATGTGGGCGTCTCGGAGTCGGTAGATTCCGAAGCACAGCATGTTGTACGTCTTTAGAGCTTTACAAAACAAGTCGCCATAGCAACCACCGTCCTGGAAACACGAGACAGAGTGAATCCACTGGTCCATATTCACCTGCTGCCAGTGAGACATAGATTTGAATGTCATCTGCAGGGTGACACACACATTAATCCTGCGTGCAAATGAGTGATGATGGCAAACTGTTGAGCACAGACTTTAGAAGTTTAGTGGGTAACACATGGAGGCAGCATGTAGATGAACTCAGATGGTGACAATCTCTGGGACAGTTTTGTCAGTTACAGGTGCAAAGTGAGTCAGCTCTAAGTGTATAGGTGGTGCTGGATTGTTATTTGCGTTCTGAAATTGATGGCATTTTCAATGCCCTGAACCTTGTCTTTAAAGAAAAATGCAAACTCATTGTACTTAGGTGTGGAGTTAAATCTAATGGCAGCGGAGCTGGAGGGTTTGTTAATCTGTTTACTGTTGCAAACAGGACATGAGAGTTGTTACTGCAGCTTCCGATAATGCAGTAGCAGCTCTCGTGTCCTATTTGCAACAAATGAAATTAATGAACTCATGTGCCTAGCATAAATACATTACTTTGTAAGGAATGTTCAAAATGATCAAACCTGGGCTTTATCTCTCACAGAAAGCAGGAAAAAGCATGACGGATATTTGTTTTTTTAACAAACAGAATAATCTGTATTTTTGCTAAAATAGGCTGTCGTTGGTCAATTTGTCAAGTTTTGATATTGTTTTTTTTTTTTTTTTAAATGTAACTTAACTTTCAGATAATCTTTTCTGATCATTTATATAATCACTAATACCATAATTTACTTCATTGAGCAAACTAAGGCAAAAGTATATTTTCTTCCTTTTTATCTCATTAAGTGTCTATTCCTTTACCTAAATAAATAATAGAGTTTGGTCTGTGCTATGTAAGTCCACTGTCTCACCCCTAGATCAGCGAACGGCCCGTCATACAGGGCGAGTTGGGCCACTCTGCACCTGTCCCTGTTGGCCAGCGTTTGGGGGGTGCTGTACCCCCCTCTCAGAGCGTTCTCTTCAGCCAAAAGTCCCTCGAGCTCCGGGGTTGCTCCTCCGGTCACCAGGGTCCGGATCAGAGTCAGGATGTTGTCGTTGAAGTAAGTCTGAGTGCGGAGAAAGGGGAAATATAAGCTCTGCTAATTTTTTTTTTTTAAGCTCGGGATTTAACAGCAAACTGTACAAGATTTACTATGTATACTTGTATACAATTATGACACACACTTCAACTGTAATTTTGTCAGTTAAACCAAACTGTTTAGTCTCCAACAAGTAAAACAAAACTGTACGAGATTTACTATCATACTTCATATTGTACTAATTCTATATTTTAAAAAATAACATCTTTTTAATTATTCGACGCACATTCTATCAACCACTTAGCAACTCAGCTAGTCCGGGTTTTTTACAGGGCTATTTTTCCCTATAGCGCTTAGCATTAGCTCACAAAAATCACAAATTATGAATAGTCCAGAGGGTGTCGGCTGGCGTCATGCCTATGAATGTGCTTTAAACCAAGAGTTACTCATGTAACTACAGTTCTATGAAGTCCGGATGTGCTTTTTCAGCAGTGCCTCCCAGTGCTCAGAGTGAATGAAACAGATCTGGTTTGAACCTGTTTGAGCACAAACCAGATCCTTATACAAACTGGTTCTACCAAAAGTTGCTAATGCCAATACATCTAAACTTACAGCGCTCATTAGCGAGTCAAGGACGCTAACAGCAAACGCCGTCCCACAGGCGAAGGGCTGTGTGAGGTACAGCTCTGTGTCGGGGTCGTCATCATCATCCTGGTCCAAAAACTGTACATTTGAGTCGTTCACTGGAAAACAGAAAGAAACAGATTTATTTTTGTTTGATTTTAGAATGAAGAGTGGAAAAGACAGTGGCCAAGCAGCAAAACTGAAAGAAACAAAGATGAACAGAGAAGGCGGAGGTGAGAAGTGCAGGAGGAACAGCAGAGTTAGCACTAGAGCTTTGTTACATCACAAAATACTACTGAACTTGAATAATAATAATGTGAAACAACTTAAACATCGACTTAAACTACAAAATAAATGACCTCAGTGTCTGAAGACATCGATGCATTTTTATAAAGTTATATTTACCGCACATATTTGAATTTTTTTTTCTTCTTTTAATCAAATAACATGTATAACCCAGAATGTTCCAGCTGTTTCCCAGTGCACACTCCACACCTCATGACTCTGTGCTCTGACTCCATGCATTCTGTCCAGAGCCTCAGATCTCCACTGTTTTATGACCAGAGCTTTTGTGGATTCCAATTACTTTTATTTATACGTCCAAACCCAAGATTAAAAGCCTACAGTCTCTCCTTTTCAACCATTGTTTTACTTGGATCGGCCTAAAAATGCAGAATTCAACAGTAGCTTGAAGGACGTCAGAATGATCAGAGGAGATGAGAGGAACTGGGACTGATCCAATACAAGATTTCACAACTTCAACCATGGAAAATAAAAGACACATTTGGCTTTGAGAAGCTGCAAACTGAACAAGACGATTTGAAAAGAAAAGTTTAAAAGCGCGTTGGTGTTGACGATTGTGCAAACAAGTTGAGTTCATAATAGTCTTACCCAGTTCAGTTATCATTTGAATGCTGGTGCCACTGCTCTTATCAGGACTGAATGAAATCACAGGCAGCTTTTTGCCTTGTTTTGCTAAAGGCGCTGGACAAGTGTTCAGGAGAAATGGGTCAATAACAAGAACGAACAAACAGACAAACAAACAAACAAACAAACAGGGGTTAAGGCTCTTTCACTCCAAAGATGTGGGAAGTGGTTTTTCAAAATGCCCCTTTGTTCTCTCATCTGCAGAGCACATTCCAACAGAACAAGTATCATTCTGGTTTCTACAGAAACAAAACTAAAACTTTACTTCCACAGTCATGAAAAGGCTGTATACTGAATGCTGAACTTGATCCAACAATGGTAAAATATATACTTCTTTCAAACTATATGATGTAATTTTCAACACAAAATAAAAACTGTAATATTACCCTGATTCTCTTGGACTAGTCCTGAGAAACATCAAGACCATGTTACAACTGTTCAGAAAAAGTCACATTTTGTCCAATTTATGTGATGTGTGTTTTTCAGTATCAAAACTTGCTTAAGTCAGTATCTACTTAGTATCTGCTAATTTTGAAAAACACAAAAAAGGTTTATTCTCATAAATATGATTTGAATTTTGTCTTTGAGGCTTTAGGAGTGAACATGCCCTTTACATTATATTTACTATAGTCCAACAAGCATCTTTAGTATTTAAAAACATACTGTAGCAGTAGCAGTAGCAGTAGTAGTAGTAGTAGCATAGTAGTAATAGTGGTTGTAGTATTTACCTAGCTCAGTGATAATGGGGATATTGGCTCCTGTTGTGACTGAAGTCTGTCTGACTAAACCGTGGACCGGACTGTTCTCTGGAGAGGAGCGGTCCATCCCAGGAGGAGTGAAGCCTGAAGGGGCAAAAATAACCAAAAGCAAACACAAACATTATGACTCATGCCAGTGCCTGTTTAAAAAACACTAGTGATATCTGCAACTTTAAGACTTTTCATTTTCAAATTTAATAGTAATGCCTTAATCTTCTACAGCACTTTTCCAGACGCTCAGCAAAGCTTCAAAATCCATTCTCCTTCACTCCAAACTCGGTGGTGGTAAACTACTATTGTAGCCACAGCTGCCCAGGGACAGACTGACAGAAGCAAGACTGCTACCTGCACCATCGCCCCTCCCACCACCACCAACACACACCACATTGACATAGGCACTGTGGGTGAAGGTGGTGTGGTCAGTGGGGCTGATGGCGCAGAATGGCAGCCTCACTTCTGTCAGTTTGCAGATCATGATCAGATTTGTGGTTTGCCTGTGACCAGAGCCTTTGAGTGTTTAAAAAGTCTGACTCTAAGTTATATTGGGAGCCATCCTTGAGAATTCACCTGCAGCAGTCTGGAGAGTCTGAGTCATATCGTGAGCTGTACCTTGAGAGTTCGCCTGCAGGAGTCCGATGCTGTCGTCGAACTGCATGGACTTGATGTTGAGCGAGGCCAGGATGCACTCTTTGTCCTGCAGAGACGCATCGTCGATGTTGTTCTGATTGGCCGACAGGATCACACACATGTCACACAGGTTTATATTCACTGCTCTGAGGTCGGCGCGGCTCAGCGGGGTGCCCTGACGAAAGAGGGGAGGAAAGAGGAAGAAGGAAGGTAAGAGAGGAGAGAGAGATGAGGGACAAAGAAGAGAGCGAAGAAGACGAGGAAGACAGAGGAGAGAGGGAGAGAGAATATGGAAGGAGGGAGTGAGGAAAGAAAGGAGAGGGGGGAGAGAAATAGAAGAGAGAAAGACGAGGAAGAGAGAAAGGAGAAAGCGAAGAAAGAAAGTGAAGAGAGACAAGCAAGAGACAGAAGTGAAAAAGAAAATTTAAACATCATGACGACAAAGAACATTTTTTGTTCAAATACTTTTAATTTCACTTTTTAAAATCTGAAACCAAGAACCCTGTAGTAAAAGCACCTGGACCCTTAGGTGGGGAAACACTGCTGTAAAATATATCAAGCAAAGCAATAACATGTAGAGACCAGAAAAGTTACATGGCTCACCTTTAATCGCCATGGCATTGGTCCCATTGTTTTGAATAGACTTGTACCTTGTTAAAGCCATTACAACATGTACCATTATTTAAAATGTATCTGCAGTACTCAGAGCAGTAGTGTATCCCACCTCCCTGTGTAGATGTCCCAGAGACCCCACAAAGACGATGTGCTTGAGCTTGTACTTTTGTGTATATGCTGTACTTGTGTGTATATGCAGTACCTTTGTGTATATGCAGTACTTGTATATGCAGTACTCACAGGCAGGATGGAGACTTTGGGGAAGTTGTGTAGTGTATCCCACTCTCTGCGGAAATATTCCAGAGACCCCACAAAGACGATGTGCTTGAGCTCGTGGTAGTGGAAGTTACTCGCTCTCAGCGGCATCACAAAGTTCCTCACTCCGATCAGAGCCGACTTTGCATCTCCGAAAATACACACAACCACATGACCGCTCAGAACCGTCATGGCCGCCTCGCTACGGGTCTGACGAGGGAGAGACATCAATGTCAAACTTTCAACATTTTAACACATTTTAATAATATAATTCATTTTTACTCATAATGAGGTTTGAGTGTAAACCATGACAGGGCAGGTTTGGACAGCGCACTGCACACAAACTGGAGAAAGTGTGCACTCAGTGTAATGACACAGGAGCCACCAAGGCTGGAAACTGAACTGAAAGGAACATGGAAGAAGGAGGCAGCACATAACAATCATACACAGTGGCTGGTGGCTCTGAGAGAAGACCACAGCAACCTCCCTAAACAGAATCCAGTCACCATCACAGTGGCAGACATCCAGGAATGAGTCTCAGGTATGAAAAACTGGATTGAACCAGGTCCTGAGTTCATGCAGGGTGTTGCTGATGCTCCACTGTGTGAATGCACAGCCAATAAAACAAAGACTATACAGTCCTTTAACCGGGGTCAGGTCACATTCGAGTTGAACTTTATTCTGCCTCCACAGTTTAAGACACTTTTACAAACATGAAACTGTAAAAAAGTGAGACATTTATAAATAAAAATAATAAAGAGACTGACCAGAATGACCTTCTCGATGTCTTTAGACGGACACCAGTGGAACATTCCGGTGGAGTCGTACTTTTTCACATTTTCGTCCATGCTCTCAATCGGCTCAGTCCCGGGAATCAGCAGAGGATCATGTCTGAAAATACAACATAAACATACAAAATACAACATAAACATACAAAAGTTTATGAATGTAATATTTATATTGCGTTCGCCCATGTGTCTTCTAGGGCTGGATAATTAAAGATGTGACTTTCATCCCTCTCTCTTCTCCCTCCCTTAGTCCTCCTCTCTTTCCCTCTCCTCCCTTTCGTTTTCCACCTTTCCCTCTCTCCCTGTTCTCACCATTTGTCTCTCTCTCTCCTTTCTTTCTCTTTTCTCATTCCCTTCCTCTCCCTGCATGATGCCCTCCTTTCTCTCTCCACCCTTCCCTTTGTTTTCCTTATTTCCTCTCTGTCCCTCTACAGCAGGATACTAACTGTCATCTGACCAAACTGCTGGAAATTTGTTTAAATACCACATATTTCCAGCTTAGAGAGAACTTCTACGGGCCTCATTTCCAAGCACTCCACCCACACACTGGTATCGATATGAGGATGACAACTGGACTAAAATTAAAATTCAAGATCTGGAACCTTTTACTGCACATATTAATGCTGTGGATCCAAACATTAGGTTCACTCCGGAAGAGGCCAAGAAGAAAAAACTGGCCTTCTTAAATTGCGCAGTAACAATATGAGAGGATCAGTGTCTCCAAATAGAAGTCTTCAGGAAGCCCACACACACTGACCAATACCTGCTGTTTGATTCACACCATCCACTACAGGACAAACTGGGAGTGATCCGGACACTACAACGCAGAGCTCAAGTGGTGCCCACAGACACAGAGGGAAAAGTGAAGGAGGAACAACGTGGAATACTCAAAATGGGCCTTCAATAGATCTAAAAGAGCTAAAAAAAACAGGACAACAGGGAATCTGAACCTAGAATGAAAGACGTAACTCTTCCTTACATAGCTGGTGTGTCTGAAACGGTTCAGAGAATTTTCAGACAGTTTGAAATTCCAGTCTATTTCAAACCTACAAACACTTTAAGACAGAAACTGGTTCACCCAAAGGACAAAACCCCAAGCCATAGACAAAGTAATGTGGTCTACTCCATCCAGTGTAGTGAAGAGTGCAGAGAGCGTTACACTGGAGAAACTAAACAGCCAGTCCATAAGAGAATGTACCAACACTGTCGAGAGAGCTCCTCTGGATCTGGATCTGCTGTAATCTTCATCTCAAAGACAATAACCACTACTTTGAAGATAGTGAGGTTCAGATCTTTGCCAGAGAAAAGAAATGGTTTGAGAGAAGAGTTAAAAAAGCTATTTTTGCTAGGCAAGACAATCCATCCTTGAACAGGAATGAGAGCCTCAGATGTCACCTGCCCCCCTGCTATAACTCCATCCTCAGACCCAAAGCAAACAAAGGGAACAAAGAGAACAATATACATATCCAAGACCATTAAGGCTTGAATGTAGGCCCATTAGGCTGAAACTGTAAACAATAGCCGTTTGCAGTTTCAGTGTAGTTAGTTCCTCCCTTCAAACAGATATAAGGCAGTGTCCACCAGCAATCTGACCAGAGCTGAAGATGAGCAACCAAAAGTCTTCACTCCTATAACTTTTTGTTCAATGACAGATTTACCTTTGGCTTTTACTATGGATCAGACCTGGGCGACTGAGGGATTACACAGGCCTCTCCCTCTACTCCTAATTTGTTTGTAATAGTTAAATTATTTGCAAATCCAAAGTAGGCTCCATTAGTGAAGGATGCAGATGAGTGTCTATGTTAAAGTCTTTAGCTGGTTTTGGCTAAAGCTGCTCTGACTTTAGCCTGTGCTTCTTCAGTTTGATGAAAACATTCTTGAGCTACATAACAGCGTTTAGTGGTTTATACCTCAGCTAAATATTTCATCTGTCACTTTCCTCCACCTGAGAGCATGGAGCTGTGTCAGGACGGCTAATGCTAGCTGTCACCATGACGACAGTTAGCGGTGCAGTGGAGAAAAGTGTGTGTCACCAAGCGGCTGCTGCTGTGCCTGTGTGTGATAGGTCTTAGGGCCCGTCACATGAGACTGTCAGATCACATTATGATCCATATGACACTTATTCTACTGTACTCAACATATATATAAATATATAGTGTGTATATATATAAATCTATATCATTTGAACTATTAACCCAGAATGTTCTTTTAAGTGACAATTTGAACGTTTTTGTTATGATCTAATAAAGTCATACAAATGCTTTCATTTGTATTGCACTTTATGAGCTCAATAAACCTCTCAAAGCTCTACACTTTACTCCATGTGCTAAACTGCTCCTGTAGCCACAGCTGCCCTGGGGCAGACTCACTGAAGCAAGACTGCCAATCTGTGCCATCTGCCCCCAGCCACTCACTCACACACACACCACGTTCTTACCAACAGCAACAGCATGCACTGGTCTGAACTGATCCTAGGTACCGTAAATTTCGGACTACAAAGCGCACCTCAATATAAGCCGCACCAGCTAAATTTGAAAAGAAAATCAATTTTGTCCATATATAAGCCGCACCTGAATATAAGCCGCAGGTTTTCATATTGTAACGAGATATTTACACAGAAAGACTACCGTCCACGCTTTTTTTAAAAACTGTGCCTGAAAATTGGCACCAACACGACATCAACACGGGATGAACACATCTGCAGGTTTAGAAAATAAAGCTGCACCAACACGGAAAATCTGCTTTTATTTCCTCTGAAAACTTTTGTCGTCTTTTTACATTGACCAAGTTGGATTCATTGATGCCGAGCTCACGTGCAGTGGCTCTATTTCAGGGGTCGGCAACCCGCGGCTCCGGAGCTGCATGCGCTTCTTTCAGCCTTATACTGCGGCTCTGCGTGGCTTGGGAAAATAAATTTTAAGTATTTAATTGAAGTGTATTTTATTTCTGTTAGCTCTTTTTTATTGTAGTTTAAATTGGAAGATTATTATGATCTTAAAATAAAATTATATTTTCTTGTTTTTCGTTGCTCAAAATAAGCGTCACACTCACGGAACAATGTTCAAAACAAACACCGCTCACGTCTCACAGACACAGACACAGCTCACAGTCCTGCGTAAAGAGCCCTGATTTTCAGACGCTGTGCGCACATGGGTCAGGAGCAACTTTCGCCCGTCCCTAATGACACACTAATAAGCTCGTCCGTAGATGTATCATGAAAATCCTGCTGGAAATCGCCACAGAAATCTATTTGATGTAGTAGCAAGTATATTATCTGCTCTTGTCTCCGCGATGACGTTTCACGTATAACACATCAGACACGACGCACAAAAGTAGAGCCACAAGTGAGTGAAAATGAGCCAAAACAAAAGTCTTTGGAGAGCTTTTAACAAAGGGGAAAAGGACAACTGAGGAGCCAGAAGAGGAGACTACGACCTCCAAGAAAAAGAAAGATAAATTTAACAGACAACACCTACTTAAAATCTAGGTTTGTCGCTACAGGTGACTCACGTGCAGAGTCCGCTCTGCGTAACATGCGGGAAAAGCAAATGAGGCAAAGAAACCTTCAAAACTGCTTTGGCACATGGAGAATAAGCACCTGGGATTAAATGATACGCCTTTAGAGGTTTTTTTTTGTTTTTTTTAAAGAAACTGCGGAGCAGAGTAGACATAATCACATAATCAGCGCAGGGCTCACACTGATGCAGCGGTTTGGTGAGTTGTATTTTTTATGCACTTAAGTTATTTTTGCCATATTTATCTGCCACGTGTAGAAGGCTTGTCCGTGAAAATAAAACCTACATTATTCTGTTACATTATTATTATTATACACAGTGTTATCTTCATTTTAGATGTCAAAAATTATTTGCGGCTCCCAGTGTTTTATTTTACGTGGAAAGTGGGTCCAAATGGCTCTTTGCATGTTAAAGGCCGACCCCTGCTCTATTTCCTTCTTTATCTTAAAAACTGCATCATATCCATTTCATGATGCGCAAAATGATCGTTCAAAATCAAAACTAGTGAATTCTTCAGAGCAGAATCTTTCCCCACGTCTGTCTCACTTTTACGTTTACAGCTAGAGAGCGCCCCCCAGGGGCCGTTATCCAGTAAAATTCCATAAATAAGCCGCACTGCTGTATAGGCCGCAGGGTTCAAAGGGTGGAAAAAAAGTAGCGGCTTATAGTCCAAAATTTACGGTAGTTAATTTTCTGAGTGAAGGTTGAACGCTACAAACCATCAGTCAATATTTCAAGTCCCTGATATCCCTGTTTATAGATTCTACTGTTTTGCCTAATGGCACAATAACAGTAGGAATATGCATTGCCTGAAGTGGTGCTCATCAAGTTAGTAGACACACATCTGTACCACTAAAGTGAGCAGACATGTTAAGAAATGGTCCTGTGTTTGGGCAGTACAAATAAACTGTATCTATTGCTTGACTTGAGGTCAAAATAAGTCAGCTGTGTGCTGTTTGCATCCAATTAAAAAGCATTTTATTGTTCAATAACCAGGAAGTGTGTGTTGGCATGCTAGCTGTTGTTAGTTTTACCCTCATAGTAAAACCTCCACTTAGGACTCTGAGATGTTATGCTGGACCCAAAGCTCGACACAGGATTCAATCACACGCCTTCTCTTCAAACCACTGTCCATGATTATTTATTTAGCACAGCCTGAGGTGGGTTCTCTAAAAACATGGCTGATACCCTCTACACAGATGTTCACTCCTCTGCTTGTTCTGGTGCCGTTTCCCTCAGGCTAATTTAGGCATCTCCACCTCTACTGCGCCTCTAGTGCTACGTTTACACAAGCCGACAAAAGGCTAAAAGAGGAGGTATTTTCTACCAAAGTTCAAAAGCCTTTCTTTAAACAGGGTTATTCAGCAAAATTGACTTTTTAGAGCTTTGTCCCATATTCTAACACTGTTCCCTCATTAAAAACATGTCTGAAGAGGGTTTACATGTCATCCATGCATGTTTGAGTCATCTAGAGATCTCTCCCAGACTCTCCTGTCACTCAGACTGCACCTGGGCCAGATGGGACTCCAGTGTGGGACCGGTTTAGTTGTGGTGTGACACTTGAGAACCAGAGGCTGTGCTGTGTTTATTGAACATTAGTTGTCAAATCGCATCATACTAAATCTTTCCACCGCTTACAGAGGCATATATAGATTTCACCGACAACAGAGATGGAAGAAAACTTCAAGAATTTGCAGTAAAATATATTTGTAACTGTATTGTGGTACTGTGTTCTGAATACTGACTTCAACACTGGGCGGATGTGAGCTCTATCTCCTCAAATACAAGAGCGTTTAGGGAATTAACCTGTTTTATCTTGTCAACATGAGGCCGTGTTGTCATATTAAATAAATAGCATCTGAAGCTTTGAGACAGCTGTCAGCTAGCATTCAGTCATCTCCATAGAAATGCACTAATGTTAGCTTAGCCCTTAATGGCCATCAGCGTCCTCTCCTCTGTAATAACCTTGTATTGTCATCTGCAGTCAAACTCAAGTGGTGCTAAGCTAATGCTACGCGACAAGATAAAAGCCAGGTACTGTTTAAATGCCTTTGTAGTGTAGATATGTATAGTGAGCGGATGTTAGCGGCGAGAGAGCGCTAGCTAGAACCCAGCCTGGGGCGATCCATCCACGCGCTGTCATTACTGCCAGTCCTGTTTAAGAGCCACTCTGCCCTGTCACTGAGAGACTACAGGGATCCGGCTCCCTACACTGAGCACTCAGGAATGTAATAGTAGTAATGGTAAAAATGATGCTTCGGTTTGTACTTTTTTCACTCCATCCTCTGTGTGGTGGTAAACTGCTTCTATAGCTCCACCTGCCCTGAAACTGACTGAGACGTGGCTGCCAATCTGTGCCTTTGGCCCCTTCAACCTCCCATTCTACATCTACATAAACCATTTCAGCTAAATATATAGTACAGAAGCAGAATTGTTCCACCAGCTCCAGTTTAAACTTCAATGCAACCAAATAATGTGATGAGTTCTTTCACCAATAAAATGACATTATAACATTAATATTTCTTTCTACACATGTTCTCATCGGTGTCACTTACCTCATGATTTTGGGTGAAGAGTTTGGGGAGTTCCTCATGTTTCCGTTGCGTTGCTTTTTCTTTGGTGATAGAGCAGACTGTTGGTCGTCTTCAACTACAAAAATAATAATATTTAAGTATCAAGAATACAATTATATACAATTTTCATAGTAAAATAATGCAATTTCAAATATTACATTAATGAAAGAAAACACTGCAGACAGTGAGTTTTTGGACAGTTCACATTATGAATAGTTTAAAAAATTGAATAAAAACATTGAATATAAAAATACGTTTTATTCACACAAACACACCACACTGTAGTAATTTTACTTGTTTGACCAACAGTTCATATTTAATATTCTTTTGTTGTCCTTCATAAACTGATTTGTTATTTTCTAATTTATACATTTTTAACTAACAAAATTTTAGTTAGATTAGATTTACTCATGTTTAGATCTAGTTCACTCATGTTTTGTATGTGCCAAAACATGCAATACATTCATATTAGTATTTGGGAAGGGTCAAAGGGCTTCACTATTAGCAACATAAAATGTAGCATATTTAGCATAGCATCACATGTTTGGCTCTCCTTAGACTTTTAACACTAGCCAATCAACCAAATGCTAAACCAGAGTAGATTTATTTTTTACTTGTAAAATTTAAATTGAAATAGGCTTAAAAGAATGTACTTTATAGTAATTCATATTAACAGAAATAATTAAAGGTCTGTGAAACATTCACACAGTATTTGATTATTACATTTGATTAAAAATGATTGTTAAATAGCTGAGTTTACACTCTCAGTCTACATCACTCTACATAAAAACAAAACAAAAAACAAAACAAAAACAATACTTTTTACAAATTATATATATATATATATATATATATATATATATATATATATATACACACACACACACACACACACACACTCACGCACATATACATGCATGCATATATTGCCTGTGAAGAAAAACCTTTTTTGATACTTTTTTGCACATCACTCTCCAGGGCATTTACAACTAGAATCAAGGACGTATTATTAAAATACTTTGATAATGAGAAATAATATAGAAATAATATTATGAAGTTTAAAGGGAGTACCACAAGGTTGTGCTTTAGGACCATTAGTGTTAGTGAGTTCATTCAGTGTTAGAGGTTAAACTTTCCGGAGTCTTCCAAAACGGCCTATTATTTAGTATGCAGTCCCTTACACTGCCTCTGGGCGGCGTTACTCGGGTGGTATCTGTATTTGACGGGCAGGCTCTGAGCTCTCTGGAGCCTCTTGCCATCCGCTGATTGAGCCATGTGGCGTTTTCGGGGTGGGGGCAGCAGACTCCCCTTTCGGTTATTCACCAGTGGGACTAGCCCTGGTCCACTCTGCTGCCCCCTACTGGGCTCCAGGACGTGGTTCAGGTGATTGTACTGGAGCAGAGGAGGACCACCAGGGGCTGGAGAGAGGTCATTTAAACTCAGAATGACATTTATAAAGGTCAACTATTTCTATAAACCGCTATTTTAAAATTACAATTATATGTTTTATTAATTTATTTATTGTATTATTATTTCACTTTCTGGTGGAGGGTCCATCACTTGCTTGACCTTGAGATGCTATTGCTTTGCCTAGAATGTTTCACAGTTCAACATTAATCTTCTTCATCTCCAGAGACGAGAAAGTAGTGACACCAGTTGGCTGTAAAAACCTGTCGTGGGTTGTTTATCTTTTGCTCTATTTCATCAGTTTTGGTCAATTTTAAAACTGACTTTTTTGCACCCTCTGGTGGTTGTTCAAGAAAATACAGTCTTGACATTAGAAACGTTTTGAAGTGACAGATACAGAAATGAGCCTGAAGAATTGCTGTTTTGGTATTTTAATAAGAACAAGTACAACTGAATAAATGTAAGATAGATATGTTTAATGCCATACGCTGGAGTATTCCGGGCAAAGCATTAACATCTCCATGGAGACAAGCAGGTTGCCCCACACACACCTGAAACATTTAGCAGGAGCTTTAAGTCATTTATTGAAGAGGTTATAAAATAAGCTAATACAATAATAATATTGAAACAGTTTGGTTCCATATGTAAATGTTTTATTCAACAGTTTCAGTATGGAAGCTCAGAAGGGTCAAACCTAATCTGCTGACAGAGGAGGGTCAAACATGACGCTAACATTAGTTTTTTCGTGACACATATTGCTGTCCATTGTCCCATTATAATAACACCAAACTTAACCTACTTCACAGACCTGTCCCTTTAAACTGAGGACGTGCATTGTCTGAGCTTTAATCTACAGTGACATAAAAGCCCCGCATTACACCTTTAATAAAACATATTAGCATTACCTGCACATTCTCTGGGCTAATTCCATGTGGCACAGAAACGTTAATATTTGAATAATGAATGTTCCTCATTTCTATTAAAGACCACTTAAGCACGTGCTGCAGGTCCAGTGAAAAGCTGGGTGTGACACCCGCCTCCATATTTATAATAGAAATAAATGAGTTAGTACGACTCCAGGTTTTCAGAGTCTATTGTTATGTCACAGGAACAAGAATGTGACAGCACACATTAGCCAGCACCAGCAGCACCGAGACGGCGCCATTTTGAGATCGAGATCTGTGAACTGTAAAAATACACAATATTTTTCTCCCTTTGTTTTGCAGAAAATGATCTTTTTTTTTTTTACTATGGTTTAATTAGGATAATAAGTTTCAAGTAATTTCCATTTAAACTTTACTCCAAAAAGTAGAACTCATGTAAAGAGCTGATTTATGTGGCTCTTTTTGTCTCAACTTTATGTTATTCTTCTGAAAGTTTCATTTCACAAATCAGTTTCATAACATTTTAAAAACAGTGAGATCCTCCATTTTCTTTCACTGCTGTTTGTTGAAGGTGTTCAGAATCGTGTATAATCGTTAAATCATGGTGTTTTATTCTCACAATAATCGTCACTTTAAAATATGACACTGTGACATTCAGAGCCACAACTCAGACCCAGTCGCAGCCACATTTATCACGTTAAATCTAGCTGCCTTTAGTGACATCTGAAACCCAGCTATTTAAAGGGCCCATATTACACTACACACTGACAAACTCCAAACAGTCAAAGTGAATGAAATGCACTTACTTGATTTGATGTATCCGTTATAACTGTTTTTAGCTGAGGGAGAAACAGACAGGTTAGAACAGAACCAAAGCATTAATAGAGTAAATATGACAGTGTGTTTAAGGCACTTTGATGCGACATGGACTGAAGTGAGACAAGCAAAAGTGCGACAGATTCTAGAGGCTGTTAGTCTGACAAATGAAAGTGTCATTTTGAAGAAGTGATTTTGAATTTAGTTGATTGTTTACAGGTTAAAAAGTAAAGTGCTTCTTTCTACTGGAACATAGAAACACAAAATAAATCATAATTTTGTAACTTTTTAAAATTTGCTGCGATTATTTATTTATATTTTTGCATTCTCATCCTCAGATTGTAATCCCTGTGTAATCCCTTTTCGCAAGGTACAAATTAATTTAAAAGTGCTAGTTGTATTAAGTTATAATTTGGTGCACAGTAAAAAAAAAAAGAAAAGATAATATGATAATAATAAAATAAAAACATCTGCTCCAAAACCTTGAGTCTAGTCTTGAATGTGTGTCGTCCTTCAGCAGATTTGTTCAAATTTACAAGATAAAATTTTAAAAAATGTTCATATCTTTCATAAAAGAAAAACATTTAATGTTAAGAACAGCTCACAAATTCATATTATTACTTATTTCATCTCATTGTAATAAAGATCATAGATGCTGAGGCTCTCCACTGACAACACCCTGTTCAAACTGGCCCTGGGACTGTAATGCTCCAGAAGAGTCAGGGGCCAAGTGGGCTGCACATGCCCCACAAACGGAGCTCTGTACTGGGGTAAAGCGAGCGAGCATGTCCTGGTGACTCACAACTGTCACAGCCAGTACAATAACAGCCAGTCTCTACGAAAATGAAACGCAAACATAATTTCTGTGTCAGAGAGAATAAGGACAAAGAACCAAAAGGTAAGAGACAAGAAGCGGGTTGAGAAGACCCAAGGGAGGAGCCAGAATGCCCGGGGGAGGAGCCAGAGCACCCAGGGAGGAGTCAGAATGCCCGGGGAAAGGGTGAGAACATCTGGAGGAGGAGTGCGAACGCCAGGGGAGAGTAAGAACGTCTAGGGGATTTGAACAAAATATTGGGCTAAAAATATGACAGAATCTAATATTTTGAGGCAAATTGCATAAAGATTTACACACCGTTTCTGTCTTATGCAACATGTCAGCTCCATCCTGCTCTTAGCGTCAATAAAAACTGTATTTAGACCGAGATCTAAGCTCTTTTAGTCAAACCCAAAGTAGTGTTTTCCTATAGAGGTACATGGGGCAGGGAGGAGCTGCTTTGGTGCCATTTCATGTGGGTTAAACGAGCGCGACAAATCAAAACATGAAATGATGGTTGCTATGATAGTCGCGGTTGAAATGCCAAATGTGAAACTGGGCTCCAAATTGGCCCCTGCAACTGCCAGCTTCGACGGGCTTCATTTGGAGCCAAACGGTGCGGGTGACGTCACACTCCCTCAGTCCTCTTCTTTATGCAGTCTGTGATCACGATCTCTTTATCTCTTCTTGCTTTTTTATTAACTGCCCAGTCTTACACACAGCCATATTGTTAGAAGTCCATTATTTGGTACCATTCACATAACTCGCCTCAACAGAGTGTTCTCCTTTTGTACAATGTCATGCTCCCAGCTCCTAAAGGTCAGGCCTGTCCTCAGATTTGAAAAGCTGCATATTTCCTGTGGGGTTTTACATAGTTTTAAGTAGATTCAGTGTAGCTGCAGGAGGCATGTAGGTCAGCTGTGTGTCTGATTGTCAAGAGAAGCCTTTTACTAATCAATAATTCTTAATAAACATAGAAAGTGTAGGTGTAAGTGGTGGGTTAGTAGCAGATTTATTCAAGCCAAACATTAAAATACCAAGAGCATGCATCAGACAGAACCTAGAATCACATCCAAAAGTCCACATGTATATATAAGCCACGACAGGTATATTAACCACAGACATCACCACAGCAGCTAATGCCACAAGCTGACGGCTGGAGACAGGACACTGAGGCAGAGGTCGAAGGTCAAAGGTATGGCAGATCAGGTGACCACTTACGGGCCGAGCTAACAGAGACAGCGGAGAGCGGGACGTCCGAGCTACTACGGTGACTAAGAGACATGCACCCTGAACCAAAGCAACAGGCCAGGCGTTCAGTCGGGGAGGCGGCCATCTTAGCTACAGGTGCGTTGGGGACGACAAACAACAGGTTAATTAATCATGAAGACGTCGGTTTCACTCTCTTATGGGACCGTCTCATTCGATCCCATCACATAAACACTATTCGAAGTACATTTTCTTAAAGAGAAAACATCCAAAATTGCTCGTCCAAATGAATTCTTGTGCCTTGTTTTGGTAAATCTGGCATATTCACAAGTTCCAGGAGACATTTTGTTTTAAATAGTTAATCTCTGCATAAACGGTCATAATTTTAAATAAATATGAGACTATTCTGTTTAAAGGCCCATATTACACT
This sequence comes from Periophthalmus magnuspinnatus, assembly GCF_009829125.3. Classification (NCBI taxonomy): domain Eukaryota; kingdom Metazoa; phylum Chordata; class Actinopteri; order Gobiiformes; family Gobiidae; genus Periophthalmus; species Periophthalmus magnuspinnatus. The sequence goes on from NC_047144.1 coordinate 18,315,222, forward strand.
ATTCTCTGTTCTAATGTTGTTTCTTCATCACAAACAGATCTGGAGTTGTGTTTTGTTTCATTCACACATGTTTCTTAACTTGAAAACTACCACTTCATGACATCACAAGGTGGAACAGAGCATTTTGAGCTTTGGAGATGCAGACAGACTAATAATAAAGTGTTACTCAAACATGTGTGAATCAAACAAAACATAACTCCAGGTCTGTTTTTGAGGAGGTAACAATCTAATAGACAGGACTGTATTTATATGCATAGACAGGTAGATTTACATAACCACAGCCTGATCACAGTCTATATAAAAACTTGTATTTCCTTGTATAATTCTTCTCTTTTGGGGTATTTCTCTTGTGTGTAGTACTATTCAAATTAATACTCCTCTTCATTTCTACTGTTTTTGTAAGGTCTGCACTGACATCTGGTGGTGAAGTTGGGTGTGACAGTCTAATACATGAATGAAAGTGCTATTGTGTTTTCCACCTCATCCCAGTTCATTCAATCGTTAGCATGCTAGGAGGTTTTTTGTAATATTTTTTCATATAACATCCAAGTGTTTTTGTTTTTCGTGCAAATGAACAGAGGTCCTCAGGCTTCAAACATGCAACATCACTGCATTCACTACAGGCTACTTCAGGGTCAGGCTGCGGTCAGGAAATGTTCATGTTACTCACAATAAACCACTAAAATATAAACAGAGTCCACAGCAGCAGGAGGGAACACACAGAAGTATACAGACGCTCACCAGCAGGTACATCACTTCAACATGTACTTCAACATGTACTTCTACATATACACGAGCAGGTACATAACTTTAACATGTACTTCAACACGTACTTCTATATATACTTCTATGTATACATGAGCAGTCATAAACACACAGCTTCTCATTGTATTCTATATTTTTACTACATTATAAACACACAGAAGACATCAAATATATGAACCAAGAAATATCCTATTATGTAGTAGACCAAAAAGGTAAATAACTCTACTGAATCCTAGATATTTTAAGCAAAAGTAAGTGGTAAGCAAGTAAAGGGCAGAAACTTTGAGGATTTGAATGGAAAAAAGAAAATAGTCTTTTTTTACTACATAATTCCCTATTTCTTGCTTCATAAATCTGATGTCTTCTGTGTGAATATAAAATGTAGAAAGTAGTAAAAATAAACAAAAAAACATTGACTGAGGCTGTGTCCAAACTTTGGTTGTGTTGATTTGCAAATCATTTTGGGCCGTGGGTGAAAATAAGGGACTTTCAATGAACATTTTTAGAAATGACTAATTTGAATTATGACATTCAATTAACATCTAAACATGTTGATTTAATGTCAGAAATATATTTATTTTAAATGTTAATATATCTAAACATTTAAAAATGAGTATAATATTTATTACATTAAATTAACATGCTGATACATCTAAACATTTAAAAGATAAATACATATTTAAAGGGGCACTATGTAACTTTTCTGATGAGGAGTCTACCACCTGCTCATCTCCATGGAAATGTTATTGCTTTGCCTGGAATCTTCCACAGTATGGCATTAAACTTCTCTAGGTCACACCCAGGCCAAGTTACATGTCAGATCTGTGGAGAGGTGCGCTTGCTTGTTCTTCATGTTTTTCATGGTGTTTTTGAGCAATAACAACACCTATAACTGAATAAATCCAAGCTAGATAAGTTTAATGCCAAACTGTTGAGCATTCACGGCAAAGTAATTACATCTCCACAGAGGCAAGCAGGTGGCGGACGTCCACAAAAAGTTCAAAAGTTTAAATAGTGTAACTTTAAATGACTACACAACAAAATATGACTAAATATAAAAACAAACATACTTTTCTTGCATCCACATTTCTTGATGCGTTTTGGGTCAGTGATGTCATCGTGACAGGCTTTACAATAGAACAGAGCCCTGAGGAGAATATACATAAAACATATTAAATATAGTATATAACTATACTATATAAATATACACAAGTACTTGACCTGTTTATATCACATACACTTCATATAACATTACTGATACAACCTGAATGCTCTTAAAGACACGTTTACAATAGAACAGAGCCCTGAGGAGAATAATAATACATATTACATATACTTATATACATAAATACTTAAACTGTTTATATCACATACACTTTATATAACACTACTGATACATCCTGACTGCTCTTAAAGACACGTTTACAATAGAACAGAGCCCTGAGGAGAATATACATGATTATCACATGTGCTTTATATAAAACTATGGCTTCTTCCAGATTTGCTGCATATTTAAAATCATCTTTACCTTTTCACTTCTTTGGCGTCGCTGGCGATGAAGAATCCCAGTGTCCCCTCTGTCATTTTCACGTGGTTCCCCGGGTTGATCAAAGTGCTTCAGATATTCAAAAACAGAATATGAGCCATATGAGCATTACACGGTCGACAATGAGAATTAGAGTTCACTTTAATAATAATAAAGCCTTGGATTAGTTCAGCATATTGTAAGACTCAAACGCCACATTCTACAAAAGGTTTAGGCGTATAATGGGTATCTAACCTCAGACCTGTGGGTTGGAGGGTGAGTGCTCTACCACTGAGTCAATGCCACATGTTTTGTTTGTCTGTTGTGTCTTGTATTTAAATAAAGATTGACTGAATGGAGGTGCCGTACCTGCTCTCTCTCTGGTCAGACTTGTACTCGATGGCGATGAGCAGCAGCTTCAGCTTCACATAACACAACCTGAGAAGGGAAAAGAAAAAAACATTTGGTAGATTCTCATTATAAAACAATATCGTAACATGTGTCTTCCATAGCGAGATAGTATTAAGCTACTGCAAGACAACAAGACAGTATTTAACCACTGTGAGATAAAGTAAAGTTACTAGTCCAATCCAAAATAACATTACACCAACTATATTCTTTCATGTAAAATACTCAAACAGATCCTCACTCGCAGATGACGGGGAAGGACAGTCCCACAAAGGCACTGGACAGATACTCCGTGTACATCTCATTGGACACGCCCTCCAGGTAGTACTTCTGCCAGGTGTCCTCCTCGATCTGAAGAAGCACACAGATGTAACTCTGGCCTGATGTGTACGATCTAATCCAGAGAAGGTTATTTATTTGTATAAATACTGTGTGTGGAACAGTCCAGACCTTGATGAAGGACCTCATGGAGAAGAGGTTGGCCAACATGGTGGACAGGCCCTGAGCCAAACAGCTCTGAGCGATGAACCCGAGCTTCAGCTCAGCCAGGCAGATGGCGTCGTCCCCCTCTTTCCAGGTCCAGCTCGGGATGTTCAGCAGGTGCGCCTACAGGGGGCACAAGAGAGCAAAGGTGGAGTAATAAATATTTTAGATAATATTTTTGCTGCTTTCAAACTATTTCTGGGAATCTGGGAAACTCCACCTAATATTTGAGACAAGAAGAATTGAGAGTAAAGAAAGTAACAATTTGCATTTCAATAAATTAATAAATAACTTATGTAAAGGTGCACTGTGTAACTTTGCTTGGAGAGTTTCACAGTATGACATTTAACTAACCTTTAGTTCATTACAGGTGCTTTTTATGGCTCAAATACACCTTGAAAAACATTCTCACTGTGAGCAGAGTCACCTCTCCACAGATCTGACATATAACTTAGTAAAGTTAGCATCACCTGCTTGTCTCCACGGAGATATACATGTTTAATGCCATACAGTGGAACATTGTAATCAAAGCAAAAACATCTCCTTGGAGGGAAGCCAGTGGGAAAGTTCCATAGTGCACCTTTAACTTAATGTAATGTAAGTTAATAAATGATCACAGGTTCACTTCAGTCTGACCTTGTTGTGGTACTGCAGCATCTGGGTGATGATTCTGATCTTTGGGTGGTAGTTTTTTATGGAGATCACTCTGGGTCAGAAAATAAGTTTTTATTAAAAATTGAAACATGAATATGAATTACTATTATTTAGTTTCAGTTTCCAGTAAATAAAAAAACAGAGTTTTTAGTTTTGTTTTGTGATTTGCACAAATAAAAATAAAAGTTCACCTCATGATGTTGGAGGCGTCCTCAGCATCAGGGTCAGCACAGTATTTATTTGCCAAAATCAAACAGGCATCGGCCGATTCGATCTGGAAACACAAACCAAATGTTTATGGAATCTGAAACACAAATTCTCTGTACCATACAGTTAACATTTTAAAATAATAAAGCAGTAGATTATTGCGTACCTTGACGCGGGCCAGGTCGTGTGGGTTCAGGACAGAGCCCTGGTAAAACTCCACCTGAGTGAAGTGACGCTTGAACAAGGCTTCCAGCTCAAGATTAGGGGAAATACTGAGGACAAAAACATCATTTAATCTTAATCTAATCTGGTCCAAATGTGATTTACTTTAAAAAAAAAGTTAAAAAAAAAGTAAAACTGTCACAAAAACACATTCTGAAGTGTGGAACAGCTGCAGAACATTACTGAAAATCACAGACAGAGAAACCCCCAAAGCAACGATCCATTAAACCCTCTGTATAAATGAACCGTTGATTTTTAAAACAGTGGCTCTGGTCACATGCAAACACAAATCTGATCATGATTTGATGTTTAATGACAACTGATAACTCCAGAAGTCAAATGTCTGATTTCTCTCTGATAGTTCACACCTGAGCAGGTTTAGACCAGGAAAATTATGTAAAAAAAAAAAACGTAAACTAAAAATAATTATTTCTTTTCAAAATTTGTTTTCCATATCCAACATCCGATTATTGTAGTTCTGATTTTGACTGGTCGTATAAATCTACCCATTAACAGTAAGGCAGTATCTGATCATTATTGGTTGAAAAACATCCATATTGGACCAACTCAAATGGAATTCTCATCACCTCAAGTCTATGGAGGCTATAGTGATGATTGTGAAAGGTCTACTCTAAATCATGCTCTATATAAACCAGTTAAACCATTCAAGAGACAAGCGGACGAGCCTCGGACGTTTGCCCCAATCAAATGAAAGAAAACAAACAAACAAACTCACTTATGGAGAAAAACGATTTCTACATTGACATCATCCCTGTCCTTGTGTAGGAAGTCTTTGAGGAAGTTGGACACACTTTCCAGAGTAATGTGGCCACAGACGACGATGTGCCTGCAGGAGAAAAATCAGGGACACAAAAACTAGTACAAAATTATATAAAAAAAAAAACACCAAATATTTCTTTTTTCTGACCTAGAAAGATTAGATAGACAAGAATAATGGTTTATTAGACTAGTCTAGCGTAGCGTGTATGTCAATTTTGCATTGGTTGCTTGGTTTTCTCTGTTGGACTGACCACAATGTGCCTACAAGACAAACATCAGGGCATAAACTACTTAAAACCAATATAAAAACCCACATCTTGAACAAAAAAAAATGACTGAGCAAAAAATATTTTGTATTGGTTGTGTTACTGTCTTGTACAACAATATTCCTGCAAGACAAAACAAAGGGCAGCAACTACTATTAAAACATTGTCTGACCTAGAATGAAAAAAATATGATGTATAATTATGAGTATTGAGCAAAAATGTTTAATTAGTCTACACCACATGAGAGTTTTGTATTGGTTACATATTAAAATAATGTGCCTGCAAGACAAATATCAGAGCAACAAAACTAATATTAAATTGGCTTAACTAAAAACACTACAAAAAACTAAAAACAATAAAAGATTATTATCTTCTGACCTAGAATTTAAAAGAAGATTACTGAGGGGAGATGTTTAGTTAGCCCAGCATATGTGTAGGTTTTGCATGGGTTTAAGTTGCTGGATTCACTTGGATGTTCCCGCAAGACAAAAATCAGGGCAACAAATCTAATATTAATAAATGATTAGACTAGAACACTAAAAGATTTATATTTTTTCTGACCTCAATTCAAAAACAAGAGATTATTGAACGGAAATGTTTAGTTTTCCTGCATGTGAGTCGTGTGGAGCTGTATTCTCAGATTGAGAGGGTCAGAGCTGCTGCAGATTATAAACCAGGATTAGAGCAGGATTATAAATATATCAGATAATAGACTGGACAATTGAGAATGAGTTCACTGAGTTTGTACTTTGAAAAAACAGAACATTTTTTGATTTATTGTTATTTATACATTGAGACCCATCACATCAATGAACCTTTGTGCTATGGCTCACTGTTGTGTAGTTTATTAAAGGGGACGTGTTGGGCTTTTAGCATTTTTAAGATGCGTTTCCCTCATGTGCAGGTAAGCATGTATGGTCTTGCATTTGATGCTTGATTGCTCTGAAAATTTGTTTTCACCTACCCCCTATCTCCGCCCTCTGCTCTGTACTCAACACAAGTCAATTCACCTGTTTGTATTATTAAGACTATAAAAGACTATATGAATATTGTGGTTTACAATGAAAAATAATAATCTGAATTAATTAATTCACAACATAAAATACAAAAAAATCTAAATAATCTTCTGAATATCCTCCATGTTGTTGTGAAGTTTATATGCCGCCGTTTCCTTTATCCCAAACACATGTATGCTGCTGCTTCTTTTATTCAAAACACATGTATACTGTTGTTTCCTTTATCCCGAACACATGTGTAGGTCTACATAAAGTGCATTCTATAGATTCTCCTCATTTATATATTTACAACATAAACATTTATTTGTAATTTTGATCCATGTGGTTTATAATGTGTTTTATAATGTGCTTTTTTAATGGGGTTAATATGAGGTTAATGTCACATGATACAAGAGAAATTGAAGTTAGTAAAGGTCAGTCAGGTTTACCAGAACACAGATGCTGAAAGGAAAAGAAAGGGTTAAATTAAAGGGCCAGTATCGTCAAAACGGACCACAGCACCTCATGACGTCATCAGGTGGTAGGCCAGAAATGCTCCTTTGTGTTTTTAAAGTCCATACACCTTTAGAACACAATCTAAACCTACTGGAAATCATCATTTCTTCACTGAACAGTTAAACAACTTCACCATTATAATATTTACTGATTTTTGTGAGGCCTTGGGGACATTTTCCAGACACATTTTAAACACAATACAGAACAAGAACATCATGCGACATTCTCACCCAAATCGAGAATCTTTTAAAAGAGCAGCTGAATATTTAAATAAAAACAATAATGATCTTACCTCCTTCGCCGTTTCACCTTGACCTCCATATTCACACATTAGCGCACATTAGCATTAGCGCACATTAGCATCACCAGTGCCCAAAGAATGAATGAGCTCACCCATAAATCATTACTTATGTCATTTTTTTGGTTAAAATTTAATTAAGAAAAGCTGATTTTAAACGAGATTAGTTTCCTCTACGAACCAGCGCCAGCAGTGAACCCACAACACGAACACAAACCAGCCAAAGCAGAGCCGTTCCATTTCCGACGTCGAGGCAATTTTTAAAACATATTTTTCATAATCAACCATATTTTTTTAGTTTAATTTTTTTTTTTTTTTTTTTTTTGTCTATTTAACTACCAGAGCTCAAACTGGTGACTCTTTTAATTATGAATACATTTGTTCTTACTTGTTTTATTATTACTGCTGAAAAACTACTCTCTGGATCTACTTAGTACTATTTTAAAGCAACACTGTGTAACTTTGTGGAAGTGGAAGGTCACCCGAATGATTCCATAGAAACAAGTTAAAATCATACTCTGAAACATTTTCTTTGGAGGTAGATGGGTTTTAAGCCAAACTGTGGAAACAGCCTCCAGGCCAAATAAGAGTGAGGTTTGTGGAGATGCAAGCCCGCTCACAGTCAGGATGCATGTTTTTTACTGTAATCAAAATATACAAACTGGAAAAGTCTGTTTTGGGGGTAAAAAGTTACACAGTGGGGCTTTAAAGTTCTACATTTATACTTATTATGAAAAAGGTCCCTGATTCTGAAGGTGTAGGTTGGACTGAAGAGAGGCCAAAGCAGCAGAGAAACAGTGACATTTTTAAAAGCAGAAAAGAAACAAAGGAATAGAAGTGATGTGATGATTTTAATGAAGTGATAAAATGTGACTTGTGTAAACTAATGTAGGGGGGAAGAGGGAAGGATGAACGGGGTGGTTTCTGGAGTGTTTCGCTGTATCATAAATGGTGATAATGACGTTTAGTGAGAACTCTTCAGAATAACACAACACAACGAAACAGTTCATCGCTGGTCCGTTATCTGAATGTTCTCATGAGTTATGGAGTGAATGTTTTATTTAAAATGTGTCCGATGCTCTGTGACTGGCTTGAAATGCTGTGTTTGATTTGTTAAGCACAAAGTGAAAATGATACAAAATCAAACATAATATAATGTGTGTATATAATGTGTTTATGTGTAAATAAACAGTTACATGAAGGATTTTCAAAATGGTCACTTTTCATTCAACATTTATCCATCAGGTCCACAATGCAACACCAGAAAATAGTGTTGCATTGTGGACCTGATGGATAAATGAATGAATAAAATCTGAAAATAGATTTGAATAAGTGTAATTGTCTGAAGAAATATTGAATTAACTGATTCACGCTGTGATAATCTTTTGTCAAATACAGTGAAAATCCTCCATGTCCCACCACCAAGTGACCACATGTGACCACAGGAAAAATCTCAACAACAGGGTCCCTTTAAACCTGTTTGAACCCAACGCCTTTAAGCCTGTTTGAACCCGACACTTTAAATCTGTTTTAAACCAACCCCTTTAAACCCATTTGGACCCAACCCTTTAAACCCATTTTAACCCAACCCCTTTAAACCCATTTGGACCCAACCCTTTAAACACGTTTGGACCCAACCCTTTAAACACGTTTGGACCTGACGCTTTGCAGCCGTTTTAACCCAACCCCTTCAACCCTGTTTGAACCCAACCCTTTAAACCCGACCACTACCGTTCATTCATACTGGGAAAGTGTCTTGCCCAGAGACACAACAGTAGTCTGTGGGTCTGACTGATAATAAAACATTTTAAACCAAACATTATTGAGATTTTTCCAGTGTAAAAATGAAGCAGCAACACAAGAACAACGGCCTTTTCTTCAGCCAGTGTGACTTTATGAAACAAACCTGGACCGTCTGTTTTATTCTGTCATCTCCAGGTTTAAAGGCCCATATTACACTATTCTGTTTAAAGGGCCCATATGACTCTATTCTCTGATCTCTGTTCTAATGTTGTTTCCTCATCACAAACAGACCTGGAGTTGTGTTTTGTTTCATTCACATGTTTAACACACAAACCCTGCATGTTTAGGTTGAATTTTTCTCTCAAACTGAAGGTGGAACACTCTGTTCCACCTTGTGATGTCATCATGTGGTTATACAGGAAGTGCTCCACTGTGTTTTTAAACTCCACACACCTTCACTAGAATCATTTGGATCATTTCAGCCCTGGAATTGACGATCTCTACTGAACTAAAGGTAAAAGGAGCCATTAACTTGAAAACTACCACTTCATGACATCACAAGGTGGAACAGAGCATTTTGAGCTTTGGAGATGTAGACAGACTAATAATAAAGTGTTACTCAAACATGTGTGAATGAAACAAAACACAACTCCAGGTCTGTTTTTGAGGAGGGAACAACATTAGAACATGGCTTAAAGCTCACAGGGGTCAGTGTTGTGTAATATTGGACCTTTAGACTAAAGTCACACACACCACACCGTTAAGTCACCGTGAAGTGACCGTGACGATCTCTCAGGACTTACTTTCTCCCTCGAGTCGAGTTATAGCTCCCTCCGTACTTCTTCCGATTTAAGATGAGAGCTGCAATTTCGGGAACGTAGCGAGCAAACATGGCCTACATGCATAAACAGAGACAGAACAAAAGCATGCACAGGCTCTCCAGACAGGGGCGCCAAAATACTTACTTTCGACCATTTACGGCACTATACGAACCGCCGTATTTCTTGCGGTTTCCTATTAACTCTATGATTTCAGGGACGTAGCTGGCAAACATGGCCTAAGGAGGAGACAGAGAACAGGCTAAAGCACGAGCAGGGAGAGTTTTTAGAGTTTCAAAAGTTTAGGGCTTAAGAAGGCAACCCAGCTCTAAGTAAAAAAATAAAGGTACAGTATGCAACTTTCTGCATGAACATGGACATATAAAGTCATACTCTGGGACATTCTCCATGGAGATAGATGCGTGTTATGTTATGCTATGTCATGTTATGTTATGTTATGTAGTGTGGAAGATGTAAGCTCACTCAGAGAAGGTCCATGTTTGTCTATGTTCTTCAATGAAGGTTTAAAGATAAACCTTTAAAAGCATGATTTATTTTAGTGTATAAGTTACATACTGTAGCTTTAAGTAAAAAGTGAAATGTATAGATATTTTTACACTAAAATATGTATAACTAATCACTTTGCTTTGATTTCACATGTGGCTGTAATGTTGAAGACAATATAAAGGCTGTTACATTACAAGATACATGCCACGATTATTATTATTATTTATTTATTTATTATTATATATTTTTTTAATCATCTGTAGATGTGTTTACATGCTCTGCTTCTACTTAGAGTAAACAAATTAATACCTGTTTTATTTGTATGTGATCGCACAGACAAAAATCTAAGAACATTTTTAAAATAAACATGCAAAAACAACATACAAATTACAAAGGCTTGAACAGGCTTTGGCCCGTCGAGCCTCAGTGAAAATAAATATAATGTAATGACATAAGGCCATGAGAAGTTTATATTTGTATTAATGTTTATATAAATGTTCACTCTTAAAACTTTGTTCATCAAGTGAATGTTTGACTTTACAGAGAGACTGGGTTGCCAAATTACTTCAGAAATTCAGCTAAAAATTGAGTAAAGTTTATTATAAAAAGATTATGAATGTAGAAGAAAAACTGTGGAATTGGTTAAAAAAGAAAATGGAACTTATCAGGAAATGTTTGAATAGATTTGGTAAATAATAAATAAATTGTAAAAAAAAAAAAATAAATAAAAAAAGATAGAGAAATCCTTTTGTGCCATGTTTAGTCCAACAAACACATGTGCAGTTCATTTGGAGAGAGGAGGAGGAAGAGAAAAAGGAGAGGAGAGAGGAGGAAGAGGAGGAGGAGAAGAGGGAGGAGGAGGAGAGAGAAGGACAAGGAGAAAGAAGAGGAGGAGAAATAATGCTGAAGAATTCTGACATTTGCACAGTGGACCTGGAAATATGAACTTTGCAGAAATATCATTAATATTAGAAGATTTATACTAAATTTATACTATCCTATACAACTGCTATACTACTGCTCTACTATACTATACTCCCAATACTATACTACCACTATTATACTAAACTATACTAGACTTCCACAAAAGTAAAAGCTCATCTAGAGGGAGGGAGGGAGGCTTTAGTGTCACTGTTCACTTTCATTTCATTCACATTTCTGTAGCAAGTGTGTAGTCCCATTTTAGACCTGGTTTTGTCCTGTTTTAGACCTGGTTCAGTCCTGTTTTAGACCTGGTTCAGTCCTTGTATAGACCTGTTTTAGACCTGTTTTAGTCCTGGTTTAGATCTGCTGATATTTCCTGTGATACACTGTGTAAACAGTTTGTAAATCCCTGGTTGAAACCTCAAATAAAGTTCAAGCTGCTGCTTTCAGTCATCTAAATGAATCAGACCCTCTCTATTTCTCTCACTGTCTCTCTCTTTATCTCTCTCGCTCTCTTTCTCTCACGTATCTGACAAAATTAAACTTGTCGGCACACAGTCTAATCTTCCTGTTTAATTCTCACAGATTTGGCCTAAATCTCCAAACGCTCTCGTCTTTAAACCAGTGTTTCTTCTTCTATGTTGTCTCTTGTGTTTTCTAAATATTTTTATTATTTCATTTTAGAGCTGTATAATATTAAATTTTTTTTTTTTTTTTTTATCGATTATTTCAATTAGAACATGTTTGTAGAATCTGAAGCACAGGAACTAGAGCCTTTATAATGAGCTTTTTGAGGATATTCTTTTACTTATGTTAAAATCACACTGAAACAATCATTTATCCAGATTTATATTAACTGTGCAGCTGTTACAAAAATCCATAAGAAAGTGCAATATAACTATGTGTGTTTTAATAAACCAGTTCATATCTGTTGGGCTTAAGTCCATAGTCTAAGTACATGTGCAAAGTCATAAATCCTTGAACAGTTTCCATCTGTTTATTCAAATGAACCGTCGTCATGGTGTTTGTTGGAAAAGAGAGAAGGGGATGATGTCACCTGAAATTAAAATACTTCAACAAAACTAGATTAATAATGATCATCACAGCAGCAGTATGCGAACGACCATATTATTAGGAACATGTACATTCAGTTACTACTGACTTATACCCTCTTATACCCTGATGGACCCCTGTCTATTTACAGGTGTCCGGGTTAGTCAGTTCCATGAGAAAAAGCTTAAATAGTTGGGGAAAAGGGGGGTGACTATGGAACTTTCCGTGTTTGTCTCTATGGAGAGGTTAATTCTTTGCCTGGAATGTTCCACAGTTTGGCATTCAACTTATCTATTTCCATGGAGACAAGCAGGTGGTCTATCTGGCCAAGTTACAGGTCAGATCTGTGGAGAGGCCGCCCCGCTCACAGTAAGAATGTGTAATTTCAAGGTAAATTTTAAGCAATGAATAAACACAATAAATGTAACATTGATAAGTGTAATGCCATACTGTGGAACACTCCAGGCAAAGAAATAACATCTCCATAATTAATAATTGTACCTAACAATATGGCCGCCGTTTGGTTGATGATCTCACAAACACAAAAATGATGATCTGGACTCGTGCCCAGTGTGAGTGTAATAAAGTTATGAGGTTTTGAACGTGAACTCTAAATGTATATACATGCATGTATCTATATATATATGTGTATATATATATATATATATATATATGTGTATATATATATATATATATGTGTATATATATATATATATATATGTGTATATATATATATATATATATATATATATATATATATGTGTATATATATATATATATATATATATATATATATATATATATATATATATATATATATATATATATATATATATATATATGAATATGTACATATGAATATACACATATGTAGATGTATATATAGAGGTAGATGTATATCTAGATGTATATAAACATGGATGTGGTTTTACCAGTCCTCCGAGGATGAAGAAGACCATGAAGAGTCGCCCGAGTGTGGTCTTTGCGTAAACATCGCCGTAGCCCACCGTCGACATGGTAACCATCAGGAGGTACACACACTCCCAGTACGACAGCGCCTGCGAGTTCTGGAAGTTCTCCCATGGGTCCCCAGAATTCTCCACCTGGAAACAAAATGGCCGATTAAACGAGGACGAAGATATCACTGCAGTTAAAGGTGCAATGCGTAACTTTTTTACAGGAGGGTTAGCCATCTGCTCATCTCTATGGAGATGTCACTGCTTTACTTTGAATGTTCCAGTTTGGTATTCACCATTATCTATCACTATAAAGATATAAGGTGACGTAATCAGGCTAAGTTACGGGTCAGATCTATGGAGAGGCGAGCCCGCTCACAGAAAATACAATTTTCCAAGGCATTTTTTAGCCATAAAAACTGTAACTGTATTACATCAATGCAAAATAGTTACGTTATATAACATACTGCAGAACATTTCAGAGCAAAATCATCTCCATGGAAACAAGCAGGAGGTGGTCTCATAGTGCGAAGGTCATGTGCCTTTAACTGATTCGATCTGCGGATCTGTCTGCGTGTTCAAGAAAAAGGTTTAGACTTTAAATGCACATATGTCAGATATGTGCTCTGATGTGAGGTCAGGCATGTGGTCAGATGTACTAGTCCTTGTTGTAGTTATTGTTTGAAACGTGATGTAAACTTAAATAAAAAACATTGAGAATATTGAGAGGTTGAAAACATCCAGGAGACGTCCCAGTACTTCCTGTTCCAACGGGAGCCTGGAGAGGACAAAAGTCTGAAGGGGAAACATTTTTAGTGATGATTTTAAACATTTTTGAAAAATAAAAACACCAGGGTTTTCTGTTGTAAAAAGTTAAATCAGGATTAATGTTCAAACAGACAGTTCTTTAGTAACATGTTGTATTTAACATTAATGCTCAAACAGAGACATTTGCACTTTAGGTTCATGTTCATAGAGACTAAAGTGTAGAACAAACTCTGCAGGGTTGCAGTTTTGTTTGCATCACTGGTTTTACACATTTATTGGTCCAGTCCTGGTCCAGTCCTGGTCCAGTCCTGGTCCAGTCCTGGTCCAGTCCTGGCCCAGTCCTGGCCCAGTCCTGGCCCAGTCCTGGCCCAGTCCTGGCCCAGTCCTGGCCCAGTCCCAGTTTGGATGCTGTGTATGAGCCTTATACTTTAATAAAAGTGCATGTATTCAGCTGTACACTGTCAGTAATATTCATATATATATCATATTATATATACTATTCACATACATATCAGATTATATATATATATATATATATATATATATATATATATATATATATATATATTTACCACTTAAGCTATGTGGAGTTATTGAAAAGTTTCTATCAAGAATGATAAAAAATGTGTTGAATGTTTATTTGACCCATTCACTCACCAGATGTATGAAGCCCGCTGCGGTCAGCCATGTGCTGATGAAGATGGAACACAGGTTGACCAGTTTTATCGAGTTACTGCAAAGACACAAGAGAAAAATCTTTGTAAGTAGAAGTCAACAGGATCATTGAAAATAATAATCACTATGAACAAATATCTGCAGAATAAAGTCTTTCTAAAATATATTCATATGTATACAGCAGTTTCGGCTGATCGTGTGTCTGTAAATCTATGTGTTGTGTTTCCTCTGTAAATTTATCTGATTTAATATATTTATTAATTGTTCTGTGACTTTGCAAACAAATGTAAATGTGGAATATGTTAAAAAAAAACAAAAAACATTTCTAATATAATCTTGATACACAGATGTGAATGTTCATGGGTTAATTAATAAAATAACACCAGTGTAATGATAAGAACTAAAAAAAATAAAACTGGGCATTTAAGAAATAATTTAAAATCCAAAAGTAAACCAAATATAACACTGATATAATTAAAACACAATCAGAAAAGGACTGATTAACCTTACAATTAACCAGGAGCTAACCAGGTCATATCCAGTAAAATCTAGATTCATATATGAAATAAAACTCACTGGTAAAATGTCATTTCTTCCACAGATCCGACTCGTCAGACAAGAATAATCAAAAGTAAAACACAGACTCACATAAACAAAGACCTGAGGAATCACTCACCTTGTCTTTAGAATGTTCAAAAACTGTAAGATTTCAGAAAATTGAATTAGCCTCAAGGCCCTGAGGAACCTCAGACCTGCAGAAACAAGAACAACATTTTAAAATTAATAAACTGTTCAAATTTAAATTCAAAATCTTTAAAATACAGTTACCTTTAAAAGTTTCACCCATGTTTAATGTGAACGGATGCATTTTAGTCCTCAAGCCATTGAAAATACCAAATATAAAATATATGCCAAATATACAAACCAAACGTTCTCAAGCCATTTTAAATATAAGATATATACAAAATATATATATCTCTCTCTATATACACACACATATATATATATACATATATATATATATATATGTATATACAGACCCACGGAGATGAAGTAAACGTCCTGTATCCCACTCCGTTAAACCTGCTCTTATCATCTGGATTCAATATGAAGATTAGATTAAACTGAGACATGAGGACGGAAAATATGTCAGATATCAAAACCACAGAGAGAAGAGAGAGAGAGAGAGCAGAGGAGAGAGAAAAGAGAGAGAGCAGGAGGGGTGAAGGTCAGAGAGGAAACATGGAGGCTTAAACCAGAGGGACATGAGCAGAGGATGAGGCTGATCACACAGAGCAGGTGAAGAGAAGGTTTCTATGGATTTAAACTTTAATACGGAAACAGAAACAGCCTCAGTATTTAACCCTCCATTTCCAAAGCTCTAGCCCCAGGCTCCGGCTCCAGGCTCTTGACCCTGGGTCTTACCTCCGGCTCTTACCCCGGGGTTCTTTCCCCTGGCCTTTGCCCAGGCTCTTACACTGCGCTCTTACCCCCGGGTCTTGCCCCAGCGCTTACCCCAGTATGAGAGCACATGGAGGCAGGCTGTTAGGCTGTGGCAGGGCCCCTCTGGCTCCTCCTTCTCTGGGTGTAATGCTCGGACCCTGAACCCCTTCTGGAACAAATCTCCAGTTGATTTCTTCCTTCGCCTCGTGCTATAAACAGCTTGAGTCTGAATGCCGCCATCTGCTCCTCTATAAACCAGCATTTTTGTTGGAATCATCACCAAAAATGCCAAAAAAATCTCACAAATCTTGACTTGTAAATTCTTCCAAAAAACAGGCCAATAAAGTCTGGCTATTCTATGGAATATATATGGAAAAGGCTGTGCACCATCTGCCCAACTGTAAAGAGCCACCAGAAATGTCAAAATATCACCAGATTTGAGCTTTAAAGTCTTTTAAATGGTCTGATGAGGAGCAGCTGGACAAAAAAACGCACAGAAGGATTGGCCACCATCTGAAAACACCGACGTTTTGGATGGAATCATGACCAAAAACATTTTTCAAAAATCACCAGTTTTGAGCTGTAATTTTTCCTGGTCAAATAAAGCGCTGTCCGTCTCTGGAACAGCACGAGGTCGTCTTCATGTTCACAGCACGAGGTCGTCTTCATGTTCACAGCCAACAGGTCATTAGCAAAAAGATTTGAAGCTGTGTCCAGAGCTTAAATCTGCTCCTTTCCATCAGGATATTGGAGTTAAGCTTCTTTAGGAATCATTCCAGGAAATAGTCTGCTCCCAACAACCCGACGACATAAACCCACGGACATGTTCAAACTGCAAAGAGTCATTCAGGAGCTGTGAAGACGCTGTGATGACGCATCGGCCATGGCCATGTTTTTGTGTGGATTTAGTCAATACAATAATCCCTACTATAATCACACATGACGTACCAACTCTGGACATTGTGCAGGGGCAAAAAGAGCAGCAGGCTGACCAGAACAGGGAGGGGTCTAACACAGGGCAGTGATGGAAGCTACGCAATGAGACATGGATGAAAACAAGACAAAACCAGCAGAGACATACAACATCTCCATGGAGACGAGCAGGTGGCCAACCCTCCATCAGAAAAGTTACACATACAAATATTCAATAACAAATAAATGACACAAAATATCTCCTAAATATTATAGAATCTCCAAACCAATAAACTGTTTAAGTCCCCCGTTCATGACCCAGTGACATCTATATAATGTTGTTGGTATGTTCATGTGAATAGTTTGATTTACAGGTTTCACATAAATCATCTCTTTCATTTATATAAATATGAATCTCTGGGTCTACAAAAATCTCCCTTATACAATTAATCACAATCAAATTTTGTTTTTGATAAGCTCTTGTGAATCAGCACATCCCAGACAGTAAAAACAGACGTCATAGCCAACTTTATCCACTAGAGAGCGCCATGTAACTCCTGTAATTATTGATTCCACCGATAATGCGTATTTAAGGACTGACACTGAAAATTATTATTTATAAATGTCTACCTACATAATAGATGGCAACAACATGCAACGTCCAACAGGGGGAGTTTTACATTATAACCTAAAATTGTTAAGTGCTGTATTCTGTCAAACTAAAAACATTTTAAAACAGGCTCAGACCAACAGAGCCAAACAAAGCCACAGAGCCACAACAATAAGAGATTTTAATCATCAAAGTACCTCACTGGTTTAATTCTCAAGAAAAAACAACTAGCGTTACCCTTTCACGCCACAAGATGGGAGCAGCAGACAGTAACACTGCCTCCTTTGTTTTCATTCTCTCTAAAGCATTATGCAACTGTCTGAAGTGGGAGGATGTGAAGAAGATGTGAAGAGGAAGAGGAGCAGGTGTTTGGGAAATCACAAAACAAAATAAGACACGGAAATTGAAATAAAATTAAAATAAATATGACAAACTAGAAACTGACAACGGATATATACAAGAACAAAAATCCACTGTTCCTCTTCTGTACTCCTGCTCCTTCTTTGTGCCCCTGCTCCTCCTCTGTGCCCCTGCTCCTCCTCTGTGCCCCTGCTCCTCCTCTGTACTGTATATTCACTGGGTTGATCGGATGGAGGGATGTGATCAGACTGATATTTCGTTAAATAAATATCCACAGGTATAGAACCAAGAAGCCCCATAGCTCTGGTTTAAAATGTGTGTTTAAAGTGTGTTTAAACTGTGGGGTTGTGTTTATGTTCTTACCGAGCCAGCTCCTGTTGAGATACACAGACACGAAGACGGGAGGAACAGTGAAGAAGTCCACCACAGAGTTCACCTCCAGCCAGAACCAGAGCTTATCATTGGCTGCGATGAACTGGAGACGAGACAGAGATTCAGATCATTCAAAGGATTAAAGTCACACAGTTCTACTAAAGCCAATATTTTCTAAGCTTTAAAGGTTGTATGAAGTCATTCATGGGGGAGACAGATTCATTCTTTACTATACAAACTTTATATGAAACAGCAAATTTGAAAACGTTTAAAAAATCTAAATGAATGACATTTTACAGTGACTAGTTTGAATGCATCGTTTTTGTTCTATACGAAAATTTACATGACTTTGTATACGACTGTAAATGGATAATTTTTAGAGTTTTTTTGGAGTTTTTCCACCTTCAAGGTTCAAAGCACTTTACATCAAGAATCACTCACCCGCACACACACATACACCAGAGTACAGACACAAAGGGGGGGTCTCTTGCCCAAGGACACAACAACAGCATTCTTCATTCATAATCTGAAGTTGTTCAATCAGTATCTTGCGCATGTATGTGTGTGTGTATATCTATATATCTCTGTGTGTGTATGTATATATACATACAGTATACATATATTCTGCCTCTTTTTCCATTAAACTTAATCTTCTGATCCAATTGACCTTCACACTTGACATGAGAGACATAAGCGGCGCCGTCCAATCACGCACAACCTATAGGCCTAATGCACTCGTGTGAGATTAGAACAGGTGAGTCCAGAGCACTGCCGCCAGGGCATCTGAGCCAATGTGACCCCAGATTAAGCCTCAGTGTGTAAACCTGAAGAACAAATCACAAAGCCTGTATGTATTTAAATGATGTATTTAACACATACAGACCCAGTGCGTAAAATATATTCTGAATAAAAACTGTTGACCTTGTAGTTGAGACCTCTACAAACATGTTCTGAAAGGTCCCTGTGTGTCAGATGCCCTCTCTGAGTGTCATATGCCCTGTAGTTTAGACAATCAAACCATTGGTTCGGTCTGACTCGGTTCGGTCTGACTCGGTTCAGTTGTTACTGTGCCGGACTTACCCTGAGGCCAAAGTAAAGCAGGAAAAACACATTAAAGGCCATGTCGATCTGCAGAGTGAAGTCTTCGTAGAAGTTCTGACAGGATTCGATGGGGCTGAAACACAAACAGAACTAAATATGATAAATATAATAAATATGAATGAAAAACTGTCCATCATATTTAAACAAATATGCATCTCCTGCTCCTGTAAATGCAAACAGAACAGTTACAAAATAAAAGTCTAGAGTGCAAGATGAGGTTTTGTGTTAAAAACATGCAAAAGTTCAGAATCAAGCAATGCTTTTATTGAGGCTCAGTTAACCCTTAAAATCTGCTGTGTTTGGTCCAAGTGCAACATGCAGAGAAGCGTTCAAAATGTATTTATTTAAACATCTGAAATAAATCATGGTTGGGAGAAAAACTAAGGGATGGATTTGGTTCTATAAAATGAGGTATGAAGTATTTAAAAGTATCACTTGTATATAGTTAAACCCAGTGTGTTTATCGACTGTGGCTTAGGGCCTAAAGAAGAAGCACTGCAGAACTTTCCTGCTGGAGTCTGACACCTGCTTGTCGCCTTGGAGTTGTCACGGCTTTGCCTAGATGGAATGATTCACAGTACGATCTTGAACTTATCACCATGGAGACAATCAGTAACTAGGCCAAGTTACAGCTGAGATCTGTGGGAAGGCGTCTCTACTCAAAGTATCACTAATGAAATAAATGCAGGATGGATATATCTAATGTCAGACTGTGGAAGATTCGAGTCAAAGAAATTACATCTCCATAGAGACAAGCAGGTGGCACACCCTACATCAGAAAAGATACACACTGAACCTTTATGATGGTCTGAAAAGCACTTGAACAGTTTTCTGTGGTGACGTTTGGAAGCAGCAGAGTTTTAAGGGTTAAGTCCATGCACTTTTCACATCCTCAAGTTTGAGTCAAGTTCAGGCAGCAACAGACGAGCACGTTAAAGTCTCACCATCTCCAAGATCATATCTGCTCCAGGAGTCACACAGAGACACAGGGAGAGTTAGTCTGTTAGCGAGAGGAGGAGAGAGAGGAGAGAGAGGAGGGCAGGAGGAGGAAAGGAGAGAGAGGAGGAGAGAGAGGAGGAGAGGAGGACGAGGAGAGAGAGGAGGAGGAGAGCAGGGTTAAAGTCTCACCATCTCCAAGATCTTATATCTGCCCCAGGAGTCTCAGAGACAAAGGGAGAGTTAGTCTGTTAGCGAGAGGAGGAGAGGAGGAGGAGAGGAGGAGGGAGGGTTACTAACATGATGCATTAGTTTAGTTAGTGCAGAGGGCCCTACAGTTTTCAGGACCCACCACAACATTCATTTGACACCCCCCGGTGGACACAGACTGCCACTGCACAGACACAACTAAACATCAGACCTAGACCAAAAATACAAAAAAAACACAGGAGACTTTGGTCTCCTGATTGGACTTAGATCACCAGGGACGGCGATACGTACACACAAACATTTGGACACGCCCTCTCGCAGCCTTTTACTTAATACATTCTAAAAATACACAGAAAACATCAGATATATGAAGATATATGGAGTTATGTGGTACAGAAAAAAGGTAAATGACTCTACTGAATACTTTTCAACAAAGAAAAGGGAGGAGACTTTGATGATTTGAGTATAAATAAAGTTTAAAAATTTTAACTTAAAAAAAATTTTGCTACATAATTCCATATTTCTTGATTCATATATTTGATTTGGTCTTCTGTGTATAAAATGTAGAAAATAGTAAAACACATTGAATGAATGGGTGTGTCCAAACGGCAGTTCACTGGACTAATAACAGACACTCCTGAATGTAAACGGCTAGGGTGTCTTTTCAAGGCTCAAAGCGCTTTATATCAAGGAACCACTCACCTATTCACACTCTAGTGTACACAGACACTGGGGGAGAGGGGAGTTAAGGTCTTGCCCAAGGACAAGAGCAAGATTTGAACCATCAACCTTCATATCAGTGGACAAACGCTCTACCAAATGAGCCACTACCAGCCTGCTCCACAAATGACGAATAAAATAAAATATAAATAAAATATAAAATAAAAATAATAATACAAATAAATAAATGAATAAATAAAAAATAAAAATAATGCTTTGTAAACTGAGGAAGATATTAAGCACAGTAAGAGCGGCCATCTTTGTACTGCCAGGTGAGTCTGAGCGGCTCTGGGACGCTCCACTTGTTCTAAAGGATTAAACTAATGACTTTTGTTTAAATACAGAGTCCGGTGTGACATGAGCCTGAGGGAGAAGCGAGATAATCCACAAACACCTGAACGTGTATAAACAACTGAACTAATAGAAAGAAATAACTGAACCTGTATAAACAACTGAACATATGAAGAACTAAACATGCTTATATAAACTGAACATGTGTATAAAACAACTGAAGATATATTATACAAATAACTGAAAGTATATTAAACACGCTGTGACTCTAACAGAACTAGCCCAGATCACTTTATGAGGCAGACTTATGGAGGAAATAGACTGATTGTAAATGGGTGTGGTCTGTGTTTTAGTCCTGACTTTGAGCATCCTGTTTCAAGCAACATTTTGAGAACTTTTCATAGTTCAAAGAATGTAATATTTTTGTCTGAGACTCATAGTTCAGGACATAGCAGCATGAGATTTGAACTACCTACCCCCTGGTGAGAGGGCGAAGGCTGACTATATAAGTCATAATAAAATTGCACTACCCAATTTTGAAACTGACAGATATTTAATTCCTAACTCTCACAAACCCTTCGGCACATTACCGTTAAAGCAGATATTGTGCTTGTGTCTCTCTATAGTTATAATCTACGACACCGCTCCATTAAGTTTAATTTGGACATTTTAATGAACAAGCGCTGCCAAATCCTACGAGTATCACCCATTAAGAAAATAAAACTGGAGAAGGAAGTGCGTACGTCACAGTGAATGTGTATGGCACAGTGAGTGTGTATGTCACAGTGGGCTTCCTATAGCTCAAAGAATAGACTTTAAAGCAGCTCTGCTTGAGAACAAGTCTCTCCATGGACCAGCACCAAAGAACATCTCCCACATGTTAGTGCCATATGAACCATCTCACACTCTGAGGACTTCAGGGACAGGCCTCCTGCTGGTGCCTGAGTCAGGACTAAACATGGGAAATCCACATTTCAGTTTTATGAAGCTAAAACCTGGAATAGTCTTCCTGAAGATGTGAGACAGGCCTCTACTTTGACAAGGTTTAAATGCAGGCTCAAAACAGTTCTGTTTAGCTGTGCATATGACTGAAACAGTTTTATTCTGCACTGTTCTGTTTTAATGTTAATTTTATGATGATTATTTATGATTATTTATGTTTTGATTTGTGTGATTTTAATGTCTTTCTTATTCTGTAAAGCACTTAAAATTACTTTGTGTACAAATTGTGCTGTACAAATAAACTTGCCTTGCCAGTGGGCATGTATGTCACACTGGGCGTGTACCAGTGGAGGTGAAAACGGTGGCAGATTGAGTAATTCTATTGTTTTCAAGACATCATCGCTCCAAACATGGACGTTCCATTTGAAACACAGTGGAGCTGCATTCACAGAGGCTTATTTAAAGTCGATTTTACATAATAGTCTACCGTAAATTTCGGATTATAAGCCGCTACTTTTTTTCCACGCTTTGAACCCTGCGGCTTTTACAGCAGTGCGGCTTATATATGGAATTTTACTGGATAACGGACCCTGGGGGGCGCTCTCTAGCTGTAAACGTAAAAGTGAGACAGACGTGGGGAAAGATTCTGCTCTGAAGAATTCACTAGTTTTGATTTTGAACGATCATTTTGCGCATCATGATGCAGTTTTTAAGATAAAGAAACAGAAAGGAAACAGAGCAGGGGTCGGCCTTTAACACGCAAAGAGCCATTTGGACCCACTTTCCACATAAAATAAAACACTGGGAGCCGCAAATACTTTTTGACATCTAAAATGAAGATAACACTGTATAATAACAATAATGTAACGGAATAATGTAGGTTTTACTTTCACGGACAAGCCTTCTACACGTGGCAGATAAATATGGCAAAAACAACTTAAGTGCATTAAAAAAATACAACTCACCAAACCGCTGCATCATGCATCGCGCTGATTATGTGATTATGTCTACTCTACTCCGCAGTTTCTTTAAAAAAACAACAACAAAAAAACTCGTAGCGTATCGTTTAATCCCAGGTGCTTATTCTCCATGTGCCAAAGCAGTTTTGAAGGTTTCATTGCCTTATTTGCTTTTCCCGTATGTTACGCAGAGCGGACTCTGTGCGTGAGTCACCTGTAGCGACAAACCCAGATTTTAAGTAGGCATTGTCTGTTAAATTTATCTTTCTTTTTCTTGGAGGTCGTAGTCTCTTCTTCTGGCTCCTCAGTTGTCCTTTTCCCCTTTGTTAAAAAGATCTCCAAAGACTTTTGTTTTGGCTCATTTTCACTCGCTTGTGGCTCTACTTTTGTGCGTCGTGTCTGATGTGTTATACGTGATACGTCACCGCGGAGACAAGAGCAGATAATAAACTTGCTACTACATCAAATAGATTTCTGTGGCGATTTCCAGCAGGATTTTCATGATACATCTACGGACGAGCTTATTAGTGTGTCATTAGGGACGGGCCAAAGTTGCTCCTGACCCCTGTGCGCACAACGTCTGAAAATCAGGGCTCTTTACGCAGGACTGTGAGCTGTGTCTGTCAGTTCCCAAGCCACGCAGAGCCGCAGTATGAGGCGGAAAGAGGCGCATGCGGCTCCGGAGCCGCGAGTTGCCGACCCCTGAAATAGAGCCACTGCACGTAAGCTCGACATCAATGAATCCAACTTGGTCAATGTAAAAAGACAACAAAAGTTTTCAGAGGAAATAAAAGCAGATTTTCCGTGTTGGTGCAGCTTTATTTTCTAAACCTGCAGATGTGTTCATCCCGTGTTGTTGTCGTGTTGGTGCCAATTTTCAGGCACAGTTTAAAAAAAAGCGTGTCGGTGCACCGTCTTTCTGTGTAAATATCTCATGTTACAATATGAAAACCTGCGGCTTTTATTCAGGTGCGGCTTATATATGTACAAAATTGATTTTCTCTTCAAATTTAGCTGGTGCGGCTTATATCAAGGTGCGCTCTGTAGTCCGAAATTTACGGTACTTTTAGCCACAAAAGGTCAAACAATGAGCCCAGCGCCTGTCACCTGTTAAGTCATTATGTAAGCTCCGCCTCCGCACGCCTTTCCAGTGTTTGTGGATCTCGTTTCATGGTGTGGTCAAACACAGGTATAGCGTTACCTGTTGCCTGTACCACCTGTGTTCTTCTGAAAACGCCTGATCCGTCACACCTGATGACCTGTGACCTTTGACCTTCCTGTTTAATTTAACCTTTTCACACTTAACAGAAACCACAGGTAATTACTCAGAGCGCTCATGTCCACACACGGCGCTTGACCCAGTTTTAGAAGAACAAGGACATTCTAGGGTTAAGAGTTTTCACTGTTTGTCAGGAGAACGACGACAGGGGGATAAGCTCAAAGGTAAAAAATTAACTTCAGTCGGAAAAATACAATGATTTTAAGTTTTATGTTCACCAAATGAATAAATGATCCATGGTATGGCATAAATCTACCACCATGGAGACACCACTAGGCCAAGTTACAGGTCAGATCTGTGGAATGCCGAACCGATAGCGAGGATGAACTGGTCACTTTAACTTGAAATATTTTTTCTATGTTCCTGCTGCCAATCTCTGAATATCCTTCAATCAATAAAGAATATCTCTCTGTATCATTATCTCTATTTGTCTGTCTGTCTATTCATTTGTTCATTTTGTGTGTCTATCAGGTTTTGCAAGTTATTTTTATAGCAATAAAAACACCTGTTATTGTAAATATCATGTCCTTAGAGATGAGCGGGTGGCTGACCCTCTACAGACACAATATGTCATAATAAAATAAAAGCTTTACATCACTTCATTATGTAAATGTAATAAAACTGCAATTTTCTAATAACTGCCCAAATTTTTTATACACAAAAGTTATCACAAAATATTAGGATTTTTTTTCCTTCATAACTGTTAGAGAAAGTTCATTTCTGTGCTGTCCAGAGCACATTGCAGCTCATTTCTTATTATCTTGGCCTATGTCATCAGAGGTATAATGCTCCCTACAACAGAAGCATAGGTAGGACTGGACTGGACACGCTCAAAGAGTCCTGAGGATCCATGTCTCTGTACTGGGTCCTGGATACATCTCCTGAGTTAAAACTTGTGTCAGGTCAGCTCAGATTTCTACAGTTTATTCTAAAAGAACATGATGTAATAACGAGGTTTAAACTCAGAAACATGCTGAGTGGATCTGAAAAGAAAAGCAGGTCTGACCCATAACTTAGCCCGGTGTTGTTGCCGCTTGTCTCCATGGAGACAGATAGGCGCTGTGCTTGCTGCGTCAGACTGTGTGGCTCTGATTGGGTGAATTATTTTGGATTATTGGATTGTATTGGTGAACATGAAATAAAATGACAAAGTGAGATGCGTCACAGCTTCATCTGAGCGCTGAGGAGCCAGAGACGTGAACCAAATACGTGAGCCAAAGACGTGAGTCAAAGATGAGAGCCAAAGACGTGAGCCAAAACCATAACAACATTTGGCTCTGAGGCTGAATTAACTAAAGAGCAGAGATGCCCACACAGCTCCACTGCTTCAAACCTGAACAATGAGATTTATTTGGACCAATAATATAATCTGTCAATTTAAAGTTATTAAATCTTGTCTATTTCAGATTTTTGTTCATTAATAATGTCCAAAATCAAAATATGAGATTAAAATTGTTAGTGTCACATCAACAAATAAAAAATAAAATTCTGAAATGCATCACAATATATCACAAGTAACGCAGATTTGATCCTGTTACCTTATGGTTAGAGGGCAAACACTGCACCACTTTCACCTCCCCTGAATAAAATCATTCCTACAGCAAACTCAATTTAAAGAGCACATTTTCAGGAGCCAGTGATCAATCCGAGCATTCATGGTCCTGTTTGGGAGTTTGATTTTCAACTAAAAGTTGAGAGTGACAAATTGAAAAACTGTTGGCTAATGCTAATGCTAATGCTAGCTAGCTTGTGACTGTAATATTATCTGAGAGGAACTTGTTTAACAGCACAAATCACCTCACCTGTTGTAGTTTAGATAAGTCAGTTCTTTATGGTCAGACTGTGTTAAAATAAAGATCAGATTGCAACGCCTCAGGCAGAGCAGTGCCTACTGTTAGCATCACGCCCTCAGAGAATGTTAATGACATCAGTATCATTAGGGTTTGAATGTTACGATGTGAATGTGATGTATAAAGTCCAACAGCTGGTGCCTTTCTCATGTGTTTGACACAGTCACATTCTGCAGACGGATTATGTCTGCGGTCAGTCAATCTGACCACAGTGAGGACAGGATGAGGGAGTGTGCAGTTTTACTCATTCTACGTTTGGAAAATGAGCTTGAGTTTAACAAAAACTTGCTCCTATGAATCAGACGTTTCAGAGAATGGATTTTTATGTTGTTCCTTTGAGATGTTACAGTACATTGCATGTATTTGAGTTGTTGGCTTTAGACCTGCCATAACAGCAAACCTTTGCTCTGACCTCTGAAAGTTCTGAAAAGTGCTTATAAACTCATCATGGTGAATAATTAGGTTGCTAGGAATTCAAAAGGTAAATAAGTAATAACTTTGGACTACAATGTTTCAAATGAACGAGCCTGGTTTTATTTGTCATGTCAGACCCGCTCCTGATGATGTCGACTCATTGTTCGATGCACCTTTTCTTTGCACTAGTGCAGTTTTTTACATTTTTTTAGTACCACAAAACACCAATGGTTTATTGGAATTATCCTGGGATTATTAGGGTCAGAGATTATATTTTCAATACTAATACTAAAACTAATTCACTGTGATATATATATTTTTAGCAATATCAGTGCAGTGACCAGCAGGATGTGGTCATTGTACTGGAGTTCAACACATTTCAGAGCGTGTTGCAACAGTGGCTCAGTTGGTACAGTGTCAGATCCACCGATCCAAGGGTTTGCAGTTCCCACTCCCAAAGATGACTGCTGTTGTTGTGTCCTTGGGCAAGACACTTAACTCACCATAAAATAAACGTGTGTGAGCAGCGGTTTAAACCACAGGGTCAGCGTTCATCAAGTGAAAACAGCTGCAGTTTACATTTTACTGTGATACAGTTTGCAGTTGTACAATGCTGTGACGCTTTATGCTGTTGTTGTTAGCATGTTAGCTTGTTAGCCTATTAACATGTTAGCCTGTTAACATGTTAGCCTGTTAACTTGTTAGCGTGTTAGCCTGTTAGCATGCGGTAATGTTGATAGCTCCTCCTGCATGTTAGCTTTGGATCAGAGCTGGAGTAAAGTGCATTCTTCTTCTTCCTCTCGATGAGAGACAGCGATTGTTTCTCCAGGAGCCGCCTGTTTCCGCTGGTTCACGGTCAGTTCACAGCGAGAGCGACATCAGCATCAGCTCATGCACCCGATATTTATTTTCTCAAATAAAAAATGACAAATGGCAATACTTTAAAGAACAGCTACATTGTCTTATCTGTGTCGTTTCCTCATCGCAAACCTGAAACTGGTATTGTGTTTTGTTTCATTCACACGTTTAACACACAAACCCTGCAGATTTAGTTTGTGTTTTCTCTCAAACTGAAAACACTCTGTTCCACCTTGTGATGTCATGTGGTAATACAGGAAGTGCTCCGCTGTTTTTAAACTCCATACACCTTCACTAGAATCATTTGGATCATTTCAGCCTTGGCATTGCCAACCTCTACTGAACTAAAGGTAAAATGAGATGTTTACTGTATTTCCCTTCTCCTCCTCTGAACATTCCCCTAAATGTCTCTGTTCTGCTGCTCAACAAATATTAATCATTTTTGCATAATTTTACATTAATTAAAAAAATTAAAAACCCTCTATCCTCCATCTTCATTTACATATTTGCTAGAAGCTAATTTACTGAAGTAATTATTCCCGTTTCATATCAGCGGAGCACAGAGCGTCAGATGAAAGGCCCATTCGAACAGCAGCAACTTTCTTGTATTAAAATGTTTTTACAGTGATTTTTTGCAGAGTCACAAACGTGATAAGACAGAGTTTCCATATTGTGCTGACAGCTTCAGAAATAATAGAGTTTGTCAGAGCTGGGGTGAGTTATGGACTGCCACATCAGCGCTGAGGAAAGCAGTTTGTCAAATGAAAATACTCACTCGGAGGAATCAATGAAGTAAATGACCAGAGCGCCGATGCTGAGGGCGAAAACCAGGACGACCTGCGGAAAAAACACAGAAATATCAATTTTGAATTATGGGAGAAATAAATCAAATATAAACAGAGGATTTCAAAGATGGAGGCTCCATCTGTGACCTGTGTGAAAAGGGAAGTAGTTAAATTTGTGCCAAAATCAATAAAAAACCTTATAGTGAGTATATAACATTAAGTGTGTGTGTGTGGAGGGGGGGATTTGTGAATCCAAATAATCCAAATATCATAAACTCTGGAAATACCACAAATAGCTCCTTAATTTCCTCATATATCACCTTCTCTTTTCACCTGTCACAGTGCACCTGACAGTAACCCACAGCAGAGCCTCTCAAAGTGACAGGTGCCGAGAGCTATTTGTCAACAAACAAACAAAGATTACATGAAAAATACAGGAGGAATATACAGATCGGGGCCAGTGTCTGCAGGAAATCTGGGGCAGAGGTTTTTAAGGATTTATCTGGGACAAAATGGTGACAGGATTTTGCTGGAAATTCCGGTTAATAAATCAACAGATGGGACAAGAGCAGGAATCTGCAGAGTCTAAGAGACAACAGGGCAGAGACGACAATGAGCCGACGACAGGACGGAGACGACAGGGAGCCAACAACAGATATAATAAAAGACACGAAATGCTCAACATTTAATCACTGAATCTGCAAAAAAATGAAACTGAAACTTATTAAAGAGAGAGATGGTCCCCTGGTTTGTTCCAGTGATGATAATAATGATAATAATATCATTATTATTATTATGCATTTGTTTATATTCCACTTTGCATTAAAATGAAACCATACAGTATGGCATTAAAATGGTCTGTTTCCATGGAGATGAGCAGGTGACACCACCAGGCCCAGTTACAGGTCAGATTTGTGGAAAGGCAACCACATTCACAGAAGCAATACATGTTTTGGAAATTATTATTTTTAGTATAAAAAAAATATAAATAAAATTTCATTTATGGGACTAAACCCAGAAATAAACTAGAACAGGACTAAATCAGGATTAAAACGAGACTGAACCAGGACTAAACCAGGACTATATTAGAGTGTGAAGCAGCCATAGTGACAGCCTCATTAGCCAGTCAGAGTGATCCATTTGGAAAAGCCAAACTGAACCAGAGCCCCACACAATGGATCTCTCTGTAGCCAGACTAAAGCAGGACTAAAGCAGGACTAAAGCAGGACTAAAGCAGGACTAAAGCAGGACTAAAGCAGGACTAAAGCAGGACTAAAGCAGGACTAAAGCAGGACTAAAGCAGGTCTAAAGCAGGTCTAAAGCAGGTCTAAAGCAGGTCTAAAGCAGGTCTAAAGCAGGACTAAAGGACTTAAGCAGGTCTAAAGCAGGTCTAAAGCAGGACTAAAGCAGGACTAAAGCAGGACTAAAGCAGGTCTAAAGCAGGACTAAAGCAGGTCTAAAGCAGGACTAAAGCAGGTCTAAAGCAGGACTAAAGCAGGACTAAAGCAGGTCTAAAGAAGGACTAAAGCAGGACTGAAGCAGGACTAAAGCAGGACTAAAGAAGGACTAAAGCAGGACTAAAGCAGGATTAAAGCAGGACTGAAGCAGGACTAAAGCAGGACTAAAGCAGGTCTAAAGCAGGTACATGCATTTTTAAGCAGCTGTGCCGTTCAAAGCCTCTGTCTCTTTATATGAGCCTGAGCCCTGGACAATGGAACAGACCAATCACTGCAGGTGGAAACTGGGACATCACATGTGGGGTAATAATGATGTCACGATACTAAAATGTCAAACTCCATTTGATACTAAGGAACAGACTCAATATCTAATACTGATCCCGATATCACAACGATAAAAACATTCTTTCTTTAGACACTGTGATATTCCACATTAATATATCTGCCTTATATCTCTGTAATCACTCAGTGGTCCAGGTATGTTCCCAAGTGTCTATGTCAGACATGGACCCAGGGGCCACACACATCTTATTAATCCGGCCCGTCGAACGTGACCAAATCATATTACAGACAGGCACACAGACAGGGCACAGCCACACAGACATGGCACAGCCACACAGGACACACACACAGACATGGCACAGCCGCACAGGACACAGGGCACACACACAGATGGAGAGTCCAGATCACTGCTGGGTTCCCTGGGGTCAATTACTTTCACACTCGCTCGGGCAGAAGGGACACTGTCCCGAGCTGGTCTGAACTCAGGACTGAGGACTGGACTCAAACCTGGCCCTGGTCTTGTTCTGGATCTTGGTCTAGATCTAGGCCTGGATCTTGAGTCTGGATCTTGGTCTCCATAGAGGAGACTGGGACATGTGGCACGTGACAGAGCTGTGAACAGAAGGACCCCAGCTTCTCAGAAGGTTTGAGCCTGAACAAAACATATACATTTAGATATATTTATAGATGTATTTACTAAGCTTAACCTGTGACTGTGTTTGACACATGTCAATCAAACTGTACTGTTTAAAGCTCAGTTATTTTCAGACACAGAATAGATGCCATATTTGGATGAGTATTTCACACCTTAAAACTTAAAACTGTTATATTTGGAAAACACACTTTAAAAACTCCTCAGAGGCATTAGTCGTTTTTCAGGAGAAGGAACAAAAAAAACATAATGTAAGCTAAAAGCTAACAAGGACGCTATGCTAATAGAGCCATGTCTTTGTTGTCAAAACAACATGAGAATAAATACTTAGAACAAGTCAAGTGATGGTTCAAAGAAAATGGGGAAACAGTTTTTTCTTGGCGCTCAGAGAAGTCTTATGAACAGGATTAACTAAAGCAGTGAATAAAGCAAAATACAACTTCTCTTTAGAAGTAACTCTCTGAATCTATAGAGTCTAGAGCAGCTCGTGTTCTAGAGACAGCTGACCTATGACCTTTAAAATCTACTGTTACTGGCCCACTTCAGAGCCAAACTTTCTTTCCCAGTGTAAAAGCAGCACTGGGTCAAAAAGGGCTTTTTGATTAGAGTTCGATTTGTGATTCAGGGACTATGCATCTTCTGCTGGCCTGGGAACGCCTTGGGGTTCCATCGGAGGAGCCACTGGAGGACATGTCTGGGGTGAGGGAAATCCGTGAGTTCCTGCTTAGATTGTTGCCCCTGCGACCCGGCCCCGGATAAACTTAAAATAAAATAAAGAAAATGGATGAAGGGGTTTCATTAAAGGGTTTCAAAGGGTTCAAAGTTCACATTTTAAACATGTCCAGAAGAACTGACCAAAACACTGAAATATGAACCAACTATTGAACTCAAAACATGCTTAGGTCTAAACTGGTGGACTTTAAAGAGGATTAAAACAGGAGCCTCAGGTCAAAATGTGATTTTGATTTGATAGTGATTAATCTCAGTATGAATCCACTTCCTTCAGTGTGAAACTCGGGTCCAACTTTTAAATGGAGCTGATGATAAAATTAAATATACTGTTTATCTGTGGCTCTTTATGAGCAGCAGATGTGAGTCCAGACCTATGTTTTTCTGCCTCCAAATATTGTTCAAACAGAAGCCCTCTGCACCCCGTCTCTGTCTAGTGTCTACAGGGGAACACAGCGTATCCAGCCCATAAACCATAACATAAATCTGACACACAGTTACGACCTCTTTAAAATTAGGAGACAAAACACTAAAAGAGTAAACAAAAGGTAATAGTGTTGTCCCGAGACTAAAACTTCAAACTTGATCTTGATAAGAATAGACTCGATACTCAATACTTGTGTTCTATTCCCACTTGGCCTCATATCTGTGTAATCCCTCAGTGGTCCATGTAAGTTCCATAGTGGTCCATGTGTGTGTGAATGTGTGTTCCACAGTGGTCCATGGGCGTATACTAGTCTATGTGTCTTACACTTGTGGAAGATACAGCTCAAAATCATTCTAAACATATTCAGGAAAGGTTCATTTCTGTCAATGGGAATTTTCTGTATCGATACCTGCAAAATAAAAAAATAAAAACATTCTATAGATACAGACGGGGGAAGATAAAATGAACATAATTCAAAAAAGGATGTGCGCTGATATGTAATCAACAGAACTGTGTCTGACCCCTGACCCCTGACCCCATCTGAGAGTATGACATCATCACCGTCTACAGAAAGATGTTTAACATGTTCAACAAGTTCAAAATTTGAACAAAACAAAAACATACAAATAAAAACAGAAAAATTATTGATTCAGTTGTTTCTGTATCAAAATCATTTGAAGCTTTATTAGATTTCAAAATCTTTTTACTTTTTACCATTTAAGTACATTTTAAATGGGTACTTAAATCATTTTACTTCAGGAGAATTTTCCATGTGACACTTTTACTTTAGTATTTTTTTTTTGCTCCAGTATCTGTATTTTTACTTAACAAAATGCAGTATTTCTTCCTACACTGGCTCTGCCCTAATGTGATTTATGCCCCTGCACCAGGCCTGTGTTTGTGAAGCAGAAAAGCCGATAAAATGAAGCAGCCTGATCCTGCTTCAGAAATTCATCATTATTATAAATGAAAAGTGAACTATGATGTAACAGCATCGTGTTCACAAAGACGAGCAGCGTGTGGTCAAAATGAAACTCAGAGTGGAGTTTAGAGGAGCCGACTCATTGGAATATACTGCACTACATGTATATACAGTGTTCCATCGTTTATCGCGGGGGTTACGTTCTAGAAATAACCCGCAATAAACAAAATCCGCGAAGTAGAAATCTTTATTTTTTACAATTATTATATATGTTTTAAGGCTGTAAAACCCGTCTCCACACACTTCATACACTTTTCTCACACAGGCATTAACATTTTCTCACATTTCTCTCTTGTTTAAACACTCTCAAAGTTCAAACCTTCATAGATTTTAAAGTTTTATAGAACAAAATCAAATACTATACTGTACTGTAAATACAAATGACAGCTTTTAGAAATACTGTAACAAATTTAATTTTAATGATCAACCTACAAGGTTGGACACATAAGAAATGATTAATAGTGACTCAGGCGTATTTCACAGTTCCTCTGACCACGCCTCTTCGTCCTGGTGCCGCTCCACTGTAATGTCTCGTAATGTTCTTGTTCCTGTAGTCACTGATCCTCAAAGCTAAAGCAGAGTCCATCCGCACGATGGTTATAACCCTTTTTGCATCCTTGTTAAAACATATTATTGCTGTCCTCTTATGTTATTTTCCTCCTTCTTTATGTCGACATCCAAAGTCTAGTATACACCCATGGACCACTATGGAACCTACTGGACCACTGAGGGATTACACAGATGTAAGGCCACATGTGAACAAAACACAAAATACAATATTTAATGTGGAACATCACATTCTGTTGTTTAAAGAGTGTTTCATCATGATATCAGGATCGAGTATCAAATCTATTCCTAATTATCAAAACTAGAGGATTTCCAGTTTACCGCAGCCCTACACTTTATACTGCAGCCCTACACTTTATACATTTATACTTTTATCACATATTCCTGTACTTCATGCCAAAAATAACATTAGACACGTTTGTGCTGAATCCAGAGCTATGTCTCTTTTTACAGCTCTGTGATAATAACACAGTAAAGTCTCTGCAGTGACCTGTGATAACACGACTGAAGCCAAACCTCACCTAAAAAAAAAACCCTATATCACTCTTATAACATCAGGTTTATGTGTATATGTAAAAAAATACACATCTCATCCTCGTTCCACGCTCGGGTCCTCTACCAGAGGCCTGGGAGCTCGAGGGTTCTACAGTATCTTTACTGTTCCTGGAACTGCACTTTTCTGGACTGAGATGTCTGATATATATAAAAATATATAAAAGACATACAGGTGTGTCTCATTCTCAGTTTATGAACAAGCCTCATGTTCAGAACCTCCAGATTCACTCACTGAGCTGCAGAGGCTTAAAACAATTGGATTTCAGCTTTGAAACTGGCCACACAAATGAGACTCATTTTGCTTTCTGATTGGATATTCAATTAAATTTATTTTGTCTTACACCATAAAAGTAAAACAAACTGGAAACATCCTGGCATCAAGTTTCATGTTTTTCTCATTAAGACAAAAAAAAAAAAAATCATCATTGCACTGGCTAATCTGTTTAGTTTCTTCTGTTGAATTTGCACAAATACAACACTGAGGTACTACGATTAAAACAAGGACATTCTCTTTATAAACTCTTTATATATAATTTATACTTTCTGTATATATCTCCACTGAAGCAGTGGCTGACTTCAGGCCCTCTCTGCAGAGTCACATTACTATAGAGCTTACATAAGGCTGGAGCATTCAAACAGCAGGCCAGTATAAACCTGTCCAAATGTTTGGGACGATTCTCATTATAGCCCAGAGACTCAGGGTCGAGGGGCAGCGGGACACTCCGGCAACACAGAAGAGCCAAAACAACAGACGCTTCATTAGATCCGTCACACTCAATATATGTGAGGCTATAGGGCTGTCCAAGTTAGTGAGTCCAACACTAATCAATACTGAGACTAGTATCAAAACTAGATACTAATTTTTCACAGATATCAATACTAAAAAGTCCCATTGACAGAAATGAACCTTTCCATTGTCTAAAGAAAGAGTGTTTTATTATCATCATGGTACCGGGATCAGTATCGAGTCTGTTCCTTAGTATCAAAAAGGAGTTTGACATTTTAGTATCGTGACATCATTATTACCCCACATGTGATGTCCCAGTTTCCACCTGCAGTGATTGGTCTGTTCCATTGTCCCAGGGCTCAGGCTCATATAAAGAGACAGAGGCTTTGAACGGCACAGCTGCTTAAAAATGCATGGACCTGCTTTAGTATCTAAATGGAGTTTGAGATTTCAGTATCACTAAAGGCGATGATAAAACAAACACAAAACATTTTCAGTATTAACAATTCAAATATCTTCCTCCAAACTCTGCACTCTGCTCCAAACCTCATACTTTTCCTGAGAGACGACGGGGCTGTGGACCTCCACTTAAAAAAAGATTAATTGCCCAGCCCTGTGTTTGTTAAGAAATCTCCAAACACTCAAAACAAAACAAAACGATTCTTTATGGCAGACAGCTGGAAATACACTTGTAAATCTGCCAACAGAATTCATACACTGCCTGGCCAAAAAAAAGTGCCCACTAAAAAAAAAAAGGTCACACACACTAATATTTGGTTGTGTCGCCTTTAGCTTTGATTATGTCACGCATTCTCTGTGGCATTGTTTAGATTTCGCTTCAGCAATGTCACAAGATTTATTTCCATCCAGTGTTGCATTAATTTTTCACCAAGATGTTGCATTGATGATGGTCGAGTCTGACGCTGCTCAAAGCTTCTCCAGCACATCCCAAAGATTCTCAATGGGGTTAAGGTCTGGACTCTGTGGTGGACGATCCATGTGTGAAAATGATGTCTCACGCTCCTGAACCACTCTGTCACAATTTGAGCCCGATGAATCCTGGCATTGTCATCTTGGAATATGCCCGTGCCATCAGGGAAGAAAAAATCCATTGATGGAATAATCTGGTCATTCAGTATATTCAGGTGTCAGCTGACCTCATTCTTTGAGCACAGACTGTTGCTGAACCTAGACCGGACCGACTGTAGCAACCACAACCTGTTTGCTTAGTTAAATCCAGTCAGTGTATTTCACAACATGTTTACAATCTAATCTCCATTTCAAACAAATGAGATATTTTCAGAGCAAATGTACTTTTTAAAAACTCCACCATGTCTAAACAAACCCTGACCCGACCCTCACCCTGCAGACTGTAGACGAAGGGCGCAAGACAGAGATGGTCCTCATACCAAACACAGAGGTCAGAGGTTGCGTTAGGCGTGAACACCTGCAGACGTTAAGCCCAGAGGGTCACGTGTCTCTAATGTGAGTATTTTGAAGACCCCAGTCAGCTCTATGTAAAGGAGAAGACCACATGGTGATGTAGAGCCAAGTTCAGGAGTTAAAGTGCAGTGTACCAGGGTCATGGGGGTACTGTAAATATAGCCACGACAGAAATATAAAAAGGAAACAAAAACGTGTACATTTCACTGGACAATAAACAGAAAGAAAAGGGCTAGAAAAAGACGAGCAAGACCTGTCAAAGCTCAATATATTTAATGTTGTTATAATGGTCAGTATATGTGCTTATATAAAGGATATGTGCGTATATTAAGGATATGTGTATGTAAAGCACTCACATCCAAGTCTTTGTTCAAAAGACAAACATAACAGCAGTGTAATCTGTATGAATCGACTTAAATTCTTGCACTCATTACGATTAAAGATGTACTATGTATCTTCTCTGTTTGGGAGGTCTTATTTGCTTTTCCAGGGATTGAATCAGACTTAACTTGTATTCACATTAACTATCTTGCAAATTCAATTAAAGGCATTTTTATCGCTATAACAGCATGCATGTGTTCTGTGAGCGAGCTAGCCCCTCCAGAGATCTGACCTGTTACTTGGTGTCACCCACTTGTCGCCATATAAACAGAAAAGTGTGGAACATTCCAGTCCAGGCAGGCAATAGAATCTCCATGGAGACAAGCAGGTGGCTGGCTCTCTACCAGAAAAATTCCATATTGCACCTTTAATAATAAATTGATTTAATTGTACTATTATTGTTTTTAATGAGATTCTTTCACAGTGGTTGAGTTTGTGGTTTGTAGAGTTTGGAAGCAGCCCTCTCCTTTCTCTGTAGTGTGTGGACTATAGACTGTTTATATAAATGGACATGGCTAACCTGCTAGCCGCCGTGTTCCAAGTAGGAAGTGATCATGGGCTGCACATCCG
The DNA here is from genome assembly GCF_009829125.3 of Periophthalmus magnuspinnatus. Taxonomy (NCBI): domain Eukaryota; kingdom Metazoa; phylum Chordata; class Actinopteri; order Gobiiformes; family Gobiidae; genus Periophthalmus; species Periophthalmus magnuspinnatus. The sequence goes on from NC_047144.1 coordinate 18,352,599, forward strand.
TCTCCATTGACTCTGGCTCCAATTCACTTTCTATTTAAAAACTGTGGCCCCTCTCTTTGTAACTGCTGCGGTCAGGCTCGTCATTCGGTCGGAATCCCAAATATGGAACTTGGCTCTAAATTGGCCCCTATAACTGCAGCCTCGATGAGCTTCATTTGACTGGATTCAAACACTATGGGTGACGGCACACTCCCTCAGTCTACTTCTTTATACAGACTATGGTTTGGATGCAAACTTCTCCTTTGATAACGGTGTTGACGTCTACTTTTCTTGGTCTAATTGAATAGTTTTGGCCTTGTTTACATTATGGCTGCTAGGTAACAGCAGTGGAATTAGCTCTACATAAGTCGCATCTGTTGCTCTTGTCCAACCAGAAAGTAAATGGATTAACTTGACCAAAATAAAATAAAAACTAGACAAAAGCAGTTTGTGCAAAATCTTAATTAAAATAATATTAAGTGTGTTTTAGTAGAATGAGTGTAACCTGTGACTTTAAGGCCTAAACACGGAGCTGCTCCGTGTGTCTGTTTGAGCTCAAAGCAGCAATCTTAAAATAACACATTACTCAATTTGATGGTGTTTTCCACAGGTGACGAATCCAAAATGGTGACCTCCTTCTCCTGTTGTTTCATCCCTTCAAATCCAAAATGGTGACCTCCTTCTCCTGTTGTTTTAGTCCCTTCATTAAAAGTGTGAGGCTTTTTAGTTGAATCACGTTTTGACGTCAAACAGCAGATGCATCGACTCAGGGCCACTGATTTAGAGAAAAAACAGATACATTTTTAAGGTTTTATCTCTGTGACAAATGTGATTAATGATGCATATTAGGGTCATGATTCAGTTCTTTTCTGTTTAATACAACTCTAGGCTCAAGCTCAACCTGACAACAACAGTTAATATGTTTTTTAAACTCCAGTGAATAAATGAAGATAGATACCGTAAATTTCGGACTACAGAGCGCACCTTGATATAAGCCGCACCAGCTAAATTTGAAGAGAAAATCAATTTTGTACATATATAAGCCGCACCTGAATAAAAGCCGCAGGTTTTCATATTGTAACATGAGATATTTACACAGAAAGACGGTGCACCGACACGCTTTTTTTTAAACTGTGCCTGAAAATTGGCACCAACACGACAACAACACGGGATGAACACATCTGCAGGTTTAGAAAATAAAGCTGCACCAACACGGAAAATCTGCTTTTATTTCCTCTGAAAACTTTTGTTGTCTTTTTACATTGACCAAGTTGGATTCATTGATGTCGAGCTTACGTGCAGTGGCTCTATTTCAGGGGTCGGCAACTCGCGGCTCCGGAGCCGCATGCGCCTCTTTCCGCCTCATACTGCGGCTCTGCGTGGCTTGGGAACTGACAGACACAGCTCACAGTCCTGCGTAAAGAGCCCTGATTTTCAGACGTTGTGCGCACAGGGGTCAGGAGCAACTTTGGCCCGTCCCTAATGACACACTAATAAGCTCGTCCGTAGATGTATCATGAAAATCCTGCTGGAAATCGCCACAGAAATCTATTTGATGTAGTAGCAAGTTTATTATCTGCTCTTGTCTCCGCGGTGACGTATCACGTATAACACATCAGACACGACGCACAAAAGTAGAGCCACAAGCGAGTGAAAATGAGCCAAAACAAAAGTCTTTGGAGATCTTTTTAACAAAGGGGAAAAGGACAACTGAGGAGCCAGAAGAAGAGACTACGACCTCCAAGAAAAAGAAAGATAAATTTAACAGACAATGCCTACTTAAAATCTGGGTTTGTCGCTACAGGTGACTCACGCACAGAGTCCGCTCTGCGTAACATACGGGAAAAGCAAATAAGGCAATGAAACCTTCAAAACTGCTTTGGCACATGGAGAATAAGCACCTGGGATTAAACGATACGCTACGAGTTTTTTTGTTGTTGTTTTTTTAAAGAAACTGCGGAGTAGAGTAGACATAATCACATAATCAGCGCGATGCATGATGCAGCGGTTTGGTGAGTTGTATTTTTTTAATGCACTTAAGTTGTTTTTGCCATATTTATCTGCCACGTGTAGAAGGCTTGTCCGTGAAAGTAAAACCTACATTATTCCGTTACATTATTGTTATTATACAGTGTTATCTTCATTTTAGATGTCAAAAAGTATTTGCGGCTCCCAGTGTTTTATTTTATGTGGAAAGTGGGTCCAAATGGCTCTTTGCGTGTTAAAGGCCGACCCCTGCTCTGTTTCCTTTCTGTTTCTTTATCTTAAAAACTGCATCATGATGCGCAAAATGATCGTTCAAAATCAAAACTAGTGAATTCTTCAGAGCAGAATCTTTCCCCACGTCTGTCTCACTTTTACGTTTACAGCTAGAGAGCGCCCCCCAGGGTCCGTTATCCAGTAAAATTCCATATATAAGCCGCACTGCTGTAAAAGCCGCAGGGTTCAAAGCGTGGAAAAAAAGTAGCGGCTTATAATCCGAAATTTACGGTATGTTTAATGGTGTACTGTGGAACATTCGAGCCAAAGCACCTCCATGGAGACAAGCAGGTGGCAGACTCTACCAGAAAAGGTGAGATGTGCACCTTTAAAGAGGAATTTAAAACTAAGTCAAGTTTTTTCACTACTGCACAGTGTATATGGTCACTTCATTTCAAACTGGATACATTTATATAAGTCTGTGCTGCCCCCGGTGGCCACTGCAATTTCCAGTAGTTGGTGACATCACACAGGACTGTTCTGATTACAGCCAGGTGTGTCTGATTACAAACCCCTGGCTGCAGGGGCGGAGTTTGATGTGTGGATACCTGACCAATAAAAACGTTTCCTTATATCCGCCCCCTCCCCTCACTGTCCCCTGTAGTCCTCCAGACTCCACCCCTCCTTCTCCCTCACTCTCGTCTTTATAGAGGCATGAGGTCCTGAGGGCTTGAGGTCCCGGAGGCCTGTGTCACTGTAACAGGAGCAGCTCTGAACAGGTGTTTGAGGAAACTCTACTCTCTCATAGAAGAGACCTCACCTGAACCAGGGCACCAAGGCACAAAGAGAACTCTAATCTGAAAACTACAACTGAGCAGTTTAACATATAGCTAGTGTGGAACTTTCTGGTTAAGTTAAACACATACTTTGGAAGATTCAACCCAAAGGAACATCATTTCCAGAGAAAAAAGCAGGAGGAGCCAAACCCCTCACAAAACATTTCTTCTCTATGGCTAAGATCTGTACCTCACTATCACAAAGGGGTGGTTAGTGTCTTTGAGATGGAGATGAACAGTAGACTGGGGTCCAGAGCTGCTCTCTCGACAGTGTTGGTACATTCTCTTATGGAGTTTTCTTTCTCCATTGTAACACTCACTACAGTCTTCAATACACAGGATGGAGTAGACCACATTACTTTGTGGCTCAAAGATCTTAACCAAAGGAAATAAATGGTTTGAGAGGGGAGTTAAATAGGCCATTTTTGTTAGGAAAGACAATCCATCTTTGAACAGGAATGGGAGCCTTAGAAATCATCCATCCCCGATTTAAAACTGCATCCTGAGATCTACATCTAAACAAAGAAAACAACAGTACTAGCTAGTATGCTAATAGGCAACCAAAAAAATGTATTCTCTCAATAAAGTCCCATCAGGTCCACAATTAGTCCCTGTCCCACATTTTGAGACTCCTCCCCTCCTGTCTCTGGTATATGTGGTTATAGTATAGAGTTTAAATGGTGTGTACATTATGATCTCTGGAGTGATGAAAACGATGGGACAAAAATAACACAGTAATAACTTTGACCAACAGCTGCAGCCTCCGTGTATTGTGTGTGTGCATGTGTGTATATGTGTATCTGTGTGTATGTGTGCGTGTACATGTGTATGTGTGTGTATGTGTGCGTGTACATGTGTATGTGTGTGTATCTGTGTACATGTGTGTATGTGTGTCTGTGTGTGTACATGTATATGTATAGACAGCTACAGTCTAAAGCCACAGTCTAAAGCCACAGTCTAGAGCCACGGTCTAGAGCCACAGTCAAGAGTCAGTCTAGAGCCACAGTCTAGAACCTGAACCAGGGTTACATCAAAACTAAACCACGACTAACAATTAAGAACTAAAAGCATGTTCTAGTCTAGAACAAGGTCTAGACCAGGACTAGAGCTACATTCACACTCACATACTATATTAACACTGGGACTAAACTTGGAACTAAACCTGAACTAGACTTTGACAAAACCAGGACTAGAACAAGACCAAACCAAGTCCACATCAGGACTAAACTAGGACCAAGTGTGAACACAACCTTTAAGGGAAAATACAGTTTTTCATGAAATGGTGTAAAAATGTTCCAGTATGTGTTCTGTCTCAATCTAATTATAAAGTTTTTTAATGTTCACAAGCTGATGTACTGTTAGCATGCTAGATATTGTTAGCATTACTTTGACAGCAGAACTCGGCTCTGGTCTCAGAGTTGTGAAAAGTGCTTATAAACTCATCATGGTAAATAATTAGGATGCTCAGAATGCATAAGGTAAGTAAGAAATAACTTTGTATCACTGCAAACTGTTTAAAATGAACTAGTTTTGTTTTAAGACTATAAGGTATAGTGTTTTTAGACTTTAAATTTGAACTAAACAAGATCAGTCCCTGGACTAAACCAGATCTAAACCAGGACTTATCTGAGTATCAAGACTAAAGACCTTTCTAAAGATCTCCTGGCACTAGTTGAACCGAGCATGAAATAAGCAAACATCTATATCCTCATAGTAACATGGAGCCGTCTATTTGAGTTAAACTACTTTTTATTTTCATATAAAACCACCAGTGGCATCACTTCTTCGGTCGCTGCACCGAGGGCCTCGCAGGACACGGTTGCCGGTGACAACAGCAGTGAGTCTGCCCCAAAGGATTGTGGAGTTTGTAGTCACACGTAAAAGCTCTGAGTTTAACATGTGTAGATCAGTGGAGCAGAAGAACAGGATTCCTCTGAGATTTTACATCAAAGAAAACTGACAAAAGGAAGTGACAAGAGACAGGTGTAAAGATAAAAATAAAATACTTTCAAAGGTCTATATGACTATTCTCTGTTCTAATGTTGTTTCCTCATCACAAACAGACCTGGAGTTGTGTTTGGTTTCATTCACACATGTTTAACACACAAATCCTGCATATTTAGGCTTCTCTCAAACAGAAAACACTCTGTTCCACCTTTTTATGTCATGTGGTAATACAGGAAGCGCTCCACTGTGTTTTTAAACTCCATACACCTTCACTAGAATCATCTGGATGATTTCAGACTTGGAATTGCCAATTTCTACTGAACTAAAGGGTAAAAAGAGCTGTTAACTTGAAAACTACCACTTCATGACATCACAAGATGGAACAGAGCATTTTGAGCTTTGGAGATATAGACAGACTAATAATAAAGAGTTACTCAAACATGTGTGAATGAGGTAAAACATAATTCCAGGTATGTTTTTGAGAAGGTACCAGCAGCATAACAGGGATTAAAGCTTCACAAACCCTGGTTTAGACCTGGAATAGTCCTGTTATAGTCGTCCTGTGCAGCAGTCCTAATACACAAATGTTCAAAGTACTTTTCAACCCCAGACATTCTGGCGTGAGGTGAGAGTGCTAACCACTAAGCCACAACCCAGTGAGACCTAAACAAATAATGATATTAAAACAAACTGAATACTTGATACCGATACCATGTTGATAATGAAAAAAACACTGTTTTTTTAGAGCAGACATGTCAGACTCAAGCCCACGGGCCAAATTTGGCCCTCAATATAATTATATTTGGCCGGCAAGATCATATCAAATATGTATTAGAGCTGGCCCACCAGCCGCAGTGCCAGTGTAGCACATGCACCTCTAATACTATGAATCCCAGAATGCTTTGCAAATGTGTTGGCGCCGGCCCCCACCACTTCTGTTGACACTCATTAGCATCTGCTATCTGTCATCTCACTCAAATTCGATCCACCCCTTCTGAAAAACATGCAGATGTTGTTGAAAGTTTTCAATAAATATTTTGTTTGGCCCACGACTTAGTCGCAGCTTTTAATTTTGGCCCTCTGTGAATTAGAATTTGACACCCCTGCTTTAGAATATGATGTTCCACATTGAACGTTGGTACTTTGTGTTCCATTCCCATGTCTTAGTGGTCCAGGTAGGTTCCACAGTGGTCCGTGTGTGTGTGTGTTCCATAGTGGTCCATGGGCGTATACTAGTCTGTCTTATACTTGTGAAAGATACAGCTCAACATCATTATAAACATATTCAGGAAAGGTTCATTTCTGTCGATGGGACTTTTTTAGTATCAATCCCAGACAAAAATGAATACTGTATTTTCCATTCTGTAAGTCGCATTTTTTCTCATAGTTGGTCTGGGGGTGCGACTTCTACTCAGAAGCAACTTATATGTGAAATAATTCAAGAAGAATTTCACATCTTTATTAGTGTCACACTGACAACCGCACAAGGGCACTCTAGGCTTGTGTCCCAGTATGGCAGCCACACAGCGGAAGCGGCGCTTCATCTAGTTCCGGAGCAGGGGGAGTTGTTCAGAAGCAACAACGGAACTTGTTAGTTTGTTTTTTAAGCTTTAGTTGTCTGATTAATGTCTGTTAATATGTTACAGTAACATACCAGACAAGTATTGAGTTCACCGTCTATGCTTCATGTAGCTGAATAAATGTGTTATGTAACAGTCAATTATACATGTTACAGTTCACTTGTTTGACCAATAAATGGAGATTGTGTGCTTGTAATACCTATAAAAAAATTTGACTCTTTTCCTTTTATATATTTCATATTTAATTTCCCCTTATTTATTTCCTCTTCATTTATAAGACCATAAAGGTGATCATTTTTCATTTGGAAAATGATTGTAAATGTTTAGTTTATTATAAGGTCTAGTTTGAGGTCACAAAAACTACTTCCTGTCTTCTGGTTCAGCCTTTTATGCTAATACAAAGTCTTACCTGACAGCGCACTATTTACGAAACAATTGAAAAGTTAAATATAAAGTTTTCGGTTCATCGGTTTGTTTACTAGGCCAAAGTGGTATGTATATTTTCCATGCATTCATATGCAGTTTTGTGTGTATATGTAATATATTTTATGTGTTTGCTAGTTGCTAGTTCTATAGTGTGAACTGCTAGTGCTAGTTGCTAGTTCTACGGTGTGAATGTCTCTCATGTTTGTGGACAAGTCAGCATATGTTACGTTAGCATAGCATATTTGATTAACTTTTAATATCTTAAGTTAACATACCAGACATGTATTCAGTTTGCCGTCTATGCTTCCTGTAACTGAATAAATAAAAATGTGTTATGTTAGCGTGCTGTACTGCTATTCAGCCTGTTGTTCTCCATTTTTTTAGTATTGTTATAACTTGCCTTTAAAGATATGTCTGTTCTTGGTCTTGGATTTTGTAAAATAAATTTCCCAAAAAAATGCGACTTATAGTCCAGTGTGACGTATAGTCCGGAAAATACAGTATCTAGTTTCGATACTAGTTTTAGTATTGATTGGAATCAAATTTTTTGATACTTTTGACAGCCCTAAAACAAAGTAAAAGTTTTGGCTAATTCAGTTTCATCTGCTCTCTGAACTATAAAACACATTTTTATCTGTATCGCTGCTTTATTCAAATAATGGTTTAAAGTGTAACAGGATCTGCTGGAGCTCTGGCACATCCACACAAGATCACAGCTCAGGTTTCTGCTCTGTGAGGCGTTCATGGTCAGCACGGAGAGTAGGACACCTGAGCTTCTATTTGTTTTACTCTGAGCTGATGACAAAATGTATTTGTAAAGGAAGAGAAGAGAGGGGGAGGAGAGGAGACAGGACTACTACTACTTAATAAGTACATTACCTTCTACTCTGCCTAACCTTTCTAATTTACTTACATATATTTCCACATTTAAAAATCCTTGGAGGAAAAGCACTGACCCTGATTTAAATTCCTCCATTATCACAATTTAATCCTTGTCCCAACACATTATAACATTAAAGCGTTTGTTTCCACCTGAGGCTCTGTGATGTGCAGCTGTTTACCACAGGTCCATCAGACTGTCCCAAAGGTCAGACTGACCCAAACACATAATGATCAGAATAATAAAAGCCTTAACAGCTGGCAGTCTGGTGGAATTATAGTGTCTCTCAGGCCAAGATAAAACTACTGCCACTGCTACCAATACTACCACCAATACTACTTCCACTACTACTACTACCACTACTACTACAGTTCTGTCCTTGAAACCTTTGGTCTGACTCAGCATGTCAGGGAGCCCACCCATAACAGAGGGCACACTCTGGACCTGCTCATTACAAAAGGATTAAATATTTCAACGGTCATTTTGGTGGATGTTGCTCTGTGTCTTCTTTGACCTGTCTGTTATTCCCAAACCAGCGGCTGGTCCTGCAGTTGTTCGAAGGAGACACAAAAATGATAACAAAGGTGCATTGTTCAAGAAAATTATACACTTGATGATTTGTTGAACTCTGTGACTTTGAGTGTTTTGAATGTTCTGGACAGCATTGCCCCGATGAAGGTTAAAATAGTTAAAGATGAGCAAAAAGGAGGAATGATGACTTGGTCAGGGCACAGAAAGGGAGTGCCAGAGGCCCGAGTGGGAATGCTGCAAGTCAAAGCTCCAGGTTCATTATGAGATTAACAGAGAAAAGATCCACAGGTACAACCACAGTTTATGTACAACAAGGGAGAGAGACATTATTGGAAGTTGCAATAACAACTCTCGTGTCCTGTTTGCAACAGTAAACAAACGCTCCACCTCCGCTGCCATTAGAACTCATTTTCACATCTAAGTGCAATGAGTCTACAGTATTCTTTAATGACAGGGTTCAGGGAATTAAAAATGCCATCAATCCCAGAACGCAAATAACACCCCTGCAGCCACCTACACACTTAAGGTGCATTCACACCGGGGCATCGAGTTTACATGCAAAGTCTAAGGTGGATGTGCATCTTGGCTGCCCTGTGTTTTTTGCAGCATGTTTTCAAGAGTCAGAACAGCACAAATCGGGCGTTGACATGGTGCATCTTGTGAGTTCAGATGTTGGTTGTTCTGTTTGTCCAAAGCTTTAGAGAGTACTTTGTTGAAGTTGGAAAATGTGTTTCAGATAAAATGTCCCTGAGCTATGGGGTGCCCCAGAGGTCAATCCTGCACCCACAACTTTCTCCAGCTAACCTCAGACAAGACTGAGGTCATTGTCTTTGGCCAATAGAAACAGGAAGTGTCAGCAGTCACCTCCAGTCTCTAAAACCTTCAAATCAGGCTAGAAATCTGGGGGTAATAATGGACTCAGACTTGAACTTTAACAGACACATCAAATCAATTACATCTGCAGCTTTTTACCATCTAAAATCAAGCATACTGTCAAAACCAGACTTAGAGACTTATCCATGCATTTGTCTCCAGTAGGTTAGACGACTGTAACGTCCTGCTCACTGGGCTCTCCAAACAAGCCTTAACACAGAACAGCACATCCAGAACACTGCTGCTTGGATCCTGACTAGAACCAGGACATACTTCACACATGTGTCCTGTGCTCAGGTCTCTGGCTCCTGTGGCTCAGAGAAAAGACTTTAAAGCAGCTCTGCTTGTGAACGTTTGTGAAGTCTTTCCATGGACCAGCACCAAAGTACAGTCCTATAGTATAGTCCTGACTCCCCGAGTCCCCTGAACATGGGGAATCAGCATTTGAGTTTAAGATGTGAGACAGGCCTCTATTTTGACAATGTTTAAATCCAGGCGGTTATGTTTAGTTGTGCATATGACTGAAAGGGTTTTATTCTTCCTCTTCTCTTTTAATGTTCATTTTATGATGATGATGACAATTATTTGTTTTAATTTGTTGTATTGTGATTTTAATGTCTTTCTTATTCTGTAAAGCACTTTGAATGACTGTGTGTATGAATTATGCTATACAAATAAACTTGCCTTGACTTGCCTACTACTTCTGCCACTACCACTCATACTAATACTTTTGTATTACCATTTTGCAAATTGTATGACAGATATTGCCCTGTCCTCATTCTCTACTCCACTGCTAAAATCCTCCCAAACTCATAGTGAAAGTCAAATCCCGCCGCGTAAGCCCCCCTTTAAGCCGCCCTGGGACCAAACACATAAAGAAGCTTATACCCCCCACTCCTCCTCCCTCCACAAACCCCACCCACCTACCTCTGTCCCACTCCCTCCTAACAGACAGGGCACAGCTGCTACATGTCAGGAAAAGTATTGTGCAAAATCAAGACAAATCAGACCTGTGTGTGCGTGTGTATGTGTGTGTGGGTGGGTGGGTGTGTGTCTGTGTGTGCGTGTGTGAGTGTGTGGGTGGGTGGGTGTGATGTTGACTTAGCCTGAAAGAGAAAGGCTGGGTCATGATTAGTTACGAGTTTGTCAGGTTTACATTAGCCTGAGGCAATTTGTAAGGTAAAGGGTTGAATGCAAACTCCAGAAATCCATTTCATCCAAATGGGTGTGTTAGGGAAGAGAGACCAGTCCAAAATACATCATCAGACAAAAATCCTGCACACAGTTAGGTCATAGCCAGGTTGATGTAAAAGTATTCACTCTGAGAGCGGTGCTTGGGCCTGCGTGAACCCATCAGCAATCTGAACATTTGCTTCAAACAAGGGCCGCTCCACTGTGGAGCGGGGCGAGGGTAATGTGGATGCGGCCGACCTATTGGGTAATCATATCATCGTTTCCTCCTGCCTTTGTCTGCGCAGGTGTGCCTGCCTCCGTCTGCGCAGACAGAGGCAGGTGAGACTGCCTCTGTCTGCGCAGGTGAGCCTGCACAGTCCTCACGCTGTGTTTAACCACAGGTGAAAGACCAGTCTGTATCTGTCTGTTTCTGTGTGTGTGTGGCTCTGTCTCTTGAGGCTCATCATAGAGATACCTTCTTTTCACTGTGGGGCGATCCACAGAGCCACTAACGTGTGAAACCCACTAGGGGCGCTCCACGGAGCCAATAACGTGTGAAAACCACTAGTGAGGTGTGGTTACAGGTGAAGGCCGAGTGCAGAAATGTTGTTTGTGTCCCCATTTTTGCACTCGGCCTTCACCTGTAACCTCACCAGTGTGATATGCGTCATCCTCTGAGCTGAGCGACACATATCAGTCTGGAACAGCTCTTCCTCAAAGCGACTGGAACCAATCGGAGTGAAGTATTTGCTTGAATGCTCCAAAGTGTCACAAGAGCAGAACAAGCAAAAAAATCATACTTTAGTTGCAGGTATCTTTCCCTCCACAAAAGCACAAGGCTCAGACCTTTGACCTCTGACCTTCTGCATGGCACAAACACAACAGGCTGTGTTTTTACTAAAATAAACCAAAGTACATCTGACGGCGTCGCCATGTTTGTTCGGCGATGGCTCCACCCAAACTACAGTGCTGCTGTGTGATCGAGCTAACTATCTAAGATGGATTTGTCAATTCATCACGTTGACAGGGTTACTTCATCAGGCAAATGTTATGTCACATTTTCAAATTAAGGTAGGATTGTATTCAAGTGTTGCAAGTTCAGTGGAGAGGCGGGGCAAAGTAAGAATCCATGTTTTTAAGCCACAGAAGTACCTGCAGATAAATGCAAGATGTAAAATGACTGTGGAACATTTCAAAGCAATAACATCATGGAGGTAAAGTTATAGTTTAGTTCCATAGTGCCTATTGTAATGCTTATATATATTATGACAATAAGTTGTACACAGTGTGAGTGATGCTGGAGGCACTGTCATGTCTACAGAGCTGTACTTGGGTTAAACATTCAAAATCCCATAGAGTTTATTTGACTTGAGCCTGAGTCGTGTCTAAGAGCTGATAGTGACCGAGCAGAGCCAAATATGGGAACAGGGAATCTCAGTACAGTGGAAATATCCCAATGTGATGGCCTTATTTAGTAACAGAATGGAGCATTCGAGGGACCACAACCTCGTGATGTGTTCAGGACCTCCGTGTCAGGATCGGAAAGAAGACAATGGCTCAGGAAGGACAAATATTTGAGCAGGAGGCATATCTGTTTATATTAGGCTTTATCCAAAGTTTAAATCATTATAATACTGCATTTAAAGGGGCACTTTGTGACTTTTCTACTCGAGTGTTTGTCGGCACTTGCTTGTCTCCATGGTGACGTTTCTGTTCTGCTTGAAATGTTCCACAATACAGCACTGTACTTATCTCTCTTGCATTTAGTTCATTTTAGATGTTTTAGATGTTTAGACATTGATCTTGAACACAATGCAGTGTTACAGTGAGTGGGGTCACCTTTCCACAGATCTGAGCTGTTACCTAGCCTTGTGTTACTACCGGTTGTCTCCTCATAGCATCGTCATGGAAACAAGCAGGTCACTCTACAATGAATGGATACAAATATAAAGTTCTTCAGGTCATTTTGTGGTGTCACTGACTTAAATTATTCCAAATCCAAAAGTTGACTGTTCAGTTCCAGCTCAGATCCATATTGACATTGTGTTCTTGGGCAAACACTTCCTCCAGTGTGTATAAATGTGGTGAGCGAGTCAGTGATCAGTTTTTTTTTTCTGTTAGTATTGTGCCCTACGTAACTTTTCTGGAGTTTGCCACCTTCTTGTCTCCATGGAGATGTTGGTCTTGGTCTTATTATTTCTTTACAGGTGTTCTTGTCCTAAAATATCTTTCAAAAACATGCATTCTGACTGTGAATGGGCTCGCCTCATCACAGACCTGAGCTATAGCTTGGCCTGGTTGCATCCCCTGACAGCAAGCCAAACTGTCACTTTAGAAATCTGAAAAATAATTGGCGACTGAAGATATTTGAACTTTTTGGCCCAACATCGTTATAGTTTATTGTCTGTGATAAATCACCATGATGACAAGTCAAACGAGAGGAGCTGAAAGTGCTGCGTGCTCAGTTTGTAACTCTGCTCCTCCACAAACTCATTTTCTTTGAGTGTTTCACAATTAATTAACTCTATGGAGGGAACAGAGTTTAGAGCTTAGTCAAAGCAGAGACAGAACAGGTATATGTGCTCCTACAGACAGAACAGGTATAGTGGGGCAAAAGAGTATTTAGTCAGCCACCAATTGTGCAAGTTGTCCCACTTAAAAACATGAGAGGCCTGTAATTTCATCATAGGTTCACTTCAACTATGAGAGACAAAATGAGAAAAGAAAAATCCAGAAAATCACATTGTCAGATTTTTTAAAAATGTATTAGCAAATTATGGTGAAAAATAAGTATTTGGTCAATAACAAAAGTTAATCTCAATACTTTGTTATATACCCTTTGTTGGCAATGATAGAGGTCAAATGTTTTCTGTAAGTCTCCACAAGCTTTTCACACACTGTTGCTGGTAGTTTGGCCCATTCCTCCTGCAGATCTCCTCTAGAGCAGTGATGTTTTGGGGCTGTCGCTGGGCAAAGCAGACTTTCAACTCCCTCCAAAGAGTTTCTATGGGGTTGAGATCTGGAGATTGGCTAGGCCACTCCAGGACATTAAAATGCTTCTTACGAAGCCACTCCTTCATTGTCCAGGCGGTGTGTTTGGGTCTTTCAGCATGACAATGATCTCAGCCACGTTTCATCTTCAACGCTCTTGCTGATGGAAGGAGGTTTTCACTCAAAATCTCACGATACATGGCCCCATTAATTTTTTCCTTTACATGGATCAGTCGTCCTGGTCCCTTTGCAGAAAAACAGCCCCAGTATGACGCTTCCACCCAGATGCTTCGTAATAGGTAGTTGGATGCAACTCAACATTCTTTCTCCCCAAAACACAAGTTGAGTTTTTACAAAAAAGTTCTATTTTGGTTTCATCTGACCATAATGATATTTTACCAATCCTCCTCTGGATCATCCACATGCTCTCTAGTAAACTTCAGAAGGGCCTGGACACATACTGGCTTAAGCAGGAGGACACACCTGGCACTGCAGGATGAGGGTCCCTGGTGGTGTAGTGTGTTACTGATGGTAGCCTTTGTTACTTTGGTCCCAGCTCTCTGAAGGTCATTCACTGGGTCCTCCTTTGACTCCACGGGGTGAGATGTTGCATGGAGCCCCAGCTCGAGGGAGATTATCAGTGGTCTTGTATGTCTTCCATTTTCTAACTTTGCTCCCACAGTTGATTTCTTCACACCGAGCTGCTTTCCTATTGCAGATTCATTCTTCCCAGCCTGGTGCAGGTCTACAATTTTGTTTCTGTTGTCCTTTGACAGCTCTTTGGTCTTGGCCACAGTGGAGTTTGGAGTCTGTTTGAGGTTGTGGACTGATGATACTGATAACGAGTTCAAACCGGTGTCACTAATACAGGTAACGAGTGGAGAACAGAGGAGCCTCTTAAAGAAGTTACAGGTCTGTGAGAGCCAGAAATCTTGTTTGTTTTTAGGTGACCGAATACTTATTTTACCAAGCAATTAATTCATTAAAAATCCTACAATGTGATTTTCCTGGATTCCCTCCATTCTGTCTCTCATAGTTGAAGTGAACCTATGATAAAAATTACAGGCCTCTCTTTTTAAGTGGGAGAACTTGCACAATTGGTAGCTGACTAAATACTTTTTTGCTCCACTGTATATGTGCTCCTATAAATAGAACATATAGACAGAACATATAGACAGAACAGGTACATGTGCTTTATGTACTTCTATAGACAGAACTTGAAGACAGAAATTTTAGTATTGAGACAGCACTAACCTTGACATCATTTTAAGATACTAGACAGTGAACTTGTTACTTGAATTTTGGCTAAGTTCAAAACTATTTGATCTTGTAGAGAATGTAAATCCTACCTCTGCAGCAATGTATTGAAGGAGTTCTATCGAAAAATCCCATTCAAATTAAAATATGGGGAGTTTTTCTCCTGCCAAATAGTGTTATAGTGATGGTACTGCAGTGTGGATGGCAAACACAGTACTTTTACTTTAATAAGTAAAAGTACTGTGGGTCCAGCAGTAATGACCACACCAGACGCCTACAGCTGTCTGAAGCTAACAAGATGGACGCTAATAGAGAAGTGGAGTTTGGCCCGGTGCCTTTAAGGTGAAATATGAAGTGGTTTTGTGGCTTTGAGGCTAAAGACTCAGAGATGTAAAAAGAGGAGCTTCAGAATGTGTTTTTTATACAGTGAGGTTTCACAGACCATAGTTAGCTCATACTAACTGTGCTCTGAACGTGATGCTTAAAAGGTAAGGTGCACTACACTTTGTTGTCCTCGTGGGGAAATGTGTCGCTGCATTTGACCCATCCTTCAGTAGCAGTGGCAGTAGAAGTAGTAGTAGTTGTAGCAGCAATAGCAACAGTGGTACTAGTAGTAGCAATAGCAGAGCAGTAGTAGACAGTATTACATTAGCTCCTCTCCTGGGAGTCTGCTCATTTAGGACAAACAATTAGCAGAAAACTACAGTGAGTGTCTCATTATGTCACAGGGTCATATTACAGTCAGTGTGAGAGAACAAGGGTCAAAACAGGACCCTACTACTTACTACTACTTATTACTACTACCTCCAATAAAATAAGACAGGGAATACTACTACTACCCAATAACTGATACTTAAGTCTATCACTTCTTACATCCCAATGGAGTATCAAAAGTAACAGATAAAACTCCAGTTCCCATGATGCACCCCTGCTCCACGCCTGTGGTTAGTATCAGGTGTTATGTCCTTGTGTCAGATCAGTGGGCGCTGTGCCACCTGTGGACCTGGTGCCAGTGAGATCCAGGACTCTGACCATAACCCAGTCCGGACTTTGGAGTCTGGTCTATATTTAAAGACCAGAGCAGCTGCTGGTAAAGACAATGCCCACTGGGAAATAGTATTCAGTGTGTGGCACCATAATGTGTGCCAATGGTGTGTGTGTGTGTGTGTGTGTGTGTGTGAAAGTGTGACTTAGCTCTACTGTTAATGTAATGCTTTTGTATGTGATACTTGCTTTGTTTTTGTTGTTTTGTTGTTGTTTTTCACGTGGGGGGGGGGGATCACAGCTGACAGTCGTCCTTTATGTTCAGAAAATAAACAACTAGAAGACCTTCTACGTGTTTCCCCACAGCAGAACACTACAGTAAAGTGACACGTCAGACAAATTTTAAACAAATATTGTTCAAATGTTTATTTTACTTTAATCTACTTTTGCCATTTTGGCAAAGTTTATCATTTTACTTCCTGATTGGAAACGTATGACATATGCTGAGGTATGTCACCTAGCAACAATAAACTAAACAAAGTCCAAACCTTGTCTGAATTATACAACAGTTAATGATTTAACTGATAAAAGTATTTGACACACCTTTATTTTGTTAAATGAACATTTAAACTGTCAGGAGTTGGTGATGTTCCAGAGGCAGAGGGATTCTTTATCTCAGACACACCACCAAACCGACACAGAATTACAAACTTCATGAATCAAATTCACTTGAACACATTTGACTGATGCCCACTCTGCCAATCTGCATGCCAGCACGTATCAGTGTCCCCATACTCTCTGTCCACAGTCTCTGTTCTAACTGTTCTAAGTTTACAGCTTTGTACAATGCCAAGCTACAACACAAAAATATGTATGACATGCTGCAGCGGAGCCGGTCAATCAGAGCACAGTATTCACCCCTCAGGTTCTTTTTGTGCTTGGGTTCACTCAACGTCGTTTTGTAACTGCATGCCCTGGTCTGCCCCACAGACGTGCGGCTGCCCATCTGTGTCATCAGCCCCTCCCACCAACAACATAAGAATTCAGAGATTTGAATTTAGCACTAAAATGTTTCATATTTAGCATTTAACCACAGTATTTTATCCACCTGTGCACATGAGCTTTGGGTAATGGCCGAAAGGACAAGATTGTGGATACAAGCGGTCAAAATGGGTTTTCGCTGCAGGGTGGCTGGGCGCTCCGTTAGAGATAGGGTGGGGAGCTCAGTCACATGGGAAGAGCTTGGAGTAGAGCCACTGCTCCTCCACATTGAGCGGAGCCAGCAGAGGAAAGACCCAGGAGACGCTGAAGGGACTATGTCTCTCAGCTGGCCTGGGTATGCTTCAGGATCCTCCCAGAAGAGCTGGAGGAAGTGTGTGGAGGGGGATGTCTGGGCCTCCCTGCTCAGGCTGCTGACCCGGCCCCAGATAAAGAGGAAGAAAATGGATGGATTCTATTCAATACAACCCAATACACTTTTATCTGCGCAGTGTAACAGTAACTCTGAACTCTCATGAGACAGCAGCACGTACATGTGTGACCTATCCTCATGAAACAGACCTGGTTCAGACCTGGTTCAGGCCTGGTTTAGGCCTGGTTTAGGCCTGGTTTAGGCCTGGTTTAGGCCTGGTTTAGACCTGGTTTAGAGTTAATATCTCTATCATTACAGGGCTTATCCTCATAAACTGGCACAAAGTTCAGTGTCTCCTCCATTTTCTTTTACTTTTTTTAGTGAGCTTCATAAACTTGTCCCATTATTTAACCCTAAAGACGGCGTTCTCGTCAGAAAGGACTTCAAACCACAGGATTAATATGACACGTTTGTGAATATAACAGATAACTGTAAGGTCCAACATTTGTGGAGTAGAGTTACATAAGCCCCTGCACAACATCTGAAACTATGACATCATGAAGTCCTAAAACGTGAACGTAATCTGATTTCTGGAGTAATTAGATTATGAAATGCAGAACATAAATCTGATGGTCACATTTATGTTCTGCTGTAACACAGAAAACAGATACAATTATTGTGTTATCTGATTATTCTAGTGACTGGCCTTCACCTGTGGTTGTTAGCACTGAGGCGGAGAGAGGAGGAGGAGAGGAAAGAGAGAAAGTTCAGAGGAGAGAAGGAAAGAAGAGAAAGTTCAGAGGAGAGAGTGGAGGAGAGAGTTAATAAAGCTTGAATGGACAGCTGTCTCCAAACCCAGCTCCGGAGGTAAAGCACACAGAGTTTATCAGAGCTATAAAAGTGAAAAGTAAATATGGTGCAGTTTATGTTTTTGGTGAAAGGCGGAGACTGATCAATGTGTAGCTCTGTTATAAGAAGAATCAAAGAACCTCAGTCACTAAAACTGTCAAATAGTATATAGTTTTTATATTAACAGACTGAATTAACAGGTTGAGGCAGCAGTAACCCTGATGAAAACAGACACAAGTTTAAGTACTAACCCTCTCCACCCACCAACCCCATATTCATGTAAGGTTAGTGAAGTGTCTTGCCTAAGGACACAACAGCAGTGGTCCAAGCAGGAATCTAACCACCAAACTCGCATTGCCCATATGTAGTAAAATCTATCCTCAACTGGAGGACAGATTTGTTTTACTGTATCGTGTTACTCACTTCTAAGGAATAGACTCTATACTCGATAAAGACTTTGCCCCAAATAATTTTGAAAGACAGTAATTTTCAACACAAAATAAAAGTATTTGTTTTTTCCACCATGTGATCTTACAATAGTGCCGCTCACACTCAAGATGAAACTGTTCAGGAAAGGGCACACTTTTAATGAATTAATACAGTGTTCCCTCGTTTATCGCGGGGGTTACGTTCTAAAAATGACCCGCAATAAACGAAATCCACGAAGTAGAAATCTTTATTTTTTACAATTACTATATATGTTTTAAGGCTGTGAAACCCGTCTCCACACACTTTAAACAGAGAAATGTGAGAAAATGTTAATGCCTGTCTGAAAAAAGTGCATAAACACTCAGAAAGTTCAAACCTTCGTAGATTTAAAAAAATAAGCACAGTTTTATAGAACGAAACCAAATACTAAACTGTAAATAAAAATGACAGCTTTTAGAAATACTGTAACAAATGCAATTTTAATGATCAACCTACGAGGTTGGACACACAAGAAATGATTAATAGTGACTCAGGCGTATTTCACAGTTCCTCTGACCACGCCTCTTCGTCCTAGCTCCGCTCCACTGTACTGTCTCGTAATGTTCTTTTTCCTGTAGTCACTGATCCTCAAAGCTAAAGCAGAGTCCATCCGCACGATGGTTACAACCCTTTTTGCATCCTTGTTAAAACATATTACTGCTGTCCTCCTTATGTTATTTTCCTCCTTCTTTATGTGACGAACCGAAGATTCATTTATTCCATCATGGCGCCCCCTACAGGCGCGTAACTTCTATAACTTATACCTTCCCTCAACATGTCCAGACGTCCAACTTTTTCTGCGATGGTTAGCATCTTCCTCTGTACTTTACAGGAGCCTTATGGTATGTTTACACTGGGGCATCAGGAGTGTTAAGATGACATGTATCCAGAGCGTCCATGACGTGCGTCGGAGGAGTTTGTAATCAAATGCAAAGGCGTCCAACTAGAGGCGTCCAACATGTTCTTGTCGCCCCGGTGTGAACGAACCATTAGGATGTAGGATACAACGCACGCTCATAAACTGTTTAAAAAAAAAAAAAAAACAGCATTCAAAATTGCACACAAAAAAAACGCGAAACAGCGAGACCGCAAAAAGTGAACCGCGAGTCAACACTGCATTATATTTAAGTAGAGCATCTAACATTTATTTATTATACAGCCTTCTTTCCTTTTTTACAAATTTGAGCATTATGTTTTATGGGCTCGACACACGGGGAGCAACTAACGACAGCGTGCAGCGACACTCATCGCATAGGCTTTAAAATTGAACACACGGGCAGCGACAAACTGCAGCGACTAGCGGCAGCTTGTCACGTCGCGCTCTGTTCCAGAGCAGATCGCGAGCCTCCTACACGTCTGATTGGCTGTTTATTTGGAGGGAATTTTGAGGTTAATAGCGGTAGATGAGAAAAAGACGCTAAAATGAAATCTCGTAAAGTTTTGCTTCATTTGACTAAAATATTATAATTGGTTGCACTCTACAAAACAAAAAAAAAGCGATCCTGGGTCCACCTTATTCTGCAGCTAATTCTGTTTAATGTAAAAACCTTAAATAAATATATTTTTTTAATGTTGAATCAGTCTTTAATACATTTGGTTATTAGCCTCCATAAATTTATCTGAATTAACAAATTTGCGCATGTTAACTTACCACTCATTCTCACCCTGGCACCAACGAGTTCCCAGGCAGCTGCTTTTTTTGATATATCTCGGTAGTCTCTTTGAGATGTCAAAAAGAATTGGGAAATCCGACACCGTGAGTATAATTTTCTCCTCCATGATGTTTCTGAAGTGGACAGTGCATTGGCTCGTCAATCAAACTCTCGCTGATTGGCTGCTGTGCAGGTGACAGCGATAAAAGTAGAACATTTTTCAACTTTCATTAGTCACGTGCACGTCGACATGCACGAGCGCGAGGTTTTCACATGCACGACTTTCGCTTGTCGCGGAGGTGAGAGACGAGCGATTTTCGCAGTGTCGCACAGGTACCATTGAAAATAAATGGAGAGCGAGCGACGTCGCTCCCCGTGTGTCGAGCCCATTATTCAGTATCTGTAAATGTGTGGACCATCTTAATCTTCTACCTTCATGCTATTGACCAAAAAAAGTTAAATATTAATCTCTATAGTTTTCTTTTTGGATTCTGGTATTTTCCAGTTCATCAGGTCATAAAATGTCAAACATCCGCTCGGCCGTGCCATATTCTGATTGGCCTTCACCGTGGTAACCATGGTCAGTCTAAAGGTCATCAGGGAGTGCCCTCCTTCACTCGCTCGGAGCCAGCGGTCATCTTTGATCTGTACAATCTGTTGAGAGGGAGAGCAGCCAAACAGTGCATGTCCTGTAGGGATTTAACCTGCAGGGCATCAAGCTGAAAACACACTCCAGAGACAGAATCAGAGAATCATTTTAAGATTATAGAGCTCAGGATGGGACTTCAAAAAGCAACTGTTACCATGGAAATCCACCATGTTTCTGGGAGTAGTGTAAAACGTCCAAAAATCAGGAATGAATTGAAACTGAAACTAGTATCAAAACTAGATCTGAATTTTTCACAGGTATCGATACTAAAAAAAGTCCCATTGACAGAAATGAACCTTTCCTGAATATGTTTAGAATGATGTTGAGCTGTATTTTTCGCAAATATAAAGACACAAACTAGTATACACTAGGGATGGGACGATATACGATAATATCGTTAATCGCGATAAAAAGGTCCGCAATTAATCGTTCGTGGCATTTTTTAATAATCGCGATCATCGCACACGATTATAATCGCCTTTACGGCACCACACTGCCTCATGTTTCCAGTTCCAATACAACGTTTAGATGTTAGTTTTTGGTGTTTGCCCACTCTGTTTATTGTTGATATCTGACAGAATATAGTTCAGACAGAGATAAGCACAGAAGCTACAAGTGTCATTGCTTTGTCAAAGTCTGATCCGTAACTCTCCACAGGAACGTACCAGTGCGCGCCTCACCCGTGCGCACAGATGAGACGCTAATGTGTGCACATCTTAGATTTTTACCTACAATAATGCAAACTGCAGAATAAAACAACACCTTTTAAACAATAGACAAATTAAGTCTAATTCACACAGCTGAACACAAATGTGCCAGAGCGCATGGTCCGAATGCCCACTATGTGCACAGAAGCAAAGCTAACGATTATACACGGTATATTTTACGTACAATTAAGTCAATAGCAGAATAAACCACGCTTACCGATCGAGAACAGCATCCAATCCATCAAAAAATAAGGTTCTTTACTCCTGAGTCCACTGTGGGATGTTTAATCTTTGCCATGAACCGCTCCAGGTCCAAGATGCCTCTAGTTTAACTTGTACAAACATCCACAGTGTCCTCGATCACGTCCTCCCTTTGTTTTGTCCGTTTCGTCATGTTTAAAACGCAAAACAACAGTGCGTAAAATGCGCCATTATGCACACATTTCTGCATCCACACGTGTGTTTAGCACTGGGGAACAAAGTTGGTGCTGTCAGAAGTTTATTATGCCTGAAATCGACAAAAGAAAGACAAAGAAGTGACGGAGCAGATTTCATATTTGGAGTACTTTCCTGCAGCAGATTGGACATGAAGGATCTTATTTTGTGGACATAATTTCTTGACTGGAATATATTCTCTGGACCTTTATGGAACAAATGAGACCAACTTTGTGTGAATATGTTGATGTTTGACAGAACCAGAGCGCTCAATGGTAAGTGAAGTCCGGATTCACACTTTGTGACTTTTCTGTAAAAACGTCTTTCCTTCCAGCGCCGCAGCTTTCATTTGATGTGTAGATTGTTTGTGTGGGTGACGCAGAAGTGTATGTACATTGCTGTAAATTTGTAAAGTAGGCCCGGGCCATCGGAACGTTAACAGGTTAATAATTATCACGATAATATCGTTAATCGCGATTATTTTGGCCACGACAATCGTGAGTCTAAAATTTAATATCGTCCCATCCCTAGTATACACCCATGGACCACTATGGAACCTACGTGGACCACTGAGGGATTACACAGATATAGGCAACATGGGAATAGAACAGAATCCTTTTGAATGAAGCTTAATATTATTTGTATATTTGTATGATTTTATTTCTAGTGATCTGAGCCCCACTTTTGAACTGGGACAGTGAGATTAGCTTCCATCACACTGACACTGCACTTTTTTAGAATGTTACAAAGGCTGTTTTCTATATAAAATTTGTTCTTTCCAGTTTAAGTGCTTTTTAGCTGTTGCAAGTTTTTCTTTGATTTCAGACCAAATAATGCCAGTTATTAGGGACAATGTTCCTCCATTTTTCAATACACTTTAAAGTTGAGGTACCCGATTCTTACAAAGTGTAAATGAGAAAAAAAAAAAAAAAAAAACTCATTTTGTGTCAAAGTACAAAATGAGATTGCAGAAAATGAAGAAATGGGTCTAAACTGCATCTTGTTCAGTCATTTTCAGGTTAGCAACAGAGAAACCTTGTTTAAATATAAACTAAAACAATTTTCGATTATAAACCTAAAAATAATGCTAAAACACTTGAGTGCTTAAACACGGAGAGGCACAGCTGGTCAGGCCAAAAGACGCCTCTAAAAGCATTTGAATTAAAAACAAGGGACTAAAACTAGAGCCATTAAGCCCACGTCCTGTGCATCTGTCATTAACACAAGCCCAACCAGGAAACAGGAAGTCACAACATCTGCTGCTGCCCGTTACCATGGTTACAGACGAGAGACGAGGTCGTTAGCGGCAACACACAGGACAGACAACCTAATGAAAAACAAGGAGCAACCAGCAGATTCTAAACAGGGGCTGAATCAGGTCAAACTCAGTGGTTTTATATTGTGGATTATTCAGTCTTTTTTGTGTTCATGTTTGAGAGTTTGGTGATGTCATAATCTCAGATGGCGGGCAGGGGCCTGTATAACTCAAGCTCTAGAGTTTATAAGGTTTATGGCCCAAATCTGCAAACATCTGATCCAAAAATGTTGAACCTTCTCATTATTAGGTTGGGATCAGCTCCACAAGCTCATCACGTTAATCTTATGGTTTAATGTCTTTTAAAGTGACGACATGTCTTTGGGGTTGAACAATGGCTCCACTCTATTAAGAGACTGTGAAAAAAAAATTGTTTATTTAAGATGACTAAGAAGGTGCTGAACGCTGTGCCAGTTTTTGTCATGTAGATATTTAACAAGAGACACATTAGCATGAGGGGCTTTATATTTGTGAAAAGTCATGTTTATAGAAGCAAAGCTCCAGCAGTCCGCTTGTTTCACTAAACACTAACCCTAACTCACAGGGTTAGAATCACTCTGAGCCTGAGTACATGAAAGCAAAAGACTACGTAGGATGTTGATGTCATCCCGTTACCTAGAACACACGTGATGTCATTACCCCGTTACCTAGAACACACGTGATGTCATTACCCCGTTTCCTAAAACACAAGTGATGTCATTACCCCGTTACCTAGAACACACGTGATGTCATTACCCCGTTACCTAGAACACAAGTGATGTCATTACCCCGTTACCTACAACGCAAGTGATGTCATTACCCCATTTCCTAAAACAAAAGTGATGTCATCCCCCCGTTACCTACAACGCAAGTGATGTCATTACCCCGTTACCTACAACGCAAGTGATGTCATTACCCCGTTACCTACAACGCAAGTGATGTCATTACCCCATTTCCTAAAACACAAGTGATGTCATTACCCCGTTACCTAAAACACAAGTGATGTCATTACCCCGTTACCTAGAACACAAGGGATGTCATTACCCCGTTTCCTAAAACAAGGGATGTCATTACCCCGTTTCCTAAAACACAAGGGATGTCATTACCCCGTTTCCTAAAACACAAGTGATGTCATTACCCCATTTCCTAAAACACAAGTGATGTCATTACCCCGTTACCTAGAACACACGTGATGTCATTACCCCGTTACCTAGAACACAAGTGATGTCATTACCCCGTTTCCTAGAACACAAGTGATGTCATTACCCCGTTTCCTATAACACAAGTGATGTCATTACCCCGTTTCCTAGAACACAAGTGATGTCATTACCCCGTTTCCTAAAACACAAGGGATGTCATTACCCCGTTTCCTAGAACACAAGGGATGCCATTACCCCGTTTCCTAGAACACAAGTGATGTCATTACCCCGTTTCCTAAAACACAAGTGATGTCATTACCCCATTTCCTAAAACACAAGTGATGTCATCCCCCATTACCTAGAACACAAGGGATGTCATTACCCCATTACCTAGAACACAAGTGATGTCATTACCCCATTACCTAGAACACAAGTGATGTCATTACCCCGTTTCCTAAAACACAAGTATTGCATCAACTTTCTACACCAATGTTGTCACTTTTGTTACCTGGTCTACAGTGATGTAATAACTCTGTTACCATGGACACAAACAACATAATGAGTCCAGTACCGGAGACGAGGTAATGGCACAGGTCTGACTCAGCTCAGGACATGACATTTAGAGAAAATACCTCTGTCGACTTGGATCAAACAGGAGCAGGTGAGAACAAAGACTAAGATATGAACCAAAAGTACTTTTACACCACCAAAAACCACAACTACTACAACTACTACTAAAATTACTATTACTGAAACATCTAAATACCATGATAACTTTAAGAAGCATTAGTATTATTTACCTAGTGATTAGCTACATTGAAAAAAAAAAAAAATAGATAAATCAGAAATTGGTGTTGATTTGATGCTTAGCACCAACATTTCAATAAGCTTATATGAAGCATACAGATTCATGTATATGTAGTAATGTATATGTGGTTAGCATGTAGCAGGCAAAATAGAAACACATCCACACTTTGACATTTATGAATTAACAAAAGGTAGAAGAGGTGTTTCATTTACACCAGTGTCAAATTAAGAAGTCCAAAAATAAGACCTAAAAACAAATCAATCATCTTATATGTGTCTCCGAGTAATGACAGAACAGCTGTTTAAAGAACACAAACATGATGAGACTGGGCCGAGTGTCACCTGTACATAATGTAATTACTTCAGTGTATCTGTCCAACCATCAACTGAACCCATATCCAGCTCATGTTTCAGTACTGGCGCCGAAATTCAGTACCAGTATCAGATCAATGCATCCCTAATATCAAATACACTGTAACTATAGGACTATAACCTGACCATCAACTGTATAAAGAAGTGACCGAGTGTGACGTCACCCACATCGTTCAGCTCAAAATGAAGCTCATCGAGACTAGAGCAGTTATACCGGCTAATCCATATTTGGTATTCAGACCACGAGTATCATAGCAACCCATCAGCCAATCCAGAGAGAGACGTTGAAAGTAACGCCCCTTACCGCCCGCACCACTGGCTTAGCAACACTGTCAATCAAACCTGTTGCTAACTTAGACCAGGACTATAGCCAGACTAGAGGGGACTTAGACCAGGACTATAACCAGACTAGAGGGGACTTAGACCAGGACTATAACCAGACTAGAGGGGACTTAGACCAGGACTATAACCAGACTAGAGGGGACTTAGACCAGGACTATAACCAGACTAGAGGGGACTTAGACCAGGACTATAACCAGACTAGAGGGGACTTAGACCAGGACTATAACCAGACTAGAGGGGACTTAGACCAGGACTATAACCAGACTAGAGGGGACTTAGACCAGGACTATAAAAAGGCCAGAGAGGACTTACCAGGACTCTCCCGGTGAGTGTCTGGGCTGAGATCATGACCCCGGCCCAGTCTTTGACAGAGGTCATCCATCCCACCTCACTGACCGCAGCGTCATCCTTCTCTCCTCGCTTCAGCACCTCAGCGGTGGTCCCACGGTGAACCTCCTGAGAGACAGACAGACAGAGAGACAGAGAGAGAGAGAGACAAAGATAGAGAGATAGAGAGAGAGAGACGGAGAGAGAGAAAACAGGATTCAGGTTTACAAATATTCTTCAAGGAGAATTTGCAGAATTAACTGTTATGACCTTTTAACCATGAGACATAAACCCTGTTCAAATCACGTTCCCCCGTCATTAGCGTCTTGTTCTGACAAGGTTTCCTCGTCATTAGCGTCTTGAGTAGTATTTTGATTGTGTGTTTAAATAATCCTGTTTTGTTCTGAATCACAGGTTTGAGTTCTCAGAAAAGGTGTTTTCACCCACCCCCTATCTCCACCCACTTCACTGAAAATCTGCAGATTTTTCACTCTGAACAGCAGGCCAGTCACTATGATGATTATATCGACTTGTCGTTCATTATATGAAGCTGGAATGACACATTCTGGGGGTCAGTGTGAGAACTTTTCCTTTGCAAAAACAGAGATTTTGTGACTTTTTGTTGTAATATAATCAGATTTGAGCTGTGGAGGTGAAGAAGTCTTTTATGGCTCATTATTGTTACATTCTGCTGTTTATTATACAAATGTTATCTCTTTTGAAAGGTGAAAATTCCTCAAAATAACAGAACAGAATCTCCTGTTTCTCTCTAACTCTCCTCTCCCTCCCTCTCTCTCTCGCACGCTCCTCGTCTCTCTCCCTCTCCGCTATCTCTCCCTCTTTCCCGTTGTCTCTCCAGGTCTCATTAGGCGGCACTAGGAGGGTAAATGTAATCATGTTCATGTTGATTAGTGATGGAGAGGACACAGATGGAGCCTCCAGCTCTGATCACATCTCCAACTAAAGCAAAACGTCCAAGTCACTTACACTACAGTCCCACAGACCAGAGCGTGGTACGAAAGCAGTGAAAGGGTCAGAGGTCTGACCAGAGGAGATATTAAAGACCTGGACCACATTGTGCAGTGTTTGGTAAAACAGTATTTCAGATTATAAAATCTAATGTGTTCACTTTAACTTAATGACTAAAACAGCTCCTCCCAGGGTCACCTTTTTTCATCCAATCAGGCACAGCATTATTAAAGTGTTATAAAACTTATTAAATTAGGCCTGTTCTACAAACTGTTCTTTTTAAATCTTTATGTTCTAGATGTTTCTTCTCATTGAGCCTCTGAAGTTGTATTTGGAGTGATTCATGTTTGAGTAATCTTTTCAGGATGCCATTTTGCCCATCTACCCCCGTTTTCACCTCCGCCGGTGCAGGCCCACTATAACTTACACACTTCCTTCTCCAGTTTTATTTTCTTGATCAGTGATACTTGTAGGATTCAGCAGCGCTGTGTCATTTTGGTACAAATGAAAAAAATGGGCTCGTTGCTAGTGTGATGTGTAGCTATTCAAAGGCACCAATAAGCTTCGACAGCATGTGGCGTTTTGTTGTGGTGACGTTTATGGCGATGTCAGCTCCCATTGGACACCGCAGTTTTCTAACGCAGAAGTCAGCAGACATGTTTCTTTTATTAAGTCGTTTTAGATGAATATTGTGATTTAAAATGTGTAAATTATAACATAATGATCCACAGGGGTCGGAGATGAGAACTATAGAGACAGAAGCACAGTAGAAGGAGACCTGCTGAACTGTTCCTGTTGACGTTAAACTATGGCACAAAATGAGAATAAAGAGAACTGTCAGTTTAAAAGGCGCACTGTAACATTTCTGATTAGGTTTCACTACCTGCTCGTCTCCATGGAGATGTTATTGCTTTGCCTGGAATCTTCCACAGTATGACAATAATATCTTGCATTTATTCAAATATCTTGAAATACACATTTTTACAGTGAGCTGACTGTCCCCTCCACAGATCTGACAGGTAACTTGCCCAGCTGGTGCCACCCATTTGCCTCCATGAAGATAGATAACTTAAAGCTATACTGTAAATGCGCTTCATGCAACTTTATGCTGTGGAAACTTCTAGGCAACGCTAACTGTCCCAGAGAAGTTACATAGTGCAGCTTTTTGGACAGATTAAAAGAAGGAGACAGTATTAGGCTGAAGTATTAGACTAAACTTCTCCTGCTCATGACCAAAACTGAACTATATATAAACTGACCCAGATATTCCCACATCCATTATTCATGTAGCCATTAGCATTAGCCACGTTAGCTTCATTAGCTCCATTAGCCTGACCTATGAGTAAAGTGTGTGCAACTATGGCTGACCTCAACGTATCTTTAACACGGCCTAATTGGCTTCACACAGATTTCCCTTTGACGCTTAAAGATCAGGTCTGAACCAAGACCACAGACTAGACCATGACCAGACCAGACCAAGACCACATCAAGACCAAGAAACAGATCAAGACCAGCCCAAGACCAAGGCCATAAAGCAGATCTAGACCAAGAGCACAGACCACGGACCCGATCAAGACCAGATAAAGACCAGACCAAGACCAAACATCAAAACCACACACCAAGACTAAGACCACAGACCAGACTAGCAACACAGACCAGACCAAGGCCAAAAGCATAGAGCACAGGCCACAGGCCACAGATCAAGACCAAGACCAGGACCACAGACCAGGACCACAGACCCTGTATTTAGAGTTTAAGTTTAAAGATGAAGGATGTGTGTGGATCATAGAGGTACAAGGTAAATGGTACAGATTTTGAAAGGACAAAATATTATGACTGTCCTGTATTTAAACTGCATTCAGAACGTTTTCTGTGACAGAGAATCAGGTCTAACCCAGGACTAAACCAGGACAAAACCAGGTATAACCCAGAACCAAACCAGGCCTAAACCATGTCTAAACCGGGACTAAACCAGGACTAAACCATAACTGACAGATAATGACCAGTGCAGACAAGTGTTGTAAGGTATTTTCTCGCAGGGCGGCAGTACACCAAGCTGTTATCTTAATTTAATAATGCTAAGATAAATAACATATGCACACCAGGGGAGTGCAGACCTATGGAAAATGTAGGAACAAATGAAGATCTTGTGCAGACCAGCGTGGATCTTACGAGGGCACCCTGCAGATCAGAAGAAGGACCCTCCTCATACGCATAAGCATACGCACATACACATACACACGCACGCTTAGTTTACTTACACCCTAAACTAAGTAGACTAGGCTAATAAAGTCCACTATGTAAGAATGTGTAAAACTGTGTACTGTCTGCTACATATGTGTAGAGTGCCTGACAGGCCTAACCAAGAATAAAATGGGAATACAATGACATGAGCAAAAGGTAAGTGTGGTGCAAGCTTAAATATGAAAGGAACAATTGGATTTATAATAATAATAATAACAATAATAATAATATCAAAACTGATCAAACTGAATGATTGGCTGGTCAGTAAACATTACCAAGACCAATAGTTGCAAAGTTGCTAAATTTAAAACACTGCAGAAAACGGGAAATATAAATACCTTTAAATTACTTTGTACTTGGAAATTATATTAATTAAAATATGCTATTAATCACAACTGAAGTTATGACACGTCGCTAACAGCAGATACACAAGGTGAGGGGCCCCAATCAAAAAAACACTATGTGCTTTACGCGGTGGTCTTTTCTTTCACCTGTGGCTAAATATAGAGTAAAGACTGTAAACGCTGCTGACAAGAGGGAAAAAGACACAGACAGACCCAGGCTCACCTGCGCAACACAGACAGACTCAGGCTCACCTGCGCAACACAGACAGACCCAGGCTCACCTGCGCAACACAGACAGACCCAGGATCACCTGCGCAACACAGACAGACCCAGGCTCACCTGCGCAGACAGAGGCACGAGGAGACGTGTTGCTGATATTGAGTTGATCCAAATGGCCTCGTCAAACGAACATGTCAAACTGCAGCTCTGCAGCACTCACTCATACAAATACACGTTCACACCGCACTCTCCGCGCTCCGGAGGCAGGTGGAGCCGCTGGGAGACCTCCTGTTTCAGGTGCTCTCTGACCTGCCAGCACTGTCACGTGCACACCGGCCCAAGCACCGTCCTGGATTGAATGCTCTTTAACGTTTACCGAACTAGTGACAGTGTAAAAACGACCTTAAACAAAATGTCTAAAATGCCCCGTTTTCCTCCTCGGTAGAGTCTTCAGGTCTCGGTGCAGCCTGATATAAAAGCGCCACAAACACGAGCTGTTTGTAAAATGGCGGCCGAGATGAACAACGTACAAACGGTGCACTCACCCACACCAGAAACAGCAACAGAAGAAGTAGTGACGGGAAAAACGGAACCAGATCCAGAAACGCGCTGTCCTCGCCGGGTTTTCCGGGTCCGGAACAACAAATTAACCGATGTCCTCATCGACACCGGGTCACACGGGTCCAGCCCTCAGTGTTTGAGACTCGGTCCAAACCCCCGGGCCGCGGCTCCAGGTGGGAACAGGCACCGCTGAACAGTTCTCAAAAAACGCGGCAACAATCAGGGACAGGACATCAGAACATCAACAAATCCAGAAAGTAAAGTTCTGTTCGATTCGCGAGTCCAAATCACGACTCACAGAGCACGCGGGGTCCCGTTGACTCCGTGAGCGGCGGGAAGAAGAGTAAGCGCGAGGCTTTGACGTAACTCCCGCCCCCAACCAACAAGAGCCAATCACAACCGAGGAATCTGGTATTGCCCTTGACTGACAAGTGAAACGGCGAATTACACAAGATGTGTTATTTGTGATAGTAAACACACTGTCATAAAGTGTGAACATGAGCACAACAGTAGTGTAATAATACACTTGATAAGAATCTGAAAAGTATGAAAATGTAAATATGGTACAATGCACTGTATAGAGATTACATCAAGGGCTATCAATATTTATAATAAATACTTATAATAAAATAAAATAATCCAGGGGGTTACATGATGCTTTTATATTTTTTCAAACAAATGTCAGTCATGTCTTGTTGTAGCAAATTTTTCTGTACATTCACTTTTCCTGAGATACCAACCCATGTGCAGGCTCATTTTACACATTTATGGTGAATTGCAAAAATATTATCTGAACACAATTCAAATTCTGTTAATATGATTAGTGACTCTCATATTTGCTTGTTCCCATCTGAGTCAACTCCCAGATGAGATAAATGAGAGCAACACTATTCTGTGTCAGAGCAAATCGATTATTTAGAAACATATTAAACGAAAAGAACATCAGTGACGGAACCAGGAAGAAAACATTTACAAAGAGCTTTGATCAGTCCTAAAGAGGTGGAGGCGGAGTTGGGTGTATAGAGGAGGGTGTACTGTGGTGGGTGTATAGTGGTGGTGTATAGAGGTGGATGGCAGAGGTGGGTGTAGAGTCACTGTGTGGAGTTTGCATGTTCTTCTTGTGTCGGTGTAGTTTCACTCTGGATATTAGATGTTCCTCTTTCCTGCGATATTTGCAATAAACCAGGACTTCAGAATCAACATTGAATATCGAGTCTATTCCTTAGTATCAAAACTGAACTACAAAACTGAACTACATTCTTGTTGTGAGTGGGCTTGCCTCTCCACAGATCTAACCTGTAACTTGGCCTGGTAGTGTCACCAGAATAAGTTGGCACAATGAAACAGATTTGAACATTCACAATGGGCCTGCTTCAGTAACATGAGTGACTTTGTGCTGTATCTTCATCTGGAACAATATGACACCTGATGTATGTCTGAACCTGCTCACCTCAACTATTTATGAGCTCAACACCAACTAGAGATATGTGTGACATCTGATACAGGAGTCAGAGACAACAATACAACAACACAACAACATACGGGTCAAATGCACCCTGTAAACAACACAACAACGTACAGGACAAATGCACCCTGTATACAACACATCAACGAACATCTGGAACAATATGACACCTGCTGTATGTTTGAACCTCCTCACTCTCGACTATTTATGAGCTCAGCACTGACCAGAGATATGTGACATCTGATACAGGAGCCAGAGACGACAACACAACGACGTACGGGTCAAATGCACCCTGTAAACAACACAACAATGTATAGGACAAATGCACCCAGTAAACCACTCAACAATGCACGAGTCAAATGCACCCTGCAAACAACACAACGATGCACGGGTCAAATGCATCCTGTAAAGAACACAACAATGTATGTGTCAAATACACCCTGTAAACAACACAACAACATATGGCCCATATTCACCCTGTAAACAACACAACAACGTAGGGGTCAAATGCACCCTGTAAACCACCCAACAATGTATGGGTCAAATGCACCCTGTAAACAACACTTCAGTGCATGGATCAAATACACCCTATAAACAACACAACAATGTATGGGTCAAAGGCACCCTGAGAACAACACAACATGGACCCATATATAGTCATGTTAAAGATTACATTAAGTATTAGCAGTGTATGCTAATGCTGACAGCGCTAATGTTTTAACACGGCAACGCTCAGATCACATGACTCAACAAGTGACATCACACAGAGGACGACATCACATCAGTCCTTCAGGGAGTTTGACCCATCCTTCAGTGTCTCTGGGTTACACCTGTCCCTCCCTCATTTCCCTCTCCTCTTCTCTCCTCCATCTCCATCTCTCACTTTCTTCCTCAGTCCCCTTTCTATTCTTTATTTTTTCTCTCCCCTCCCTTGCTTCTTTCTCTCAATCCTCCTCTCCTCTATTTCTCCCTCCCTCTCTCTTCTTTTTTTCCTGTATCCCTCCCTCGTTCCCTCTCCTCTTCCTCTCCTCTTTCCCTCCTCTCTCCCTCTCTCCTCCCTTTCTATCTCTTCTTTCTTTCCTGTATCCCTCCCTCACTCTGTCTCTCTCTATCTCTGCCTCCCGCCCTTTCTCTCCTCTGTCCCTCCCTCTCTTCTATCATCCCACTCTCTTGTTGTTTTCCTCACAAAAACATGTCAGGGAAATGCTCTCTCTCTCTCTCTGTCTCTCTCTTTCTTTCTCTCTGCACACTTCCTGTTTCCGCTCTCGTCGCTACTGACAACGGTATCTACGGACAACTGTTGCCAGGGAGACGGTTACCGTGGGAAACGCTAACACAGATTCACACGACATCATCGCTCACAGCCCTCCTCGCGCCTGACCGTGCATTTAAGAGAGAGAGAGATCGGAGAGAAAGAGACAGAGAGAAAGAGAAAGAAAGAGAGAGACAGACCGACATCATCTCTTACAGCCCTGCTCACACCTGACTGTGCAGTTAGGAGAGAGGGAACTGAGAGAAAAAAGAAAGAGAGGATTTTGAAAGAAATAAACATGATGAATGGATTGTTTTTGCACCTCAGGAAGTGAAAAGAGAAGAGAGAAAGAGAGAGCGACAGAGAGAGAGAAACAGAGAGACAGAGAGAGAGAGACAGAGAGAGAAAGACAGAGAAACAAGGAGAAAGAGAGAGAGGGACAGAGAGAGAAAGAGAGAGACAGACAGAGAGAGAGGATTTTGAAATAAATAAATAAATACAAGTGAGGAATTGTTTTTGCAGCTCAGGAAGTGAAAAGAGAAGAGAGAGAGAAAGAAAAAGAGAGGGAGAGAGAAACAGAGAGAAAGAAAGAGAGAAGGGGAGAGAGAGACAGCGAGAGAAACAAAGAGAGAGAGAGAAAGACGTAGAGAGAGAAACAGACAGAGAGAGAGAAACAGGGAGAGAGAGAGACAAACAGAGAGAGAAAGACAGAGGGAGAGAGACAGAGAGAGAAACAGGGAGAGAGAGACAAACAGAGAGAGAAAGAGAGAGAGGGAGAGATTGTGAGATTTAGAACAGAATGTGCCTGTTAAAGTCATTGACAGAGTGCTCCATGATCATCTCCGTGTCAAACCCTGATGTAAAAATATTTAAAAAATTAAAGGTCCACTATGTTACATTTCCAGTGAAAGGTCTGCCCCCTGTTCGTCTCCATGGAGATGTTTTAGCTGCACATGAAATGCTATAACTTATCCATCTCCATGAAGAGAAGCGGGTGACTCCACCAGGCTCAGGACTCTGTGGTGAGTCTGAGCATCAACACAGAACCGACATCAGCACCAATACTCGATATTCGATACTGATCACAACAGCCAGTGATGTCACAATACTAAGACCTCAAACTCGATACTCGATACCGATTCCACAATGATAAAAACACTGTGATGTTCCACTTTTAATGTTGTACTTTGTGTTCTATTCCCATGTGGCCTTATATCTGTGTAATCCCTCAGTGGTCCAGGTAGGTTCCATAGTGGTCCGTGTGTGTGTGTCCGTGTTTGTGTGTGTGTGTGTGTCCATGTGTGTGTGCTCCATAGTGGTCCGTGTGTGTGTGTGTTCCATAGTGGTCCATGTGTGTGTACTAGTCTATGTGTCTTATACTTGTGAAAGATACAGCTCAACATCATTCTAAACATATTCAGGAAAGGTTCATTTCTGTCAATGGGACTTTTTAGTATCGATACTTGTGATAAATGAGGATCTAGTTTCGATACTAGTTTGAGTATCGATTAGAGTCTGATTACTGTTGTATATAAAATACATATATACATGAATAAATACATATATATACACACCAAATCTTCCATTTGAATCACGGCATCTCAGGTCTGGCAGTGAGGCCCAGACAAACCCGGGGATACACAAAAATATGCCCAAAAATATGCCCAAAATGATGGCAAAGATACCCAAAACGATGCCCAAAAACATGCCAAAAAAGATGTCAAAGATGCCCAAAAAGATGCCCAAAAAGATACCCAAAACAATGCCCAAAAACATGCCAAAGATCCCCAAGAAGATGCCCAAAAAGAAGCCCAAAAAGATGCCAAAGATGCCCAAAAAGATGCCCACGAGCTGCACTTATCCGTTTGTACAAATGAAAGGACCAGGTAAAGACGGTTCAAACTGAGGTGAAGCAAAACAAAGTTTAACACAAACAGAACAAAAAATCCCCAACGCAAATCGAATGAATCCAGGGCAAATTCGAATAAATCATTTATTTGATTGATTGGTAGGGACTGCACGTAACATGAACGTAAACACGGGGTCACGCGGGCTGTGGTCACTAAACTCATTTTAACCTCATATTTAGAGTTTGATCTTTTGTTTATTTCAAACTTGAACGGCCTGTACTGTCTCAGTGACGTCAGCAAACACACTTCATAATGGGCTTAAAGGGGTGGTCAAATTAAAGTCTTTTTCCACCTCCTGTTCTGCAGTACAACACGGACAAAACACATTGTCATTATTATATTACTGGATGTTTCATTTTAGGCCAAACTCCCAATAATATCCAAAAATTAAAGCTTCACTGTGTAACTTTCCTGGTGGAGGTTGTGCCACCTTCTTGTCTCCATGGAGATGTTATTGCTTTGGAATTTCACCAGTATGGCATTAAACCCATCTATCTCCATGGAGACAAGTTGTACCACTGGGCTGAGTTACAGGTCAGATCTGTGGAGAGGCGACCGTGCTCTCAGAATGAGTGTTTATTAAGGTGTTTTTGAGAAATAAAAACACAGGCTGCTGATTGAGCTGGAACATTGTAAAGCCATACTGTGGAACATCCCGGTCAGCAGAAAGTGTGTACTCCAGACGAAAAGTTACACAGTGCAGCTTTAAAGCAGCACTCACCTTTTTCTTGGCTTTACACTGGCAGCAAACGGTCCACAGGTATTTGAAGGTTCTCCACAGCAGGATTATAAAAAGTCCCCCAAAGAAAGTGACCATGGACGAGGCGAGGAAAGCCCACCACATCCTCTGCCCGTGACTGTCGCACGGCACGTCCGCGGAGAACGGGATGATCACGTTCATTCTGGAGATCTGAACGGACGGGTCCGGACTGAACCGCTCCCTGCTGCTTTTCGGCATTTTGTGTTTTTTATGACTCTACTGACGTAGCTGTGGTAAACAGGTGGAGTCACGCGCTTGTGCTGGGTCGGGGAGGTGGAGGTTCTACTCCGGCCATCGCCCCCGAGGATACTCGCCTCCTCCCGGCCATGAGCGCGACCACCGGCCCCCCGGCTCACCTGCTGCTCTGGAGGTCAGGCTCTAACGGAGAACAACCAAAAACAACCCAGAAAAAGTCCCTCTGAAGCGGGTCAGTCAGCTGCTCATGATGGCACCGGGGTCATCCTTCAAACCGCGCGTAAAAATCATTACATCGATCCAGATAAAAGTCGCTTTGTCCAAAACTAAGACAAACTGCGCATCACTGAAACACGCGTCTGACTGAGACAAACAGGACCGAGCTCCGGGGAGACGATGGAGCTCAGCACCGGAGACACCGGAGGCACAGAGCTCAGCGCACTGTCACACTGACGGAGCTCGACACACTGTTGGACACTGTTGAATGTAAAAACTCAAAGATCCTCTCGGGTTCAGCGTCTTTCTAAAAATATGACGTCCCTTTTTCCTCGTAAAAAGCCAAAACGCGCGTCATGATCCGCGTTTGGCTCAAATATGTTTGATAAATCCGTTTGTTTTGGGAAGATGGCATCGGTACAGTCACAGGTAGAACAGAAGAGAAGAGAGGAGAGAGAGAGAGGAGGGAGGGGAGAGGAAAGAGAGAGGAGGGAGGGGAGAGAGAGAGAGAGGAGGGAGGGGAGAGGAGAGAGAGAGAGAGAGGAGGGAGGGGAGAGGAAAGAGAGAGGAGGGAGGGGAGAGAGAGAGAGGAGGGAGGGGAGAGGAGAGAGAGAGAGAGAGGAGGGAGGGGAGAGGAAAGAGAGAGGAGGGAGGGGAGAGAGAGAGGAGGGAGGGGAGAGAGAGAGGGGAGGGAGGGGAGAGAGGAGGGAGAGAGAGAGGAGGGAGGGGAGAGAGAGAGGAGGGAGGGGAGAGAGAGAGGAGGGAGGGGAGAGAGAGAGGGGAGGGAGGGGAGAGGGGAGGGAGAGAGAGAGGAGGGAGGGGAGAGGAGAGAGAGATGGGGAGAGAGAGAGGAGGGAGAGAGGGGAGAGGAGAGAGAGAGGGAGAGGAGAGAGGGAGAAGAGAGAGAGGAGGGAGAGAGGGGGAGGAGAGAGAGGAGGGAGAGAGGGAGAGGAGAGAGAGAGAGGAGGGAGGAGAGAGAGAGAGAGAGAGGAGGGAGGACAGAGAGAGAGAGGAGGGAGGAGAGAGAGAGGAGGGAGGAGAGAGAGAGGAGGGAGGACAGAGAGAGGAGGGAGGGGGAGAGAGAGAGGAGGGAGAGGGGAGAGAGATAGTGAGGAGGGAGAGGAGAGGGGAGAGAGGGTGAGGAGGGAGGGGAGAGGGGAGAGAGAGAGTGAGGAGGGAGAGGAGAGGAAAGAGAGAGACAGGAGAGGAGGGAGGGGAGAGAGAGAGACAGAGGAGAGAGGGGAGAGGAGAGAGAGAGAGGAGGGAGAGGAGAGAGAGGAGGGAGGGGGAGGAGAGTGAGAGAGAAACAGAGAGAGGGGAGAGAGAGAGGGGAGGGAGGGAGGGGGAGAGGAGAGAGAGAGAGAAGGGACGGGGAGAGGGAGGAGAAGAGACAGCGAGACAGAGAGAGGGAGGAGAGGGAGGAGAGAGAGACGGAGAGAGGGGGAGAGGGAGGAGCCGATGTCTATCTTGACGCGGTTATTTATAGTGATCACTTCATCCATTTTGAATGATTTTAACTTTGAGGTCCACGCGCGGAGCGGTTTAGTCGCGTCAAACTCAGAGGATTTGAGTAAAATTATAGTCACGTGACTGTAATGGGTCACATTTAAAACTATAGGAGTTAATCAGTAGGCCCGCCCTAAACTGTATACTACATACTGTATACTATACACAGTATAACTGTATACTATATACTTGTATACTGTATACTATATACCGTATACTATATAAGATATACTATATACTGTATGCTTTATAATATATACTGTATACTGTATACTTTATACTATATACTGCATACAATATACTGTATACTATACACTATATACTGTACTGCACTGTACTGTCCCACTTGTGAGCTTCCGTTTTACAGTTTAAAGTTTTACACTAGAGTGATCTACAGTGAGTAGAATTAGTTTTTTTCCGCTGGTTAAACATGAGAAAAGCATCAGACCAAACTGAGCGATGATGGAGATGAAAGTGTTTTTACGCACAACAGTGAAATACCACATGATAAACGAGCTCAAAGTAACAGAATAAAGTTGTTTACTTATTTCATATGGGGAGGTTGCTGCCAAATCAATTTATATTTATTTATTGTATCAAATATGTTTAAATTATGAAAGAAAACTGACCGCACGTGTTTGAAATGTCCAATGGGGTTTAAGCTGAGAAAACGATGCGGTTCAAATGGTGTTGGCGCCCTCTGCTGGACAACAACTTGAATTACTCTGTAAAAGCAGCTAACTGGTTTAACTAATCTATGAATCCACCAGCAGGGGGCGCTGAAGGAAGTAAAAGAACAATCACGTGCAGAGTTTACATTCACAAAAAATGTCTATTTCCCTGGATCAGCCGCTCAAACCTTTCAAAGTAACAGAGTAAAGGTCTTTAAGACTAAACCAGGACTAAACCAGGACTAAACCAGGACTAAACCAGGACTAAACCAGGACTAAACCAGTCATCCA
Source organism: Periophthalmus magnuspinnatus (assembly GCF_009829125.3). Taxonomy (NCBI): domain Eukaryota; kingdom Metazoa; phylum Chordata; class Actinopteri; order Gobiiformes; family Gobiidae; genus Periophthalmus; species Periophthalmus magnuspinnatus. Next base: position 18,391,250 of record NC_047144.1, read on the forward strand.
GGTTTATTAAAGCTGGTTTAGAGTTAAACTGGTTTTATTATCCTACCTAAAATTAAAACTAGACAAACAAGGGAATCAAACCCACAACCTCCTGGTAATGAGGCAGCAGCACACATTCAAGTCTTTATACACATAAGAGTTTTCAGTCATTTTCCATGTTTTTATTCTTTTGTAGAAATTGGAAACTTGCAGAACAGAGACAGTTTAAGTGAAATCAGAATTTTTTTTATGTCGAGACAAAGGTCAAAGGTCAGCGACAGAGGTCACGTGAACGAGCCCAAAACAAAAACAGAAATACCCGACATCGTTTTCAGCAGGTACGGCTCAAACAGACTGTTTTATATTTTCCTTCTTGGCACAGTAATTGAAAAGATGAACAGAAACTAGAACATAAAGTTTACAAAGCCCGTGATTCCTCCACTATAAATAATAAATGAACATAGACTTTAAAAACTACATAGCTCCAGGTTTAAGCTTAGTGCTAACATAAATAAAAACTACAAAGCTACAGGTTTAAGCTTAATGCTAACATAAATAAAAACTACACAGCTCCAGGTTTAAGCTTAGCGCTAACATAAACATGGTTCCAGGTTTCAGCTTATTGCCAATATAAACACGGCAGCAAATATAAAACTCACAGTGAAGTGAAGTCCTGTTCAGATTAGCGTTTTTAAAAAACTGGTGTTTTATCGATAAAATGACACACGCTCCATTAAAACAACAGGACGATGAGTCCTGCCACAGACTGTCCAGAAAAGGGATTACGATGTTTAAAGGTGCACTGTGGAATTTTATGCAACAGTACAGGAGGTTTTGTCTAATGCTAACATTAACCTCAGAGCTAATGCTAACAGTACCCTCAGAGCTAATGCTAACAGTACCCTCATTGCTAATGCTAAGAGTACCCTCAGAGCTAATGCTAACAGTAACCTCATAGTTAATGCTAACAGTACCCTCAGAGCTAATGCTAACAGTAACCTCAGAGCTAATGCTAACAGTAACCTCATAGTTAATGCTAACAGTAACCTCATAGTTAATGCTAACAGTACCCTCAGAGCTAATGCTAACAGTAACCTCAGAGCTAATGCTAACAGTACCCTCACAGCTAATGCTAACAGTAACCTCACAGTTAATGCTAACAGTACCCTCAGAGCTAATGCTAACAGTACCCTCAGAGCTAATGCTAACAGTACCCTCAGAGCTAATGCTAACAGTACCCTCAGAGCTAATGCTAACAGTACCCTCAGAGCTAATGCTAACAGTACCCTCAGAGCTAATGCTAACAGTACCTAAAGTCTTTGGTCCACTTTTATAGACAGTCCTTGTTTGTGTGAATCTTGTAAACAGATCTGTTCTCAGTGTGTTTTTGTGGCGTGACGTCAGCAGCGTTAAAGGGAGGGCTGAGGATTAAAGGGACACAAGTGACTATTTAAAAATAATAAATGTTTTGTAAATTATGAGAAGGAAATAGCCGTGTTTTGGCCTTTTGTTTATTGGGGTTATACTCATTTCATAAACGTGACTTCTGTGTGTCCTCATATAAGTAAACATGTTAAAATGTTAAAAATCTAATGCCGATTTATTCACATTAATTACAAAAAAAAAACATTTAATCAGATGCAGTGGTTTACATTTTGTGTTCAGATTCAAGTCAACCAATTATCCAATCAGAAGCAGAATGAGCTCCTCACTTTGGGTTGTCAGATGCTACAAATAAAGTCCGTTCAAAAGTGCTGATGTGTCAGTTTAAGTCCATGTTTAAACTGTGATTATATTAAACTAATAAAAGGCTTGTGTCATTAAAAGATCACTTTTTCCATTTTACTCTCATCTCAAAGCTTTTTCTGTGGTGGGTTAAAAAACGACATAGTGATGAATGGTACCGTAACCATACTTTAAATATAAACAGAGTCACGTGATCTGAGGGCAGGCTCTGATTGGCTGAGCGGGGTGAATAGGCTTTTTCCATTATGGAGGTCCGTCTGGGATCCACAGCACTTTGCTCTGCTCCTGCTCCACCAAACTGAGGATCTGAGAGCAAACGAAGGAGACGCCACCACCCTGAACCACACCTGTGTAAAACGAGATTTTTAAATGATTTGTATAAAACATAAGGTAACACTTTATAATAACTACACCTTAAAGGGCCTGTACTCCATGTATTTGAGCTAAATGTGTCCTGCCCCAGTACAGATATTCTGATCCCAAGAGCTGCTTTTACATAATTAGTCAAAAATAAGTGCTGTCTGCATCCAAGTATAACAGTATATCTTAAGAGAATCAGGAAGTGCACGGTTAGAACGCTGCTAGAATGTTGTTAGTTTTACAGTGTTCTGAAAAGCTCTTATAAACTCATCATGGTGAGTTATGAGGATGCTCTGAATGCATAAGGGAAGTGAGGAAAAACTTTGGACTAAACTGTTTCAAATGAACTTGTTCTGTTTTTAATTTTTTTTAAACAGTAGGTACATTGTGTATGTATATGCGGCAGCGTCATTGACGACGTCACGATTGGCCTTGAATCACAAAAGCTCATGTTCTGAACAAGGAAAATATACAGAGATGATTCATGCATAAAGATTTCAGTTTATTACGAAATGAACAGACTCGAGAACAAATGGTCTGCAGTAGAAAAAAGGACACAACCACGAGGGCAACAGGGCAAAAAAACCCAAAAAACCCAAAACCCCCCCCCCAAAAAAACACTATTATAGAGTTTAGTATCATGACACTCGGAGCCAAACATGGAGGTTCAGATGGAGAATAAAAGGACATTGTTATATTTTCATAATGTTCTTATGCTCATTGTGTTGATGTGTGTACTACTCTGATCTGTCTCTGTGTGTGTACTACTCTGATCTGTCTCTGTGTGTGTACTACTCTGATCTGTCTCTGTGTGTGCGTGTACTACTCTGATCTGTCTCTCTGTGTGTGTACTACTCTGATCTGTCTCTGTGTGTGCGTGTACTACTCTGATCTGTCTCTGTGCGTGTACTACTCTGATCTGTCTGTGTGTACTACTCTGATCTGTCTGTGTGTACTACTCTGATCTGTCTCTGTGTGTGTACTACTCTGATCTGTCTCTGTGTGTGTACTACTCTGATCTGTCTCTGTGTGTGTACTACTCTGATCTGTCTCTGTGTGTGTACTACTCTGATCTGTCTCTCTGTGTGTGTACTACTCTGATCTGTCTCTCTGTGTGTGTACTACTCTGATCTGTCTCTCTGTGTGTGTACTACTCTGATCTGTCTCTGTGTGTGCGTGTACTACTCTGATCTGTCTGTGTGTACTACTCTGATCTGTCTCTGTGTGTACTACTCTGATCTGTCTCTGTGTGTGTACTACTCTGATCTGTCTCTGTGTGTGTACTACTCTGATCTGTCTCTGTGTGTGTACTACTCTGATCTGTCTCTGTGTGTGCGTGTACTACTCTGATCTGTCTCTCTGTGTGTGTACTACTCTGATCTGTCTCTGTGTGTGCGTGTACTACTCTGATCTGTCTCTGTGCGTGTACTACTCTGATCTGTCTGTGTGTACTACTCTGATCTGTCTCTGTGTGTGTACTACTCTGATCTGTCTCTGTGTGTGTACTACTCTGATCTGTCTCTGTGTGTGCGTGTACTACTCTGATCTGTCTCTCTGTGTGTGTACTACTCTGATCTGTCTCTGTGTGTGCGTGTACTACTCTGATCTGTCTGTGTGTACTACTCTGATCTGTCTGTGTGTGTACTACTCTGATCTGTCTCTGTGTACTACTCCGATCTGTCTCTGTGTGTGTACTACTCCGATCTGTCTCTGTGTGTGTACTACTCCGATCTGTCTCTGTGTGTGTACTACTCCGATCTGTCTCTGTGTGTGTACTACTCTGATCTGTCTCTCTGTGTGTGTACTACTCCGATCTGTCTCTGTGTGTGTACTACTCTGATCTGTCTCTCTGTGTGTGTACTACTCAGATCTGTCTCTGTGTGTGTACTACTCTGATCTGTCTCCGTGCGTGTACAGACATACTGTCCTCAAAAGCTGCTTTTAAAATAAGTCCCCTCTGAGCTGTCTGCATCGAATTATGAAGAGTTTTATTGTGCAGTAATCAGGTGGTGTGCGTTAGCATGCTAGTTGTCGTCAGGCTCCATTCTGAGAGTTAAACTAAGTGCTTATAAACTCATCGTGGTGAATAATTAAGATGTTTAAAAATGCAGAAGGTGAGTGAGGAATAACTTTGGACCACTGCAAACTGTTTAATGCCATACTGTGGAACATTTCAGGTAAAGAAATAAATCTCCATGGAAACAAAGTGGTGAAAAACCCATTTGTTGGCTCTACTTTTCCATAGGTTAAACCTGAAACGACATGTTGAAAACAGAGTTTTGAAAGTTTAAATTCACCTGTGAAGAAACGCCCAAACTCCTGCTCCACTTTCTGAGCGGCGTCAAACTGTTCTTTGGAATGTTTCTGAGAGAGTTTGTCCCGGAGGTAAACGGGGTCCTTTTGCTCCCTGAAAACACAAAATTATAATGTAAGATGATGAGCAACAGCCGATCTATATCATGATACCAGAGTGTTTGTATTAAAATTAATCCATGGGGCCTTTAAAATCCTTACATTTTCCTGTGAGGTTTTTTCACACTGAGCTCAGACACAAATCCTTTTGACGTCCTGGTCTGACTCCTAATCTCTTTATATCACTCAGATCCAATGACCTCCAATGCCATGTAAGACCACAATCTGCTAAAACCACGTCCTGCTACGACCACGTCCTCCTGAGACCACGTCCTCCTGAGACCACGTCCTGCTAAGACCATGTCCTCCTACGACCACGTCCTGCTAAGACCACGTCCTCCTGAGACCCCATTCTGCTAAGATCATGCCCTCTTATGAGTTAAATCACTGCATATGTCCTCCTGAGACCACGTCCTCTTAAGAACTTGTCCTCCTAAGACCCCACTCTGCCAAGACCATGCCCTCTAAAGGGTTAAGTTACTGCACATGTACTCCTAAAACCACGTCGTCCTGGGAACGTGATCTCCTGACACCTCGTCCTGCTGAGACCACGACTTAGCGGGCGATAATCAGAAATTACACATTAGCATGCTAGTTGTTAGCTTTACCGTGACTGCAAACTTCACTCTGGTCTCTGAAAGTTGTGCTAAGTGCTTATAAACTCATCGTGGTGAGTAATTTGAATGTTCTGAATGCATAAGGTAAGCGAGGAGTAACTTTGCACCACTGCAAACTGTTTAAAATGAACTTGTCCAGTTTCTCATGATTTTAAGACAGTAAAATCATACAGAGCCTTTAATATAGTCCTAATCTTAGTTTTACTGATTTAACTTTACTGTGTTAATATCACTGTATATTCACACTGTGGAGAGGTCACTGTTCAGTGGGTTAAGTCGCTGCACATGTTACCGTCTCATTTATAAAATATATTTTAATGATTCTATTGTTTCAAATACTGCAGTTTCTTCCACATTGTGTCCTGTAGCTTGGAAACAGTGAGGCGTGTTTCTCTGAGGCAGACAGGGGGCAGATGGCTCTCAGCTGATGATGGCTTAACTTTAGCACAATTCAATCCACACTATGGTGTCCCCACTGGGTCAAACCACAGGCCGGATTAACACAGCAGCAATCAGGAAAAAGGCAAAAGGAGCAGGTGGACGGGCTCAAGCAGTAATGGTGAGCAATTGGCTTTTCCAAAGGATTATGAAACGAGATGTGATGGACGTCCACGTTTATGTGAAGGAAAGATGAGATAAACAAAGAGGTGTGAGGGAAGGAGGAGTGAGGAGTCAAAATGTAATTATAATTTGAATGCAGTTCTTTAAAGGTGCACCTGCTTGTCTCCATGATGATGTTCCACAGTGTGGTATTAAGCTTCCATCTCCATGGAGACAAGCAAGCGACATTATCAAGTTACAGAATGCTTTTCAAGGTATTTTACAGCAATAAAAACACCCAGAATTAAAGAAATGCTAGATTGTTTTAATGCCCCACTGTGGAACATTCAGAGCCCTCCCGACCAAAAAGCCACAGGGTGCACCTTTAATATGAAGTCCTCTGCACAGAACTAAATCTGTGTCCAGTTTTCTTCAGTTTAAAAACCCTAAAGCTCAGAGCTCTACAAACAGCTCTACAAACACACAAACACACAGGGCATAGATTTAATTTAATAGGTCATGTTTCAGTCCCTCAAACGCTCCTGGAAATGTTTAAAGTGTTCACTCCACAAAAGGGCATAGTTTTGCTGAATTCTAACCACTAAGCCAGAGGCTGCATTTGACCCAGTGTTGCCGGGTCAAACCTGCATTTGACCCAGTGTTGCCAGGTTAAACCTGGAGGATTCATCTTGTCTTGGTCTGCTGCACATCTCCAGGAGGATTTGACCCGTTATAACTGCTGTGCTGTAAAGATAATATTTAAATGTCACCGTATAAGTGGACAGACGTCCAGTTTAATGACCCATAGTTTAATGACCAGTAGTTTAATGACATGTAGTTTAATGACCCGTAGTTTAATGACCCGTTATTGTGGCTCTGATTTCAAACTGGAGATTTTAATGGAGCTTTATATTATTTAAAGATCCTGGTTTATTTAAGTTTATTTAAGTTTCACTGTGTGGACGGGCTCAGAGGACACAGACTCTGTGGCCCTAAGACTCGTAAGGCCACAGACTCTTAAAGCTGGAAGACGACATGAAGTCCTCCAACATCTGTTTTCATATTAAAGGTGCAGTATGTGACTTTTCAGGTGAAAGGTCTCCTTCTTGAAAATGCAAAACACCTGCTCCCAACTCATGACATCAAATGGTGATCTGATGTGCTCAAACTGCCTTTACTTTTAGCTTGTTTCTGATGTTTTTATCTCGTTGTGTTTATTTCTGATGTTTTTATGGCCTCTGCAGTATAACGGTGAAAAGACTGGACTCACTTGATTTGTTTGGCATTCTTGTAGCGGATGAAGATGACGATGGGGTAGATGTGAGCGGCGTGGAGGCGTTCGATGGCGTAGGGGGCGATGTCGAGCAAACAGTGACAGTCCTGACAACGACACAAGTGTTTTACTTAAAGGGCCAGTACCTGATTATTCCCCATGTGTTTGAGGTAAATGAGTCCTGTCCCAGTACAGATATATTCTATACACAGCTCACAATGGTCAGAATCAGTCTGTGTGTGTAATTTGTGCTTCTCATTCTGCTTATCTTTTAAAAAGTGCTTATAAGCTCAACATGGTGAATAATGAGGATGCTCTGAATGCAGAAGGTGAGTGAGGAATAACTTTGAACCAAACTGTTTAAAATGAACTAGGTCTGTCTAGTTCTGTTCATGTTTTACGATGATAAATATCAGGTACAGCACCTTTAACGGAGGAGAGGATGTGGACAATGAAACGTCACATTTTTGCTTAATAAAATAAAATAAATACATTTTAAATAAATTCATATTAATTATTTTAATTGTACTTAAAAGGCTACAAACCTTTTCTGTGACTTCTTTAATGGTGGCTACGGTGGTCACATCAAAATGGCCGCTCCTCCGTCTGAAGTCGATGAAGACGCCGTCCTGAACGCCGCGCTCTATGGCCTGTTGGGACGCCTTCATCACCTCTGAAAACACAACATTAGGAAAATACTATGACATTATCAAAATTGAATCAAATTTAAAGCGCTTTTAAAACAAACACCCAGACTACACACTTCAATGGAGCCTGTGCTTCTGAAAACTATCCGTAGGGGGCGCCGGCAGCACGCAACACTTTGTGGTGATGACGTTTATGGGAACATACAAAACTGACATACAAAACTGACCTGGACACGCCTCCTGTAAAACTGACCTACAGGGTTAATGCTCTTCAGTAATTACGATCTGTGTGGAGCTGACAGACGCCTGTGTGTAAGACTAAACCAGAACAAATCCGAGGAGAGGTTTTAGACAGAACAGAGGAGGAAACAGGGAGAGGAGGAGGAAACAGGGAGAGGAGGAGACGAGGAGACAGGGAGAGGAGGAGACAAGGAGAGGAGGAGACAAGGAGAGGAGGAGACAGGGAGAGGAGGAGACAGGGAGAGGAGGAGACAGGGAGAGGAGGAGACAGGGAGAGGAGGAGACAAGGAGAGGAGGAGACAAGGAGAGGAGGAGACAAGGAGAGGGGGAGAGAGGGAGAGGGGGAGACAAGGAGAGGAGGAGACAAGGAGAGGAGGAGACAGGGAGAGGAGGAGACAAGGAGAGGAGGAGACAGGGAGAGGAGGAGAGAGGGAGAGGAGGAGAGAGGGAGAGAAGGAGACAAGGAGAGAAGGAGACAAACCATGAGGGCAGCGGCAGAACTTGGTGGACTCTTTAATGAGGTGATCTTTACATGGATCCACCAAAGGCCCAAAGATCAACACAGGACGAGGACTCAACGGCTCCACCTTCAGGACGTGCTGGTACACTAGACACACACCATCTACAGGAAGAGAGAGGAACAACATGTTGGGGGTCAATAGAACGAGGGCTGAAAGAGTTACACATGTGAAAAGAGATTTATCACCGCCATTAGAACAATTAAGACTAGAACATTTAAGATGATGTTTTTAGTATTTTCAAAAACAAAACAAAAAAAATCACATCAAACATTTAGTTTTTGTATAAATTATACAGTGAATTATTTAATACATTTTGATTTAGCAGTTGTCATTATAAAACATCCTGAGCCGTGTGTGTCTGTAAAGTTACAAGGGCTGCAATCACGCACCCTCTGTGATGAGGTATGATCTCTGACCCCTGTTCTCAACCTTTGTGATGACCCCTGACCCCTTGTTGTCTCACCCTCTGTGATGGGGAAGGACTCTGTGCTGATGGCGTCCAGCCCCACGTTGTCCTTGGCATCCTTGGAGTTGCTTCGTTTGTGTTTCTGTCGACGTCTGAAAAACGAGCGCCGTGCTGCTGCCGACAGAGACTTACTGCTGTCGTCTTTACTGTCGGGAGCATGTCTGCGGTACAACTCCTGATCCATGCTGTGGACAGAGGAGGATATACATATTATATACAATATATACACATATATATATATATATATATATATATATATATACATATTATATATATATATATGCTACATAGACGTTATTCTACACGTTTTATATATGTTATTCTACATGTTATTGTACACATTATTTTACATGTTATTTTTACATGTTATTGTACACATGGCCCACAGTGAAGTTTGTGACCCCACTTAATTTTTTTTTATTGCATTGTACTTGATTAAATGTGTTTTAAATGTGCTTGTTTGTGCTGCCTCAAGTGTTTTGTCTCAAACACTATTTTTACCATTCAGTATATGGTCGGGATTAAATGTCAGGATTAAATGTCTGGTTTAAATGTTGTGTTTAAAAGTCAGGTTTAAATAGAGCTGCTCACATGTACTGGCTGGGGATCTGGCCTCTCTGGAGCCTGTGGGCCTTCTCGTCCAGTTGCCATGCCGACCAGTATCCCAGGTTCCCATTGGGCAGAGTGTCGTCCACATAAAGAATATCATCTTTCTTAAAACTCAGCTCCTGCTCCACCTCAGCCACGCGCTCGTAAAGTGCTCTGGGAGAGAAACACATTTAAATATGTATTTAAAAAATATTTTAAAATATATAAAATCATTATCTTCCTGCTCCATTTGGTGATTTTTTTTTTCCTCATTAGTGAATCTGAATTAAAACAAAAGACAAAACAATCAATTTTATTAAGAAATAATTGGTCTTGTTGTTAACTCTGACGTTGACAAAGTTTGATCTTCAGTTCTCCAGGTCACAGGTCACAGCCCAAACAGCTGTGTTCTCGTCTCTTATTTTTGTAATTCCATTTTCATATTTGAAAAAAAACTTAAAGTAGTAATTTTCCAAGTCACACATTTAAACTCAACTTAAAACATTTATTTATTTATTGAAGAAAAACTGTTTCATAAACTATTTTCAGACTTGGTTCTACTGTATCAGTCCTACTTCCAGTGCCATCTTACCTGATGTAAAAGCCGTCCCCTGACCCGTCTTCTGACCGATCTCTGACCGCCTGCAGCTCATTCACACAGTTTTGAACTTTAAACGTGACGTTTTCTGCAGATTTGAGCATCTCCAGGTAAACCTCCTCTTTCGTCTTATTCTTCAAACTGACGCCATTGCACTGGAGGTCACACAGAGACAACATCAAAATGCATGAACTGTCAATGTCACATGTTAGAAACAGCTGATTAAAACAGGCTTCAAATAGTCTGATCAAACCTGAACTGAGGAATTACACAGATGGAACGTTTCAAACGACAAAAGACAACAGATAAATTAAATAAACCAGGTCTAACCCAGGACTAACTCCAAACCTAAGAAACGAGGACTAAACTAAGTCTAAACTAAGTCTAAACCAGGTCTAACCCAGGCCTGACCCCGGCCTCCCCACCTCCAGCATGAGGTCTCCAGGCAGTAGTCCATCTGGACACTTGGCGGCGCTGTCCTCATCCAGACTCTCCACAAACGCTCCAGTGATGTTTCCTCCACAGAGCTGCACGCCGAGGTCCCCCTGTACCCGCTTCAACCGCACCACCCGCACCTCCGCCTGTCTGTGAGGCCCCGAGCCCAACCTGAGGGGAAAGACATGGACCACATTAAAATGTACATCTATAATATACACACACAAACACACAAATAATTCAAAGAAAGTACCAAACATGGGTCACGTCATCTTTACTTTGCATAATGCTGTTTTGATTCATTTTGGTGGCATTTGTGTCCTCACTATGAGCGGACTCGCCTTTCCACAAACCCGATTCTCATTCAACGAAGAAGGGCCTGCACCTACTTGTTTCCGTGGAAATGCAGCCTTTACTATAATATTCAATTTTTTTCTTTTTTTTCTTTCAGTGTTCCCGACCTGAACGAGCCACTGGGGCTGGTGGCGGGGGTGGTCTGCTTGGAAGGAGGGGTCATGGTTCCTTCTTCCTGTTCGCTCAGAGCCTCAGCAGACGACAGGTGATCCGGGGTCGTGCCGCCGCTGTCCAGAGGCGTGGGCTGGTTACTGATCGACTCCAAACGAGAACTGAACAAAAACACAAAGAAAAATAAGAAAACATTATGACCAGGACAGAAGAAGTGTAAACGCTTATTCCATTTAAACGTTTCTTACCCTGATCGTGAGTGGTTCCCGAGCTGAAACATGTGAGGATTGTACTGGGCCAAAATAGTGACCGTATCACACTGTTGTCCAATCACAATCCTCGCTTGCTGCTCGGTGGCGTTCCTCAGGTTTATCCCGTTAAACTGAGACAAAACAAACACAAATTTAATATCATTTTAAACTTATTCAAAAACAGATCTAAAATAATCTGTGGTACAGCTACAACATCACCACGGAGACAAGCAGGTGGCGGACTCAATCAGAAAAGTTCCAAGGTGGTTCTTTAAGTCTGTGCCTCTGTGTTAAAGTGATTTACCTCCAGGAGCTGGTCTCCAAACTCCAGGTGCGCCTGGTGAGCGATGCTGCCCGCGGTCACTTTAGACACAAACACGCCTCCATTTTCTCCGCTCACGATGGAGATACCCAGAGGCTCCGCCCCCTTCTGCACCGTCACGTTACGAGGCTCCCCCAGGTACGGCCTGTAGGGGGGGGAAACGAGACATGTCTACAGAGTGTCCTAGTTTGCTTTTATGTGTATTTTTGAGTTCACTCTGCACCTGTTCGTCTCCATCAAGGTGTTTTTATTTGGCCTGGAATATTCCATAATACGGCATTAAACTTAACTTTGGAGATAAGTAGGCGGTGAACCCCGAACTCAAAACCCCAGCCCTCTATGTGATTAACCGCCTAAAAGTGAGGGTTGAGGGTTAAGGGTTGGGGGTTAGTGTTGCTACATACTAGCTCTATGTGATTTTTATCTATATATTTTATATAATATTCTTCAACCTCAACACTCAAAAAATATTTAGGATCAAGGAACCACAAATGACTAAAGTGTCTGGCCCAAGGACACAACAGTAAGAATGGCCTGTAGTTGGACTTGAACCATCAAACCTTGACTTTATTTTACATGAATCTTTTGCACATTTGCCCTGAACCTTCTGCCTTGTTCTAAAAGTGTTTTAAAAGTTTTAAGATTTTTAATTTCCATTTCTTCTTTATTTAAGAAGCTGATCAACCTCAAGCTTCACAGAGAAGTTTTTCTCAAAATTCTGAACAAGACAACACAGATTTAAACAAGGCACAACCAGAACAACAGAATGTCAAGTGAATATGTAAAGAGAATATATGAAGTGAATATATAAATATTGGACCAGTCAAAACTGAACAGAGTCCTACCCGTCTTTCCTCCTGTCGCTCAGAGAGGCGGGGCTCACGGATACTCGCGGCTGAGGTGAAATCGAGCTCTGTGATTGGCTGCTGCTGAACGAGGAAGTGTCCAGATTTACAGGGGACGTGGGAGGGGTGGGGCTACTGCACTCCGAGTGGGACAGAGAGCCTATGGCAGAGGAGACAGAGGGAGATGGTGTGAGAAAACATAGATAAAAATAAATCAAATCTATCGATTTATTGATTTGGTTTGATAAACCAATGTTGAAAGAGACTTGACCTCTATCAGAGCCGGAGGAGCGAGGATGTCGAACCAGAGGGATTTTGATTCTCTTGAACTGTCCTAAAGAAGCAGCTCCTGAAACAGAGAGAACAGCTTAATTAAACAGAAAAGGAAACATACCAGAACATTTTGTACAAAATCGAGTTTTTGTTTCACTTCACTTCTGTATTGTGCCTTTAAACTATTTAAGAGTAGACCCGATACTCGATACTGATTTTGACCCAAACTATCATTTTAAAAGGTCTTTTTTTTTTATTGTAATTTTCAAGACAAAATCAGTTTTGTTTATTACATCATGAGTCTTGCACTGCTCTGAACAGTTTCACCTTTATTTTATCAGGAAAAGTCTATTTTTATCCAGTTGTGATTTTTGTTCAGTATTGAAACCTGCTCAAATGAGGATCCAGTTTTGATATTAGTTTCAGTTTCGATTAGGACCTGATTTTCGATACTTTTGACAGACTGACAGTGGTTGGTGGCTAGTTCTATAAACATTTAAAAACAGGGTGACTCTGTACTACATTCCTTCAAATGTGATTTCAGGTTGCTCCTTAATCTGACTCTTTAGCCTAAACTATTCCACATTTTCTCTTATTATTTTATCATTTGTCAAGTTTTATTTTAAGTGTGTTTGAACCTGTTCTGTTGCTGGAGGGGAGACAGTTCGAGTTGTGTGAGGCCGCGCTGATCTCGCCAACGTCTTCAGAGCGTTTGAGGTTCAGGTCCAAACTCACACGGCCCTGGTGCTGAGGGCTAAAAAAGGAACAGAGGGAGGGAGAAATGGAGAGAGAGAAAGTGAGGGAGAGACAGAGAAAGAGAGAGAGAGACATAGAGGGAAAGAGCCAGAGAGAGAGGTAGAAAGAGAGAGAGGGAGAGACAGACAGAGGGAGAGAGGGAGAGAGGAGGTCCACAGGAATCAGTTATTCAATTTAGAAGAGCCCATAAACAATGTGTGAAGTGAACATCAGTGACACAGACACTGACCACAGACTGTGTAAAGACGTGACTAAGTGAGTGTGACGTCACCCACAGCGAGGCTAGAGCAGTTATAGGGGTGAATTTGGAGCAGAGTTCCATATTTGGAATTCCGACCGCGAGTATCATAGCAACCAAAGAGCCAGGAGTGAATGATCAGGAGCGAGGCTGTTGAGGGTAACACTTCCTGGCTGCACCACTAGTTTAGCAGGGAGTGGGCGGTGTCAGTCAAACCTGTTTCTAATGCTACCAAGAGCGACCTCGGGGAAGGAAGACGCCTGATTTGTCTGTTATTAATGGTCATATCTTGATTTATGGACAAAATTGTGAAATACAAAAACAGGATCATGTAGAGCGGGTTAATACAAACATTTTAAGAGGGGCCACAATTTTTACATAGAAAGTGAATTGGAGCCAGAGTCGATGGAACTGGAAGTGCGCCCATGGTCACTTCCTGCTAGCTAGTTAGCTATGTCCATTTATATACACAGGCTACAGCAGTGTCTCATTTGCTCTGGTTAAAAGAAATGTGCTGTGTTTTATTTGCACAGGTTTAGCTGCTCATCTCCAAGAGAAACGAGTGTAAAATCTGACCTGTAACTTGACCTGGCTGAGTCGCCCCTTTGTCTCCAAGGAGGAAGATAGGTATAATGCCATTGTGCCAATGCCACTGTGGAACATTTCAGGCAAAGTAATGACATCTCCATGGAGACAAGTAGGTGAAGACCCCAGAAAAGTTACAATGTCCACCATTTTGGAATAAAGGTCCTAATTATTCTGGCTAAGAACGGTTTGGTCACTTAAAGTTTAATGTGGCAAAAAGGTCTCCACCATTTTGTGAACAAAACCTCAGCAGAGGGCGCAAGGAACAGAAAGTGAATATATGGGTCAAGAGACTTCTACATGACCAGAGAGGGCAAATGGACCTCGTGTGTGAGTGGTCAGTGGAGTCGTGGTCAGTGGAATCGTGGTCAGTGGAGTTGTACCTGGTGAGTGACTGGACCGTGGAGTTATTCTGGACCTCATGGCTCCATGCTGTGTAAACTGGGTTCCTCATCACCGCGGTGATGGCGGAGCAGGGGGAGGGGCCTCTCTGCGCCGCATCTGTGGAGAGAGGGTATATTAAAGGCGCTGTACCTGAAAATTGGACCTGGCTCGTCATAAACGGTCTGAAGGTCCAGAGTTGTTCCACATGTGATGCATTTTGAGCATCCTAATTATTCAGTTTAAAAGTGCTTTTCAAAACTTTGACAGGTCATAGGAGAGTTTTGCTGTTGCTATACTGCTAAAAATCAAATAGAATGCTAACAGTGCACCCCTGGTTCTCTGAAGATAAAAAGCCATTATAATTAGATGCAGACGGTACACAGTGGTCTCATTTTGCCCTCAAGAGCTGGAGGTCTGCATGGAAAAAAGTGCAGCACCTTCAAAAGCCTGGTTTTGTTCACATTAAGATTTTAACAATTTAATAATATACAGAGTTACTGCTTTTCTTACGTCCAGAGATGGTGCTGTAGTTCGGGGGGGAGAAGGGGAGGCTGTAACGGTTGCTCCTCACGGGAGAAAAACGTAGCAGGTCGACGGGTTCAGGTGAGTGCTCGTCATTTGAAAAACTCTGCACCTAAAAAAAGACAAAATACCTCCATTAAAAGTTGACTGAAAAAGAGTAAAACAGAAAGTGGCCATATTTTTTAACCTAATCGTGACATTAACATAACCTTAAAGGCATTTTATAATCAGTTATTTACATAAAAGAAAGATTAAGGGCCTTAAAGGGGATTTTTATAAATCACTGGTCAGTTATTTGGTTCAATCTTTAAATTAAACTATTATATTTATAGAGTAAAAATGAACCGACAGAGAAAGTACAGTCTGTTTTGAGAGACAGACACAGGGCCCATGGAGGATTAAACAAACACTCAAAAATGTGAATACTTTCATTCACACATGTTTGAGTAACACTTTATTATTAGTCTGTTACATCTCCAAAGCTCAAAATGCTCTGTTCCTCATTGTGGTGTCATGAAGTGGTAGTTTTCAAGTTAACAGCTCCTTTTACCTTTAGTTCAGAAGAGATTGGAAATTTCATGATGATCCAAATGATTCTAGTGAAGGTGTGTTGAGTTTAAAAACACTGTGGAGCACTTCCTGTATTACCACATGATGACATCACAAGGTGGAACGGAGTGTTTTCAGTTTGAGAGAAGAACTCAGACTAAATATGCAGGGTTTCTGTGTTAAACATGTGTGAATGAAACAAAACACAACTCCAGGTCTGTTTGTGATGAGGAAACAACATTAAAACAGAGATTAGAGACCTTTAAATTAATGATGATGATAATAATAATGATGATATTGAATAAGGCCTGTTACCTGCATGGGCATGGATATGTGCAGTGGCGTGACGTTCCTCGACGTTGGGGCCGACTTGGGTCTATAGCGTCTCTCTCTGTTTCTCTCTCTCTGTGTCTCCGCTCTTTTTCTCCCCCCCTCCTCCTCCCCCGCTCTCTCCGCTCCCTCCCCCGCCCCTGTATCCGAATACAACTGCTGACCCTCCCCCTCCCTCTCCCCGTCATGCAGTCCAGGTGCAATCCCGGTCGGAGACATAGGGGGCGTACCGGTGGTTATTGTAGAATCGGAGGCGGAGCTGTTTTGTTGTCTGTGTTTAAATCTGAACGAATCACTTCTCGTTGGCGGAGTGGGAGGATTTTCTGAGATGGAACTCTGTGGGGAAAGCTTCGGCGCGTGGGACAGGGAAACGTAATCCAGTTTGGGAGCGGTGTCCGGTCTCTTGAAAGCTCCGAGGTCAAATATAGACTTTCTTTGTTTGGGTTTTTTGAAAATTGAAAGATTGAAAGAAGTGCATTCTGGGATAGACGCACCGACCATAACTTTAGGCCATGTACCGCCACTAGGTGGAGCTGTGTTTCGATCTATGTTGACTGGGGGAGGGGCAAAGTCTGTAGACATTTGGTTAAAGCTCATGATCGGTGGATGTGCGAGGTCTCGTCTTCTGTAGCAGTAATCTGGGTGATTTTCTGAAGGACAACGGGGTGATGCATTATGGGACAAAGACCGAGAATGTAAACGATTTGAATACGAGTGGTTGCTGTGGTTACTCTCGTGTTCACTGTCGCCGTTTTCGTGGTGGTGGGGGCAGTTGGATTTGGGGCAGGTGGCGCTGTTGTTGTGTTTTATATTTCTGAGGTCACATGACTGGAGACGAGGCACAGAATCCCGAGAGCTTTCGAATAAGAGACTTTGGCCCGAACAGCTCTGAGGGAAAATCTGAAAAATAAAAATATACAATTAATAAAAAGGAAAAGAGGCGATTTAAACACAGCACTAGAGAAACAGGGAACACAACAAACAAAACAAACACTGGAATGATGCATTATTTTAACTTTTAGGCCTTTTTTAAACTACTTGAGGTAATGGTTCTGTTGAAGAGGTAATGGTTCTGTTGAAGAGGTAATGGTTCCTTTGAAGAGGTAATGGTTTTGTTGTATAGGTCAGTTTTGATACAGTCTTGTATATATTTGTTGAGAAAAGTTTAGGCCCCTTTGGTCTAAAACTCAGCTCTTTCTCTGTGAGTCACATTAGCACTTTCTATTGTAAACATGCACATCCATTTTAGAAAGAGTCATGGCGACAAAATAAAACGAAATACTGGTTTTGTGTGGATGGCCAAAACTTAAACAGGAGAATACTGAACTGTTTGGACTGTAGGATCCAGACTCAACCCCAAAGTGAAGTTTTATTAATAATCAGTTTACCTTCAGGAGAGAGACGCTGACAGCATCACCACAGCTCCTCAGTAAAGACTCACATTCAGACAGAGACTTGTTATCCAACGCAATTCCATTTATCTGTGAAAATCACATCCAGACAATAGAATACAACGCATAATAATAATAATAATAATAATAATAATAATAATAATAATAATAATAATAATAATAATAATAACAATAACAATAACAATAACAATAACAATAAAACACATCCAGACAATATTAAATACATTTTTTGGGATTATGACACAGCAGTAATCCATTTTCCCTTCTGAAGTAAATTACCAGAAATGCAAACTGTGTTTTCCAGTGTGATAATTACTAATGTGTAATTTTCATTGTGAACACAAGAGGGCACAACAGCACTGCAGCACACAATTTAGACTTAAAAGGTTTTCAAATAGGTGAATTTTTATTTTTGATATACTCACAGCCAACAGTCTGTCCCCGACGTTCAGAGCTCCTTCTCTGGCAGCTGGGCTCCCAGGGGCCAGAGCCGCAACGAACACTCCACTCTCTAAACCAATCCCACTTTCTGAAAAATATACGAAGCAATGTGATAATGTGTCAAAAACAAACACAATAAACATAAAACAAATATAATAAACAAATAGACATAATAAAAGAAGAAATATTCAGAAAATAACCCCACGTTCAACGAAACACACACAGACTAGAGATTGATTTAAAAATGATAAAAAGTTACATACTGGGGCTTTAAACTGTAAAGCAGTCTGCACTCTCAAATACACTTTACATGATTCATTCACTCCCAACCTCTCAGACCAACAGCTCACACAGCACTATCATATGCGCGTCTTGCCCAAAGACACGGGTACAGGATGCTTCACCTTTGCTCCCGGTCAGGCTGATCTGAACAGGTGTGACGACGCGTCCTCCCAGAGACTTCCTCCTCCTCACGACCATATTTAGAATGCCCTCGCCGCTAAGCACCGCCTTAATCACCTGCTTCCTGTCCTTATTGGTCAGGTCAACATCATTCACTTTCAACAGCCAATCGTTCACTCTGAAATAAGAACATTTAATATTATAATATTATATATTGTCATAATATTAAAACGATTGAAGAAGTTTGGCAACCTCAGTCTTCCTTCAGCGACGCTGCCTTTGTCGACTTTACTCACAAAAACACCACAGTCTCCAGGTAAATATGGATCACTGACCCCCTCTGACACGTCGAACCCAAGGGCCTTTAAATCCATGTCCTCAAAAAACAGAAAAAGTAAGACATAAATTTACACATTTATCTGGCTAAAGCTAACGCTAACATCAGACTGGTTGAAATCATAGTGACCCAGAAAAACAGCTTCGAATTTTGTGTTTGAGCAAACTGATCTCTCCTTCATTATCATTTCTCTTTTTTTTAAGTTGATGGGGTCTAAGGCCAGGGGGCGCCATCTGCTTGTTTCCTGCGAATGTTGGTTAATCCGTTATCAACGAATTACTCAACAATCAACAGTTTTACTGAGCCCTGAGGCGACTGAAGCTGTGACTTTGGACGACATATAAATACATAGATCTGATGGTCAAACAGTCAGAGACGATCAGAGACAGTTAGATGGTCAGAGCACAGAGGGATGGACATATTGGTGATAAACTAGAATATTTAGAACATAGAATAAAATAAACCAAAGAATATTATAATTAGTGTCGTCACAAACTGAAATTTAAAGTTGAGTTTGATTCTAAGGAACAGACTCTACTCGATATACAATACACCATGATGATAGACACACTGTGTGATCCCCTCAGTGTCCAGGTAGGTTCCACAGTGGCCCGTGTGTGTGTGTGTGTGGGGGGGTGTGTGTGTGGGGGTGTGCATGCGTGTGTGTGGTTCCATACTAGTCCATGGGTGTATACGAGTCTATGTGTCTTATACTTGTGAAAGCTCAGCTCAACATCATTATAAACATATTCAGGTTAATTTCTGTCAATGGGACATTTTTAGTATCAATGCCTGGAAACACTGAGGATCTAGTTTTGATACTAGTTTTAGTATCGATCAGTATCTGATTCTCGATACTTAGGTGTTATAACTGTTGTTCTTACTCTTTGTTTCTCCAGTTCCACCACCTCCGTTTCCCACTCGATGGAGTCTGTATCGATGGCCGAGTCGTGAGAGCTGTGGGCTATGAGCTGATGAAACCGTGCCTCCTTCTCAAACTGGTTCTCCATCTTCTCTCTAAAATAAAAAAATATTTTATGTTTAAATTTAAATAAATGTACAAATGCTATTTTTGTTTTTGGTCATGTCAGGCTCTACTGTCAGAGCAGAAACAGTTTAGAAACTAGAAATGTGCTGTATAAATGTGGAGACAGCACGAGATCATCATAAGTCTTATAGAAAGTTGACCCTTAATTGTCTCTTGCTAAAAACAAACACTGCTGTGGCACAATTTGTCCACTAGAGGGCAGTCTAGTTCTATTGTACAATTGTAAAAGTAACAATCTGGTGATAATGTTAAAGTGATAACATACAACTTTCTGGGATGGAGAGTCAACGCCATGGAGACACTTAAACCCAAACCTCATAGAGACAGAGATGTTTAATGTCACAATGCAGAACATTATATGCAAAAATACCACATTTCCATGGAAACAAGGGGGAGCTCAAATATCTGTGGCTCTGAGCTTAAACTAAACAAAACCGATTAAGTCAATAATTCACACAGTTGTTATATGTTTAAGTGTTCAAATTATTTTTAGTTAAAATTCTTGTTTACTTGATTTCTTTGAGTTCTCGCGCTGCGTCGTTCTTCTGTTTCCTCGTGTCGTCCAGGTTCCTCAGAGCGTCGGCGAGCTCGCTCACGGCTCGGTCCCTCTCCCTCCTCAGGTTGTCACATAACGTCCTAAAGAAAGGAACAAAATGGAATAAAAAGACATGATTAGATATTTACTTTATTTCTCACCTGAACTGGAACCAGGACTTTAGATTCAGAATATTCATGAGGCTCAACATTTGAGGAGTGCAGTATTCAGCCCACATAAAATTATACAGTAATATAATATATAATATTTCGGTTTAAATTTAAATTAAACATTTAAATGAAGTAATTTATTTCATCAGTGAAACTGATAGACTCGTTTTGACTGATGGACATTTCTCTTATCACACATCAGATCAGACACAAGTTAAAATGTTCAAAAAGATCTAAAGTTATTCATAGTCACGTACTTGTCTCCAATGTAAAAGGAACAGGCACTCTGTAAAGGAATATTCCACAGTATGACATTAAGTCCTTTTTACAGACTAATGGTATCACCTGCTTGTTCCCATAGAGACAGATAGATTTAATGCCATATGGTGGGAAATTCCAGCCAAAACAATGACATCTCTGTGGAGATGAGCATGTTGTGAGGCTTCCACCAGAAAGTGTCATAGTGTAGCTTTAATTCTCACCGTATGCTCTCTCTCTCCGCCACGATCTTGTCTCTCTCGTCAAAGGCCCAGTCACGTCTGCACTTGGCGACGTCGGCCTCCTGCAGAGCGTCCCTCAGCTCCTGAGAGATCGCGTCAAACTGTTTCCTCGACACCTCCAGGTCTTTGTTCACACGCTCCAGGTCCAGAGTCGCAGAGTCCTGTTTCTGAAAATACAAAGAAAAAAGTGAATATATGTATAAAAATGTACCCAATGCATCTGATCGACAAAATATTATGATATTTTGTCGATCAGATATTATCGACTTTTCATTATAGATGTTTCATTATAGACGTGTTCATTATCGTCGGCATCGATCGAACCGTTTAAAGGGACACACGGCTTTACACAGTACAATTCCATCATGTGAACACTGTATTTAAAATGCAGTTTTCCTTTATCCATAAATAACCTCATTATATTTACAAAGCTGCTCTGATTCAGGGTCAAAGGTCATGCGCTCTGTCTATGCTCTAGTTTAACTCTTTCATTACAGCTCCGTCTGAGGCCACCTTCATAATGATCTTTTCTGGATCCGCAGTGATTTTTAAGCACAAAGTCCAAAAAGCCAATTTAACTGAGACTGAGGTAATCCCCTAATGCAGCATTAAATGTAGACACAGACAGCATATGTCACAGCCTGGAACTTAGAAGGTGCATTTTTCATAAAATGGAGCCACCTGTTAGGCAGGTGTGGAGCAGGTGTGGAGCAGGTGTGGGGCGGATCTAGTCGTACCTATCTGGCCTGGTAGTGCTCCCTGACGAGACTGACAGACATAGTACCTGTCAGACAGATGCTACACCTGTCTGACAGATGTAGTACCTGTCTGGCCTGGTAGTACTCCCTGAGGAGCCGGTCTCTCTGTATAATGGCTTCTGTCCTCTCCTTTCGAGCCACGTCTCTCTCGTCCTTCAGAGTCTCGAGGTCTTTAAAGGCCTGGTTCAGCTCCTTCTGAGTCTCTGCTTTGTTCTTCACTTCGTCGCAGTATTTCTCCAGCAGCTCGTTCTTCTCACAGATCGCACGATCTCGGTCGACTAACGCCGACGCCAACTCCTGCCATGACAGACGAAAGAGAAGAAGAGATGGTCACATGACTGAAGGGGGCGGGTCATTTTGATGATTTAAATAAACTCTGGAGGCTTCTTCTGCTTCTACTGCTCAAACACGACAAAAGACACATTCTCATTTGTTTATTTTTTATTTCCAGGATAGGATTAGCTCGGTATATTATTTAATATGTAGGAAACAACAGATAAATTCAAAATAACTGCATTCACATGTGTCATTCATAGTTTTGCTTCAGTGACAATGTACAGAGTAATTGACACCCGTTCACCCTCTCACCCGTTCACCCTCTCACCCGTTCACCCTCTCACCCGTTCACCCTCTCACCTGTCTGAGCGCCTCCATCTCTTCACTGGCCACTCTTCGTTCGGAGCAGCTGTTCTTGAGTTTGGCCTGTGCCGTGTCCAGTCCGGTCTGTAGCCGATCGACTTCTTTGATCACCTGATCGCGTTCGCTCATAATGAGCCGATACTCGCACATGACCGAGTCGCGCTCGTCCTTGTATTTCTCACACTCAGACAAAGCTTTGAGCTGCTGAGTTTTCAGTCTGGTGGTTTCAGTCTGGAGTCGCTCCATCTCCCTCTGCAGCTCCTTGTTCTGAGCCGTGGCCTTTGACAGCTCCAGGTGAGCAGAGTCGAACCTGGAGAAACAAGAGGAAAACACAAGTTAATATGAAGAAACAAGAGGAAAACACAAGTTAATATGAAGAAACAAGAGGAAAACACAAGTTAATATGAAGAAACAAGAGGAAAACACAAGTTATGGATGTGTAATATTTATAAATTTTTAAAATCAGTGTAAAAAGTAGAGCCAATCCTCATGTCAGAAGATAACATTAGATAATGGCTCTGTTAGCATGTTTACTTTCACTGTTCATTCCTGTTGCTGACAGCAGAGGGAGCTCCAGTACATAAAAGTCTAATTAGAAACAGAGTTGTAATTTTTTTAGGCCTGAGCCCTGTTTTTATTTAAATTTACTTTCCAAATATAGACATTGTTTGAAGTTAGAAAATGTGAAATCCTTCTCCCAATGCGACCAAAAGCAGGTTCACTTTACCATTAGCAATAAAAATATAATCACTTATATGCATATGAAGTACAAATATGAATGTCATTTTGCAGCAAACCTGATGGTTTAGTCAATCAGAAACCGTTTTTATAAACAAATCCACATAAAAAAGCCAGAATGCAAAATGTTATACAGTTAAACGAACAACAGAAAGTGTAAATGTGATTAATGTGCTCGGGTCCTTTCAGCCTCTAAATGTAGATCACTGTGTTTGAATGAACAAGAGGCTGAAACGGTCCCAGCAGAAGATGAACACTTCTGTCCTGGATTATCATGGCTCTAATCTGATTAAGACTGAGAATACAGATTTATTTACCTCATTTTCAGCCTTTTGCACTCAGATCCTTCAAACTACACTTCACCGGGAATAGGGAAATTTGTCCTCTGCATTTGTCCCATTATTGTAGCCGCAGTTGCCCTGGGGCAGACTGGGGCATATGTGAGGTTCTCATTTCTGTTATTCATTTTTCATGAATGTGATTTGGTAATAAAATGCTCCAATATATAAATTAAAATCATTAAAGTGTTTTAACTATTTTAGGCCTGAAACAGTTAAAAATAGAATTAATCAACTCAGGATCAGGATTAATCTCATTATTTTCTTAATTATTAAGCACCAAGTTTGGATTTAGAAATATTTCATAATTAAAAAAAAAAAAAAAAAAAGAGGTTAACTACACTGACACATATCTTCAGTGTTTTAATGAAAGCTTCAGTGTTTTTACTCTAAACACAAACCTATCAATGAAACAAACATTGTTTTTAATGAGGCCACAGTGGTGTAGGTTTAAACTATATTCTGTTTAGGCTAATCTGCTCCTTTTGTGCGACTCAGCCGGTCCAAACTGTCACAGTGGTAACGGATACTCAAAAGGAGGAGCAGCAAAAGAAAAATTCAAATCTGTCACGTCTTTATTCTAACACAACAGTGTTAGAATAAAGACATTTGACTGCTCAGACTCTGGTGGACACTGCCTTATCTCTATTGCCTTATACATTTTAGCAGCTAAATGTGAGAGCATTAGGGCTAGCCAGTATGCTAATTGCCATTATGCTAATAGGTAGAGATCACCCATTAGGAGCCTGAATGATGATGTTAAATATGAGTCTTACACAGGTCACACTGAGAGTAGCTCTTTAAATGTAGCCAACAAATAGAAACTAAACAAACAGGTGTGTTAGCTTCAGTGTAGTTAGCTCCTCCCTTCAAATATGAGGCAGTTAATCCGACCAGAACTGAAAAAAGCCTCTTGGATGACTTTTGTCCAGTGACAGATCCAGATTGTTCTGTGGCTGTGGCTCACACCTGGACGACTGTGGGATTCCACAAACGTCCAAAGGACTGGACAAACAGGTGAACGGCACATACTGCAGCCCTTTTGTTTCACAGACCTGCGTGCAGAGCAGTACTGTTGCTGGTAGTGGAAGGCGGCGTCTCGTTGCTTGAGCAGAAGCTCCAGTTGTTTCTGGAGTTGATGGTTTTCTTCCTCGGCCTGGTCCAGTCTGCTCAGGTCTGCGTTGTGATTGGCCATGTTGTCGTTGTAGCGTTTCCTCAGAGTCTCATAGTCCGATTTCAAAGCCTCAAACTTGTCCACGGCGCTGTCGTACAGTTTGGTCAGAACCTCAGAGGAGCCCTCTCTCATCACCTAGGAGACGAGATCAGTGTTAAAAACAAACAAGGGAACCTTAAATGTCTTATATAAGATTGTTCCCATGTCGATGGCTGGACTGGTGCTGTCAGAAAAAACAGTTACACAGAGATCGAGGTGTTTTTTATGGCAGATACAGTTTGACGACAGTTTCAGACGATGTCATTTTGAATTTAGATCAAACTCCAGGCCCTTGTTTTAAAATCAGAGATCTGCAGTCTGCATAGTTCTTTTAAAACTAAAGTCTTCAAATTAAAGTTTAGCATAAATAAGTTTTTCATATTTAAGCAGCTGATTGGGACGAAAAGGAGATTTAAGGCCGATATCCCGTAGGCTAAAAAGGACAAATATCGGCCGATATATCAGCCAACTCATACATGGCCTTTTAGTACATAATATGTGGGTCAATCACTAGTACAATAATACACACACAGATATCGCCAATAACACAGACAAATTTACTGATCCATAAGAGTACAGATTTCTTTAATTTTTGGTGAGTTCACTCGAGTCCAGCCGCTGTTATGTAAAAACATTACTCTAATGACCTCATTACTTTATGAGGAGCAGATCCGGTCAGGACGGCGTTAACAGAGTCTTATCTTTGACCCATCGGCTCTGATCCAATTTAAACCAACAGCAGTTTTCCACATCAGACCCTGGGACATTGAGACAAAGTGGTCTTTCTTTTAGGTTATGTAAGAGACGAGACAGAAGCAGGACTCAGGACAGAAGTAAACACTGTCCCCTGAGGTCAGCTGCTGGTCACAGATAAAGATATATATATATATATATATATATATATATATATATATATATATATATATATATATATATATATATATATATATATGTCTTTGAGCTGAAAATTAACAAAATGCATGAATTTTAGTCTTTAATAGTTCTGTAGCTAGTTCCACAGATTAGACACAGAGGTAAAGGCATAACTGTTGCCACGAAGTAAACAAGGACTAAAACTCATTTTTATTAATTTAATCATAACTCAAATTTAGACAACACATTTATTGAAGGTTTAAAGTGACAGAAAAATGCCTCCTTCTCTGTAAATAATTTTTAAAAATGCTTTTATGTTCTGTGTAAATGATCTCTACATTTTGGATGTAGTTCTCAGAGGACTTCAGTTTTAAAAATAATGAATTAATAATAATTAATTGATAATTCAATAATAATCAGGGAAACAGAGGTTTGTCAGCACTTTCTGTACTTGTAATCGAGTATAATTCTTGTACAGTTGTCCATCGCTATATCGCCGTTCACCTTTCGTGGTCTCGCTGTTTTTTTTTGGTGCGATTTTTCATGCTTTTTTACAGCGTATGAACGTGCATTGTGTTGTGCGTCATGATTGGCTGAAGGACTGTAGACCATTGTCCATCAGTCTCCTCGGTGCCGTGTCTCCTGTACAGTACAGAGTGTGTTCAGTCAAATTAACATAAATGTTTGATCAACACTACAGCGGAGCAGCGCCAGGACGAAGAGGCGCGGTCAGAGGAACTGTGAAATACGCCTGAGTCACTATTAATTAAACAAGAGAGAAATGTGAGAAAATGTTCATGCCTGTGTGAGAAAAGTGTACAAAGTGTGTGGTGAGGGGTTTTACAGCTGCAAAACATATAGAATAATTAAAAAGTAAAAAAATAAATAATTAACTTATTATTATTGCGGGTTATTTTTAGAACGTAACCCGATAAACGATGGACCACTGTACTTGAGTAAAAGTACAGGTACATGGATAGAATTATACTCGAGTACTTTACCTGTTGGTGCAGCATCCTCAGCTCCTGGACGAGCTGCATGTTGTCCTGTCTCACCAGCTCCAACTCCTCCTTCATCTGAGCGTGCTCACTGACCACACGGCTGTGCAAAGTACTATGGGTAAAATCAAGACAAAGCTGTAAGACAACTTTTCAAAGTCTACTTTTTCAAATTGCTGGTCTAAACCACAGGGTTCACAGTTCTAATGCAGAATGAACAGGATCATTTGTGTTTGAGGAGGACATTATGGTTCTTAAAATGGCATCCTTTGTGATTTTCTGATCGTGTCAAACTGATTTCAGTTCGATCGTGAATCATTCTGCAGTTGTACCTGATATAAATACATTCATATGAAGAACTTCAGACCTGTGTCGGTGTCTACACTACCGCAGAATAACCTGAGTGGCGCTCTCATCTGACCTGGAGTTTAAACCGAGTCTCTGACCTGGAGATTAAAAGACACAGTTCTAGAGCAAATGTCTCATTTTCAATCTAGCTCTGGAGCTGGAGGATATTTTTACTAAACACTAAAATGTATTTAATCTTATATAAAACACGATGAGAATCTGTGTTTTGATTTTCAATTCTCATTGTATGTATATGCACAGAATAAAAACGCATTAGGTTAAGTTTACCTTCAACTGCACATGTACTGGAAATGTGTCCCCTGCATTTGACCCATCCTTCAGTGTCTCTGTGTTAATACATTCACATATTACATGTACTTGTGTACTTGTATACTTGTGTACATTATATAACTTGTACATGGCAGTACATGCCTCATGTTTCCTTTTGTGGCACAGGCCTAATTTGAGTCTCATATTGAGGCGGAGACTCGGGTCAGATTGATGCGGAGACTCGGGTCAGAGGCGGGTCAGAGGGAGGACGGCTTAAACTCTAATCCCTCATCTGTCTGTTTGCGTTTGGGCCAGATGTGCGACCCTACACTTTTAGACACTATGGCATCAGTAAACACACGCTCAGTATTCGATCACCATTATGATTATTATTATTATTAAAAACAAAACAAACTGAGGCTGAAACAGAGTCAGAGGCGGATTGAAACAGTCAAACCACAAACGTAGAATCAGTGAACACGTTTTTACAGCAAAATAAAAACATATCTTTTTATTATAAAGAACCAGGAGCCGAGCCTGTGATTTTGACCTGTACAGACACGCCCTGAAACCCCGAGACACGCCCCCGAGACACGCCCCCGAGACACACACTGAGACACACACTGAGACACACACTGAGACACACACTGAGACACACACTGAGACACACACTGAGACACACACTGAGACACACACTGAGACACACAGACACGCCCCCGAGACACGCCCCAACACAGGAGACTCTTAGTTAAACCCTTCATATTTTCACTTTTCAGTCATAGTTTTAATTATTAAAGTAAAATAAATAAAAATAATTATGACTTTTAATGAACATAAAGCAGACTTCACTCAGTGCTCAGTGTTTTTACTGACGGAGGCTCTGGACTTCTCCACACGACCCCCTGACCACACGACCCCCTGACCACACGACCCCTGACCACACGACCCCTGACCACAAGACCCCTGACCACACGACCCCTGACCACACGACCCCTGACCACACACCACACTCTTGTCATTTACGAGTCATTTGTGGAGAGGTCCAGAGTAAACAATGAGAGTTCTACATGTTTCATTTGATTAAAATGAGCCTCAAAGGCCCAGTGTAAAAGACAAGTTCCACGTGTTTCATTTTCATACTGTCACAGACAAAGGCCCAGTGTAAACATATAAATGTTTAATCCTTTTGCTCATGTGACTAAAACTGAAATCTGGTGAATGCATCTGGAACAAAGTGAACTCAAGAGGAGAGGGAGAGAGGGAGAGAAAGTCACTGAACTCAACACATGACAAAAGATTATGAAAGATTGATGAGGGAGAGAGACAGAGAGATGGTGTTTTTTAGAGGGGAGGGGGGATAAGGAAGGGGTGGGAGATGCACTGGTCGAGAGGAGGGGGGAAGAAGGGAGGAGGAGAGAGGAGGAGAGCAGAGTTTAATGTCTGTTCAACCATGTTCTAAATGTCCATTTGTCTTTTTTCAGTTTTTCTCAATGTTTTTAAAATGTGAGTCGAGTGCAGGGGAATTGGATGAGCTTTAGGGTTTAGGGTTTTAGGGATGGGCTTTAGGATTTAGGGTTTAGGGGGTTAGGGCTTTAGGTTTAGGGGTTTAGAGGGTTAGGGTTTACGGGGTTAGGGCTTTAGGTGGTTATGGTTTAGGGTTTAGAGCTTGAGGGTTTAGGGGGTTAGGGCTTTAGGGTTGAGGGGTTTAGATGTTTAGGGGTTTATGGTTTAGGGATTTAGGGGTTTAGATGTTTAAAGTTTAGGGTTTAGATGTTTAGGGCTTTAGATGTTTAGGGTTCACGGGTTTAGATGTTTAGGGTTCAGGGGTTTATAGTTTAGGGTAAAGGGTTTATGGAGTATGACTCACTGGTAAAAGTCTGCCTTCTTCACTGCCTCCTCACAGCGTTTCAAAGTGCTGCTGTGCTGGTTCTGCAGAGACTGGAGGTCGGCCATCGCCTTTAGACACTGCAGCTTCAAGCGCTCGTAATCGTGGCCCTGTTTGGAGTTTGGTCTAAAGAACAAAACAACACAAATACGTTACAGAAGAAGAAAGAACTTAAATCCGCCCTATTGTGCTTGTGTCTCTATAGTTCTCATCTCTGACACCATCATTATGTTATAACTTACAAATTTTATATCACAATAATCATCTAAGACGACTTAATAAGATAAACAAGTACGCTGACTTCTGCGTTAGGAAACTGCAGTGCCCAATGGGAGCTGACGTCGCTGTAAACGTCAACACAACAACACGCCCCCTATAGATAGCTACAAATCACACTAGCGAGCAGCCCATTTTTGTTCATTTGCGACGCTGCAGAATCCTACGAGTATCACTGATTAAGAAAATAAAACTGGGAAGTTATGGTAGTGTATCTCACAGTGGGCTTGTACTGGTGGAGGTGAAAATGGGGGTGGATTGGCAAAATGGAGTCTTGATAATGAGAGATTAAAGATTACTCAAACATGAATCACTCCACATACAACTTCAGAGGCTCAACGAGAAGAAACGACAAGAAACAATGTTAAAGATCTGAACAGTCCGAGGAGCAGTCCGAGGAGCAGTCCGAGGAGCAGTCCGAGGAGCAGTCCGAGGAGCAGTCCGAGGAGCAGTCCGAGGAGCAGTCCGAGGAGCAGTCCGAGGAGCAGTCCGAGGAGCAGGGCTGGTTTTATGTCAATATCCAGGTAAGTTTTCTGTCATTTTAGGTCCAACAGAGATTTGCCACGCTCTTAAAACATGAGCTTTGCAGACTCTGGGAGGAGGAGCTGTTCAAGTTTACCACTAAACAGGCCAATCAAAATGATCTCCAACAACCTGGACATGAGGAGATGTTCCTCACAGCTTGGACAACAGAGAAGAACCAGGCTTATAAAACCATGGAACAGGCTGTGGAGGCCTCACTGGACAACGCTGAGGACCTCACTGAGAAGAAGATGCCACATGAAGCTGTGGAACTGGAGAGAGAAGAAACTAAGAGCTCCATCCAGGATCCACTGATGAATCCAAAACTCATCTGGTCTCCTGTCAACTTAAAAGAGCAAAACTGACGACCTCATGGAGAAGAACCAAGGAGAGAACGTGACATTGGACAGAGATGGACAGATTCATCCAGTCACTGATGAAGTCCAGCTGAGGTTCAAATTCAACACCGTCAGTTTGAAGAAGAAGAACGTGTGTCCGACTGGTCCAGAGAACTTTTATTTATTTTCACAAACTCAAAGCCCAATAGTTTAAACCAACACAAGGACACTGCAAGAACAAAGGTGCCTCTACATTATAGTGCAATGTTTGCTAAGGCCCAGTTTGGACCCCGGTTTGGACCCCGGTTTGGACCTACTTTAGACTTGTCTTCATATTTGGCTCAAACTTCACTGTGTCAAAATCAAATAAAAATATTTGTGTAGTTTATTTTCATCTCTAGTTCTTGTTATTTGGACGTGAATGATTCTTGTAGATGCAGCTCACGTTGGGCCTTGGTTGTGCTCGTTCTGTCTGTGTTCCTGCCTTGGTTCTGGTTCTGTCTGTTCTTGTTCAGTCTCTTGTTCTGTCTCAGTTCAGTTTTTATGTCACAGTCTAATAAACCTTCAGACTTGTACAAATGGCTTTGTTACATTTTAAACCTTGGGAGAACAGGAGCTTCAGACTCTTATTATGATTTTAATGTTATGACTGATCCTGACGACAGTGAAGCCGTTAAAAAAAAACGTGAAAACTTCATTATTTCTGCAAAAGCATCAACTTCATCAGGGCTAAAGTCCCATTGGTCTCCTGAGAAACATCTTATAAACATCTTTAACACACATTAACACACCTGCAGTCGTCAAAAGTCGTCCCGGGAGACGACAGGGCGAGCCGTTTGCGCAGCTCATCTCTCTCGCGTGTCACCTGTCGCAGCTGGAAAAGGACGGTCTCAATCTTCTCACTGACCACTAGGGGGCCCTCCAGGAGCGTGGGGGGAGGAGAGGAGGCTGGGGCCGGGGTACCTACAGCAGAGTAAGGTTGTTTCAGATGACATCACAGCGTTCTATTGGCCAATCATGAAGCTCATATTAAACTTTTACAAACAGCTGTGTTTTGTAACAGTGACGTCACTGATAGAAATGATCAGATTCAACATTTATGTATTTACCTTTTGGAGATTTCTTACTTAAAATATGATGCAATCAAACGCTCCAAAAGAAGAGTGCAGAGGTATATATGTGTGTGTGAGTGTGCATGTGAGTGTGTATATGTGTATTAAGAGTGTGTGTGTGTGTGCAGAATCACTTTCATGTGGCATGGTCCATTTTTATACTGGCTGCAGTTCAGTGTTTGGACAGGAAATAAAAATAAGTCTTTGTAAATGTTGGTGAAGTCCACTCAAACTATAATATAAAAGGTTTTCATTCATTTGGCTCCGCCCATTTGAACTGATCAAAAATGTAAAAGTGCTGCTCCTGATTTTTTCTTAAAAACACAACTAGTTCATTACTCATTACTCACCATGATGAGTTTATAAACACTTTTTACAACTCAGACCAGGGCAGTTTTGCCATCACGGTAAACAATAACTAGCATGCTAACAGTGCATGTTCTGATGATCGAACAATGAAACGCTTACGATTAGACTCAGACAGAACACAGTGGAATGTATGAGACTTGTTTTGATTAAATAAATGGGGTGCATTTCTAAAAGAGATTACATTTCAAGAATCGATATTTTACTAAAAAATCGAATCTTTGAGCTCATTCAGTGCGTTCGACTCTGGAGACTCACCCAAACTGCTGAGGGAGCTGCTGCTCTCAGAGTCTGACGGCATCATGGACAGAACGCTGCACGAGGAGCCTGAAGAAGAACAGAAGAAGTTTAGTTTTATAGAACAGAAAAGTCCACATTAAACTTCCACCATTTTAGAATTTTGAATTGATCTGGATTAAACACACATATTCGCACACACGCGCACACAGCCCAAACTCCGAGATGACTTCTTTTCAAAACCTAAGGACAAAACCTAAACTCAGGCCTTGATGTTTCACACAACCACCGACGACAGAGGAGCAGAGCATGATGGGAAATAACTACAGCCACAAGTCTGATTCTGAACTGAAATAAACAACGAATGAGACGATAAAGATGATGTTGTCCTGGGAGATGGCAGAACCTGAGGGACAGACTTAAAATGGACGATGACTTAAAAAAAAAAAAAAAAAAAAAAAGAGAGAATGAGGAGGAGAAAGAGGAGAGAGGGAGAGAGAGAGAAAGACAGAGAAAGAAAGACAGGGGGGGGTCATGCTTGTCCTGGTTTCCCCTGCTTGTGTTTGTCTTGTTCTGTGTTTGAACAGGGCCACACCTCTTTGTCAAACCCTGATCTGGTCAGATCTCTTTAAACAGAGTTGAGTCTGGTCAGGACTTTGATGGGAGACTGCAGGGAAAACCAGGTGCCACAAGGGGGCGCTAGCTGCAAAACTGTTCTTGTGTCGTTAGGCAAGACACTTCATCTGCATTGCATAGTTAAATGTGTGTGTGCGAGTGTTGGTGGGAGGAGTCTATGGTGCAGATTGGCAGCCTTCCTTCTGTCAGTCTGCCCCAGGGCAGCTGTGGCTACATTAAGGAGAAGCTCACGACTACAGAGTGTGGAGTGAGTGAATAATTCAGGAAACTGAAGTGACTGAGCATCTGGAAAAGAGCTGTTTAAGACTGCTGCTGCTGCTGCTGCTGCTGCTAATGCTACTACTAGTGTGGTACTGTCACTGGGCTCTCCCTGTAGAAATACAAATAAATGAAACAAATTATTTCAAAAGAGCAGAAGCAGAATATGCAAACAAACAAAACACGAGTTTAACCTCATCCTGAACCACGCCATCGATCAATGTTCTGTTAAAACTTTCACAGGCTCCATTATTGAGTCAATATTTATGATAGTCAATATTTATAATAAGGCCATAGCTCTGCTCTCCACAGCTCCGTGTGCAACATCACACACAAAACTTATTTGGGGCAGTTTTACACATATAATCTGGTCTTTTAACCCCAGTGTAAACAGCACACAGAACAGCACAGGGAACCTTTGTATTGTATTTGTATTGTATTTGTACTGAATTTGTATGGTATTGTATTTATATTATATTTCATCCTGGACAGGGGCTCTCACACTCACTAGTCCTCGGCCTCCTTCCTTACAGCTCATGTACAGTCTCAGGGTGCTGGAGATATATATATATACATATATACATACATACATACACACACACACACACCCCCCCACCCCTGTGTTGTTGTTAAAGTTGCTGTGTGTTCTGCCCGTGTTTGTGTTGTTAAAGTTGCTGTGTGTTCTGCCTGTGTTTGTGTTGTTAAAGTTGCTGTGTGTTCTGCCTGTGTTTGTGTTGTTAAAGTTGCTGTGTGTTCTGCCTGTGTTTGTGTTGTTAAAGTTGCTGTGTGTTCTGCCTGTGTTTGTGTTGTTAAAGTTGCTGTGTGTTCTGCCTGTGTTTGTGTTGTTAAAGTTGCTGTGTGTTCTGCCTGTGTTTGTGTTGTTAAAGTTGCTGTGTGTTCTGCCTGTGTTTGTGTTGTTAAAGTTGCTGTGTGTTCTGCCTGTGTTTGTGTTGTTAAAGTTGCTTTGTGTTCTGCCTGTGTTTGTGTTGTTGTTAAAGTTGCTGTGTGTTCTGCCTGTGTTTGTGTTATTAAAGTTGCTTTGTGTTCTGCCTGTGTTTGTGTTGCTGTTAAAGTTGCTGTGTGTTCTGCCTGTGTTTGTACTATTGAAAGGAACACTGACATTTTCAATCCTGCTTCTGATATTTTGGTTTTGAGCTTTGGGAGATTCTCAAAAAACAAAACATTGATCTAGTTTTGTATCAAAAAATGTTAGGAGAAAGGTCAACGGTTAAAGGTCAAGGGTCAGGGCTGAGTGCGGTGTTCTCAGATCCATTGGGACGATGGTTAATTTGACAATAACATTCACACGTGTTTTTACCTCCAACAGAACTGACCCTGCCCCAGTCCAGTCCCCGTGTGGCTTTAAAATGTAGATAAAAGACAAAAATAACATTTAACAAATAAAAACAAACGGATTAATGCAGAAACGGTTAAAAGTGTTAGTAGGAGAACACGCCCTCTCTCTGTGAGTGGGCTTGCCTCTCCACACATCTGGTCTGTAACTTTGTGTGTTAGCATCACCTGCTTCATTCAGTGAATATATTGCACATTAATGCCGTACTGTGAAACATTCTGGACAATGCACATCTCTATGGAGACAAGTAATGCACTTTTTTCTGGTGGATGGTCCATCATCTGCTTGTCTCCATGGAGACGCAATTACTTTGACAGTATGGCATTAAACTGATCCGTCTCCACAGTAAGAATAAAAGCTTTGAGTTAATAATGGAAAAAAATGCAAGATTTATAATGTCACACTATGGAACATTCCCGGAAAAGTAATCTCTATGGATACAAGCATGCAGCAAACAATGCTTAAAAAGTTACACAGTGCAGCTTTAAATGCCTCCAGTGTACAGTTGTGTGTCACATTTGTGCCGTTTCAAATAAAGCCTAATGTATTTTCTTTATGCAGTTGGTCTAAACTAAACATCAGCCTCTGCTTCAGACTTACAGTCGATATATTGGCCGGTCGATATATCAGTCAGTCGATATATCGGCCGGTCAATACATGGCCCATCTGTAAAATATTGATTCTAAGGAAAAGGCTTGTTCTGTAAAACTCATTCTGACACTTTTTTGACAACGTAATTTTCAACATAAAATGACAGGACTTTGCAGCAGAGCTGAAACATTTATCAGAATTAAATCAAAATCAGTTTGAACAAAATCAGCAAATCACAAAGACGCAGCTTGTGAAGTACTGTGTCTCTATAATTCAGCCTCATTTGGAGGGACAGTCAAACGCCCATCTGGACTTTAGTTGTAGTTGAAATATTAGTTCAATTAAAATGTTAAATTAAAAGTAAAATCCTGGTGTTGAAAAAAAACCTCTTGGCAAAAAGTCTGTCTGTTTTTTACTAAAGGAGGTCTGTTTTTTACGCTGAAGGAGGTTTGTTTTTTTACTAAAGGAGGTTTGTTTTTTTTACACTGAAGGAGGTTTTCAGCTTCACTGACTCAAACTGCCCCGTGACAGAAATTGGTTCATTTAGATAAAGGTTGAACACATCATTTATTTACTTAACTCCATCTAAAAAATATTACATAGAGTTTTGTTCTCATGCACTGTGTTGTTGTGTTGTTTCTAGTGAGTTTTACACGTTTTTATGTGAAAATGATCCTATTTGGAGTTATCTACTATAGTTTTAATCCTACAGTGATTTTGTCTTTAATTATTTTCTTGCGGGATTTGCTTTTCCTTTATTTAATCCACAGAAAAAGAAATAATAATCTACAAAGTGGCAGAATAATATAAAAAGTGGCAGAATAATCTAAAAAGTGTCTGACCGGTGGAGTGGTCCGGTCCGGTCCGGTCCAGGAGCAGCGCGTGCACGCGCGGATGCACGGTCTCCAGAGCCGCGCAAAACTCCATGAAACAGTCCGTGTCCTTCCTCTGCAGGATTTTCAGGAGCAGCTCCACTTTCTCCGAGTTGGAGGAGCAGCTGTGTCCGAGCTCGAACCCTTCAGACTGAGACATGGCTCCGGACCGAACCAGCGCGTCCACGAGCCGGTCCGGGTCCGTGACCTGCTCCACCAGGTCCGGGGAACACTTCTCCAGCAGCGCCCTGTGTTTAGGCTCCATGCGTCCAGCACCAAAAGCTCCAAAACAAATCGATAAATCCACGAGTTTAATCCACGAGTTTAAAGTCGACGCTGCTCAGAAGAATCCCGAACGAGAGCCGAACAGGAGCCGAACGAGAGCCGAACAGGAGCCAAACAGGAGCCAAGCCCGGACGGTCAGCGGCGAAGATCAGAACCAGGCAAAGATCCGCCCGAAGCAGCAGGAGCCATGTTTGTTTCTGCTCCAGGATGACAGCTCATTTCCCGCGCTCTCTCGGCCCTTTTCCCGCTGAAACTCGCCTCCTCGCGCGGGGCTTTCACTCGGGGCTCGTTACGGAAACATTTCGGGGCAAAAAAACAACTTTTTCTCGACATGTCGCTAAGTTTGTGCGCACTTTTGGAGCGCTGTTTGCGGACTCAGGGCTGCGCCATGGCTCAGGGGGAGGAGTCTGAAGGAGCCAATCACAGCGCGGACTGAAAGAGCCAATCACAGCAAAGCGGAGGGTGAAGGTGACGAGGGGCGGGGCTTACGTTACGCAGCTCACCTGGATTTACGTACAAGTATTTTAATTGTAACTTAACTTTAGTAAAGAGGCCACCGTGAAACATCCAGTATAAAACAAATATGAAACATTCAGAAATGATTCACAAAATAGACAAACTCCTTATCTTCACTGGGCTGTTAAAAGTATTTATATGTAAGTATTTGTATTAAAGTATTTACATAAAACTGCATATGGCAAGAAACACATGTCCAACCAGCTCTGTTTTGTAAGGAGTTGATTCAGTTTAAAATATATCCAAATATCTGAGCACATCTTTTACTTTTTTGACCTGAAACAAATATATAAAGTGACCTGAATGTAGTTTTTTACTTTATATATTTGACTCAGGTTAAATATATAGTGTTGTTTTTGTTTTTTTTTATTTTGTATCTTCGTGTATTTCTCTGAAGTGTCTGTGTTGTTCCTCAGTCGTCCAGGTCTGATTTATAGTAAGTGACCTGAGTGTTTTTTACTTTATATATTTCCTTTATATATTTGACACACAAACACACACACATACATTATATATATATTCTGGAGCAGTATGGTGGAGCTGGGTTTAGTTTGATCCGCTCTCACATCTCATTTTGCCGCTCGGTCTAATCCATCATTTATAATTTGTTTATTTCACTTATGAAGTTTAAAGCGGGATTATCGCTCTGGCCAAATGTCACTCAAAATCCCGCAAATTAAACTGGACACAGCACTCCACATGTACGCAGTGTGAACCGTGTGAACTGTATAGAACACAATAGAACACTACAGAACTCTCTAGTGTTCTATACATGTGTCAGGAGGATTTACTAACCTGGATTAAATAAATAAAATATAATTTCAAACATAAACCAGATCATTGATGCGTTTGATGCTTTCAGTTGATTGTATCCGAACACACATCTGTCCAGAATGATGTAAAGTCAGGTCTGTTGCCATAGCGATGAACAATTCATCACAAAATATCATACCTTTTGAATGGTTAATAGTCCTCAAAATGGCACCTTATAACAGGAAGATGTGCACAAAACAGTTTTATTTAATTTAATGACTTTTACTGTTCAAATGATGTAATATTTCTGTTTGTACTGTTAATTTAACCCTTTGTGTCTGGAGGTGCCTAACCGTCACTATGGGGTTTATTGGGGGAAAATGAGATTTAAAAGGTAAAGATAACTTAGTATACAGCCTTCAAAGCGGCCAGACATCCTGGAAGTGTGAAAACTATGGTTCAAGTCTCACCTCTACAGTTTCATCTCTACAGTTTCTACAGTCTCACCTCTACAGTTTCATCTCTACAGTCTCACCTCTACAGCCTCACCTCTACAGTTTCTACAGTCTCACCTCTACAGTTTCATCTCTACAGTCTCACCTCTACAGTCTCACCTCTACAGTCTCACCTCTACAGTTTCTACAGTCTCACCTCTACAGTTTCTACAGTCTCACCTCTACAGTTTCATCTCTACAGTTTCTACAGTCTCACTTCTACAGTCTCATCTGGCTCCAGTCTTACCTTACGAACCGGCATCAGTTCATCCACATCAACCATTGCTCCTCTTCCATAGCCCCCCTGCAGCAGGGAGTCCCCCAAGGTTCGGTGCTTGGTCCTCTCCTCTTCATTCTCTACATCCTCGCCCTCGGCAACATCATTCGTCGTCACGGTCTCCGCTTTCACTGCTACGCTGACGACATCCAACTTTACATCTCCACAACATCCATCAACCCCAGCATCCACTCCACTCTCACCCACTGCCTAACAGACATCAAAAACTGGATGAATCACAACTTCCTCAAACTAAACAGCGACAAAACAGACTTCATCATCATCGGTCCACACAACACTTCACCCTGCACTTTGACAACACCACACTCTCTCCATCCTCACTCATCCGCAACCTCGGTGTGTGCCTCGACCACACTCTTTGATTTGAACCCCACATCAGGCACATAACCCGGACTGCATTCTTTCACCTCAAAAACATAGCCCGTCTCTGCCCCTTAACTCACTTTCTCTGCCGCTGAAACTCTCATCCACACATTCATCACATCCAGAATCGACTACTGCAATAGCATCCTCTACGGTACACCACCCAAAACCCTCAACAGACGACAGTACATTCAGAACTCCGCTGCCCGGCTCCTCACCCACACCCGCTCACGTGAACACATCACTCCTGTCCTCCACAAGCTCCACTGGCTCCCCATCCCTCAGCGCATCCACTTCAAAATCCTTCTCATCACATTCAAAGCTCTCCACCACCTGGCCCCTCCTTACCTCACAGACCTGCTCCACCACCACA
Source organism: Periophthalmus magnuspinnatus (assembly GCF_009829125.3). Classification (NCBI taxonomy): domain Eukaryota; kingdom Metazoa; phylum Chordata; class Actinopteri; order Gobiiformes; family Gobiidae; genus Periophthalmus; species Periophthalmus magnuspinnatus. Next base: position 18,429,741 of record NC_047144.1, read on the forward strand.
CTCCATCTCGCCTCCTCCGCTCCTCCAGCTCCAACCTCCTGTCCCTGCCCTGTAGGACCAAGCTCCGAACCTGGGGGGGGACAGAGCCTTCTCCATCGCTGCCTCCTCTGGAAGTCACTGCCCAAACCCCTCCGTGACCTCTGACCTCCCCACCTTCAAAAAAAAGAACTCAAAACTCACCTGTTTAAAATTGCTTTTAATGTTTGATTTTATGTTGTAATTTTTGTGACATTTTATTCTTTTATGTACTGTGAAGAGACTTTGAGTGTCCTGAAAAGCGCTATATAAATAAAATGTATTATTATTATTATCTCTACAGTCTCACCATTACAGTCTCATGTCTGCACACCGCTCTCATATAAACCCACATTCGTCTCCATGTGTCCTCCCTGTGCTTCAGGCTCACACTGTGTACTTACACAGAGTACTTACTTACTAAAGTATACAGAACACAAACATGAATAATTTAAGTATTCTGTCTGGAAATCAGGGTCATGTGTTTGGCTCCAAATCCAACCCCCATCGCCTGTTTCATTTTCTTTTGACCCACATATTCAGAGCCCACAGGAAACACTCTATGTTCACAATTAGAATCTGAAATCTGAAAATGAAACAAAAGACTTTTTCAAGATTTGGATTGAATTTGAATTTGAAATAACCAAACCAAAGGAACCAAATATAATTGGTTTTCATTCTGTGCCCTACCTGCACATTCATCCTATGGCAGGGTGGGTGCTGAATGGAAGTGTCTGGCCCAAAAGCACCAACAGCGGTTTAATAAATCTAGATAACACTAGATTCATAAATGGGTAAGCACACACAGGTTTATTTAAATGTGACTATTATTGTGTTGAAATCTGGACTCAAAATGTGACTTTTTGCCTTGTTTTTATTTCAGAGTTTATTTATTTTCAGAGTTTTTAAAAATACATTATTGTACCTTATTGTGAGAAGGCTCTCTTCTCCGCAGACCTCACCTGACGGTATCACCTGTCTTTGAGGATGTAGACACCATGCTGCAAGTTTAATGCCACACTGCGGAACGTTTCGGGCAAAGTACTATCATCATTACAATGCAGGACAAAAAACATAGTGCTCCTTGAAAAAAGAGTATTTTGGGAATTTTCTTTTGTAATAGAATAAAAAAAATAATAAAACGATAGAGTGAAAACACAGCTCCAGCAGTAGGATCATGTCTGTTAGCACATCTGTTAGCATCGTGGCTAATCTAATGTATTTTCTCTGTTCATTTGTTCCTCCATTAAAGTCCCACAGAGACTGAACCAGAGCCAAAGCAGTGGAGCAGAACAAAGCACAGGACGAGCGCTCCACTTCTCTCTCTCCTCTCTATCCCTCGCTTCTCCCCATCTCTCTTCACCCTTTTTTCCCCCCCATCTCTCACTTTCTCTCTCCTTCCCTCCTATATTCTCTCCATCTCCCCTCTTTCAGCTTCTCTTCTCTTGCTCACTCTGTATTGTCTCCCCCTCTCATCACTCTGCCTCTTCTTCATCTCTCTCTCTCCATCTTTTCCCTCGCCCTTCTCTTTTTCTCTCTGAGCAATGTCTAAATTTATCCTCCAAAGTCACAGTAAAAACTTTCCCCACATCATTAGAGGACACAGATGCACTTACATAAGGTGCAGTTTTATCAGGAAGGGCATCTGGGTGAATGACACAGTTAGTGATGGAATGTAAGGTCTATCTTCACTTGAACTTTTGTATTAACCGCAGCCTCAAGTCAGATCTGTGGAGAGTCGACACCAGTCTCTAAAAGGACATATATTTTTGGATGTTAAAAACTCAATTTGATAAATGCAAGTTACAGAAGTTTGACGCTGTGGACCCAGGCAAAACAAAAGAACCTCAGAGACCAGCAGGCGGCGTACTCTCCAGCAGGTGGAGCACTTTCCAGCAGAAAGGTCACATGATACAGGTTTCACTTCGCCTTTGCTTAAATAAAAAAAAAACAAAACAGTGAAACTTGAGCCAATGTGATTTATTTGAACTCTGAGCTCCATCCAAACGTGCTTTATATTTGTTACAGTTTTATCAGGACGAGACGTGGGGTTAGAGACAGACACCACAGCAGTGTTAAAGCAGATACAAGGCGCCCTCTACAGGAGAAGCACCTGTAATACAGCGATGCATTTAAAGTAAACAAGGCTAAAGATGTCAGCTTATTAGTTCAGTGGGTGATATTTCAGTTGTGGGCTCCGGAAATCGAATAGTAATATTTGAAAATAATGAAAAACTTAAATTACTCATTTTACATATTTTTAAATTTAAACAGTGAGTTTTAATGTTCGGCTCAAATAAATCACTAGTAAATAGAATTTTCTTCTTAAAGGCACAGCATGGACCAAACTCAACGTAAACACAAGAGTAAAAGGCCACTATAATATTATTATTTTATATATATATATATATATATTTTTTTTTTTTCTTAATGTCATCAGGGCTCGAACGTTACACTGAAAACACATTTGCATAGAGAAGAATATTACATCTTTTTTTCTGTTGATAATTTGTAAATTTCATTTTTTTCGTTCGGTAAACTACGAACCAGAAACCCCAAAAAAAATCCAGACTGAACATTTTAGTTGATTCAGTTTTGTCTGTAGTTAAATGTAGGTCTACGTCTGCACAAAAACACAGAAGTGATAATAATTCTAATCATTGTGATGTTTCTGATTCGTTTCTATGACGTCATCAATGAGTCATTTTAAAATTGTTTGGATAAAGACGCCATTTTGAATGATTAGAAGAAACAGATCTGTTTAAAGCGTGACTTGAACTCAAAAGAATGGCAATATGAAAATTAAAAACGATATATCTGATCTATTGGTCTGATCTAATGATCGATCGTGACATAAAAACATGAATAAACTGCAGATAAAACACTTCTTGACGTGGAGATGAACTTATAAAAACAGAAAAATCTGAAATATTTGACAAATTTTTGTTTTACAGAAATTCAAAGTCAAATTAATCGTAAATATAAATAATAAAACAGTTAAAGGAGCACTATGCAACTTGTCCAGTGGAGGGTACACCACCTGCTGGTCTCCATGGAAATGTTATTGCTACATGCCTGGAATATTCCACAGTATGGCATTAAACTTAGATCTATCTCCATGGAGACCAGCAGGTGCCACAAGAACTTACAGGTCTGATCTGCAGAGAGGCGAGCCCACTCTGTATTTCAAAGGGTTTGACCAGTAAAAACACCTGTAATTAACCAAATATTTGAGTGATAAGTTTAATGCCCTATGCTGGAACATTCCAGGCAAATCAATAACATCTGAAAATTGGCAGTCGCTTCATCAGAAAAGTTCCATAGTGTGTCTTTAATGGACCAAAGAGGTCATGAAACAGCGAGGGCGGTAAATCTAACTTCCACTTTAATTTAAGAGAAGGATTTTGGACCAAAACTAGAATCCCACCTTCACAATAATCCACTGGTCTGATAAAGTCACGTGTTAAAATTTAAAACAAACTGTTAGTCATTATTTCATCTATAGAGAATATATGAAAGCAACTTTATGAATCTAAAAATATAAAACATATTCACTGTTTGGCAAATGTCTACTTTTGACACGATACAAAAAGCATGCACAAGGATATAAGGTCATCTCTCTTTATAATTGATGATAACTTTATAATTCGATTATAATCAATTATCAATTATAATCGATAATCATCAATACACTGAGTTTAGCTTCAGTCATTTCCTCCACAGAGTTTCAGCAGCAGCTTTTTATAGTCACCAGATGTGTCCCCCTAAAAAACAAGATTTATTTTAATTTCATTTTAATGTGAAATATTTATGTTTGCAGACGCAGAGGAGGAGGAGGTCAGAGGAGCAGAGGAGGAGGTCAGAGGAGCAGAGGAGGAGGTCAGAGGAGCAGAGGAGGAGGTCAGAGGAGCAGAGGAGGAGGTCAGAGGAGCAGAGGAGCAGTACTCACAGAGATGTGGGTGTACAGAGACTTCCCGTAGGCCTTCAGATATTCCTGTCTGATGTCCAACATGTCGATCTCAGAACGAGACACCATGATCCGGATCAGAGTCCGGTCCTTAGTCCCCGCCCCCTGAGGTCACAGCATTATGTAATAACACAGACACACACGTGTATATTATCACATACATATGTGTGTTATAGAACACATGTATCACACACACATATATATAAGCTGAGCTGCACTCACCGCCATGGCCTTGTGCAGCCTCTCGGCGAAATAGGCTGCAGTGTTTTTGATGCATTTGACTAAAAGAAAAAAAACAAACAACATTCTAAACATTTTGTATAAGTTATAGAGGTATAATTGTTTTCATCCACACACAGAAGAGAGTTAAAAGAGAGGGTCAAAGGAGCAGAGGAACAGAGCAGGGGGTCAGAGGAGCAGGGGGTCAGAGGAGCAGGGGGTCAGAGGAGCAGGGGGTCAGAGGAGCAGGGGGTCAGAGGAGCAGGGGGTCAGAGGAGCAGGGGGTCAGAGGAGCAGGGGGTCAGAGGAGCTAGCCTCTCATCTCTCCCTGTGTATGACATTATTATATACATGTATGACACCATTATATACATATATTGCACTATTGCATACATGTATGACATTAATATATACATTGTATAACAGTATTATATACATGTACATCCACTGTAAAACTACAGGACATGTGCTTGCACCTTCTGTTTCTGGAGCTCAGCTGGGAAAACATTTAGTTTGAAAACTTGCTGTGTTTTAATCAGCTCTGTGGTCACTAACTACCACGAGACCAATCATTTTATTTTATGCAAGTATAATCTGTTTCTGTCTTTCACTATAAATAAGATTAAATAAAGTTATAAGTAAAGTTATAGCATAATATTTTAGAAATATTGAGAACTCAAAAGTGCATCGTGTTTATACTTCAGATAAGTCTATGAAAGACAAAACAAACAGCTGCATCTGACCAATACACTGTAAAACACTCCAAGCTCGAGTCTGGTTCCACCAGAAAAGTTACATAGTGCACCTTTAAATCTGTCTAACAATAAGTGTTTAAATGTGGATTAAACACTGACCCACTGCCACCATCCCAGACTCCACGTTCCCAGACATTTCTCTGCAGATGCTTTTCTCCATTTCTCTGCCGCACATCTGCTGGTACTCATGGAACACTGAAAAAGATAAATATAAACTCCTTAACACTATATAAAAATATAAAATCATCACGTTCACTTATCACTCAGCTATAAATATAAACTCATTCTGTAAAGAAACTCACAATCATAAGGAGCAGACACAATCTGATTGTTCTGTTTATATGTTTATTAAACAGCTTTAATTCAGTACAACAGATTTACAAACCTACAGTGTTGTTTCTTTTATTAAATTAAATATTGATTTGAAGAATAAAATTAGGGGAACCAGGGAATAATGTTTATAGTCATTAAAATAAAGATGGAAACACTGGTATAAGACGATATTTATGCATTTTAGGGTCTATTAACTTCTGTATATCATTTGCCCAAAAGTATCAATACTTATTGACAAAAATAACTGGTTTGAGGCGTACCGCTTAGGGGGTGTGGTTTGGGGGTGTGGTTTGAGACGTACCTGCTCGGAGGTGTGGTTTGCTGCGTGCACACAGAATGGCATTAAACTGTGATTCATCTGTGCCCACTTTGTTTTCTCCTGCAGCGTACAGTTTCTACAGCAACACAATATAAACATTAAACAACATAAAGGAGGCATTTATTTATTTTTTATATATAAAATGTATGGATGTATTTAGCAAAAAATCTCATACTCACCCTCCGTGGGTGGTCTCATCCCATTTTTCCGCACTCGGGACCTCTACCAGAGGCCTGGGAGCTTGAGGGTTCTGCGCAGTATCTTTGCTGTTCCTACTACTACACTTTTCTGGACTGAGATATCTAATGTTTTTTCCTGGGATCTGCTGTAGCCTCCTTCACTTCCATATACAGACTGACAGAATGGTGATGTCGAACCAACCAGACATTGTGATGGTGGATAAACAACAGAGCAAAGTCGTGGTGCTGGACATCGCAGAACGAAGTGATGGAAACATCAGGAAAAAGGAAGATGAGAAACTAGAGAAATACCAGGGGCTCAAAGAAGAGCTGGAGAAGGTCTGGAAGGTGAAGGTATCAGTGGTGCCCGTGGTCATCAGAGTACTCGGGACAGTGACCCCCAAAGTGTAGGAGAGGCTACAACAGATCCCAGGAAAAACATCAGACATCTCAGTCCAGAAAAGTGCAGGAACAGCAAAGATACTGTAAAACCCTCAAGCTCCCAGGCCCGAGCGCGGAACAAGAATGAGACCACCCGCGAAGGGTGAGGATGATTGATTGTATGTACACATATATATATATATATACACATATATATATATATACATATATATATATATATATACATATACATATATATACATACATATACATACATATACATATATATATATATATATATATATATATATATATATATATATATATATATATGACTTATACTGTTATATATAGACTTGTATAGATATAGATGTACTTATTTTGTCGTTACCTGAGCGTCCTGTTTGGCCAATGAGACATCCACAGTCTCCCTCTCGTCGCGGTTTCCCTGGAAACACACAGAAAACATTATTATTGTTTTCATAAAAGCTGAACTTTAGTGAATTGTGAGTGTTTGTGTAAACGGCTTTGAGCCCAAACATTTGCACAGGAAAGGTCAAAGAACCACATGTCCCAGAGTGAAGCTTTAGTCTTGGTTATAACAGGGTCTTCACACTCCAGGTACTATAAGGACTTTCAAAATACGATTATAACCATTTTAATAATTCTCATGATTCTTCTGATTATGCCAAATAATAAAACTTAAACTTATCAGATTAACAGTGACCTAGAGCTCCAGATCTCATGTAGAAGACCATAGATCATATGTGTAGAACATGCTTCAGATCATACGTGTAGAACATGCTTCAGAGACACTTTGTGGGCCTATTGTTATTTACATCCAGACGTAGAATTCTGTTTTGCTTCAGTGTAAAGTTAAACTCCGTACCTGACACAGAGACACCAGGAGTCTGCGGAAGTGACCGGACGTATCACCACTGATAGAATCCTCCAAAGACTTTCCATACTCTGAGAATGAGGGAACGAGAGAAAGAAGAGAGAGAGGAGGAGAGAGGGGAAGAAGAGAGAGAGGAGGAGGGAGAGGGGAAAAAGAGCGAGGAGGGAGATAAACAGAGGGGTGTGGTAGGACAAGGAGAGGTAAGAAAGATGGAGAGAGGAGAGCAACAGAGCGAGAGAAAGAAAACAATTTGAATATGTTTTGACTGATGCAAATATAAATGTGACACACCTTCAGATGCCTGGGTTTAAATGAACGAGTGTACACACAGATGTACTACACACTGTACTACGAGTACTACACGTATAACATGTAGTGCATGTTACTGCGTGTACTACCAACATTACCCATACTACCAACTTAGTACTGTGTCTGATCTAAAGAACCTTTCTTTTTAAAGTGCATTTCAAGTACTGAAAGACTGCCCTAAAATCTTTGGTCCTGGGCCCATATGAATCTGATCTCTGTTCTAATGTTGTTTCCTCACCGCAAACAGACCTGGAGTTGTGTTTTCTTTCATTCACACATTTTAAAATACAAATTCTGCATATTTAGACTGTTCCACTTTGCGATGTCATTTGGTAATACAGGAAGTGCCCCACTGTGTTTTTAAACTCCATATACCTTCATGACATCACAGGTGGAACAGAGCATTTTGAGCTTTGGAGATGTAGACAGACTAATAATAAAGAGTTACTCAAACATGTGTGAATGAAACAAAACACAACTCCAGGTCTGTTTTTGAGGAGGTAACAACATTAGAACATGGAGTAAACCTCTGCATCCAACAGATCAGTGTTGTCTGAGTTTAGCAGAAGAAAGTTGTTTTGCATCCACACACTGAAGTCATCATCTTTGGCCCACAGAAACACAGAGAAAGTGTCAGCAATCACCTCCAGTCTTTCTGTCTAAAACTGACAAATCAGGCTAGAAATCTAGGGATAATAGTGGACTCAGACTTGAACTTTAACAGCCACATCAAATCAATAACATCTGCCGCTTTTTACCATCTAAAAACTTGGCAAAAATCAAACGTTTACTGTCAAAGCCAGACTTAGAGAGACTTATCCATACGTTTGTCTCCAGTAGGTTAGACGACTGTAACGACCTGCTCACTGGCCAAACGAGCCTTAACACAGCTGCAGTACATCCAGAACACTGCTGCTTGGGTCCTGACTAGAACCAGAAAGTACGAGCACATAAGTCTTGTGCTCAGGTCTCTGCACTGGCTTCCTGTAGCTCAAAGAACAGACTTTAAAGCAGCTCTGCTTGTGTATAAGTCTCTCCATGGCCTAGGTCCAAAGTACATCTCCGAAATGTTAGTGCCACATGAACCATCTCACACTCTGGGCACCAGTAGGAGGTCGGTCCCTGAAGTCCTCAGAGTCAGGACTAAACACGGGGAATCAGCGTTTAAGTTTTATGCAGCTAAAACCTGAAACAATCTCCTGAAGATGTGAGACAGGCCTCTACTTTGACAATGTTTAAATCCAGGCTCAAAACGGTTCTGTTTAGCTGTGCATATGACTGAGAGGGTTTTATTCAGAATCAGAATTCTGCACTCTTCTGTTTTAATGGTAATTTTATGATGTTTATTTGTGATTATTTATGTTTTGATTTGTGTGATTTTAATGTCTTTTTTATTCTGTAAAGTACTTTGAATTACTTTGTGTATGAATTGTGCTATACAAAAAAACTTGCCTTGCCTCATAGGGGTCAGTTTGTGTAATACAGTAGCTTTAAGAGAGCAGTTTAAGAATTCAGACTTTCCATAACCAAAGACTCAAAAGGATCCTCAAAAGGAGGATACCGATTTCTTCTCTGCTGCTGGGGGTCATGACTGATATTTGCCAATATTCAGCTTTTAAAATCCACAGTGAGGCCCACAGATGTGTCACAAGCAAAGATCACAAACTAACCTGATTTGTAAATCCTGTTGATTTCATGAATCTCAGCGTTGCTGCGAGAAGACAAGATTTCAATGAGACAGGCCTCATCTGTGCCAGCTCCCTGAGACAAAAGAGACATTACATTTAAAACAAAAAATGCCCCCCGCCCCGAGACCAAAATAAATTTGGCCTCGGGGCGGGGGCGTGGTTTACAGACAGATTTGGCCTCGGGGCGGGGGCGCGTTTACTCCATGTTGTGATTGTGACACATGTTTTTCCTTGAAGCTTAAGTGATTCCAGTGAAGCTCAAACCACAAACTAGACTTTCATGTGTCTGTTTCCCACATGTGAAGGGCTCAGATAGATCTTTTGCTTTTTATGAGTTTTTAAATCCTGTTATGACATTTCTCTCACCATTAGCTCACTCAGAGCTGTATATTGGACCTAGTATTGCTTTGATTCTGTTACCAAGTTACAAGGAAAAAGCACCAGAAAAGTTACAAAGTGCTCCTTTAAGTGACAAACATATGCTATGATATATATGTTATACAGTTATTATTTCATTAGAATTTGTAGGGTCTTCTTCAGTGTCAAAAATCTGATTCTTATCGATGCTAAAACTAGTATCCAAACTAGATAATCATGTTTCACAGATATTGATAGTAAAACAGATCCACTGACAGAAAGGAACCTTTCCTGAATAAGCATTCTGTTGTCTACATAAAGAGTGCTACTGTGTCTGAATTGGTATGAAGTCTTTTCCTTAGAATAAAAATTTTAGTATTGTGACAAAATGAGTTTGATCATTTTGCACAAACCTTTATTGCTTCTCTGAGTTCAGCTGCGTCAAACTGAGATGGAGACATGAGCAGAGCCAGGACCAGGTTCTCAAAGTTCCCTGTGAGCTCAGACTTCAAATCACGAAGTAAATCCTGAAAGATAAAGATCTCAGTGAAGTAGAATCTGTAACATCTTTAATCTGGGGTCAGACTTTTATATGACATAGACACAAGTATAATAATCATCACATTTTAATAATCTACAAAGACAATGGCAAAAACATAAAAACATTACAAACAATTTCCATTTATTAAATCAACAATAAACTCATAAATATTCTGTTTGAAAGCCTTCAGTCCCATCTTTAAACCTCGATGTGGTTGATAACGCCTTTATAAAAAGTCTCAGGAGGAAGAACGGTTTGAATCGAAAAACGCCCCAAAAGGAACAAATCTGATCAAACACAGAACTGAAGTCTTAAATTCTGTCGGACGTGTGAATACTTCTGTGACTCTTTGAAATGTGAATAAAAGATTATAAAAGGATTAAACTATCTTTATATTAATAATATTATGTTCCACCAGAAGGGGGCGTACCTTCCCATAAGTGGTTTTGTAAGCTGCCACCAGAGGAACACGCTGTTTACTGCTTCTGTTCCCAAGAAGCTCGATGATTGCGTTTTCGTCAGTGCCTACAACACAAAGAGATATGTCAAGAGCCTACAACACAGAAATATGTCAAGAACCTACGAAACAGAAATACATTAAGAGCCTACGAAACAGAAAGGGTTTAATGTTTGACTATTCACATTACTGACGAAGTATTTCAGAAGTTCCTTCGGATTGTGTAATAAACCATCTTTACTCAAACAGAGATCTTTCTTTATAAACTGACTTAATCCACCTTACTCATTTATGTATTCTTTCGTCAATATCAAAATCCTACTTTGAGAATTCAAATTATTTAGTTTTTCGCTGTGGTACCAATGAGTGGCCAGTAGTGGGACACGGCTAATTTCACAATTTAATCAAAATGGACGAAGTGCCACTAAAACTGTAAATATTTTAAGATGAACTATGTAGCTTTTGTGCTTATCTCCATGAAGATGTTATTGCTTTGCCTGATTGTTCCACTGTATGGCAATAAACCTATTTCCATTAAGACAGATTTGTTTCAATTTGTTCAATAAAAAATTAATCATTAATCACATGAGTCACATTAGTAATAAACTGTTATTCACTCACCAAAGCCCTTCATGGCTTTACGCAGCACCTCCACGTCTCTCAGTGGATCGGCTCCAGGAAAGTCTTTGATGGAGCCTCTGTATCCTTTCTGAAGAGTCAAAATATAATGTTAAAATCATAACATTTTAAATTCATTCATTTTCAGTGTATAAGATAAATGTTTTAATTAACAGGGTGGAAAGAAACTCAGTACAAACACTCACTGAGAGAAGATATATACAGGGTGTCCATGAAGTCGCTTTACAATTTAAAAAAGCAGTATAAAGACAACTGATCAGAGATCTTAATCAAGCGACTGGCCGATGTACCAGCCGAGCTCTACTCTGATCTAAAAAGCTTTTAAAATTGTGTTGTAACTAGTTCATTTTAAAAATGTAACTTCTAAGTATTTTTCATGTGTACTTTTACTTTTAACAATTTTGGAGCAGTACTTGTTCTTGTACTTGAGTACTTTATTAGCCATTTATCAGGACCTTTACTCAAGTACAGATTTTCACTTCTCTTTCCACTTCTGTTAATGAATCTATTACAGTGCAATTTTCTGACCGAAACAGCAGGAGCGTGTGGGTGGGGTTGGCCACCCGGGTGGGGTTGGCCACCCGGGTGGGGTTGGCCACCCGGGTGGGAGGGGCCAGGTGCAGGGCCTGCTGGGTAATTTGGCATAGGCTGTCCTGGAGCAGGGCCAGTGGGATAACCCTGAGGAGCGCCACCTGGCTGTAAACATAAGGTAACACTTTAGTTTAAGGACCAAATATTAGAATTATTAGCATTATTACCACAATCTTTGCACAGAATCGTACTGCTAACCATAAGAAGGGTTTGGGCTCGGGACAGATCACTAGATTACTCAAACATACATGGATGACATCTGAAACCTCGTCATGTTTTTGATGAGGAACAGCATTAGAACATGGGAGAAAGATCAAAAATAATACTTTCGCATAATGCCCCCCCTTTAAAAGGTAAACAAACATAAGTAACTTCATTTAATCTACACTCAGTCTTTTGAGTGTAGATTAAATGAAGTCAATGAGTGCCATATTTACTCTCAAATTATATTAAATAAAATGTATAAAATGAGAATTTCCTCTGCAAACATCATCTCAGTATAAACCTGGGGAAGCACTAATCTCAGTCAGAATAACAAACGTTTCATAAAACTAACCACAAACTAGCATACAAATGGTGCTATCTCATTCTAACCATATTAGCATGAGGTAACAGTCAGTACTGATGAACAACTTTATATCTACAGCAGTGGCCATTTTAGCTCTGGACTCACCGGTCCATATCCACCTGGAGCTGACCCCCAGCCTCCACCTAGAAAACAACATTTACACAACTCACTTTGTTAAAATGTAAAACCTGTGATGCTCCGTTATATTTAGTGAGATTTTTAAAATATAAATATAATCAAAAGCACAGTGATAACACTACTGCAAAAACAAGCATCCAACTGTAAGGAAAATGTTAGGCACAGACATACAGTGCTCCACACCTCACTACCATTACTATAAGAGAACATATTCATTTTGTGCTTTTGTGTTTTAAAATTGTTTTAGTTATTTTTATGTTTTGCAGTGACCTCACAAAATGTTTCTAGAGTTCTATTTTATGGGACAGATTACAGCTCTGTCAGTCTGTCACATGACGATGACTCAGCTCAGCACTGGTCCAGTCCATGTGTTTTCTTGGTCTGTTGTCATGGAAACATTATGGCATGTGGAAAGTGCAAACAGAGGGAATCCCGCAGAAGCAGAGCCAAGAGTATTTTAAACCAGTGAAGCAAACCCAGAGGTTTATGTGCTGTGTTTATGTGTGTCAATCCCTTTAAATACTGCACAGCTCAGATCATTTAAGTCACTTTACAACAAACTAACTTACCACATTAAATTCCTCACAATAATGGTAATACTCATCACTCACCTGCAGGGGGCATGGCGGGGTAGCCTCCTGCTCCAGGCTGCGGAGGGTAGCCTCCTGCCTGAGGAGGGTATCCTCCGGAGGGGTATCCTCCAGCCTGAGGGGGGTATCCGCCTGGAGCTTGGGGGTATCCAGCCCCTGGAGGGGGGTATCCTCCGGTCTGTGGGGGGTAGGCTCCAGGGGCAGGGGGGTAGCCCCCAGGGGCAGGTGGGTAGCTTCCTGCCTGGGGAGGGTAGCCTCCTCCTGGGTATCCCCCGCCCTGAGGAGGGTATCCCCCCGCTGGAGGGTATCCACCTGCTGGAGGGTATCCGGGGTAACTCATCTCAAACCTGCAGGAGACAAAAGGGTATTCTGGAATTTTCACAACTGTAAAAGGAGAAGATTGAGAAACTTTGTTCCTTATGAAATCAAAAGTTTTTATTACCTAACACAGTATCACACAGAGCTGAACTAATACTAAAACTACACTATCATTTTGTTTTGTCATGAGTCTGATTAGAATGTTTAAACTACACCTTAAGTGTCTGGTACAGGTGAAACAGGTTCAAATTATCAGCAGAATGTGATTCAGTAAATCAAACAATGACATTTTTATAAAGCTCAAAACAAGATGAGCAGATCAACACATATTCAAGAAACTCTTGAGCAACAATTCCTCGAATGACCTGGGACACGCCCACTGTATATGTTAGACACTCCCACTGTCTATATTGTCGTCATGACTGAGGCCTGTGGGTGTCTCTGTAAACTATCAGAGGAGCTCCCATGTTTCCAAAGGGAGTAATAATCTTTGTTTTCATGTCACGTCAAGATTTACTACAGATGCATCAGAGCCACATAAACCCAGAGAAACTAATCCCCAAATTAAAAGGTGCACTCTGTAACTTTCCAGTGGAGGGTTTGATACTTGCTCGTCCCTTCTGCTTCACCAGATTTGTTTCAGAGTAAGATCTTTATCCTTAAAGATAAGTAAACCAACTTACAGGTCAGATCTATGGAGAGACAAACCCGGCCACAGTCATAATGTGTAAAACACCTCTTAGTTTAATGCCATACTGTGGAACATTCCTGGCCAAACAAATCCAACTCTCCATGAGTCAAGCAGGTGTCTGACTCTCCACTAACAAGTTACACAGTGCGCCTTTAAAGACCAAGTAGAGAAAATAGTAGAACAGTTTAAAGTAAATAAAAACAAACAGTAGAACAGTTTAATGTAGAGAAAACAAATAGAACAGTTTAATGTAGAGAAAACAAATAGTACAGTTTAAACTGTTCTAGTGTTTGTTTTATTTACATTAAAGTAGATACAACAAACAGTAGAAGTTTTCTCTTAATGACAAATACTATGAGTTTGGTTCTGATTTTGCACTAAATCAAAGGGACGTGTTGAAACGCGCAGCATCTCAGGCCTATGTCCTATAACACCACACATATATACACATGTTTTTTTTACATTTCTACCTCTTTGCCTTTACTTTTTCAATCATTTATCTGCACAAAGCCTTAGTGACTCGTGTCTTTAAGCGTCTTTTCGTGGCTCTCCTCAGCAGCAGTTACAATATAAAGCGCAGATAGAGGCTAACCGTTAAGCTAGCATCAACCACATTAGCTTCAAAAACTCTTTCAAAACTCGCATTTAACCGTCAATACACTTGGAAAATCATATTTATCACACACAAAACAACACCAACAACGTCTTTACAACCTCTAGCGATTTACTTTAGCGGTAATAAGTGTTTTGGGTCAAAACAACCAAAGGCAGAACAGTTCGGGCGAAGCCGAAACAGTCACGTAAAGTCACGTAAAGTCACGTATGTTTGCGTAATGTTTGTGCGCAAAGGAGGAAACTAGTTTAAATTGTAAACTGTCTAAAATGTAAAATCTTATGACTTACTTGAAAAGGGCGTTGGGATCAGGAAGAGGGGATCAGGAAGAGGCGATTAGAGAGAGAGGCGAGTAGAGAGAGGCAGAGAGAGGAAGAGGAGGAAGCAGAGAGAAAGGGGCGGGTCCGCTGCAGTGAAACCTTTGGCCGGCCTCTGGAGCTCAAAGGGCGGCCTGATGGAGGACACGCCGCATTCTCTCCTCCAGGGGCAGCAAAGACCCGGGGCACACCTCTGTTAATGACAGGTTAATAATACATGAGAAAAAGTGTAGCCTATTTAACACATTCATAACTTAAATACACAGTTTTCAGTCAGTTCATGTGTTTGCTTCAACAAATCTTTATTTATACTGCTCTAAAATGCATTTACATATGTAAGTCCACGACCTAGAGTGAAACAAAAATACAATGTAATGTTTGACCAACAGACTGTAAATATAAACATGTAAATATATTTCTTATTACAGTCAATGCCCCAAAGTCTAAAACAATCAGAGCAATAGATTAGTATTAAAATAGTCTCTTTTTTTTAAATTATAACTAAAATAACTTTCATTATAATCAGTCCATCACAAATTATACAAATTATACAAATGATAAAATATATTATATAAAATAAGAACAAATAATCTAAAATTAGCTCACACGTCCACAGCTGTCCCGCTTCCTCCCAGGTCTTTAATAATAAACATAATCAAATGTAAAATATATGTACAGTAATTGCTTAAACTGATGATTGAAGGGTCTTGCACTACCTCAAATGGAACACTAGATGAAGGCATTGAGTCACATCTCAGTCTGTTTCATCTTTTTAAAAATCGTGGGAGGACTCGGGGATTATATAAACTACAGAGAATATGCCACTTAAAGTGAATTTAACTCTACGTTCTAACTGACCCAGTGTTCAAACAGCGGATTTTCATAAAAAGTTTGGGCTTTTTTTCTCTCTCCTGACCCGCCTTACCCCTGATCTGTCCCGAGTTATGCCTCTGCAGCTGGGATAGAGTCTGTGGAACGAAATATATATATTTTTGTGAACATTCTCATCACCTGTTGGTGATAAAACATATTATTTTGGTATTAACGCGTGTTGTATTATGTTTCAACTTTGTACCTGTTGTGCAGGTGCCATAATTAGTGTGACACCACCTGTTGCACATGCACGTAGCTGCCTCTGTCCCTCTGAACCACAGACTGTTGTATATAAACATCTATGGTCAGAACAGAGGAGTCAGGTGCTGGTGCTCCACTGTCTCCCAAATCAAGCTGGCACTTGTTTTAGCTTTTGTTGGTGTTGAAAACTGGCTAAAATATAAAGTTTAATTAACAAATAAAATAATCACTATTTAAATTAATTATTATTTTTGCCCTAAAAAAGTTTTTGTGCCAATATTGATGTTATTTTTTCCTTTGTGTTTGTCGGGAGACCAGGGCCTTGAGGGAGACAGAGTGTTGCCTTGAGTGTTGCTGTCGAGTCATTTATGCCTTTTGTTTTAATGGGGCATTAAACCTCCTCCCCTGTGACTGTTCTGTCCACACTACAGCTGCATGTCCCTCTGTCTGTTCACTTCCATCTGGACATTTGGAGACATGAGGTCAAAGAGGTGATGAATGGTGTGAACTTGGCCTCAAACTTTTATCTGACGTCTTTGCGCCAAAACTAAACTATGGTGTCCACTGTAGACATCATAGTTTGTCTACACACGTGCATCCCTGTGACATCACCTCTGTGGTATCACCTCTGTGGTATCACCTCTGTGACATCAACCCTGCGACATCAACCCTGTGACATCAGCCCCTCCAACAGTCTCAGCATGTTCTTCCAACTGAGAAACCAGGTCAGTGTTTAAAGGTGCAATGTGTAACTTTTCTGGAGGGGTCTTTTTCCATGGAGACACCTTGCCTGCTGCTCCACACTATAAGGCATTAAACGTTGTATTTTACATTTATTCAATTACTGTATGTTTGTCTATTTTTATTTATAAATACTTTGCAGGGTTGCCTGTCCACAGATCTGACCTGTAACTTGGCGTCATAGTGGAATCGCATGCTTGTCTCCATAAGAGGCTTAGTCATGACATAGGCTCTCATTACATTACAGAATTTTTATTGCTCAAAAATACCTTGAAAAAGATGCATTCTTACAGTAAGTGGGCTCTCCTCTCCACAGATCTGACCTGGCCTGACTTGTTTACCTGCCATACTGTCATTTTAGGCAAAGTAGTAGTAGACCTTCCACAGGGAAAGCTCCATAGTGCCCCTTTAATCTGATTATTAAAGTGTCAGATCCAGTGTTATATATTTTAGATTAGTTTAATTAAATTTCGGTCATGTTTGTGTGGGTTGTGTGAGTTGTTTTGGTTCTCGGGGGGACTCAGCTCCACTGACTCGTGGTCTGGGTCTGTGACAGTGTGGTACAGACCCAGACTGTACATATGTATACTGCTGTGTGAGAGGCAGTGCTACTCTCAGTTTGGCCCCAAGAGGGCGGCATGAGATCCAAAATGGCCTTAGATAACACGACACATGATAAGACAGGGCCAACATAAAAAGTGCATGTGAAGAGGATATTTGTTAAAAGATGGTGGTCCGGCACCCGCTTGTCTCCATGGAGAGGTTATTGCCTGAAATGTTCCACAGTGTGCAATTAAATATATCTTGCATTAATTTCAACATGGGTGCTTTTATATTGCTCAAAGAACCTTGAAAAGCATTCTTTAGTGGAGTCGCCTCTCCATAGATCTGACCTGTAACTTGGCCTGATGGCGTCACCTGTTTGTGTATATGAAGAAGTAGTGTGTGCGTTTAAAACAGTGATTTGTTCATAAAGTTCTAGTTTAAGCCTTTGTCTCAAGTCTTTCAGTGATTTTTACCTTTCAAACAACTAAACAAACAGCTTTGAAGTTTTCTCATTTAATAATAAAACAAACATTTGGTATATACATGTATACATTTATAGGTTTATACGTTTAAACATATAATTGTTTAAATATTTAAGCATTTAAACATACAGAAGCTTAAAGCACAGACAAGGGAAATAAAGCAGAGTTTATGGTAAAGTTTATGGTGGTGTTGTGATGTCATTTGTGATGTGATATGTCATGTGTGATGTCGTGTGTGATGTCGTGTGTGATGTCGTGTGTGATGTCGTGTGTGATGTCATGTGTGATGTCATCTGTAGCTCTGGCGGCAGCAGCGGCCCATCCTCTTGCACTTCTCACACAGGTGCTGTAGGTGAGCTTTGTCTGGGTCCAGATGATCATCCAGACCGTCTGGCTTCTCCAGTGGACGCTGAGAAGAAGAACGGGACATTTAATTTAATCTAATCCTAACCCTAATCTTATTTTATTTTGAAATATAATAAAACATAGATCCCACAAAAGGCTACACTCTATATATGATGAAATTAGGCTAAAACATCAAATTAAGATTCATAAATAAAACCAGGACTCAACCAGGACTAAACTAGGACTAAACCAGGACTGAACCAGGACTAAACCAGGACTGAACCAGGACAGAACTAGCACTAAACCAGAATTTAACAGGATTAAAATAAGATTAAACCAGGACTGACCTGTCTGTGGGGGTAGACGTTGATTTTGCAGGTGGTACACTCTTGTCCCATATTGGCCCAGGAATTGGCGCTCATCCACTTCCTGTTACACTGTGAACACTGATATTCTCCAAAACACCTCCTCTTCCCCTGGTACGGCGTCTGAAACAAAACAACATCAGATTTAGGTAACGGTGCGATAAACAAACTGTGATAAACAAACTGTGATACCAAGTTACTGATTTACACAAGGACAAAACAAATAAAAACTTCTCAAAAAGAAACAGATTTAGTTGTTTCTGTTGTACCTTTTCTCTTTAAGTACATTGTTAAACAGACTTTTTAAAAATACTTTTAACTTGAGTATTTTTTAATATGAAGAAAGTGCACTTCAGTTAATTATATTTTGAATTATATTTTGAGATGTTCTATTTTGTCTTTAATTTTAAATTTAATCTCACACCAGAGCAGGAGGTAGAGCAGCCAAAAACTACTCGAGTAAAAGTAATGTTACTTCAAAATAATAATACTCGAGTGGAAGTACAAAGTAGTGACTTTACTGAAGTAAAAATGCTGTGACACTGTACAATATATTACTCGAGTAAGAGTACTATTATGCAATACTAATATACAATTACTCTGAAAAGTACAATTTTAAAAAGTTACTTGAGTTACAGATTGTCCACTGTCTTAAACCTGACATTTTAAACATGTTTTAAACATGTTTTTATATAAACACATATACATTTTTCTTACCTTCTTCTGGTTCATGACGGCTGCTCTGTTCCTGAAGTTTTCCTCCCAAAACAGTGTGTGTCCTGTGTCTGTGTGGGCTGAGTTTATAAAGGCTGCTTCAGCTCAGCAGCTGAGTGTCACTTTAGTTTCACTTTAGTTTCCACTGAAAACGAAACCTACCTAGTGGCCAAATGTAGTCGGTGCACTCAAAATATTAAAGTATAAATGCTGCTAAAATCCTTCATATAAATCTCAATGCTCTGTGTCCAGTTAAACATCTAGAGACTTTTTCTCCAGGGAAAGTGATGACATCTCCATGGAGAAGCCCCTCCTCCAGAAATGTTACTAAGTGAAATCCATTTTAGCACAACACAAATGTTCAAAGTTAATAAAGAAACATGAAATAAATAATAAAAGCCAAAGTTAAATCTGTCTTTTTTTTATGGATCAGACCTGGACGACTGAGAAAACACAAACAGGAGGTAAGTTTTGTTTTTCATGTAGAAGCAGAAGACGTGGCTTCAGTTTCAGTTTTGCATCAGCCAAAAGTGAAACTTAACTGTTTCTGTTAGGGGCTGGTTAGTAGTACAGTATACTCACAGAAAGCAAGGTTATATTATGACCCCCCCCCCCTATATATATATATATATATATATATATATATATATATATATATAGATATATATATATATATATAGATATATAGATATATATAGATATATATAGACATTCTATATATATAGAAGCAGAAGACGTGGCTTCAGTTTCCACACACCCCTACATACATACACACATTATATATATATATATATATATATATATATATATATATATATATATATATATATATATATATATATATATATATATATATATATATATATATATATATATATATATATATATATATATATATATATATATATATATATAGACATTCTAGGGGCATAGTAAAGAATTTCTTAATTAATACTTTTGTTGTGTACCTTCTCTTTCTGTTACTGAAGCTGGAGCGCCACACCCTGGTCCATGTGGGAACAGCACTCTAAACAAACATGGGTAACTCTTTGGTTTTGACAGAATAACTGATTTTTGCCATGTTTTGTTATTGATTTGATGTGGCTGTTAAAGTTCAAATCTGAGTGTATTATTACCTCGAGATTTCAAAAAAAAAAAAAAAAAAGTGGAGAAGGAAGTGCATAACTCACAGTGGGCGTGTACCTCCCAGTGTACTTCACAGTGTGGGTTTTGGCCTTGTGACACTTCATAGGTTCCCTGTTTGTAGGTGCCACTCTGAACATTGAATGTTTTGTTTTGAAGTGTTCATTGCTTTAAAGTTTAAACTGTCCTAATTTTTCATTTTCTGTGGCTCCTTGTGTACAATGATTTTTAAAAGATCAACATTTGTTTCTACGGCAACACTGTCAACATGAGTTCTATTTATTATCAAATGAATCAAACACACATCGCAGTCGCTCCTGTAGTACAGTTATACACTGATACAAATATACAGAGCTAGAGTTATATACAGTTACATAAAGTGCGGTACGATGCTGGTTCCTCCACACATACCTGCAGAGGACGCTCTGGAGTGGTTCTTTGACCATTACATCGTAGACGTTAGTTTACCTCTTCCTTTGAATATTATTTATTTATTTATAGCGGACAGTGCATGTTGACCAACAGTAACTGTTTAACATGCCAGAATTAGCCAAGAGGCTAGTTTTCATCTGTTGTTGTTATTGTATAATATAAATGTGTGAGGGCTAAATGATAGAAACAGGGACTGAACCAGGACTAGAGCAGGACCAAACCAAAACTGAACCAGGACTAGAGCGAGACTAAACCAAGACTGAACCAGGACTAGAGCAGGACTACAGCAGGATTAGAGCAGGACTAGAGCAGGACTAGAGCAAGACTAAACCAAGACTGAACCAGGACTAGCGCAGGACTAGAGCAGGACTAGAGCAGGACTAGAGCAGGACTAGAGCAGGATTAGAGCAGGACTAGAGCAGGACTAGAGCAGGACTAGAGCAGGACTAGAGCAGGACTAGAGCAGGACTAGAGCAGGACTAGAGCAGGACTAGAGCAGGACTAGAGCAGGACTGAACCAGGACCAGCAAATTCCTGACTGTCTGCTCCTCTGACCCACTCCTCTGCTCCTTTTACCCTCTGACTATTTAAGCTGCAATTGTTGCTTTTCTGAAACCAAAGAAAGTCAAAGAGGAGAGCAGTGAAGAGCAGGAAGAGAAGGAGGAAGAGAAGGAGTAAGAAAAGGAGGAAGAGAAAAAAGAAAGGGAGGAGGAAGAGATGGAGGGAGAGGATGAAGAAGTGGAGGAGGAAGAAGAGGAGAAAGAGGAGGAGGAAGACGAGGAGGTCATAAAGAAACTGCTGCTGAGAGGAAAAGTTACAAAAGGTTCTGAACCGGGACTAAACCAGGACTAAACCAGGACTAAACCAGGACTAAACCAGGACTAAACCAGGACTAAACCAGGACTACAACAAGCCTAATTTCTGTATTTAAATTACCTTTGTTTTGTTTCAGTTGAAGACTCCAGCTCCAAGGAAACATCTGCAAATCCACGGCCAGAAATCGTGTAGGTCACAGATCCTGTATGGATCCTTTGCACCTGATGTCATCAACATTCCCTGGGGTGTCATGCTAACTGGAGGCACTCCTCTGTCTGAGGCTCTGTTACTCAAGTTAGACTTTAATCTGAGCTTTGTTTTAACATAAACCTGACCATAAAGAACATATTTATTTGAACTACAACAGGGGAGCTGATTTGAGCTAACATTTTAATTAGCATTAGCCAACAGTTTTTCAGTGAGTGACTCTCATGTTTTTGTTGAAAATCAAACTCCTAAACAGGACCATGAACACTCGGACCACAGAGTTTTCAGACTATTTAAAAATGTTTTAAATGTGTGTGTTGTATCTCCATGGTAACTGCTGAACATTACTTCATAGACATACAGTATATGTAGAACTCCCGCAGCGTGACGTTACTGTATCAATAAATTCTATAGATAATCGCAGGTGTTTGTAAAATGACGAGCCGTGTTTGTTTTGTCAGAAACGTGCAGTGCTCAGCCTCACTCAACTGTTTCCTGGACATGAGAACCATCGTCCTCAAAGCCTCCAATGTAGAGTATACGCAACAGGTGAGACTGAACCAGGACTAAAAGATGACTTAAACAGGACTAAACCAGGTCTAAACCAGTACTAGACCAGGTGTAAACCAGGACTAAACCAGGAGTAAATTGGGACTAAACCAGGACTAAAACATGACTAAACCAGCACTAAAACAGGATTAAACCAGGTCTAAACCAGGACTAAACCAGGTGTAAACCAGTACTAAACCAGGAGTAAATTGGGACTAAACCAGGACTAAAACATGACTAAACCAGCACTAAAACAGGATTAAACCAGGTCTAAACCAGGACTAAACCAGGTCTAAACCTGGACTAAACCAGGACTAAACCAGGTCTAAACCAGGACTATTGAACAGTAGGTAAGGTCCCTATGTTGTGCTCAGTTTAATCAGGTGCGGCTCAGGATCAGGTCTCTCAGTGCCACAGCCACAGTCTCACCTGAAGCAACCCTGATATGCACCGGAGTGAACAGGTCAGAGACACAGGCCTCAACCTCACGAGCCAGAGTGTGGGCCACGCAGAACCCAATGTGGGTCACACAGGACCCAGTGAGTGGGCCGTGCAGAAGTGTGTGTGATCACAGCTCAGAGCATGGGCCAAAAAGAGCTGCAGAATTCGACATAAGAAGTGGGTTCTTGGGTCCTGTCACTAATAGAAATGATCAGGTTCAACATTCAGGGAGAAGAGGAGGAGTCTTAAACTGTGTTAAAGGCTGCTCCATCTGACAGGCAGAGGGCGCTGTTCCATAGTCTGAGCTACAGAAAACACTCACCTCTCCTCTTGAGCCTAGCTTTGGGCACAGCCAGCAGGAGCTAATCAGCTGACCTCTGACCTGAGGGCTCTGGGTGGAGCATAGGGCTGCAGTAACTCCCTCATATAAAGAGGAGCCATAAAGTGCACACATTTAAACAGGATCAATAATCCTCCATAGACATACATGCAGAACGCCCCCAGTGTGATGTCACTAAAGAGGTTTGTCTCTACAGTGTGGAAGCAGCGTACATAGCCGCTCGCAGAGTCGCTCGCATTGTTCAGAAAGTCGGGTTTCCTGTTTCCTTCTCCAACTTCAGGGTCCATAACTATGTCGTGGCCTACCACATGTTCCCCTTGTGCCTAGAGCGCCTCTATGTGGCGCTCCCTGGTCACTGCAGGTCAGTCAGTAAAACACAGTTCACACTGATGTTGTTTAACAATGCACTGTGACAAAGACATGGGACTGGGACGAGGGCTTGTGCTTTAATATTATCACAAAAACTTACTTTTGTTGAGTCAAGGTCTGAACCAGGACTAAACCAGGACTGAACCAGGGCTGAACCAGGGCTGAACCAGGGCTGAACCAGGACTGAACCAGGTGTAAACCAGGACTAAACTGTGTGTGTTTGTGCAGTTACGAGCCGGAGCTGTTCAGGGGCCTATTCTTTTACTGTGAAAACATCACTGCCTGTGCCTACCACACGGGGACGCTCATCCTCACGGGTAACTCCCTCGCTGTTCACCCATTTGTTCATCATTGTAGGGAATATTATACCTCCGGTGACTCGGGCTGAGATAACCAGGACTGAACCAGGTCTAAACCAGGTCTAAACCAGGTCTAAACCAGGTCTAAACCAGGTCTAAACCAGGACTGAACCATGTCTAAACAGGACTAAATCAAGACTGAACCAGGACTAAACCAGAACTGAGCCCAAACTTGAAATATATTTAATGAAACTGAATAGTGCTGTGTTGTTCTGTAGGGAGCAAAGATCTGAGTGATTTCGCTGCGGTGTTCTCCAGAATGTTCCCGGCTATATGTCAGGCCAGATTGACCACGAACTGTGATTCAGCATAAATAAATATGTTTTATATTTAAAAACACAGCTTATTCTGTTGGTAAAACATGAGACTGAAAACCAGAGACATGGACTCACCTGTACATGTCCATTTGACTTTTTTTTTGTTTTAGGTTTGAGCGTGAAACTTGAATGTTACTCAGTTGTCCACTAGAGATCAGTGTTTGAACTATAATTTGTGATGTTTCACCTGGACTCAAACATCTGTGTGTCGCCTTAATGAAGAATGCAGGTGATTACTTCCTCCAAATACTCCAATATTACACAAACCGACTCTTGGAGCTTTTAGCCATGGTCTAATGCTGTTACCTCCTCAAAAACACACCTGGAGTTTTGTTCCATTCACACATGTTTGAGTAACACTTTATTATTAGTCTGTCTACCTCTCCAAAGCTCAAAATGCTCTGTTCCACCTTGTGATGTCATAAAGTGGCAATTTTCAAGTTAACAGCTCCTTTTACATTTAGTTCAGTAGAGATTGGCAATTCCAGGGCTGAAATGATCCAAATGATTCTAGTGAAGGTGTGTGGAGTTTAAAAACACAGTGGAGCACTTCCTGTATTACCACATGATGACATCACAAGGTGGAACAGAGCGTTTTCAGTTTGAGAGAAGAACTCGAGGAAGACGAGGTGATAAGGAGACAACATGAGAACAGAGATCAGAGACTAGAATTCTATGGGGTGTTAAGTAAATTAAAAAAAAACTATAACATAATAAAGTTACAAACATGGACGTAATTAAGATACAATGTCTAGTAATGTAAAAATGTAATGAGATGTGTGGAATGGTTTAGACTTGGTTTAGTCCTGAGTTAGTCCTGGTTTAGTCCTGGTTTATTCCTGGTTTAGTCCTGGTTTAGTCTTGGTTTAGACCTGTTTCAGTCCTGGTTTAGTCTTGGTTTAGTCCTGGTCTAGTCCTGGTTTAGTCCTGCTTTGGTCTCGGTTTAGACCTGGTTTAGTCTTGGTTTAGTCCTAGTTCAGTCCTAGTCTAGATCTACTTAAGTCCTGGTTTAGTCTTCATTTAGTCCTGGTTTAGTCCTGGTTCAGTCCTGGTTCAGTCCTGGTTCAGTCCTAGTGTAGATCTACTTAAGTCCTGGTTTAGTCCTTGTTTAGTTCTGGTTTAGTCCTGCTTTGGTCTCGGTTTAGACCTGGTTTAGTCCTGGTTTAGTCCTGGTTCAGTCCTAGTGTAGATCTAATTTAGTCCTGGTTTAGTTCTGGCTTAGTCCTGGTTTAGTCCTAGTTTAGTCCTCATTATTCGGTGGAGATCTGACAGATGATCTAAAGTCATGACTTTGTGGATCGTCCTTTTGAAAAATTGTTATTATAGTTTTACATCAGTGAAGTAAGAAAAAAGGTTAAAATTACAGAAGCTCTTTGTAAAGTTTCTGTCTTAAAGTGTTTGTAGGTTTGAAATACAGTAGACTGGAATTTCAAACTGTCTGAAAATTCTCTCAAGCTTTTCAGACATACCCGCTTTGTCAGGAATAGCTACACCTTTCCTTCTAGGTTCATATTCCTTGTTTTCCTGTTTTTTATTGGTCAGTGTGTGTGGATTTAATGAAGACGTCTGCCTGGAGACACCGGTCCTCTCCTATAGTTAGTTTACAGGTTATTTACATTATAGTCCCTTAAGTAAAATGGGTCAGATGTGTTTTTGTGAGATTCATCTCCAGGCCGTCGTCAGTTCACCTGAGCATTTGTTTTTTTTTACTCTTTTATCGCAGACGTGGCTCGTATGAAGCTGCACCTGCTGTTCCACTTTTAAACAGGTCGCCCTGTTCTGGGTCTGTCATCAGGTTTAAATATAATGAGTTCTGGTCCAGTTGGGTCTGGATTAGTATTTTAATATGTGTATTTTAAAGGGCCCATATTACATTATTCTCTGATCTCTGTTCTAATGTAGTTTCCTCATCACAAACAGACCTGGAGTTGTTTTATTTCATTCACACCCTGTGCTCTACATCAGTACCTGCATCTGTTTATCACTGAGAGCCTGTCACATGTGCTGCTGATTTCATCACCCAGAGACAGAGGCTTTAATTAAACTCAAGTATTATTTATGATTACACTGGTCAACACTAAATTTATTATCTAAGATTTTTTAGCTGATTTAGGATAATTTTGATGTGCTGAATCCAAAAATCACATTGGTTTTGCTCAAACAGGTCAATGTTCTGAACTAAACTACATTTTTTTTTTTGGACGATTTTGTTTACATGTATTTTCACATCATATGATGCAAAATTCTGTTATATTTCTCGCTATAAGCAAATTCTGAAGATTTTGCATGTGCCAACTTATGACTAATTGTTTTTTTTTTATATTACAAGTGAATGAAATGGCTTCGACTAGAAGATCTTGCAAAAATGAGCCTGACATATTCTGCTACATCTGCGGTGAATACACCAATGTTCCTAACAGGAATCAAGTCACAAGTTTCATAAAGCGTGCTTACCGTCCTTATTTTGGTATTACACTTGGTGACCAGGATGAAGCTTGGGCGCCACACATGGCATGCAAGTCATCGAGTATCTGCGTCAGTGACTAAAGGCAAGAAGACTTGTCTGAAGTTTGGAATTCCCATGGTTTGGAGGGAGCCGACATCAATAGCTACTTCTGGGCTATTGATGTGACTGGGATCAACAGAAAGAACCGAAGCAGCCTCAAGTATCCTGACCGTGAATCAGCACGTCGTCCTGTAGCTCACTGTGATGAAATTCCAGTACCTGTCTTTGGAGAAGTTCCTGACATCAGTGGCAAAGATTCCTCCAGTGTGGTTTTAATGATGATGCTCCACATCCTTTTTCCCAAAAGGAGCTAAATGTTCAGGTTTCCTGAGAATCTGGGATCACTGAGTGATGAGCAGGTGGATATTCCATCAGGACATAAAAGAGACGGAGACCAGGTATCAGGGACGCTGGGATGCAGTCATGATGGCTGTATCACCTCTGTGACATCAACCCTGCGACATCAACCCTGTGACATCAGCCCCTCCAACAGTCTCAGCATGTTCTTCCAACTGAGAAACCAGGTCAGTGTTTAAAGGTGCAATGTGTAACTTTTCTGGAGGGGTCTTTTTCCATGGAGACACCTTGCCTGCTGCTCCACACTATAAGGCATTAAACGTTGTATTTTACATTTATTCAATTACTGTATGTTTGTCTATTTTTATTTATAAATACTTTGCAGGGTTGCCTGTCCACAGATCTGACCTGTAACTTGGCGTCATAGTGGAATCGCATGCTTGTCTCCATAAGAGGCTTAGTCATGACATAGGCTCTCATTACATTACAGAATTTTTATTGCTCAAAAATACCTTGAAAAAGATGCATTCTTACAGTAAGTGGGCTCTCCTCTCCACAGATCTGACCTGGCCTGACTTGTTTACCTGCCATACTGTCATTTTAGGCAAAGTAGTAGTAGACCTTCCACAGGGAAAGCTCCATAGTGCCCCTTTAATCTGATTATTAAAGTGTCAGATCCAGTGTTATATATTTTAGATTAGTTTAATTAAATTTCGGTCATGTTTGTGTGGGTTGTGTGAGTTGTTTTGGTTCTCGGGGGGACTCAGCTCCACTGACTCGTGGTCTGGGTCTGTGACAGTGTGGTACAGACCCAGACTGTACATATGTATACTGCTGTGTGAGAGGCAGTGCTACTCTCAGTTTGGCCCCAAGAGGGCGGCATGAGATCCAAAATGGCCTTAGATAACACGACACATTTTAAGACAGGGCCAACATAAAAAGTGCATGTGAAGAGGATATTTGTTAAAAGATGGTGGTCCGGCACCCGCTTGTCTCCATGGAGAGGTTATTGCCTGAAATGTTCCACAGTGTGCAATTAAATATATCTTGCATTAATTTCAACATGGGTGCTTTTATATTGCTCAAAGAACCTTGAAAAGCATTCTTTAGTGGAGTCGCCTCTCCATAGATCTGACCTGTAACTTGGCCTGATGGCGTCACCTGTTTGTGTATATGAAGAAGTAGTGTGTGCGTTTAAAACAGTGATTTGTTCATAAAGTTCTAGTTTAAGCCTTTGTCTCAAGTCTTTCAGTGATTTTTACCTTTCAAACAACTAAACAAACAGCTTTGAAGTTTTCTCATTTAATAATAAAACAAACATTTGGTATATACATGTATACATTTATAGGTTTATACGTTTAAACATATAATTGTTTAAATATTTAAGCATTTAAACATACAGAAGCTTAAAGCACAGACAAGGGAAATAAAGCAGAGTTTATGGTAAAGTTTATGGTGGTGTTGTGATGTCATTTGTGATGTGATATGTCATGTGTGATGTCGTGTGTGATGTCGTGTGTGATGTCGTGTGTGATGTCGTGTGTGATGTCATGTGTGATGTCATCTGTAGCTCTGGCGGCAGCAGCGGCCCATCCTCTTGCACTTCTCACACAGGTGCTGTAGGTGAGCTTTGTCTGGGTCCAGATGATCATCCAGACCGTCTGGCTTCTCCAGTGGACGCTGAGAAGAAGAACGGGACATTTAATTTAATCTAATCCTAACCCTAATCTTATTTTATTTTGAAATATAATAAAACATAGATCCCACAAAAGGCTACACTCTATATATGATGAAATTAGGCTAAAACATCAAATTAAGATTCATAAATAAAACCAGGACTCAACCAGGACTAAACTAGGACTAAACCAGGACTGAACCAGGACTAAACCAGGACTGAACCAGGACAGAACTAGCACTAAACCAGAATTTAACAGGATTAAAATAAGATTAAACCAGGACTGACCTGTCTGTGGGGGTAGACGTTGATTTTGCAGGTGGTACACTCTTGTCCCATATTGGCCCAGGAATTGGCGCTCATCCACTTCCTGTTACACTGTGAACACTGATATTCTCCAAAACACCTCCTCTTCCCCTGGTACGGCGTCTGAAACAAAACAACATCAGATTTAGGTAACGGTGCGATAAACAAACTGTGATAAACAAACTGTGATACCAAGTTACTGATTTACACAAGGACAAAACAAATAAAAACTTCTCAAAAAGAAACAGATTTAGTTGTTTCTGTTGTACCTTTTCTCTTTAAGTACATTGTTAAACAGACTTTTTAAAAATACTTTTAACTTGAGTATTTTTTAATATGAAGAAAGTGCACTTCAGTTAATTATATTTTGAATTATATTTTGAGATGTTCTATTTTGTCTTTAATTTTAAATTTAATCTCACACCAGAGCAGGAGGTAGAGCAGCCAAAAACTACTCGAGTAAAAGTAATGTTACTTCAAAATAATAATACTCGAGTGGAAGTACAAAGTAGTGACTTTACTGAAGTAAAAATGCTGTGACACTGTACAATATATTACTCGAGTAAGAGTACTATTATGCAATACTAATATACAATTACTCTGAAAAGTACAATTTTAAAAAGTTACTTGAGTTACAGATTGTCCACTGTCTTAAACCTGACATTTTAAACATGTTTTAAACATGTTTTTATATAAACACATATACATTTTTCTTACCTTCTTCTGGTTCATGACGGCTGCTCTGTTCCTGAAGTTTTCCTCCCAAAACAGTGTGTGTCCTGTGTCTGTGTGGGCTGAGTTTATAAAGGCTGCTTCAGCTCAGCAGCTGAGTGTCACTTTAGTTTCACTTTAGTTTCCACTGAAAACGAAACCTACCTAGTGGCCAAATGTAGTCGGTGCACTCAAAATATTAAAGTATAAATGCTGCTAAAATCCTTCATATAAATCTCAATGCTCTGTGTCCAGTTAAACATCTAGAGACTTTTTCTCCAGGGAAAGTGATGACATCTCCATGGAGAAGCCCCTCCTCCAGAAATGTTACTAAGTGAAATCCATTTTAGCACAACACAAATGTTCAAAGTTAATAAAGAAACATGAAATAAATAATAAAAGCCAAAGTTAAATCTGTCTTTTTTTTATGGATCAGACCTGGACGACTGAGAAAACACAAACAGGAGGTAAGTTTTGTTTTTCATGTAGAAGCAGAAGACGTGGCTTCAGTTTCAGTTTTGCATCAGCCAAAAGTGAAACTTAACTGTTTCTGTTAGGGGCTGGTTAGTAGTACAGTATACTCACAGAAAGCAAGGTTATATTATGACCCCCCCCCCCCCCTATATATATATATATATATATATATATATATATATATATATATATAGATATATATATATATATATATATAGATATATAGATATATATAGATATATATAGACATTCTATATATATAGAAGCAGAAGACGTGGCTTCAGTTTCCACACACCCCTACATACATACACACATTATATATATATATATATATATATATATATATATATATATATATATATATATATATATATATATATATATATATAGACATTCTAGGGGCATAGTAAAGAATTTCTTAATTAATACTTTTGTTGTGTACCTTCTCTTTCTGTTACTGAAGCTGGAGCGCCACACCCTGGTCCATGTGGGAACAGCACTCTAAACAAACATGGGTAACTCTTTGGTTTTGACAGAATAACTGATTTTTGCCATGTTTTGTTATTGATTTGATGTGGCTGTTAAAGTTCAAATCTGAGTGTATTATTACCTCGAGATTTCAAAAAAAAAAAAAAAAAAGTGGAGAAGGAAGTGCATAACTCACAGTGGGCGTGTACCTCCCAGTGTACTTCACAGTGTGGGTTTTGGCCTTGTGACACTTCATAGGTTCCCTGTTTGTAGGTGCCACTCTGAACATTGAATGTTTTGTTTTGAAGTGTTCATTGCTTTAAAGTTTAAACTGTCCTAATTTTTCATTTTCTGTGGCTCCTTGTGTACAATGATTTTTAAAAGATCAACATTTGTTTCTACGGCAACACTGTCAACATGAGTTCTATTTATTATCAAATGAATCAAACACACATCGCAGTCGCTCCTGTAGTACAGTTATACACTGATACAAATATACAGAGCTAGAGTTATATACAGTTACATAAAGTGCGGTACGATGCTGGTTCCTCCACACATACCTGCAGAGGACGCTCTGGAGTGGTTCTTTGACCATTACATCGTAGACGTTAGTTTACCTCTTCCTTTGAATATTATTTATTTATTTATAGCGGACAGTGCATGTTGACCAACAGTAACTGTTTAACATGCCAGAATTAGCCAAGAGGCTAGTTTTCATCTGTTGTTGTTATTGTATAATATAAATGTGTGAGGGCTAAATGATAGAAACAGGGACTGAACCAGGACTAGAGCAGGACCAAACCAAAACTGAACCAGGACTAGAGCGAGACTAAACCAAGACTGAACCAGGACTAGAGCAGGACTACAGCAGGATTAGAGCAGGACTAGAGCAGGACTAGAGCAAGACTAAACCAAGACTGAACCAGGACTAGCGCAGGACTAGAGCAGGACTAGAGCAGGACTAGAGCAGGACTAGAGCAGGATTAGAGCAGGACTAGAGCAGGACTAGAGCAGGACTAGAGCAGGACTAGAGCAGGACTAGAGCAGGACTAGAGCAGGACTAGAGCAGGACTAGAGCAGGACTAGAGCAGGACTGAACCAGGACCAGCAAATTCCTGACTGTCTGCTCCTCTGACCCACTCCTCTGCTCCTTTTACCCTCTGACTATTTAAGCTGCAATTGTTGCTTTTCTGAAACCAAAGAAAGTCAAAGAGGAGAGCAGTGAAGAGCAGGAAGAGAAGGAGGAAGAGAAGGAGTAAGAAAAGGAGGAAGAGAAAAAAGAAAGGGAGGAGGAAGAGATGGAGGGAGAGGATGAAGAAGTGGAGGAGGAAGAAGAGGAGAAAGAGGAGGAGGAAGACGAGGAGGTCATAAAGAAACTGCTGCTGAGAGGAAAAGTTACAAAAGGTTCTGAACCGGGACTAAACCAGGACTAAACCAGGACTAAACCAGGACTAAACCAGGACTAAACCAGGACTAAACCAGGACTACAACAAGCCTAATTTCTGTATTTAAATTACCTTTGTTTTGTTTCAGTTGAAGACTCCAGCTCCAAGGAAACATCTGCAAATCCACGGCCAGAAATCGTGTAGGTCACAGATCCTGTATGGATCCTTTGCACCTGATGTCATCAACATTCCCTGGGGTGTCATGCTAACTGGAGGCACTCCTCTGTCTGAGGCTCTGTTACTCAAGTTAGACTTTAATCTGAGCTTTGTTTTAACATAAACCTGACCATAAAGAACATATTTATTTGAACTACAACAGGGGAGCTGATTTGAGCTAACATTTTAATTAGCATTAGCCAACAGTTTTTCAGTGAGTGACTCTCATGTTTTTGTTGAAAATCAAACTCCTAAACAGGACCATGAACACTCGGACCACAGAGTTTTCAGACTATTTAAAAATGTTTTAAATGTGTGTGTTGTATCTCCATGGTAACTGCTGAACATTACTTCATAGACATACAGTATATGTAGAACTCCCGCAGCGTGACGTTACTGTATCAATAAATTCTATAGATAATCGCAGGTGTTTGTAAAATGACGAGCCGTGTTTGTTTTGTCAGAAACGTGCAGTGCTCAGCCTCACTCAACTGTTTCCTGGACATGAGAACCATCGTCCTCAAAGCCTCCAATGTAGAGTATACGCAACAGGTGAGACTGAACCAGGACTAAAAGATGACTTAAACAGGACTAAACCAGGTCTAAACCAGTACTAGACCAGGTGTAAACCAGGACTAAACCAGGAGTAAATTGGGACTAAACCAGGACTAAAACATGACTAAACCAGCACTAAAACAGGATTAAACCAGGTCTAAACCAGGACTAAACCAGGTGTAAACCAGTACTAAACCAGGAGTAAATTGGGACTAAACCAGGACTAAAACATGACTAAACCAGCACTAAAACAGGATTAAACCAGGTCTAAACCAGGACTAAACCAGGTCTAAACCTGGACTAAACCAGGACTAAACCAGGTCTAAACCAGGACTATTGAACAGTAGGTAAGGTCCCTATGTTGTGCTCAGTTTAATCAGGTGCGGCTCAGGATCAGGTCTCTCAGTGCCACAGCCACAGTCTCACCTGAAGCAACCCTGATATGCACCGGAGTGAACAGGTCAGAGACACAGGCCTCAACCTCACGAGCCAGAGTGTGGGCCACGCAGAACCCAATGTGGGTCACACAGGACCCAGTGAGTGGGCCGTGCAGAAGTGTGTGTGATCACAGCTCAGAGCATGGGCCAAAAAGAGCTGCAGAATTCGACATAAGAAGTGGGTTCTTGGGTCCTGTCACTAATAGAAATGATCAGGTTCAACATTCAGGGAGAAGAGGAGGAGTCTTAAACTGTGTTAAAGGCTGCTCCATCTGACAGGCAGAGGGCGCTGTTCCATAGTCTGAGCTACAGAAAACACTCACCTCTCCTCTTGAGCCTAGCTTTGGGCACAGCCAGCAGGAGCTAATCAGCTGACCTCTGACCTGAGGGCTCTGGGTGGAGCATAGGGCTGCAGTAACTCCCTCATATAAAGAGGAGCCATAAAGTGCACACATTTAAACAGGATCAATAATCCTCCATAGACATACATGCAGAACGCCCCCAGTGTGATGTCACTAAAGAGGTTTGTCTCTACAGTGTGGAAGCAGCGTACATAGCCGCTCGCAGAGTCGCTCGCATTGTTCAGAAAGTCGGGTTTCCTGTTTCCTTCTCCAACTTCAGGGTCCATAACTATGTCGTGGCCTACCACATGTTCCCCTTGTGCCTAGAGCGCCTCTATGTGGCGCTCCCTGGTCACTGCAGGTCAGTCAGTAAAACACAGTTCACACTGATGTTGTTTAACAATGCACTGTGACAAAGACATGGGACTGGGACGAGGGCTTGTGCTTTAATATTATCACAAAAACTTACTTTTGTTGAGTCAAGGTCTGAACCAGGACTAAACCAGGACTGAACCAGGGCTGAACCAGGGCTGAACCAGGACTGAACCAGGTGTAAACCAGGACTAAACTGTGTGTGTTTGTGCAGTTACGAGCCGGAGCTGTTCAGGGGCCTATTCTTTTACTGTGAAAACATCACTGCCTGTGCCTACCACACGGGGACGCTCATCCTCACGGGTAACTCCCTCGCTGTTCACCCATTTGTTCATCATTGTAGGGAATATTATACCTCCGGTGACTCGGGCTGAGATAACCAGGACTGAACCAGGTCTAAACCAGGTCTAAACCAGGTCTAAACCAGGTCTAAACCAGGTCTAAACCAGGACTGAACCATGTCTAAACAGGACTAAATCAAGACTGAACCAGGACTAAACCAGAACTGAGCCCAAACTTGAAATATATTTAATGAAACTGAATAGTGCTGTGTTGTTCTGTAGGGAGCAAAGATCTGAGTGATTTCGCTGCGGTGTTCTCCAGAATGTTCCCGGCTATATGTCAGGCCAGATTGACCACGAACTGTGATTCAGCATAAATAAATATGTTTTATATTTAAAAACACAGCTTATTCTGTTGGTAAAACATGAGACTGAAAACCAGAGACATGGACTCACCTGTACATGTCCATTTGACTTTTTTTTTGTTTTAGGTTTGAGCGTGAAACTTGAATGTTACTCAGTTGTCCACTAGAGATCAGTGTTTGAACTATAATTTGTGATGTTTCACCTGGACTCAAACATCTGTGTGTCGCCTTAATGAAGAATGCAGGTGATTACTTCCTCCAAATACTCCAATATTACACAAACCGACTCTTGGAGCTTTTAGCCATGGTCTAATGCTGTTACCTCCTCAAAAACACACCTGGAGTTTTGTTCCATTCACACATGTTTGAGTAACACTTTATTATTAGTCTGTCTACCTCTCCAAAGCTCAAAATGCTCTGTTCCACCTTGTGATGTCATAAAGTGGCAATTTTCAAGTTAACAGCTCCTTTTACATTTAGTTCAGTAGAGATTGGCAATTCCAGGGCTGAAATGATCCAAATGATTCTAGTGAAGGTGTGTGGAGTTTAAAAACACAGTGGAGCACTTCCTGTATTACCACATGATGACATCACAAGGTGGAACAGAGCGTTTTCAGTTTGAGAGAAGAACTCGAGGAAGACGAGGTGATAAGGAGACAACATGAGAACAGAGATCAGAGACTAGAATTCTATGGGGTGTTAAGTAAATTAAAAAAAAACTATAACATAATAAAGTTACAAACATGGACGTAATTAAGATACAATGTCTAGTAATGTAAAAATGTAATGAGATGTGTGGAATGGTTTAGACTTGGTTTAGTCCTGAGTTAGTCCTGGTTTAGTCCTGGTTTATTCCTGGTTTAGTCCTGGTTTAGTCTTGGTTTAGACCTGTTTCAGTCCTGGTTTAGTCTTGGTTTAGTCCTGGTCTAGTCCTGGTTTAGTCCTGCTTTGGTCTCGGTTTAGACCTGGTTTAGTCTTGGTTTAGTCCTAGTTCAGTCCTAGTCTAGATCTACTTAAGTCCTGGTTTAGTCTTCATTTAGTCCTGGTTTAGTCCTGGTTCAGTCCTGGTTCAGTCCTGGTTCAGTCCTAGTGTAGATCTACTTAAGTCCTGGTTTAGTCCTTGTTTAGTTCTGGTTTAGTCCTGCTTTGGTCTCGGTTTAGACCTGGTTTAGTCCTGGTTTAGTCCTGGTTCAGTCCTAGTGTAGATCTAATTTAGTCCTGGTTTAGTTCTGGCTTAGTCCTGGTTTAGTCCTAGTTTAGTCCTCATTATTCGGTGGAGATCTGACAGATGATCTAAAGTCATGACTTTGTGGATCGTCCTTTTGAAAAATTGTTATTATAGTTTTACATCAGTGAAGTAAGAAAAAAGGTTAAAATTACAGAAGCTCTTTGTAAAGTTTCTGTCTTAAAGTGTTTGTAGGTTTGAAATACAGTAGACTGGAATTTCAAACTGTCTGAAAATTCTCTCAAGCTTTTCAGACATACCCGCTTTGTCAGGAATAGCTACACCTTTCCTTCTAGGTTCATATTCCTTGTTTTCCTGTTTTTTATTGGTCAGTGTGTGTGGATTTAATGAAGACGTCTGCCTGGAGACACCGGTCCTCTCCTATAGTTAGTTTACAGGTTATTTACATTATAGTCCCTTAAGTAAAATGGGTCAGATGTGTTTTTGTGAGATTCATCTCCAGGCCGTCGTCAGTTCACCTGAGCATTTGTTTTTTTTTACTCTTTTATCGCAGACGTGGCTCGTATGAAGCTGCACCTGCTGTTCCACTTTTAAACAGGTCGCCCTGTTCTGGGTCTGTCATCAGGTTTAAATATAATGAGTTCTGGTCCAGTTGGGTCTGGATTAGTATTTTAATATGTGTATTTTAAAGGGCCCATATTACATTATTCTCTGATCTCTGTTCTAATGTAGTTTCCTCATCACAAACAGACCTGGAGTTGTTTTATTTCATTCACACCCTGTGCTCTACATCAGTACCTGCATCTGTTTATCACTGAGAGCCTGTCACATGTGCTGCTGATTTCATCACCCAGAGACAGAGGCTTTAATTAAACTCAAGTATTATTTATGATTACACTGGTCAACACTAAATTTATTATCTAAGATTTTTTAGCTGATTTAGGATAATTTTGATGTGCTGAATCCAAAAATCACATTGGTTTTGCTCAAACAGGTCAATGTTCTGAACTAAACTACATTTTTTTTTTTGGACGATTTTGTTTACATGTATTTTCACATCATATGATGCAAAATTCTGTTATATTTCTCGCTATAAGCAAATTCTGAAGATTTTGCATGTGCCAACTTATGACTAATTGTTTTTTTTTTATATTACAAGTGAATGAAATGGCTTCGACTAGAAGATCTTGCAAAAATGAGCCTGACATATTCTGCTACATCTGCGGTGAATACACCAATGTTCCTAACAGGAATCAAGTCACAAGTTTCATAAAGCGTGCTTACCGTCCTTATTTTGGTATTACACTTGGTGACCAGGATGAAGCTTGGGCGCCACACATGGCATGCAAGTCATCGAGTATCTGCGTCAGTGACTAAAGGCAAGAAGACTTGTCTGAAGTTTGGAATTCCCATGGTTTGGAGGGAGCCGACATCAATAGCTACTTCTGGGCTATTGATGTGACTGGGATCAACAGAAAGAACCGAAGCAGCCTCAAGTATCCTGACCGTGAATCAGCACGTCGTCCTGTAGCTCACTGTGATGAAATTCCAGTACCTGTCTTTGGAGAAGTTCCTGACATCAGTGGCAAAGATTCCTCCAGTGTGGTTTTAATGATGATGCTCCACATCCTTTTTCCCAAAAGGAGCTAAATGTTCAGGTTTCCTGAGAATCTGGGATCACTGAGTGATGAGCAGGTGGATATTCCATCAGGACATAAAAGAGACGGAGACCAGGTATCAGGGACGCTGGGATGCAGTCATGATGGCTGATTACTGTTGGACTCTGAAGAGAGACATCCCTGCTGCTGAGCATTCAAGGGGTTCATAAAAACAGAAGTTCATGTCCTGAATTTTGCACAATGATAATGTAACATTCCAATTTACATGTACTTACCTTTATAAATTAACATAACGTAACATTTAATTAATACATTCTGTTATAAAAACTATTTTTTATCTCCTAAAACATTTTTTGGATGAGAAATATTAATGAAAATCAACTGATAATGTCACAAAATTGTAATCAATTTAGTCAGAAAATCTGATTTTTCAAAATCAAATTAGCATAAAAACCTGACCTGACTGAAGAAAATGGATATCATTTTTGGATTCAGCGGAGCAAAATGGTCCTAATTCAGTTGAAAAAACACAGACAACTTTCAAAAATGTTTTTTTTGTAACCCAGTGTAATTATTAATTATCGTTACTAATTCTGTTACTACAGTACTTATTGTACTTACTGTACTTCCAGTACTTACATTAATTACAGTACTTATTGATACTGGGAGTTATGTTTTGATGGATAAAAATTGAACCTGGTGAATTATGAAGTTACAGCACATCTGGACGGGACAGGCCCCAGGCCACCCCTGACCACAGACCAGCAGCCAGCCAAACAAGTGCCCCTGAGTCTCCTCCACGTCCCGTCTCCCAGAGCATCGGAGCTCTGAGTATTTCATACCAGATCAACATGACAACTGTTTATAGTCATGTGATAATTGACTTTTACACCTGACGACAGGTAAAACAGCAGAGTTCAGTGGAACGGAGTTTCCTGTGAGACCGAGCATTCACACAGGCTCATGTCCGAGCTCATGTACGGGACAGACCGTCACAGATCAAAGACATTTACACAAAGACATAAAAGAAAATTTCCTTCACAACATGAATACACTTACATTTCCATCATAATATTTTACAATGAAATCACGCTGGGGGTGACTGCATGTATGTCTATAGCAGAATGGTCAGCAGTTTCCATGGTGACACAATGTGCACATTGGCAAACACTAATTTTCAACAGAAATGTGAGAGTGACTCACTGAAAAACTGTTGGCTAATGCTAATGCTAGCTAGCTTGTGGCTAATGTTATCTGAGAGGGACTTGTTTAACAGCACAAATCAGCTCAGTTTCTCTATAAACATAAAACATGAGAACATTTAGATCTTTGAGTGAGAATCGAGCTTCACTTGTGTCTGAGCTGCAGGACATCTGTGTAAAAAAAAACTACAAAGCCCAGCTGTGCACATCTGTGAGGTCAAAGGGCAACTTTGATCCACACTGAGAGGGACAGGGACCAGAGGACACAAGACTAGATTTAGACCTGGTTTAGTCATGATTCAGACCTGGTTTAATCCTGGTTGAGACCGGGTTTAGACTTGATTTAGTCCTTGTTTAGACCTGGTTAAATCGTGTTTTAGACCAGGTTCAATCCTTGTTTAGTCCTGGTTTAATCCTGGTTTAGTCCTGGATTAGTCCTGGTTTAGTCCTGGTTTAGTCCTGGTTTAGTCCTGGTTTAATCCTGGTTTACACCTGGTTTAGTCCTGGTTTAGTCCTGGTTTAGTCCTGGTTTAGTCCTGGTTTAATCCTGGTTTACACCTGGTTTAGTCTGGCCCTGTCTCAGCCGACTCATGTTTGGTATTTTTAGTTTCTTTTTAAACTTTCCTCTCTCTTCAGCACAAACTCCAGCTGTTTCCTGCACCTGCGACATCCCATAATAGCCACACATGCTGTTGCCGTCGGAAACGCTGACCTGATGATGTCGCTACGATAACCTGTGTGTTTATGGGCGACAATAGCGTAGGCGGTGTGGTCATTCTATAATCAGAGGGTCTGTGGTTCATTTCCAGCTCCATTAGTGCACATTGCCATTGTGCCACTGGGCAGGACACTTCACCCTCCTGTGTGTGAATGTGGGAATCAGGGTTTAACACACAAAATTCTATTAACTGAGATTAGAAAATCTAACTGTAACCTTTAAAAGTTACATTACATAACTTCTTGGCTGGGTCTGCCATAGATAGATTACTGTAAGCCGTCTTGCCTCTCCACAGATCTGACCTGTAACTTGGCCTGATGCTGTCATCTGCTTGTCTCTATGGAGATAGTTAAGTTTAATTATATAATGATCCTCTACCACACAGGTTACATAGTGTAGCTTTAAGTAACATATTTTCTTCTGTAAACAGCCAATAATTCTTTGTAAAAGCACATGCCCTCCCTGTGTTTTGTGTCTGTGTCAGATGCCCTCCCTGTGTTTTGTGTGTCTATGTCAGATGCCCTCCCTGTGTGTCAGATGCCCTCCCTGTGTTTTGTGTCTGTGTCAGATGCCCTCCCTGTGTTTTGTGTGTCTATGTCAGATGCCCTCCCTGTGTGTCAGATGCCCTCCCTGTGTTTTGTGTCTGTGTCAGATGCCCTCCCTGTGTTTTGTGTCTGTGTCAGATGCCCTCCCTGTGTTTTGTGTGTCTGTGTCAGATGCCCTCCCTGTGTGTCAGATGCCCTCCCTGTGTTTTGTGTGTCTGTGTCAGATGCCCTCCCTGTGTGTCAGATGCCCTTCCTGTGTCTCCATGGGAGTCTTGGATGAGTTTACAGTTCAGATTTCTCTCTCAGACATGAATCTCCTAGACGGATTTAAAATGTGAACTTTGAAACTTGAAAATGAATGATGACAGTTTAAAAGAGTTCGATATAAGATAATGTGTTTATGATGATAGCCACATGTGTCTGTTGCCACGGAAACACCAGACCATAATGACCACAGACGTCCAGATGTTTGAAGTGACCCATTTCACTGAGAAGAGCAGAGCTCCTCAAGAAGAGATGCAAGGACCTGGTTTAGACCTGGTTTAGACCTGGTTTAGACCTGGTTTAGACCTGGTTTAGACCTGGTTTAGACCTGGTTTAGACCTGGTTTAGACCTGGTTTAGACCTGGTTTAGACCTGGTTTAGACCTGGTTTAGACCTGGTTTAGACCTGGTTTAGACCTGGTTTAGACCTGGCTTAGTCCCATTACAGTCCTAGTCTAGTCCTAGTCTAGTCCTGGTTCAGAACTGCTTTTGTCCTGGTCTTGTCCTGGTCTTGTCCTGGTCTTGTCCTGGTCTTGTCCTGGTCTTGTCCTGGTCTTGTCATGGTCTTGTCATGGTCTTGTCCAGGTCTTGTCCAGGTCTTGTCCAGGTCTAGTCCTGGTTCAACCCTGGTCTAGTCCTGGTCTAGTCCTGGTCTAGTCCAGGTTTAGTCCAGGTTTAGTCCAGGTTTAGTCCAGGTTTAGTCCAGGCCTTGTCCTGGTCCAGTCCTAGTCCTGGAGCAGTCCTGGTCTAGTCCTGGTCTCGTCCTGGTTCAATCCTGGTCTAGTCCAGGTTTAGTCCAGGTTTAGTCCAGGTTTAGTCCAGGTTTAGTCCAGGTTTAGTCCAGGTTTAGTCCAGGTTTAGTCCAGGTTTAGTCCAGGTTTAGTCCAGGCCTTGCCCTGGTCCAGTCCTAGTCCTGGTCTAGTCCTGGTCTAATCCAGGTCTTGCTGCAATGAAAGAGTTAACCCTCAGACGGTTCAGGGGGGAGGGCTCTGGTTTTCTCTCAGACTTTTATTCATTTTTGGGTCCAGAGCCATGAAGTCCGGACCAAGGACTAGACCTGGACTAGACCTGGATTAGACCTGCAAAAACCGATGAAGGGGGACTAGGACCAGACCAGGACCAGACCAGGACTAGACCAGGACCAGACCAGGACCAGACCAGGACCAGACCAGGACCAGACCAGCATAACCCCTGGAGGACTGCGTTTTCTCAACGTGAGTATAAACTATATGACAAAAAGAGATCTGTGCAGAGACCTGTTTTAGACCTGTTTTAGACCTGTTTTAGACCTGTTTTAGACCTGGTTTACTCCTGGTTTACTCCTGGTTTACTCCTGGTTTACTCCTGGTTTACTCCTGGTTTACTCCTGGTTTAGACCTGGTTTAGTCCTGGTTTAGTCCTGGTTTAGTCCTGGTTTAGTCCTGGTTTAGTCCTGGTTTAGACCTGGTTTAGTCCTGGTTTAGTCCTGGTTTAGTCCTGGTTTAGTCCTGGTTTAATCCTGGTTTAATCCTGGTTTAGTCCTGGTTTAGACCTGGTTTAAACCCGGATTATTCTTGTTTTAGTCCTGGTGTAGACTTGGTTTACTCCTGGTTTAGACCTGGTTTAGTCCCGGTTTAGTCCCGGTTTAGTCCCGGTTTAGTCCCGGTTTAGTCCCGGTTTAGACCTGGATTAGACATGGTTTAAACATGGTTTAGACCTGGTTTACACCTGGTTTAGACCTGGTTTAGACCTGAATTAGTCCCAGTTTAGTCCTGGATTAGACATGGTTTAAACATGGTTTAGACCTGGTTTAGACCTGGACTAGACCTGGACTAGACCTGGATTAGACGTGGTTTAGTCCTGGATTAGACCTGGTTTAGACCTGGATCAGTCCTGGTTTAGTCCTGGTTTAGACCTGGATCAGTCCTGGTTTAGTCCTGGTTTAGACCTGGATTAGACCTGGTTTAGATGTGGTTTAATCCTGGTTTAGACCTGGTTGGGCTCAGGGTGTCTGTAAATGTTAAATTATTATTAACTGTGTTTTCAGGTGTCTGCTCTGTGATTGGTCCATCCCGCTCTCCTCTTCTTTCTGATTGGTTTGTTGTGTTCCCTCTTCTCTGATTGGTCAACATGGCTCACTTGTTCCTGGCCAGTAAGATTTCGATGCCAGACGATGGAAAGGCCCGGATGCCCCGTAGCGCCTCATCTCGGATCCCCACTTCCTGCTCCAGCGACAAACTGACCAATCACAGCAAAGTGCGGTCAGGCTCTGTGGTGATCCGCTCGGTGCCGCACACCACGGCGGAGATGCGGTTGTCGGCGGCGACAGGAGGCAGTGAGGCATCGTGCTGGAGGTGTCTGCTGCCGTTCGGCGCCGTGACGCTGGTGGGCGGGGCCATGCTCACCGCCGTGGGGTTCTGGGCGGGGACACACAGCTCCACCCCCCCTCGTATGGGCCTCCTTGGGCTCGTCCTACTCGCTATCGCCGCCCTCATGTTAGGAACCAGCGCCCTCTGCTGGAGACTGTCACAGCGCAAAAGAAAGAAGAGGGACAAAAGGAGAGAGAGTCAGGCAGCGCTAATGCAGCATGCCCACTCTATAGCATAAATGCTACATATACAACTAGAACTAATATTATAACTATAACTAACCTCACTATATGAAAGGAATATATATGATACAAGGACTACGCCATCTACAGGAGGAAAGAGTCAGCAGAGCTAATGCAGCACGCCCACTCTATGGCTTAAATACTATATATACAACTAGAACTAATATTGTAACTACATACAGTATATATATATATATATATATATATATATATATATATATATATATATATATATATATATATATATATATATATATATATATATACGCACACAATAAGGAGGAGACAGAGTCAGGCAGCGCTGGTGCAGCACACTCACTCTATAGCATAAATGCTATAACAATATAAGTATAACTAACTTTATACGAGGAAAGTACAACAAGGACTAAAACAAAACTAAAACAGGAGAAAAAAGGACTGGAGGGGAAAGGTCATGAGACGGAAGAAACAGTGCTCCCTGGGGGAGAACAGTGGGACAGCAGCAGTTGATCTGTGAACGTATGACAAACTTGTGAATATGTAAATATGAAGATTACTGTATAGATGTAATGTAAGGATCAATCAATGTTCTGAAAACAGTGCGGTCCCTTTAAGAGAGAC
Organism: Periophthalmus magnuspinnatus; assembly: GCF_009829125.3. Taxonomy (NCBI): domain Eukaryota; kingdom Metazoa; phylum Chordata; class Actinopteri; order Gobiiformes; family Gobiidae; genus Periophthalmus; species Periophthalmus magnuspinnatus. The sequence goes on from NC_047144.1 coordinate 18,472,976, forward strand.
TCCAGACACCGTCCCTTTAAGAGAGACTCCAGACACCGTCCCTTTAAGAGAGACTCCAGACGCTGTCCCTTGAAGAGAGACTACAGACACCATTCCTTGAGTAGCTCCAGACCTGAGACTGAACCTGAACCCGGCTCATCTCAGCCTAAACCTAAACCGAGAGTCATTTCAATCTAAAACTGGGGATTGTGTCAGAGATGAACTTGAATATAAACTGAACCCAAACTCAGACTTGTCCAGTCCTGGATCCCTTATGAAGCTGAGGCCGAGGGTTAAGACCTAAGTCTGAAGCTCTGCATCAGCTCAGATCTCCATCAAGGCATTACTGCTCCTCCCATGTTTCGCTCCTGTCCTGTGTTCCGCTCCTCCCTTTAAATGTGAAGTTTGGTGGTATTGGACAAACTAATGGACAGTGTTTAATAGATGCATTTATTTGTGCAGAGCAGTAACAGTAGCCTGAAGCGTCTGTTTATCTAGATTCATTTAATGTTCTCCTCTGGTCCAAGACTGAACGTTCATATCTCCTCTTTGATGTCAGCTGGACACTTCTGGACACTTCTGAACCTGATTAAACTGACAGACTGTATAAAGAAGTGGACTCCCAAGATCATGCAGAGCCAGTCTTTTTCAATAGAAAGTGAACTGGAACCAGGGTCGATGGAGCCAAATCGCGCCCATGCTCAATTCCTGCACAGGATAGATATGTCCATTTATATAAACAGTCTATGGGTGAAAGGGTCATGTAAAAGACACGCCCAGTGCCCTGTACTTCCTGTGTTCATTCTTTGGTGATGCTTGTAGAATTCTGCAATGCCACAGAGACATCTTTGGACAAAAAAAAAAAAAAAGTCCACTGCTACCAACAGTATCTCTCCGTAGGTGGCGCCGTCAGCATAATCCGGCACTGGTGCTTTGCTGTGAAGATGTTTAGCAGTTCATTTATTATCAATAAGAAGTCACATGAAGTCTTTTTAGACCAATATTGTGATTTGAAATGTCCAAAATGTAACTATTAATATAATTTGCAGTGACATCACACTGGGGGTGTTCTTCATATATGTCTGTGGAGGAGTGTTCAGCAGTTACCTTGGTGACACAATGCAAACATTTGGAAGACGTTTTAAAATAGTCTGAAGAAAAAAATACAAAGTGATTAAAGGACACATTTTGAGGAGCCTGTGATGAGAGCGTTCATTGTCCTGTTTAAGTTTGATTTTCAACTAAAAGGTGAGAGTGATTGAAAAAAAATAAATAAATTTGAGCGGGACTTGTTTAACAGCACAAATCAAATCACCTGTTGTAGTTCAGATAATTCTATTCTTTGTGGTCAGATTGTGTTAAAACAAAGCTCAGGTTAAAGTTTAACGAGAAACAAAGCATCAGACAGAGCAGTGCCCCTGGTTAGCATCACATTCCCAGGGAATGTAGATGACGTCAGCTGCAAAGTATTGATATATCAGACAAATGCCCTCACTTTATTTTACTGTCACTGTTTATATGATTGTTTATGTAATATTTTCTTGTAGAGAAAACAACTGTTTTTCAAATCAAGATGCTCCAGAAGACATTTACACTGGTTAGTGCGAGGTCAGGTTCAGACGGGCGGAGGTGATCACGTAGCTCTGGTTGCCATGGTAACACGTTAGCTTCTGTTGTTATGAACAGATCTACATGTGATATTTGGCTGTTTTATGTTTTAGTTTATGGTGTAAGGTGGGCGAAGCTGTAGGTGACACTTTTGTGTTTTAAAGTCACTGCATCATGTTAACTACCCCAAAAAATTTTCCTAACCCCAACCTAAACCCAAATCCAAACCCCAACCTAAACCAAACCCTAACTTCAAAAAATGACCTTTGACTTCATCACTTGGATTGACCAATCAGAGCAGGCCCCTCCCTCCTGACGCTCTATATGAACCTTTTACATTTTATTAATATAATTTTATAAATGTAAAATGTCTTCTGCAGCCGAAATGTCTTGATTTAAAAAAACAGATGACCCCCTGACCTCTGAATCCTTCTGTACACTATAGAGGAGATGTTTGACAGCCTCAGCAGCGCCCCCTGTGGTCCAGTGCATAAGCTCCATGTTTGTGGTACAGTCACTCAAGTAACAAACTTATTTATTTAGAAATGTTCTGTTCATTAAAAGCAGTGATGTGAGAAAACCATTAAAGTGAATTTGACTCATTATTTGCCTCGTTTTGGTGCATTGTCCCTGTGGTAAATGTTCATCATCATCTTGTGAAGATGCTGCTGAAGCTGGTAAGAGTGTGTCATTATCCACAGTGAAACGAGTACTGTACTAACATGAGCTGAAAGGCCACTCTGCAGGAAGAAGCCATTACTCCAAAAGAAACATAAAAAAGACAGATTAAAGTTTAAAGATGCACACAGGGACAAAGACCTTCATTTTTGGAGACATGTTCTGCAGTCTGACCAAACTAAAATTTAAATGTTTGACCATAATGAGCATCATTATGTTTGGAAGAAAAAAGGAGGAAGCTGACAAGTCTGAGAACACCAACCCAACTGCGAAATACGGGGGTGGCAGCATCATGTAGTGGGGTTGTTTTGCTGCTGGAGGGACTGGTGCACTTCACAAAACAGATGCATCATGAGGAAAGAACATTATGTGGAAATACTGAAGCAACATCTCAAGACGTCAGCCAGAAATTGAAAGCTTAGGCGCAAATGGGTCTTCCAAATGGACAATGACCCAAACATACTGCCAAACTGGTTACAAAATGGCTTAAGGATAACAAAGTCCATGTTTTGGAGTGGTCATCTCAAAGCCCTGATCTCAAGCCAACTGAAAATGTATGTGCAGACCCGAAAAGGCATGTGTGAGCAAAGAGGCCTACAAACTTGGCTCAATTACACCAGTTCTGTCAGGAAGAATGGGCCAAAATTCCTGCCAACAATTGTGAGAAGCTTGTGGAAGAATATCCAAAGCATTTGACCCAAGTCATACAGTTTAAAGGCAATGGGACCAAATACCAATGAAATGTATGTAATATTTTATCTATTATTATAATTTCATTAATTAAATGATTAAATAATTTAGGTAATTCTAATTGACCTAAAACAAGAAAAGTTTAGTCTGATTTCATGTCAGACAGTGAGAGGAGATATTTGACTTCTATGAGGTACTAAAGAGGAGGTACTTGACTTCTACTACTACTACTACTACTACTACTACTACTACTACTACTACTACTTCTTTGACTTCTATTGACCTCTTCAAACATGTTTATGGAGGGAACTGTGCTAGAACATGGAGGAAAGACAAACATAATCTGTTCTGCATAATACTCCCCTTTAACACAAACATTTGACACAGACATTCTGACCTTAACCGTCTCCTCTGTGACATCATGTCTGTGGGTGTGGCCTATCCTCCTGTGGGTGTGGCTTATCCTCCATTTTGAGAATATTTAGATTATGTTATTAAATTTGAGCAGCTTTAGATCAGAAACGGATTATCCTCTCAGATGCCCTCCCATCCTCCTCTATCCCTGTAGGTTTGGCTGAGATGGGGGCAGGTTAAATGTCTCCAGTTACTCTAGATATGGTGTGTCAGATGCCCTCCCATCCCCTTGTATTCCCGTGTGTCAGATGCCCTCCCTTGTAACTGATAGAAATAATCAGGGGAAAAAAACATTTGTGGATTTGATATTTGGAGGTTTATTATAAAAATAGTGGAGAATGAGACAGAATCCAGCCTCTGGTCTGTGTCTACTGATTAAATGACTGTAATTCTCATCAGCTGATGGAGTACTGCAGTAGTCTATGATCTGTGTGTACTTTGGTGTGTACTTGTACTTGTATGTAGTACTTGTGGTGATAGCGTCGCTCTCATCAACTGATGGAGTACTGCAGTCGTCTATGATCTGTGTGTACTCTGGTGTGTACTTGTACTTGTGTGTAGTACTTGCGTAGTAGTATTTATGGAAATAGCATCACTCTTATCAGCTAATGGAGTACTGCAGTAGTCTGTGAGCTGTGTGTACTCTGGTGTGTACTTGTGTAGTAGTATTCGTGGTATTAGCGTCGCTCTCATCAGCTGATGGACCAGATGTTGCGTTTGTCGTTTGGAGATAGTCTTTTGTGCAGCTCCTGTTTCTCTCGGTGGTAAGTGTATTTTGAATGTTTATTTTAAATGTTTATTTAAAGTGTTTATTTTAAATGTTTACTTTACACGTATTTGTAGTTTAATGATACATTTTAATTATGCATTTATTCAAACTTTCTGTGTTCTGTTCTGTCGTCACAGGGTTAGGGTTAGTTCTGGTCTCTTGGCTGGTTACATGTGCTAGTGTCTACAGTATAGTATATTATTGTATAGTATTGTACAGTATTGTATAGTATAGTTTATTGTTTTGACATAAAATCTATAATAATCTATAATAATCTAGACCTTTTTTCACTAGTTTCACCTTACATTACATTAGTGATGTCAATAGTTTCACTTTACACCACATTACTGATCCATACAAATGAGACACACAGATATTACTTTAATGATTAAAATTATAATCAGTTTCTCTCCACAATTGTGGCAGAAATGCCTCTACCCAAGGAAACAACATCAGTCTGCACTGGTCAGAGCAAGTTCAAACTTTGCTCTTGTGGATGAGTGCTCTAACCACTGAGCCACTGTCTCCAAACTGTAGTTGCTTTAAGGACTATAGAAAGACTAAACCAGGACTAAACCATGACTAAACCAGGACTAAACCATGACTAAACCAGGACTAAACCATGACTAAACCAGTTCATACAGTTTATATACTGTATGTTCTAATGAAACAGCTAACTAACCCTAAACCCTAACCCACTTTGAGTCTCTGTCTCACTGTATCTTTGTTATTTGGGGTTTTGTTCTTGTCATTCTCCAGTCGTTGCCAAATCTGCATCAGTCATGCAAGCCATTAGCTTACCTTTATTTGATGATTTGACTCAGAAACAGTAGTACGTTGTGTCAGTGAAACCTTAGCTCTGCTTCATTTAAGTGAGATAGAGTTTATATAAATAAAGTTTGATGAGGTTTATTTTGATAAAGACTCAGTTCAAATCCCATCTGGCTGTGATCACAAACACATAAAATTGTAACCTGAGATCAGAGCCTCCTCATCTGTTGTGCATTCACACTTAGTCTTGATGTAGACTTGCTTTGATCCTGGTTTAATCCCTGGTTTAGTCCCCCCTGGTTTAGTCAATGGTTTAGTCCCTGGTTTAGTCCCTGGTTTAGTCCCGATTTAGTGGTGATTTATTTCTGGTGTAGTCCTGGTTTAGTTCTATTTGCTGTATGGCTGCATTCACACCCAGTATCAGAATTTCCCAGAACAAGGGTTGTATTTTATATTTGTTTTTGTTTCCCACAGCTTGTGGAGGTCAGAGGTCAGATGTCACAATGGGGTTCATGGAACTGTATCTGGAGATTGACCCCGTGACCCTGAACCTGATCATCCTGGTGGCCTCGTACGTCATCCTCCTTCTTGTCTTCCTCATCTCATGCATCCTGTATGACTGCAGAGGCAAAGACCCCACCAAAGAGTACCTGCAACAGGTCCCCACGACGGCTACTCCCTCCAATCACTCCCCCATACGGCTACTCGTCATGGACAAGTCCCCCGCAGCAGGGAGGGGAGGAGGAGAGGAGGGGGAGGAGAGGGAGAAGAGGAGCACGCTGGTGTGAGGAGAGAGAGAGGAGAGAAGGAGGGGAGGAGTACACTGGAGTGAGGAGAGACGGAGGAGAGGAGTACACTGGATGAGGAAACAGAGAGGAGAGAGAGAGGAGAGAAGGAGGTGAGGAATACACTGGAGTGAAAAGAGAGGGAGGAGTACATTGCAGTGAGGAAACAGAGAGGAGAGAGTGCGGAGAGGAGTACGCTGGAGTGAGGAGAGAGAGGAGAGAAGGAGGAGAGGAGTACACTGGAGTGAGGAGAGAGAGGAGAGAAGGAGGAGAGGAGTACACTGGAGTGAGGAGAGAGGAGAGAAGAGAGAGGGAGGAGAGGAGCAGGCTGGTGTGAGAAGAGAGAGTGGAGAGAGGGAACAAGACAAGAGGGGGGAGAGAAGAGTGAGAAGAGTGAGAAGAAGAGGGAGAAGAGGAGCACGCTTGTGTGAGGCAAGAGAGGAGAGAAGGAGGAGAGGAGTGCACTGGAGTGAGAGGAGAGAGGGAGAGAGACGGGAGAGGTGGAAAGAGGAAAGGGAAAAGAGAATGAGGAGAGGAGCACGCTGGAGAAGGCTCTAAAGAAAGGTGAGCTGTCAATCACAACAAGAAGGTTTTGGGCCTGGTCTGGTCTGGTCCTGGTCTGGTCCTGGTCTCAAACTCGGGTCTCGGCTCAAACTGGGATTAAAACAGTAATTTCTTTATGAATGAGGTGAACGCAAAATATGGGATTAAAAACAACTCTCACTAATAACACCAAGGGATTATACAGGACAAAACCAGGACTAAACCAGGACTAAACCAGGACTAAACCAGGACTAAAACAGGACTAAACCAGGACTAAACCAAAAATGAAATAACTTGTGTTTTAATTTAGCTATGACACTTCCTATCATAGCTCCAGACACCACGTCTACACTGCCACCTGGAGGGACGTGTTGGTCACAGCAGCGTTGCTCCTCAGAAACAGAAAGTTGAATTCTACAGATTAAATTAAATTGGCTTGAAGGAATTTTTAAACCGAAATAACACAGTGACCTCCGCCCATTCATAATGATATGGTGCGTTTTTTTATTGGCAAAAAAAGTATTTTTATTTTATTTATTTTTTTAATCATCCATCCATCCATCCATTTTCTTCCGCTTATCCGGGGCCGGGTCGCGGGGGCAGCAGTCTAAGCAGGGACTCCCAGACTTCCCTCACCCCGGACACGTCCTCCAGCTCCTCCGGTGGGACCCCAAGGCGTTCCCAGGCCAGACGAGAGACATAGTCCCTCCAGCGTGTCCTGGGTCTTCCCCGGGGCCTCCTCCCGGTGGGACATGCCCAGAACACCTCCCTAAGGAGGCGTCCAGGAGGCATCCTGAGCAGATGCCCGAGCCACCTCAGCTGGCTCCTCTCAACGTATAGGAGCAGCGGCTCTACTCCAAGCTCCTCCCGTGTGACCGAGCTCCTCACCCTATCCCTAAGGGTGCGCCCGGCCACTCTGCGGAGGAAGCCCATTTCAGCCGCTTGTATCTGCGACCTTGTCCTTTCGGTCATTACCCAGAGCTCATGACCATAGGTTTTTTAATCACATTATGGTTGAACCTGGACTTAGATAAAACACAAAAACAACTGCAATCGACACTTTGCAGTGACATCACGCTGGGGGTGTACTGTATGTATGTTTGTGACAGAATGTTCAGTTACCATGGTGACACAATGCACACATTAGCAAACACAGCCTAAAAAGTTTAAAGATCATCTGAAAAGTCAAGAAAAAATCCAAAAGTGATTTAAAGAGCGCATTTTCAGGAGCCTGTGGTCAATCCGTGCATTCATGGTCCTGTTTAGGAGTTTGATTTAACTGAAAAACTGTTGGCTAATGCAAATGCTAATGCTAGCTAGCTTGTGACTTGTGCTGTTAAACAAGTCCCTCTCAAATAACATTACAATCAGTTCACCTGTTGTAGTTCAGAGAAGTCTGTTCTTTATGTTCAGATTGTGTTAAAACAAAACTCAGATTAAAGTCTAACTTTAGTAACAGAGCCTCAGACAGAGCAGTGCCTACAGTTAGCAACACACCCCCAGAGAATGGTGATGACTTCAGCTGCAGAGTATCAATATAAACATGCTCCCTATTAGTTCTAGAGGAAAACTAAGTGAGAACAGTCAGAACAAAGCTGTTACTGTGGGTCACCATGGTGATCAACGGGCTGTAGTTCAAAGGTCACTCGCTGTCTCCAGACCATGATAATCAGGCTAAATCTCCATGGAAACCGTGAATGGATCAGAATTTCACACCCACACAGCTGTTTGGGATTAATGCTGTGGGTCAGATGCCCTCCCATCCGCATATCTCATGTTTTTTCTTATGTTGCAGACTGTGGACTCTTCCTGTAAAGACTCAAACTCCCATGATGCTTTGGGAGCCTCTGTGGACATCACTGGAGTCATGTCTCTTTAACATGGAGGATTTGGTTTGATTTTGGCTCCTTTGTTCACAACAGGATTTTTTTAAGACTCTCCGTGGATCCTGGTCAGGAGTATCTCACTGTGTTGAGACCCAGACACAGAGAGAACAAGCAAACTCCTCACAGAAATGCCTCTTATGGGAATAGAACCTGGGACCTTCTCGCTATGAGGCAGAACACTGGACAGTGCAGAGGCCTAAGTCTTAAAGATGTTCTTCAGGTTTAAAGGGAAGAAAATGTTACGCACAAAAACTGAATTTTTGTTTTAAAAAGTGCTTTATGTGTCTGTAACCACGGCAACTCAATTGCTGTCAGTGTGGTAAAAAAAAAAAATCTCTTAAAAGTCCACTGTGTAACTTTTCCAGAGTAGGGGCCCCTGCAGACATCCACTGAGGCGTGGTTTGGGTTAGTATTAACACAACACTAACACTGATCATAAAGAACTGACTTATCTGAACTACAACAGGTGATTTGTGCTGTTACACAAGTCCCTCTCAAATAACATCACAGTCACAAGCTAGCTAGCATTAGCATTAACCACCAGTTTTTCAGTTAGTCACTCACCTTTTTATTGAAATTCAAACTCCTAAACAGGACCATGACTGCTGCGACTGGTCACAGGGTCCTCAAAATGTGCTCTTTAAATCACTTTTGTCTTTGCTAATGGTGCATGGTGTCACCATGGTAACTGCTGAACATCCTGTGTCATGTCTGAAATGTGTACTTTACTAATCAATACTAAAACTACAAACCAAATCCTCATTTTCACAGGCATTGATACTAAAAAAAAGTCCCACTGACAGAAATGAACCTTTTCTGAATATGTTCATAATAATGTTGAGCTGAATCTTTCACAAGTATAAGTCACATAGACTAGAATAGACACATGGACTACAATGGAACACACCCACACACACACACACACACACACACACACACACATGATCCTACCTTGACCACTGAGGGATTACACAGATATAAGGCCACATGGGAACAGAACACAAAGTACAACATTTGATGTAGAATATCACATTATATTGTACCATTATCATAATTCACATCATATTCTACCATATAATGTGTAACATCACATTCTATTGTCTCATATAAAAGAAAGTCTGTTTCTGTATTTTATTCTTTAATCAATCATTTAAAGCCATAGTATGTACTTTTTAGCCCAAAATAGGCTCTATATAAAATCATGTTTTTTTATGGTATGGTAACTTTCTATTTCCTTAGGATCATACAGGTGGCATGACCCCTCCAGAAAGTTACATAGTGTATCTTTAAATGCTGTAATAGTAGAAATGAGGTGTGTCCATATAAATATGTACTTATTATAATGATGAAACCTTTTATCTTCGATCCCACTGCTCATGTCACAGTTTGGGTCATTTTTCTGTTGATTTAATAAAATCAAAAATAAAACTGTAATAAATAATCCCTGTTTGATGTTTTACGCATCAGACTGTGCTCTCTCCTGACTGGTCAGTGCCTGGTGTCCTCTGCTGTGATTGGTGGAGCCTGATCCTCTTACATAAATCTGTAATAACTGCATTTAGGGTTCATGTTCAGATTACAGCTTCACTTTGAGTTTGGACCAAAAATGATGTAAGAAAAACTGGGGAACAGGCAAATGACGTAAAAAATAAAAAGGTCAGATGTACCAAATGCTCTCCCACAGGTCAAGGCCAAGATAAAAAAATAAATAAATAAAAGAGTAATTTATGAAAAATTCAGTTAAAGGGGTAGTATTATACAAAATCGATTTTTGGAGCTGTAGATGCTCCAATGCCGTTCCCTCATCAAAAACATGACGAGGTTTCAGATGTCACAGATGTCATCCATGCATGTTTGAGTAATCTAGCGATCTCTCCAAGGCCCATTTCAAACCCTCCTTACGTTTAGGTGTATGGGCCTGTACGAGGCACCTCCCACAAGTCTACATCACCCATGCTCCCACACGATTCTCCATAAATATATATAAAAAACATGATACAAAACTGTACACAGCGACTTGACAAACCTGATGTGATGTGCAGTAGTTTCATTAGTGGGATGCAGCTTATTGTGATGTGCTAGTGCTCTGAAGGGGGAGTGACTTAAAACAGAGAGCAAAGGGAGATGAACATGTTGTTTTTGGTGAATATAGTTTAACACTTGTAGGCTATGGGTTTGACTGTGACCACGTTAAGTAAAATACGATTAATACTGGCAGCATCAAAAGGCTGGTTCTTATTTGAGCTTCGGGTGTGAATAAAACACAAACAACCAATATTGAAATTGTAAAGCAAAATTGTATTGAAATGTATAAAAAATAATAAATAAACAAGACAGCAGTAATACAGTGAATGGTATTGGGATTGGTGGTAGGTGCAATAGTTCAATGTTCTTTGTATTATCATTTTATGTCAGGGTTCAAGAATGTATTGTCCAAGTTTTGATCCAGAGTTCACAAAAGAAAATTGTATAAACAGATTCCAAGGGGGAAAAAAATCAATGGGATGAGTCAGTTTATTTTGTCCAACTGCATATCTGGGTAGCTCGCTATCAAGATGTGAGAGGTGTGATCCATATTTCTTTTTGCAGTCCAGCAAAAAAACAAAACAAAACTGACCTATGAAGGTCAAAATAATAAATTAACATTTGCATAACAACCAAAAAATGTCTACATTAGCACAATGTTATATACATGTCTGTACATGTAGAGATAATACATTTTATCAATATATAAATCATAACTTAAGACTATTAAACACAGTCATAATCAGTAATTTGTTATACAGAAGTGCACTTTTTCCATATATCAAACATACTCAGTGTAGTTCTCAATTCTCAAGCAGATGCTGAAATTAATTAAAGTTGCGCAACAAATCAAAATAATTGTAGCTACATTCGTAAAACAAAATGTAAGCGTATAGCTGATTTAGCATTCACTCAAAAAGTTATCAAAAGTGAGCAAAATTAAGTTAGAAGAGCAATATAAAACAATGCTCCTAGTAATTTTGTTATTTACAATTCAGGTTTACCATAACTTAAATTTGCTCTGTATTTAAATCAAAATAAGTGGTGTTTAAGAAACTCCAAGCGCGAGTAGGCAGTGCTAATATACACGAGGTGCTGGAGAGTATTGAAAGGGAGCGATAGCGATGCTAGCAAAACAAAACGGTGAGGGGACCACAGCAACAGGAAGTGGCATCCACAATAAAAGCATTTATTGCATTTTCAAAACAATAACAGGAAATACGGTGATCTAAATATGTTATGTGTTACAGTTAATAACCCATAGAAGTAAAGTACCCCCTCTTTAATACCCCAAAGAAGTAAAATACCCCCTCTTTAATACCCCATAGAAGTAAAGTACCCCCTCTTTAATACCCCAAAGAAGTAAAATACCCCCTCTTTAATACCCCAAAGAAGTAAAATACCCCCTCTTTAATACCCCATAGAAGTAAAATACCCCCTCTTTAATACCCCATAGAAGTAAAATACCCCCTCTTTAATACCCCATAGAAGTAAAATACCCCCTCTTTAATACCCCATAGAAGTAAAATACCCCCTCTTTAATACCCCATAGAAGTAAAGTACCCCCTCTTTAATACCCCATAGAAGTAAAGTACCCCCTCTTTAATTCCCCATAGAATTAAAATACCCCCTCTTTAATACACCGTAGAAGTAAAGTACCCCCTCTTTAATACCCCATAGAAGTAAAATACCCCCTCTTTAATACCCCGTAGAAGTACCCCCTCTTTAATACTCCATATTTAATCATTTCATTGTATTAAACTTATATCCTGTCTGTATTTTGCATGTATTTCTTTTTTGTGTCTTATTTTTTTATTATACATTCTCTCCATACTCGGTCGTGCTAAGTTACTGTTGTAGCCACAGCTGCCCTGGGACAGACTAATGAAAGTGAGGCTGCCAAACTGCACCATCAGCCCCGCTCACCACCAGCACACATGCACACACACACCACTTTCATATTACATAACATGGGTGACACCTCACCATCATTAAACTTCTAAAGCACAGCCCCTTGACCCCTGACCCCTGACCCCTGTGCTCAGGGCCGGCCCGAGCCTTTAGGGGGCCCTAAGTTGAATTTGCCCTCAGGGGCCCTCTCCACTTCAGTGCCACATATTCATATTTGACAACATTAAGACATCATCACAACCAGTTATAAAAAGACTGCAAATTCTAGAGACTCACAACAGCAATAACCACAAGTATAACAATATAAAAACATGTAAGGAAGGCGGTCTGCCAAAAAAATGTAAAATTCTGGACATTTTTTTTCTTGGTTTCTTATGCATTTCCAGTTGACTAAAGTGGGCTCACATTTCTCAATTGATTATGTCATAAAATGCAGAATTGAATAAAGCAGCCATGGATGTACTTAAGCAGAGGTACACTTACTTCAAAATCATATCACTCAAGAAGTACAAAGTAGTGATCCAAGTTAAGAGTTGTATAAGAGAAACAGTCTGGACATAACATCAGGTTTATAATCATCAGATCATTTGGACTGAACATTAAATAAGAGGATATTAGGATCACATCATTTTTATGTTTATTGTGAGGCTTTGGATGCTGTGATTTCACATAAATGCACATATTAATGAGTAGGATGCACAGATACCGTACAGATACTGTAACTTATTATAATTAACAAACATGTGACTGAACAGATCGGGTTTAGAGCTTTTAAAAGACGTGCAGCATGAACATATTGGTCAAAGTGTGGCCGTGGTAAGAGTAACACAACAGTCACTGTTATGCTAACAGTGGCTCGTTAACAGTTAGCATGTTAGCGTGTTAGCAGTTAGCTCGTTAGCCGTTAGCGCGGAGCGTAGTCTGCAAAGAACTAAATATTAAAGCCAGACGCTCATCTAAATAAATTACCACAAAAGGACAAGTTACAACCACAAACAGCCAGTGTAATAAACAGACTCACCTGTCTGTCCTCGTGTCTCTGAGGTGCGTCCTGTCTGTCCTCGTGTCTCTGAGGTGTGTCCTGTCTGTCCTCGTGTCTCTGAGGTGTGACCTGTCCAGAATTATACACGTCCAGCTTCACTGTTTTATCTGCAGGTCCACTGATGTAAAGTGGGGACATATATCGAGTCTTCTCTGAAAACGATCTTCCTCTGGGCTCTTTATACATTGTCCCGAACTTTTGATAAACTTAACTCCACTAACTTTACTCTTTTAGTTTGTAAAACACACATTCAAATGTCCCTCTGCTGCCTCCTCGCTCCCACAGTGCACCTGGAGGGGAGGGGTCCTTCACACCGGTGTAAACATGTAACTGTCCACACCACTGCCTGACTCAAAAACAAAGTAGGCAGCACATATATAGTTACCGGAAATAAAACCCATCTAACCGTTTATGGAGGATATTTAGACTAGTATAAACACTCGAGTGACATTTAGTTCTCAGAAAAAACTTTCAATCATTATTTTCAATATAAATGTATGGGCTCTTGGGGGCCCTCTGGTGGCCTTGGGGCCCTAGCTGCTCAGTCTGCTTATAAACTGGGCCGGCCCTGCCTATAATATGCCTGTGATGTGTCCATAGACGTATATTTAAATAAAATAAAACCAAACACACTTGGATTGTGTACATTCAGGTCTGAGCCACACGAGGGCGCTGTCACTGAGAGACATTATGACTTTATATTACTTTGTATTAATTTGACCTAAAAGTAAAATTTCACAAATGATAATGTCCAAAAACATTCTTTATTACATATTCAGTTTTATACATGTACATTTTTGGCCTTTAATTTAAATAATAATTCACAATTGTTTGTGTGAATAATTGTGAATATTATTATAGTTTAATGATGATGATAATAATGATGATGATGATAATGATAAGAAGAATAAGAAAAAGAATAAGAAGAATAAGAAAAAGAATAATAAGAATAAGAAAAGAAAAAGAAGAAGAAAAGAATAAAATGTAATGATATTCACAAACTACTGTGAATATGTTTGGCCTTCCTAGTCCATATCTGGTTCAGTTGAGCTTCCACGTGGTTTAGTCCTGGTTAGTCCTGGTTCAGTCCTGGTTTATTCCTGGTTCAGTCCTGGTTTAGTCCTGGTTAGTCTTGGTTTATTCCTGGTTTATTCCTGGTTAGTCCTGGTTTAGTCCAAGACTCTTTTGGCTTCAAAAACAACATTACATTAAAATCAAACTTTAACAGTTTATGACTTTTACAAACATTTTGAAAATATTTCAGAATCAAAATGAACAGAAACTGAAAATACAGTCATTCAAAACAAAACAAAAATATTTTTTTTTGAGAAATTAAAACAGTGATGAGTATTTGGTATGTCTGATGTGTTAATTTTAAAGAACAGTTTTAAAAAGGTTTAAACCATGCAGACTTTTTAAATGGACAAAATAAATGAAAGAGAGATGAGAGACATTAATTTTTTGTAGAAAAATCCCTAAAATAAAATCTTTAAGTTTAATTTTATTTACAAATGCTTCATATTTAACAGATAAAAGGAGAACAATTTTGGTTTGTAAAGAACAGTCAGATTTTAAACATATCAACAAGTCAATGTTTATCTGGGAGGGCATCTGACTCAGGTTTAGAGTCAGACACCCTCCTGTGTCTGTGGGAGGGCATCTGACTCACACCGGCCCGTGTCGGGCCTGGTATCTGGACAGGACATTGTTGGTTCGTCCCAGTTCCTGTCTGAGGTCGGCCACTTCCTGTCGGAGGGCGGAGTTTTCTTTCTCCAGGAACGCTGCTCGGATGGCGATCTGGTTTTCCTTAAGGCGGCGTGCATCCCGGGAACGCTTCGCCGCCATGTTGTTTTTACGCCGCCGTGCCCAGTAACGCTCGTCCTGGAAACAATGGTTAGACCTGAGTCAGATCCACAGAAAGGTCTCCATCTGGAATCTTATTACAGTGATAGAAGAGAGCAGTCCTGCTTCAGTCCTGGTTTAGTTCTGGTCTAGTTCTGGTCTAGTCCTGGTTTATTCCTGGTTCAGTACTGGTTTGGTCCTGGTTTGGTCCTGGTTTAGTCTTGGTTTAGTCCTGGTTTAGTCCTGGTTTGATCCTGGTTTAGTTCTATTATAGTCCTGGTTTAAACCTGGTTTAGCCCTGGTTTAGTCCTGTTTTAATCCTGGTTTAGTCCTGGTTTAGTCCTGGTTTAGTCCTGGTTTAATCCTGGTTTAGTCCTGGTTTGATCCTGGTTTAGTTCTATTATAGTCCTGTTTTAATCCTGTTTTAGTCCTGGTTTAGTCCTGGTGAAGTCCTGGTTTAATCCTGGTTTAATCCTGGTTTAATCCTGGTTTAGTCCTGGTTTAGTCCTGGTTTAGTCCTAGTTTAGTCCTGGTTTAGTCCTAGTTTAGTCCTAGTTTAGTCCTAGTTTAGTCCTGGTTTAGTCCTGGTTTAGTCTCACCTTCAGGTCTTCGGGCATGTAGACTTTTCGGGCCTTCTTGATCATTGGTTGAGGTTTCAGTTCTTCTGTGGAGAACGACCTCTTCCGGGGGTCAAACACTTCCTGTCCTGGGACTGTGGACAGAGCCAAGTCCACCGGGTCCGGGTCAAATCCCACTGGGATCTGGATCGAGTCTGGGTCTATAGGACTTGGAGTGTTCCTCTGCTCGGACAGGCCTGAGGAGAGAGGGAGGTCGTGGGTTAAACTCCTGATCTCTCTGAGTGTCCTCGCTGTGTGACTGTGTCCTGAGGTTGTGGGTTAGGTCTTGACTTGTTTCTATCTTTTCTCATTGATTTGATGGAAGATCATTTGTTTAATCAGATTTATAATTTCAAATGCTGTTGAATTTTCTCACTTTGATTTTTATAACTTGATTGAATAATTTTTATGCTGAACTTCAGCTTTTACATAAAAACATGTCTAAACCAGGTTTAAACCACGGTTAAACCAATGCTAAACCAGGACTAAACCAGGAGTAAACCAGGAATAAAACAGTACTAAATCAGGCCT
Source organism: Periophthalmus magnuspinnatus (assembly GCF_009829125.3). Classification (NCBI taxonomy): domain Eukaryota; kingdom Metazoa; phylum Chordata; class Actinopteri; order Gobiiformes; family Gobiidae; genus Periophthalmus; species Periophthalmus magnuspinnatus. Next base: position 18,489,067 of record NC_047144.1, read on the forward strand.
AAACTAGGGTTAATCCAGGACTAAACGTGGGCCGTGTCCCAATTCGCCAAACTGGCCTTAGGATCACCATTCGAAGTGTGCATCGAAAGGCAGTTACGTAATTTCCGGCGCGACAAGGGCTGTCCCATTTCAACGCACCCTACTGAATGCGACCGACAAACCTGCCCTGCCCTTTCCACCGTTTCCGGAGATCGGACGTAACCGAAGCGTGCATCCGTGCACACTTCACGCACTTCTATATCCCATCATGCACCGCGACTACGCAAGAAACAGAAGAAAATGGAGTCCATTGCGCAATATACGTTCACATATTCATACTGGTTTACCTCATCTACAACAGTGCGACAAGAAACTTTTAAATCTGAATAAAGATAAGTACAGGCCGTGTGTTTGATGATTAAAAAGGAGCTACATGGAATAAAGGAATGTGGAGTTATTGCTAGACAATAAGAGACATTATTATCATGAGAAATTATTATTGCAATAAGAATAATGTAAGAATGTTCATTTCTATTGTGTCAAAGACCAAGAGACTGAAACATAAAGACACAAGAGTTTAATGATCCACACAGGTAATGTGAACAATGAAGCAACGGACTCTGAGGAAAGGACAGAAGAGAGTCCTGAGACGTGCACAAAATCTTCATATGTTCCGGTACATTCCATAGGTCTGCACCCACTGGTGGGCACGTGTCATTTACCTTCGTGTAAGTAAATCAAGACACTAGTTTGATGTAGCGCTGCACTGCTAGAAAATCCCTCACAATAATAATATGGAAAGAACTGGCACAGCATAGAAGGGAAACAGTGCCCTCTACTGTTATTAAAGTGGTGTAGACACTGGCCAAAATACCGAATTGTTAAACTGCAATATCCCACTTTATGTACAACTAATCAGTGTTCTCTGGTTTATAGACTATGAATGTGAAAATGATATTTTTACCTCTGTCTCTGTTATTACGTTTTCACAAGGTATATTTTGTTAACCCTTTAAAGTTATGAAGTAGCTACAAATGAGAAAAAAAATCACCTTGAACGTTATAATTGCCTATTGATATTCAATCTAAAAAAAAAAGAAACAGCTGTGACGACGACATCTTGACTTTTCTTCTATTAAATAATACATCATTAAAAATAACGTACGTAATGTACGTATCGTACGTTCAAAGACAGCGGTGGAAGTGCGGTCCGTGGTGTAGGCCTGTCCCACTTCAGCAAGATGGCGGCTACACTGTGGAGGACAGATTCTCGACCGGAACCTTCAAACTACACTTTGAAGAGTACTTCGAAGTGACCCTTCAAAAGGTGCATTTGGCGAATTGAGACACGGCCCTGGTCTTGAGGATCTTACCTGGGGGAGGGGGGCTCTGGTGCAGACAGCTGGAGGTGGAGGCGTGGCTTAGGTCTATCACTTTTGTCGGGCCCTGGGAGCTGATTGGCTGTCGTAGAGTCGTGGGTGGGATCTGTGTGATGATTGGCTGTCTGTGTGCTGTGGGTGGGCCTTGAAGAGTGTTCTGGGACAGGATTGACTGGTGAAGGTGATTGACAGAACTCTTCCGGCCCGTAATTGGCTGATGATTATTGACAGAGCTGTGCTGGTCTGGGATTGGCTGTTCGAGGTGGTGGGTGTGTGTCTGACTTGTGATTGGCTGCTCATGGTGGTGGTTTCCGTTTGGTCCTGTGACTGGCTGCTTGTGCTGATGGGTGTGGTTGTGGGCGGGGCTAGGGGGTATGTTCTCATACAGAAACTCCTCCAGGTCCATGTACTCAAGCTGGAATCCCTCTGTGTCATACGGAAGAGTCTTGTCCCAGAGCGTCGGTCCGAGGAACGCCGACTGAGGAGCTGCTCTCTCATCCTCCTCCTCCTCCACGGACTTCTGCTTTTCCTGGAGCTGAGCCGAGCCTGACGGAACACAAAACAACAGCTATTAATGAGACACACTGGATTTTGTGCTCTGTCAAAGTGCGTTTAAAACATTATCACTTTGAAGGCCACGAAAGGCTTACATGGAGTTGTTTGAACAAGTGTTGATTTTGTTTTCATATTTTCATATTGTTCAACAGTATTTTCTATATTTTCACACAGAGCTTATTTGTAAATAAATTAAACTGTTTACTGCAGACCTTTTTATTGTTCAAATGGAAAATATTTGTTAGTTGACTCATCATAATAACGTAGTTATTGAATTTATGATTTGGTATCATTACAACGCCCTTCGAGGGATAGTTCTAATTTCCATCAATCTGTTGTCCCTTAACCAAACTGAGAGTCTCGCCCCTGAGTGTGTCAGATGTTGTGGTGTTTCAGATGCCCTCCCAGATGTCGTCCAGGGGAGAGGATCTCTCCTTCACTGTGGTTGTTCTTGAGGCTTTTCTTTTTCCTTGGGGAGAAGGGTTTCAGGATGGGGGGCGCTCTGGGCCAGTTCTCCATTTGCTTGTTTTCTGTTGATTAATTTGCTTGTCTGTTTCTGTTTCATTGTTGATTCTCTAACTTTCTGTTGGTTAAATCAATTCTCATGTTCAGCCCTAGGAGGCGACTGCTGTTGTGATTTTGGGCTTTACAATAAATTGAATTGAAACTGAACTGAATGTTGTGGTGTGGTTAGAGAAATAGAACGGGAGAATGGACCTCGTCACCGATAGACTCCTATCTCCGTGTGCATCAGATGCCCTCCCTTCCTGTCAGATGCCCTCCCCGACTCCCAGTAGGTCTGAGATGTGCAGCTGTGGGCTTCTTCTTTCTGCTCTAATCTGAAGCTCAGCTCTGTTTCCATAACATCGGCTCAGGTTAAGAACATCTCAGAACTCCATGTACCAGCGACAGGTTCACCTGTCACGTGTGCAGCACCTGTCACATGTGCAGCACCTGTCACGTGTACAGCACCTGTCACGTGTGCAGCACCTGTCACGTGTGCAGCACCTGTCACGTGTGCAGCACCTGTCACATGTGCAGCACCTGTCACATTTGGAAAACCTGACCACAGCCTCACACAGGCACACAAAGGAGACAGAAAAACAACAACATCTGGCTCTCTGCTCCTCTGGCTCTCTGCTCCTCTGGCTCTCTGCTCCTCTGGCTCTCTGCTCCTCTGACACAAATTATTAGTTGGATTCTAATCAGAAATAGGGTTGTCAGAAGTGTCAAAAATCAGATACTTGTCGATACTAAAACTAGTATCGATACTAGATCCTCATTGTTCACAGATATCGCTAAAAAGTTCCACTGATGGAAATGAACCTTTCCTGAATATGTTTTGTAATGCTTTTCAGCTGTATCTTTCACAAGTATAAGACACATAGACTAGAATACACACATGGACCACTATGAAGCGCACCCCCACACACACACACGGACCTCTATGGAACCTACCTGGACACTGAGGGATTACACAGATATAAGGCCACATGGGAAGAGATCACAAAGTACAACATTCAATGTGGAACATCACAGTCAAAAGAAATAGTGTTTTTTATCATCATGGTATCGAGATCAGTATCGAGTATTGAGTCTGTTCAAAATCAAGTTTGAACACTAGTCAGAACTGTAAAAAAACGTGTTGTAAATGTCTTGGTTGAGGTTCAAACATGACACAAAAGTGAATTGTGAAATAAATAATTTTCCCCATGATGGAGGATCTTGTTGTCATTTCGTAACCTGTTGAATATTATCAAAACTGGGTCAGAAAATGAAATAAAAATCTTAAAATGTGACATTCTTGCTCACCACTCTGAATCAGAACATTGTGTTCGGACCTGAGATGATGACCTTCAAATTTCACCAGAACATGTTTATTTGGAGGAAATTAGGTTTAATACAGGGGTGCCCTAACTCTTTTCACCAAAGGCCATATCTTGAAAAATATTCGACAAGGAGGACCACAGTGGTCAATACAGAGGATAATTCAGATGGGTGTATTTAACATAGTTTTGACTTCATACTTTAAATAAGGCTTGAAATAGTAATATTAGGTCTGTATGACAATGCAACGTGATGTGATTTAGGTTATATTGGTGGGATTACTCCAATGTGCCTATGATCAATTGGGCAAGTTCAACTGAAGGCCTGAGGGCCAATAAAAATTGGTCTGAGGGCCGCACTTGGGCCCTGGCCCATAGTTTGGACACTCCTGGTTTAATATTTCATAACATTTGTGTTTTTTATATGGAAAAAAGGTCTAGAAGAGAAATGGGCCGAGGCGCCGTTAGACACTGACGCAAGCAACGCACGACGTAAATCAGACTCATCAGAGTTAAGCGAGAATCAGATCGCTTTATGAAGCAGAAACACTCAGGGTCTGCACCGAACCGACCCGTACCAGCTCTGAACTGCCCTGAATCCTACCGGCCCGCCCCATAGGGTCCCCCGTACCTATTTTAGCAAATTAGAACCTGAGATAATCATTTATGGACATGTGCACAGGAATGATAAAATCATAAAATAAAACTGCTTAAAATGAAAGACTAAAAACTGCAGATATGATCTTTATCCTGCTTTTATATATATATATATATATATATATATATATATATATATATATATATATATATATATATATATATATATATATATATATATATATATATATATATATATATATATATATATATATAAAATGTGTCTGTCTGCTCCTTCGTGTTCGGTTGAGACCTGTTGAACAGCTCCAAAAGTAGGTCAGATTTACGCAGAGGAATTTTATGACTGTTGTTACAAACTAATAATCTCATTATTGATGTCAGTCTTACCTTCATGGTGCAGCGGCAGTTTGACCGGCTTCTCCAGCAGAGACTTGAGCACTCCATGTCCAGAGAGAGGCAGGAAAGCCGGGTGCATGTGCGCGTAAGGCCGGGGCACCTTCTCCATGGCTCCGGGGGTCTGGACCGCGGTTCCACGGGTAAAAAGGCTGAAAATGACCCCGAAAAACGAAGCTAAATCCGGGGAGGGAAAAGAGGCAGTGTTGTATTCGTTTGGTCTTATTTTGCGCTAAACGAGGTTTTTAAAATTAAATCAGATCTGAACCAGGTCTACCACAGGTCTAAACGGTTTAAACGCGTCTAAACCAAGTTTGAACCAGGACTTGACAAAATCTGAGCCAGAACTGGGTTTAGAGAGAGGCGGCTCAGTGGAGAGGAGAGCCTGTGCCCGGAGCAGAGGAGAGGTGTGAGCGGAGAGAGAAGCCCGGACTGCAGTGCGCGGAGGGCGCACAGGACGGTGCTGTCGGGTCAGTGTCTCAGAGCCTGGAGCGACCACTCCGTGAGCTGTGTGACTAAGTAAAACCGACGTTAAACCTAAATAGCGAGCAGCATACGCCCCCTGCCCGGAGAGAGCCCACCCCCCAGGACAGGACACTCCCTCTGCCGGTGCAATAGGTGGTGCCAATGCAAACGGTTAAGCTAAATGTAAACAAAACATGAACAAATTCACCTTTATGAACAACTCTTGACATTTAATTCATTTTAGACTTTAGACTGATAATATTCTAACTTCAAAGCCCTGACACACAGACACAGACTCTCCAGCGTGTCCTGGGTTCACTTTAGGCACTGACTAGTGTCCCCCTCTCCCCTCATATTGCCCCCTCCCCTCATCCTGTCCTTCTCCCCTCATCCTGTCTCCCTCTCCCCTCATGCAGCCCCCTCTCCCCTCATACTGCCCCCTCTCCCCTCATACTGCCCCCTCTCCCCTCATGCAGCCCCCTCTCCCCTCATCCTGTCTCCCTCTCCCCTCATCCTGTCTCCCTCTCCCCTCATACTGCCCTCCTCTCCACCTAACCTTTGACCCCTACTGTTATTAATTATGATCTATTGTTTTCTCAGCTTGGGCTAAACTCAGTAATTATTCAATAACCAGTTTTCATAATTACACGATTGACGTTCCACTTCGTTATCGACACAAACAGCGTTAATTATTAAAAGTTGAACAGGGCAATAATTGGTACAAACGTGTTTTTAAAGACATAATTATATCCATAACCTTTCTGTTGTGTGACCCATTTAACTGTGCTTGTTTCATTATTGATTTAAGTCGATATTCATGTTTTATTTATTACTTCTTAGACGCTGGTTTGAAGCTCCTCTGTGTTTTTAAAGTGGAACAAAGCTGTGGTGTTTTGATTATTATCTTCTGTTCCTAGTCATTTTTTGTTGTTGCCAATTTTAGTGTAAACTCTGTACATTTCTGGTGAAAAAAACAACTTTTATTTAAGTTTGTGCTGCGTCCAGTGGCCTCTGCAGTTTCAAGTACTATGTGACATCACGCTCCTCTGCCCTGATTACAGCCAGGTGTCTGTCTGTCTGTACAATGCATAGCCCCTCTTCCATCTTTCTCTCCCTTTCCTTCTCCTTCGCTCTCCTCTCTCTCTTTCTCTTCTCTTCTTTCCTCTCTCCCCCTAACCCTAACCAATTTTTTCTCCTTCCTGTCTCTTGCTTCTTCTGCTCTCCTCCACTCTCCTCTCTCCCCTCCTTCTCCACTGCCCTCCTGTCTCCTCTACCTCCTCGCTCTCTCCTCTTCTCCTCCTCTCTACCTCCTCTTTCTCTTCTCCTCCTCCTCTCCTTCTCCTCTCCTCTACCTCCTCTACATGCTTTTTCTCTTCTCCTCCTCCTTTCCTCTACCTACTCTCCCCCCTCCTATTCCTCCTTCTCTCCCATACCTCCTCCTCCCCTCTACCTCCTCTTTCTCTTCTCCTCCTCCTCTCCTCTGTCCTCCTCCTCTCCTCTCTCTCTCTCCTCTGCCCTCCTCCTCCTCTCCTCTACCTCCTTTCTCTCTATTCCTCTCTTTCTCCTCCTCACCACTACCTCCTCTCGCTCCTCCTTCTCTCCTGTACTTCCTCTCTCTCCTTGTTTCCTGTACCTTCTCATCCTTCCCCGTCTCTCCTCCTCCTATCACCTCTTTCTACCTCCTCTCTCTCACCCCATCACCCCTCTTGTCCCCATTTCTTCTCCTCTCCTCTTTCTCTCTTGGTTTCTCTCTGTCTCCAGGCCCCTCACAACTTCTTCCCTCTCTCTTCTCTCCTCTTTTTCTCCTCCTCACACCCCCTCTCTTTTCTTTTTCTTTTCTTTTTCTCTTTTCTCTGTCCTTTTCTTTCTTGTGAGTTTAAACTTCTCTCTCCTCTCCTCTGTCTCCCGGGGTAACGGTGTGTTTTTCTTATAAGGTAAATCTGACCTACATTTGAGAGACGCAGCTTATGTAACCTTCCAGAAATCGATAAACAAAAAGAGATAAAGAGAAGACCGGAGGAGGAGAGTGAGGAGATGTACTTCATGTGAGGGGTTAGTCTTCTAAATGTGTTCAAACCCTCCTTACGGTTTGCAGTACGAGTTTGTACAAGGCTCACAGTTCAGGTTTGAGTGAGGAGGTGCATGGAGAAAAGAGGAGAGGGGTATCCAGGGCGCCAAAAACAAAAGTGAAACTTATTAAACATGTTAATATGTTGTTGTTTTTTTTGGTGAATATATGATTTTCAAAACAATAAAAGGAAACAGTGTGACATAAATATGTGTCACAGTTAATACTCCACAAAGTAAATACCTCCTCTTTAATAATCAAGAGAAGTAACAAAAAAACATCCTGCCCTGATGTGCATCCTCTGCTCCTCTGACTCTGCTCCTCTGCTTCTTGGACTCTGCTCTGCTTCGCTGATTCTGCTCCTCCGACTCTGCTCCTCCTGCTCGGCTCCTCCAGCTCTGCTCCATCTGCTCTACTTCTCTGGCTCTGCTCCTCCTCCAGGGCTTCTCTGACTCTACTCCTCTAGCTCTGCTCCTCCGCTCTGCTCCTCTGGCTAAACTCATCCTGCTCGGCTCTTCTGGCTCTGCTCCTCCTGCTCTGCTCCTTTGCTTCACTGGCTCTGCTCTTCCTGCTGGGTTTCTCTGGCTCTGCTCCTTTAGCTCTGCTCCTCTGCTTCTCTGGCTCTGTTCCTCCTGCTTGGCTCCTCTGGCTCTGCTTTTTTGGCTCTGCTTCATTGATTCTCTGACTCTGCTCCTCTGGCTCTGCTCCTCCTGCTGGGCTCCTCTGGCTCTGCTCCTCTGGCTCTGCTCCTCTGGCTCTGCTCCTCTGGCTCTGTTCCTCCTGCTCTGCTCCTCTGGCTCTGCTCCTCCTCATGGGCTTCTCTGGCTCTGCTCCTTTGGCTCTGCTCCTCTTGCTGGGTGTCTCTTGCTCTGCTCCTCTGGCTCTGCTCCTCTGCTTCTCTAGCTCTGCTCCTCTGCTCCTCCTGCTCTGCTCCTCCGGCTCTGCTCCTCCTGCTCTGCTCCTCTGCTTCTCTGGCTCTGCTCCTCTGCTCCTCTGGCTCTGCTCCTCGGGCTCTGCTCCTCGGGCTCTGCTCCTCTGGCTCTGCTCCTCTGGCTCTGCTCCTCCGGCTCTGCTCCTCTGCTTCTCTGGCTCTGCTCCTCTGCTCCTCTGGCTCTGCTCCTCTGCTCCTCTGGCTCTGCTCCTCTGCTCCTCTGGCTCTGCTCCTCTGGCTCTGCTCCTCTGGCTCTGCTCCTCGGGCTCTGCTCCTCGGGCTCTGCTCCTCGGGCTCTGCTCCTCTGGCTCTGCTCCTCCTGCTCTGCTCCTCTGCTTCTCTGGCTCTGCTCCTCTGCTCCTCTGGCTCTGCTCCTCTGGCTCTGCTCCTCTGGCTCTGCTCCTCGGGCTCTGCTCCTCGGGCTCTGCTCCTCGGGCTCTGCTCCTCGGGCTCTGCTCCTCGGGCTCTGCTCCTCCGGCTCTGCTCCTCCGGCTCTGCTCCTCCGGCTCTGCTCCTCCGGCTCTGCTCCTCCGGCTCTGCTCCTCCGGCTCTGCTCCTCCGGCTCTGCTCCTCCGGCTCTGCTCCTCCGGCTCTGCTCCTCTGCTCCTCTGGCCCTGTTCCTTCTGCTCTGCTCCTCTGGCTCTGCTCCTCCTGCTCTGCTCCTCCTGCTCTGCTCCTCCTGCTCTGCTCCTCCTGCTCTGCTCCTCCTGCTCTGCTCCTCTGGCTCTGCTCCTCTGGCTCTGCTCCTCTGGCTCTGCTCCTCCTGCTCTGCTCCTCGGGCTCTGCTCCTTTGGCTCTGCTCCTCCTGCTCTGCTCCTCTGGCTCTGCTCCTCCTGCTCTGCTCCGGCTCTGCTCCTCTGCTTCTCTGGCTCTGCTCCTCTTCTCCTCCAGCTCTACTCCTCTGCTTCTCTGGCTCTGCTCCTCCTCCTCCACTCCTCCTGCTCCGCTCCTCCGCCTCCACTCCTCCAGGCGATGCTCTACTCTGGATGCCGTTGCTGTGGAGACCAGGTGGTGCTGATGTTGTGAAAGTGGAGCCGTGTCCCACTGACCTCCATATCCAAACACAATGATCGTGGCCTGAATAGAGCCGCTTACACAACTCTCCATCTGATAATGTGGATCTGACCCGATCTACATCAGGTGTAGATGGGTCAGATGCCCTCCCATCCTCCGGTATCACTGTGTGCCAGTATGCATGTAGATATATATACGTGCGTGTTTGTGTGTGTCTCTTGTCCTTTAGATAATCCAGGACTGAACTGGTTTATGTGCAGTTGGTGTCCGGTTCTGAACATGGCTCCTCTCTGACAGTCTGCAGCGTCAATATTCAACACAAAACTGTGAACTTTTAACAAAATATTCAAACATGTCACTTCAGTTCTAACATTTACAAAATCATTTTTAGATCCAAAATGATTCAGCAGTTTTATTTACTGAATACTACATTACTTTTTAAGACTTTCAAACTATTTTACATGTGTTAGGCTGAAGTTGGGTCAATCGTTAATAACACTCTGCACAGACAGAGGGGGATGGGGTGTGAGTGTAGCCCAGTTTGGTGCTCTCTCTCTGGGTTTAAGACGTGAGGAGGTCTGGCCCACTTGTCTCCCACTGGTTCCTATATAACACCCTGAAATGAGAGGGCCAGCGCACATCCTGCTCCTGTCTGCTCCTGTCTGCTCCTGTGTGCTCCTGTGTGCTCCTATCTGTTCACTACCGTCTAAATTAAAATGTATTTATTAACTCTATTGAACTATTAAATATAAAAAGTGTGAAGATAATAGCAAACAACGAAGTTAAATCAGTTGACAGATTTAACTTCGTTGTTTGCTATGGATCAGACCTGGACGACTGAGGGTCTACACAGAGAAGTGTGAAGACAATACGTTTTAAACAGATTCATTTTTACGTGTTATGACTGTGGTTTCCAATAGAAACTACTGAATGTTCTGACAGTACTTTTTACATTACCACATGATTTAGGGTTAGGGTCAGGGTTAGGGGTTAGGGTTAGTTTAGGATTAAGATTAGGGTTAGGGGTGGGATTAGGGGTGAGATTGGGGTTGGGGTTAGTTCTAGAAGTTAGGGTTAGGGTTGGGGTTAGCATTGGGATAAAGTTAAGGTTACGATTAGAAAATAGGGTTGTTGTTAGTTTTAGAAATTAGGGTTAGCTTTAGGTTCGGGATTTGGGGTGGGATTAGTGTTAGGGTAGCGGTTGGGGTCGCATTGATTTGCATCTGTGAGAGGTGAGAAAGAACGCTCTGTGCTAACGCAGAGCTGTGTTTATGGTGATGTTTGTGACACATGAGGCTGTATTATAAGTGCACCTGTCTGACCAGAGCGCGTGCCTGACCAGAGCACGTGCCTGACCAGAGCACGTGTCTGACCAGTACACCTGTTTGACCAGTACACCTGTCTGACCAGTACACTGATGCTGTTAGTATCGTTTCCAGAACATTTTGTACTGCACATTTTGCGTAGTAAGTGCAGAAAATATGTGAAGAGCTGCATAATGATAATTACATGGATAATAATGCTCAGGGTTAGGGTTGGGTTAGACGTTTGTGACACATGAGGCTGTATTATAACCACACTCGTCTGACCACTGCACTGTTGCTGTTAACACTGCAATTTTGCCTGCCTAGTTCTTCACCTCCAGGAGTGTCACAAACCAGGTCAAAGTGTCTTTCATTTGGGTCTCTGTGCTTTATATTACAGGCTAAAGCCACAGGACTCTGACACCACCTCTGAGCCGCCCTGAGACCAGCTGCTTCTTGGCCTGTATGAAGGTCCCTTAGTGAAATCTTAAATATAATCACACATTTTACTCTTTGGGGATGAATAAAAGTCATTTTGAGTGTGATTGATAAAGTGAACAAGGTACCTCAGTCTACTGCCCCAAGATTTTTGTTATTCTGTCTCCCTCTAGTGGCAAGATATGGCACGACTGAAAAATTTAAACGAGCCATTTACATCCTGTTTGCACCGGACAAGATTCACACATTGATTTCCTTTACAATTTATATTATTAATCACATTTTTTCTCTTGTATGTTTTATTGTATCAAAGGGACAGCAGTAAACATGGACGCCATTGTTTCAAAGTCACTGTTGATATTTTATGAATGCATTAAAATATATAATATCAATAAATACTGCATGTTCACAGAGGGGTGTAGCCAAAAAATCAGTCAAGTAAGAGCAGCACTACTTCAAAATAATATTACTTAAGTAGAAGTACCAAGCAGTGGTCCAAGAAATTACTCAAGTAAGAGCAAAAAAGTACTTGGGAAAACTACTACTCAAGTAAGAGAAGTTTAAAGAATAACTGCCAGGACTTAATAATGTGAAGATAATGTGATTGTAAGAACGTAACATTAAATAAAGCACAAAATCGGGTATTTTCAAAGGATAGACACAAAAATCATCATACTGTAAGATTTACTCACAGTGGGAAGAGTAACCGTAACCTTTACTCAAGTAAGAGTACTGTTACTTCTATAAAAATATTACTCAAGTAGAAATAAACATGCTGCTTGAAAAGTACCGTAAATTTCGGATTATAAGCCGCTACTTTTTTTCCACGCTTTGAACCCTGCGGCTTTTACAGCAGTGCGGCTTATATATGGAATTTTACTGGATAACGGCCCCTGGGGGGCGCTCTCTAGCTGTAAACGTAAAAGTGAGACAGACGTGGGGAAAGATTCTGCTCTGAAGAATTCACTAGTTTTGATTTTGAACGATCATTTTGCGCATCATGAAATGGATATGATGCAGTTTTTAAGATAAAGAAACAGAAAGGAAACAGAGCAGGGGTCGGCCTTTAACACGCAAAGAGCCATTTGGACCCACTTTCCACATAAAATAAAACACTGGGAGCCGCAAATACTTTTTGACATCTAAAATGAAGATAACACTGTGTATAATAACAATAATGTAACGGAATAATGTAGGTTTTACTTTCACGGACAAGCCTTCTACACGTGGCAGATAAATATGGCAAAAACAACTTAAGTGCATTAAAAAAATACAACTCACCAAACCGCTGCATCATGCATCGCGCTGATTATGTGATTATGTCTACTCTACTCCGCAGTTTCTTTAAAAAAACAACAACAAAAAAACTCGTAGCGTATCGTTTAATCCCAGGTGCTTATTCTCCATGTGCCAAAGCAGTTTTGAAGGTTTCATTGCCTTATTTGCTTTTCCCGTATGTTACGCAGAGCGGACTCTGCACGTGAGTCACCTGTAGCGACAAACTCAGATTTTAAGTAGGCATTGTCTGTTAAATTTATCTTTCTTTTTCTTGGAGGTCGTAGTCTCCTCTTCTGGCTCCTCAGTTGTCCTTTTCCCCTTTGTTAAAAAGATCTCCAAAGACTTTTGTTTTGGCTCATTTTCACTCGCTTGTGGCTCTACTTTTGTGCGTCGTGTCTGATGTGTTATACGTGATACGTCACCGCGGAGACAAGAGCAGATAATAAACTTGCTACTACATCAAATAGATTTCTGTGGCGATTTCCAGCAGGATTTTCATGATACATCTACGGACGAGCTTATTAGTGTGTCATTAGGGACGGGCAAAAGTTGCTCCTGACCCCTGTGCGCACAGCATCTGAAAATCAGGGCTTTTTACGCAGGACTGTGAGCTGTGTCTGTGTCAGTTCCCAAGCCACGCAGAGCCGCAGTATAAGGCTGAAAGAGGCGCATACGGCTCCGGAGCCGCGAGTTGCTGACCCCTGAAATAGAGCCACTGCACGTGAGCTCGACATCAATGAATCCAACTTGGTCAATGTAAAAAGACGACAAAGGTTTTCAGAGGAAATAAAAGCAGATTTTCCGTGTTGGTGCAGCTTTATTTTCTAAACCTGCAGGTGTGTTCATCCCGTGTTGATGTCGTGTTGGTTCCAATTTTCAGGCACAGTTTAAAAAAAGCGTGTCGGTGCACCGTCTTTCTGTGTAAATATCTCATGTTACAATATGAAAACCTGCGGCTTTTATTCAGGTGCGGCTTATATATGTACAAAATTGATTTTCTCTTCAAATTTAGCTGGTGCGGCTTATATCAAGGTGCGCTCTGTAGTCCGAAATTTACGGTAGTCTGAACAGTACAATTTCTTTAAATGTTACTCAAGTAAATGTAACTGCACTACCACCTCTGCATTTTCAAATTATATACATCTATGAAAATATACTGTAGAAAAGACAATTACATATTCATTTCTTTCGTGTAAACAACAACATCGGACTCTAAGTTAATCAGGTGGACCAGTCACAGAGCAGCACTCAGGTCTGTGCAGACGCCAAAGGCCAAACGTCCAGACAAACTAAAGCAAAATGGAGACTTCAGCTTCACCTGCCTCCTCCCACAGCTCTGGACTTACTGCAGTGTAGACTGTTGTACACATAGTACTTGACTAAATGTACCATGTGCTTGTTTCAGTGGGTTAACACTTGTAAATATAAATTATAGTTTTACACAAATCAAGCAAATCAAGAAGCAATTTGTGAAGGAAAGTTGGAAAATGTGTTGGAAATTACAGGAAGTCGACTGATACATCGTGCAAGGGAGAGTTCGATTTAAAACTTTGGCACAGTTTACACTTTTTTTTTTTTTTTTCTGAAATGACTTCAACAAAATAGAAATCTTATATTTTGACTTGTCAAATAATAAGGTACATTTGAGAAGTTTTGTCTTAGTGTCCAACATTGTTGCTAGGTAACAGTTGTGGAATTTCAAATCAGGAAGTAATATTTATTAATAAAAGTTTTGTTTTTTTTTGTTTTTTTTTGCTAAATCTTTAAAGAGGGTCTGCTATTGGCTTGTCTCCATGGATATATCACTGCTATGCCTGGAATAGTCACAGTAGGCCTTAAATCTCCCGCTATGGAAAAAGTACCACAAGAACAAATCATTTTCGCTAGAAAAACAACCTTGGAATAAAAGTGAACGAATGCAACTTAAATGCCCCAGTGTGGAACATTCCAGGCAAACCAATAACATCTCCAGTGTCAGACCAGCAAAGTTACATAGTGCACCTTTAAAGGGCCCATATTATACTATTGTCTGATCTCCGCTAAAAGGAGCTGTTAACTTGAAAATTACCACTTCATGACATCACAAGGTGGAACAGAGCATTTTGAGCTTTGGAGATGTAGACAGACTAATAATAAAGTGTTACTCAAACAAAACACAACTCCAGGTCTGTTTTTGAGGAGGTAACAACATTAGAACATAGAATAAAGCTCATGAGTCAATTCTGTGTAATATAGAAGCTTTAAACAACTATTACAGTGTTGTACTTACTCATTTTCCAAAGAACGTCAAAAATAAATAGCTTTTTAAGGCATAACCTGGTAATGATTATGTTTGTTGGAGACTATCACAATCATTAACCCCCCCCCCCTCTAAAAATAAGGCTGAAAAAAAGGAATAACAGTCCTACATTAGACAAAATAAATTCTTGTGAGCTTTAAACCAAACCACGTTATAATGTTGTTATTTCCTCAAATGATCCAAATGATTCTAGTGAAAGTGTCTGGAGTTTTAAAACACAGCGGAAACATTATAACAGACTAGAAAACAGTGTAATACAGGCTCTTTCATCCTTTCATTTCTGATCTCAGTTTGTGATATGAGAGTTTATCGTCCCAAAGCCTACTCCCCTCTGTAAACCACGATGTTCTTGTCCGTTTCATGGATCTTGATTTCGTACAGAAGACCCTCAGGAACCTCCCTCACCATGTGGTCCCAGATGTACACCGCCAAGTTCTCCGTGGTACTGCCACAAAAAAACAAAAAAAAGCACACCTCTGATCAGGTTTTCATCAGCACATTGTAGAATTTCTGTAGTTTAAACTCATTTGTTGACCTGGTTTATATCTCTGTAATTACTGCACTTATCCACATGAAACAAAAACTGGCACAAAGTTCTATGTCTTTTAGTTCAGTGGTTCTCAAACTTTTTACTCCTAAAAATAAAATTGCCTTTCCGAGTATCCCCAAGTCTAAAACTAGGACTATTTATGCCCAAATTTGGGTTAAATCAGGTGTATAATTGGATTACAATATTGAAAAAGCAGGTTTAAACAAGAAATTACACAAAGGAGCAGCAGGAAGTAGATAAAACTGCCTCGAAATTAAGCAAATATTAGAACTGTAGAGGGGTTTATGTACCACTAGAAGAAAATGTGTACCACCACAGTTTGGGTAACACGGTTCTAGACAATACTACTGTTTTTTTTAGATATAAATATATTAAATGCAAAAAATTGGTATAGCAAAATTAGCAAAAGGGATACCAGATTTTCACGATAATGGCACAATATACGAAAGCATGATTTTTGTTTGACTCGTTTTACTCTTAAACCTTGCGTTGAATACTGTGGGTTACAAACATTGAGTTGAACTTGTTTCTCAGTAAGAATGCGACTTATGCAGACTTATTTTATGACGTCTACGCTGGAACCTGCTACTTCATCTTCAGCGACTGCGAGCATCTTTTAGTGACGTATTCTACCTTCCTGTAAAAACACCTAAAGGTACATCATTTATGACCTTGTATGGACAGTATGTAAATGAGTTAAGACCTTATAGGACCAGGCTTCTATAGATACTACCGTTCTCGGGCTATAAATACTGGAAAATCCCCTAAACTTCTTTCAACTCTCTACCTGCTCTGCAATCTCTTCTCTCCCTTCACAATTATAATACATCACTACAGAGACATACTGTGATAATGATAATACTGAAACGACTTTATTTACTGGGATTATCCTGCATTATTTAAATCTTAATTAGCGGCAGAGACTATTTGTTGCAGCTCATGTCTTTTAATGAAACAAACAGCAGAATGTACCAATAATTTGCCATAAAAAGGGACTTCCACAGTTCAACTCTTATCATATTACAACAAAAATACACAAAAAAGTGCTCACGGTAAATATTAAAAAGGCACAAAAAATATTGTTCCAGCTTTCATATATTGAACAATAAGTCAATATATAAAGTAAATACAGTACCTAACCGTGAGAGGGTTATGTTACGTAATACCAGTGCCTAAAGTTTGTAATATATTTGACAGTAGGTACCTGACAACTGTGGAAAAATATGGGACGTCCTTGTCGAGGTTTTTATGGTCCAGCGGTGTCATGATCACATCCTGCAAAAGAACAGAAAAATCATCAACGGTCAATCAATTACGATAAAATAACAGCCGGGAAATTACGATGCACAACGATGCCGTGAAATGCACAGACTCGGGTCTTAAAAAGGGACAGTGTGGAACTTTCTGGAAGTATGACGTCACCAGCACAAATCCATGGAAATAGAAAGTATAGAAATGAAGTAAAATAGAAAGAAAAAAACTCCTTAATACTTAATGCTTTACACATGACAGTGGGTGCGGATGCTGTTAATGAAACTACTACACATCGAGTCAGGTTTGTGAAGTCGTAGTGTATTGTTTTGCATCCTGCTTTTGGATTACAGTGGGTGGGGCTTTGTACAGGCTGTTAACCATAAGAAAAGTTCAAATACAGCTCAGGAGAGATCGCTAGATGACTCAAACACGCATGGATGACGTATAAAACCACTTCACGCGTGTTTTTGATAAGAAAATAATGTTATAACACGATAGAACGCTCAGAAAAGTTGATCTTGCTTAACATCTCCTCTTTAATAACATATATTTACTTTCTTTTTAAATACAAATAAAATCCTTACCTCGATGCATCTCTTGAGGTCCGTCAGGTTCATGACCATGCCGGTCTCAGCGTCAATCTGCAACAGAAATATTGATGGAATTTTATAATATACAAAATAAGACACTTGTAGAAAATACTGTTATATCCAAGACAGTTAGAGACACACCAAACTTTTATCTATACGAATCTGTTCAGTCATTTGAAGAATAAATGACCTTCACATGCCACAATTGGATCTCTTGTGTAATAATTTAAATGTGTTTTAAAAGGGCCCATATGATGCCATTTTCTGATCTATGTTATAATGTTGTTTCCTCATTAGACATACCCAGAGTTGTGTTTTGTTTCTTTCACACATGTTTAACACACAAACCCTGCGTATTTAGGCTGTTCTTCTCTCAAACAGAAGCCACACGACACCACAAGGTTGAACACAGTGTTAATACAGGAAGTGCTCCACTGTGTTTTTAAATCCACACACCTTCACTTGAATCATTTGGATCATTTCAGTCCTGGAATTGCCAATTTCTACTGAACTAAAGGTAACGCAAACAGCTTTAATACAGCTGCAGTACATCCAGAACACTGCTGCTCAGGTCCTGACTAGAACCAGGAAGTAATTCACACACGTGTCCTGTGCTCAGATCTCTGGCTCCTGTGGCTCAGAGAATAGACTTTAAAGCAGCTCTGTGTGAACAAGTCTCTCCATGGACCAGCACTAAAGTACATCTCCCACATGTTAGAGCCACATGGACCATCTCACACTCAGGACTTCAGGGACCGGCCTCCCGCTGGTGCCCAGAGTCAGGACTAAACATGAGGAATCAGCATTTCAGTTTTTTGCAGCTAAAACTTGGAACAGTCTTCTTGAAAGTGAGAGACAGAACTGTTTTGAGCCTGGATTTAAACATTGTCGTAGAGGCCTGTTTAGCTGTACATACGACTGAAAGGTTTTTATTCTGCTCTCTTCTCTTTTAATGTTAATTTTATGATGATTATTTACATTTCTTTGTATTGCGATTTTAATGTCTTCCTTATTCTGCAAAGCACTTTAAATTACTTTGCGTATGAACCATGATGTTAACAACGGCTGAAACTTGTCATCTACTTCAATCATACTTATTGTATAATGTAGACAACACCTTTATTTAGTTAAATTAATCTTTAAACTGTCAGAAAATTACATCCAAAATGCACCAGGACATTTTTTCATGTTCCACTACTCCTTGTATTTTTGTACTTTTCTTCTCAACTTTCTTTCCACAAACGGACACTTAACTGATGTAAAACTACGATAAATACTGACCACAGGTACTACGACACCAAACCAGGTCATAATTTAAAAAAAACACATTTGCAACATGCATTTTAAAGTCCTGTGAGACTCACCTTCCCTCGTACGGTCACCTCCACTGTGGAAAACAAAAAACAAAATTATATATCCATTCATAAATCATAATATTGAATAATCATAAACGAGAATATAAATACGATAAAATAAAGACCTTTGTAGTTGTGTCCATGTCCGTTTGGATTGTTGCATTTCCCATAGACCTTCTTATTCTCCTCATCGCTCAGGTCAGGGCTGTGCAGGCAAAACGAGAAGATATTTCACATAAAACAGTGAACATATGATACAGTCAAACTATTTTGTGATAATTATGGAGACGTCAGCTCCCAAAGAACCGTGCAGATTTTCCATGACTTTGCCAAATCCTGCTTGATCTTCCTCGATTAAGAAAATAAAATAGGAGAATGGAGTAAATACAGAGCAGTGGGCGTGTACTGGTGATGGTGAAAACGAGGGGAAATCAGAGCGATGGCGTCTTGAATACAGGAATATAAAAAGGTTAAACATGCAGGAATCTGTCTAAATGCATCTTTGGGTGAGTACATGGTGAGGGGAAACAATTATAACATGATTAAAAGCTCTTGAAAAGTGGATTTTGACAGAATAGGCTTTAAGATTTATAATTATAATGTAATGTAAACCGAACCAAAACATCAAATTTTAACATAAATAACTTGTCCATCACGTCTAATATTTTTGTAATTAAGTATATATCAGCATTACAGTTCTTCTCAGTAAAAGATATATTTGATTTGAACATGTTTACCTCAAATCTGGACACACAAATCAGTTTATGAAATTTAAAATCAAACAATCTAATGGTTTCCCCTCATTATTACCTCACTCAGAGTTGAGCTTTGATAGATTCATGACTTTGATTAATCCTGTACTGTCCTGCATTTAAAACATGAGTGCTCAGAAAATGTCCCACCCACAGCCCTGCACTAATAATAAAAAGCAATTATTTAGTCCTATGTGTATATCACTTCTGCAGTTTTGAACCTGAAATCAATAGACCCGGTTCTTTTATTTCTAAATTTGTCCAATATATTATAAAACGGCTGATATTTTCCAATTTATCTGAACATAATGTGTCTTGCCCCAGTACAGATATATTGTATAAGCAGCTCTTGAGGTCAAAATGAGTCCGCTGCATGCTGGATGTATCTAGTTAGAAAATGTTTAAATGTCCGATAATCAGGAAGTGCGTATTAGCCTGCTAACCTTTACTGTCACAACAAACTCCGCAATCTGCACGGGTCTCTTAAATATGTGAAAAGTGCTTAAAAACTCATTGCAGTGACCAATTACTAAGTTAAGCAAACAATAACTAAAATTAACTAGTTCTGCTTTTCACTTTAAATCAGCAAAAATCAGGTACAGTGCCTTTAATGTAAGAGTTTACAATGAACAATAATGATCAATGCATGTGACTTACTAAATGTGTTAATAAATGACAAGTTTATTTAACACGGACAAACAAATCCAGCGAAATATGCCCTATGGGTCGGTTAAAGGTCACAGGAACTTTGCTGCTTTCATAGACATTTACATTGAGCTGCAGTGTTCAGCATTCAGAGATTCAAGATTAGTTAAAATGCATATCACAGGTTTTTATGTTTTTCTAATTATGACTTGGTTTGGTGGGATAGTCTCTGTGGTAAATATTTATCATAGTTTTACATCAGTTAAGTGACAGTTTGTGGAAAAAGTTTAAGAAAAATATAAAAATACAGGAAGTAAAGCTGAGTTCTTAAACCAGGCGTGTCCAAACTATGGCCCGGGGGCCAAATGCGGCCCTGAGACCAATTTTTATTGGCCTTCAAACCTTCAGGTGAACTGGCCCAATTGATAATAATCAGTACTTTTTACAGCAAATTTGAGTAATCCTACCACTATAACCTAAATAACATCACACTGCATTGTCAAACAGACCAAATGTTAATATTTCAAGCCTTATTTAACATATGAAGTCAAAACTATGTTAAATGCACCATCTGAATTATCCACTGTATTGACCACTGTGGCCCTCCGTGTCGAATATTTTTCAAGATATGGCCCTCGGTGAAAAAAGTTTGGGCACCCCTGTCTTAAACTATGTCATCAGCACAGAAAACTCCAACCTAAACGCAGAGACAATTTACACACAAGGAAGGCATTTTTGGGCAGTTTAAAACTTTAAACCCTTAAACCCTTTTTAAAGGGGTTATCATCTACTTTTATTTGTTCAATTATAACTAGTATTGTATAATTTAGACACATTTTGACCCTTGTTTACGTTATTATTATTATTATCATTAATCTTTTACATTTTATTTTTTTTATTTTCTTCTGCTGATTTTTATTATATATATATATTTATTTTACTTAGTCACAGAACAGTGGCACAAGAGGTTATAGCAAAAACCCTGGTTACTGGTGCATTAACCACGTTTACAAACCAATATGAAACTAAATATTTGCTAGAGTGAATAGTTTATTTACCAACTACAACTAAACGCACCGGGCAGCACCTCGGAGCGTCAATGCGCACGTCATCACGCGCAGCCACGTTATTAAACATGAGTCATGAAAATAATTATTATAAGGAAATAAAAAAATTATAATAATAACAATAATGAAAAATGAAAAAATGAAAAACAATCTTAAACGTAAGGTGGACAAGTTTGGGAAAAACAAAAAAACAAAAAACAAAACAAAACTAAAATTCCTGGTTTTAATAAAGACGATTTCCTGGTTCAAATGTGCCTTAATTCAGCAGTAGATGTTTAGGCACGAAGCTGTCCTCCTTTTCTCTGCTTTAGACCTGATTTACTCTCGTTTTAGTCCAGGTCAGTCTTGTTAAGTGGCCCAAATGTAGAGCGGACGGACATGCGCGTAGGGATACCAACCTGTGGAGTCGGTGACAGGCGCTGAAGCTCTGCACGCGCGTGATGTACCCGATGCGCTCCGCCATGTCAGCTAGTACCGGAGACAGAGGCGAGATTTAACCGAGATATAAGTCCAAGGAGAACCGGAACAGAGAGAAATGAGAGACCGTTATGAGCCCGGAACACAGACTGATAAATCCCCATTGGAAAGCCCCGCCCACTGCAGAGACGTGGCCGCGGATTGGCTGAGAGGAGGGGAGGCGGAGGAGGGGCGGTCTGAATGTGGTCATCACATCAATCTGCTCCAGGCTCATTATGGAGTATGTACCGAGCAGAAGGGATGTGTGCAATCAAATCTGTCACATCATCTGCACATGATCAGCACGAACCTGATTCAGCCATTCTGACAGATGATAGTGTGAGACCTGCTGAAAGGCCGAGCAATTTATTTTTAACACATTCATAATTTGAGCAAAGACAAATAGAAACAGCAAAAAAAAATAAAAAATAAATAAATAAATGAAATAAATACAATAAATAAATAACAAATAAATAAATACAAATTAAAAACTTGCTTCTTTTGAACAAAATTGAACAAAATCTTTATCAAAATCAATACATTTTAAGCCTTGTGAGGTCTGAAAATCCATTTACTCTTACCTGAATTATTATTATGTTTTCTCTCCATTATCTGTACTTTTACTTTTAATCCAAAGCCCTAAATTTCTTGTTTGTCTTGATTTATTTGGATATTGGATATAATATTTCTGCCAGGTTTCAATCGGTCCTCAAATGGGTGTTAAGTGGATGATGGGTGGGTGTTATATGGGCCTTGCAGGGGGTCTTGGGTGGATGTTGTGTGGATGTAGGTAGAGGCTTAGGCAGGTGTTGAGTGAAGGTTTTGGTGTGTGCTTGGTGGGTGTTAGATGGCTCTTGAATAGGGGGCTTGGGCGGGTGTTGGATGGAACATGGATTCGTGCTTGGGTGGGTTTTGGGGAAGGATCTTGGGTGGGTGCTTGGGTTGGGGGCTTGGGTGGGTTGTGGGGTACCGTGGCGTGCACCTTGCGTAGGTGCAGGACCAGCTCTTTGCAGATGACTGCAGCGGCCCTCAAGATGAACGACACAAACAGGTTCATGTGGATGTAGTTCCTGGTGCAATGGAGCTTTCTGGAACAAAACACAGATTCATAGAAAAGGCAGAGTAATCCAGTTTTTAAAGGAGAAGTATTATGTAAAACTTTTATGCACTTTGAACCATGTTGTAATGGTGCTTCCTCATCATTAGTTTACTAAAAGTTATATTTTGATTGATTAATGCATGTTTGAGTAATCCTGTATTGTCCTGCATTTGGGGTTTGACGCTCAGAAAATGTTCACCTACCCCCTGTCCCCACCCACTATTTTGTATTATTAAGAGGCCACTGTGAAGAGGACGGGCTTCTCAGCTCTGCAGATTTGAACTGGAAGTCAATTGAGAAGAGATTGCAGACCAGGTAGAGAGTTGAAAGAAATTTATCTCATGAGATGAATGAAGTTACAGACAGCAGGCACATGTGTTATATTTCAGAGGAGTTTTCCTGTACTTAAAGCCCCTTCAAGGTACTATCTATAGAAGACAGGTCTTATAAGGACTTAACTAATTTTACATACTGTCCATACAAGGTCATAAAGGGATGTATGGTTAGCTGTTTACAGAGAGATAGAATATGTCACTAAAAAGATGGATTACTAGACTCTTGTCAACCTGAAGAGGAATACCAGTATCGTGTGACCGAAGCGACTGGTTCTAGTGGAGACAGCCTAAAGTAAGTTTGTGTCACATTCTTACAGAGAAACAAGTTCACCTCAATGCTTAAGACACAAAATAATCAACACAAGGTTTAAAAGTAAAAATCATGCTTTCAGACCCCTTTCTATTATTAAGTCATTTTAGATAAATATTGATAAATCCTTTTTCTTTCTCTACCCTGGAAAGTAACATAAACAATGCACTTATGTAATAAACGCACACTTAAAAACAACATGACAGATTATGCTTTTTAAATTTTTTGTTTATTTTTTTGGAGCATTTTTGATTTGTTAACCAATTGTTCCTGTCCTAGATGCCAGATAGTACAGTTGATAGTCTTGTTCTACAGCTGAATTGAGTCCTACTGAATCCAAAATGAACTATATTTCATTGTGGATCCCCAGTCTCCAATTCACCTGAGTTGAACAGAAGACGATGAATGGTACGCTCTACCATCCCTCATCTCCAAAAGACTGACTTCTACTCAGAGATCCTGGTTGTTGTTAGCCGATTTAGTAGTAGATTTCGTCATCTGAGCTGTCATCTGGCATGTCAAAGCAGAACTGAAATCCCGCTTTTGGTCGTTTTCGTTTTTTCTTTTTTTGTCGGGATCCCCTCTGGCCAGTGGAAGGGCCATTAGCCTCCGGTTCATCTGGAATATCGCAATAAAACCGGACACTTGGTGGAGGGTCTTCTGGCTCAAATGTCGCCGCTGATGATCCTTGGAGAGCTTCATTTTGTTGTGACTGCAAATTGATCAGGAGAGCTTGTAACCTTAATGTCTGCTTGCTCCTCCGGTTACGATTTCTCCTCTGTTTCGACATCAGTTTCTCCTCCTCTGGCTCAGGCTCTGGTGTGGGCCCCACAGCTGCTGGAGGGATCTGAACTTTGTCAATTTCAGGAACTTGATTGCTCCTGCTGTCACCTGTTGGGGTCTTATCTCTAATTTTTGTATTTTCAGTTGAAGAGTTGTTCCTAGAAAGCTTGAAGAGGGACTCATCAACTTGTCCAAAGCCGACCTTGAATTCCGGTTTGCCGGCTGGAAACGAAAAGCATTCTCCAGCCTTTCTCTCATCTTTCTTTGGTCTCCTCACTTTTGGTCGCACAGAAGGTCCACTTACGTCCACTGGCTCATGAGTCTCTTTGCTGTCCTTTGTGTTGTTCAAAGAAAGCTTGAAGAGGGACTCATCGACTTGTCCAAAGTAGACTGTGAATTCCGGTTTGCCGGCTGGGAACAAAAAGCGTTCTTCACCCTTTTTAGCATCTCTCTTTGGTCTACTTGTTTCCGGTTGCACAGACTGTCCTCTGTCCTCGGACTTGTTCAAAGCAAGTTTGAACAGGGACTCATCAACCTCTCCAAAATAGACCTTAAATTCTGGTTCTTCACCCGGGATCTCAAACAATACGTGATCTCCGCCCTTTTTCGCATTGTGCTTTGCTTTGTTAGATTTAGCTTGCACTGTTGGGGTCTTATCAGCATTTGTGTCACCCGTTGAAGACTTGTTCAAAGGAACCTTGAACAGGGACTTGTCCACTTGTCCAAAGCAGACATTGAATTGTGGTTTTTGTCCTGGGAAATCCAACACAAAGTTCTCTCCAGCCTTTGAACCAGCATGCTTTGGTTTCCTGGTCTTCTCTCCTCTCAGCTCCATCGTCTCAGGCTCTGCTGTTGGGGCCTGGGTTGGTTGAGGCATCTGAACATGACCTTGGTGTTTTTCTGAAGTTGGACTCTCTTTCCTGTCCTCTTTCATTGTCTTGTCCAGTGAAGAACATGGAACCTGATTTTGAGTCTCATTGGTTCCTTGATTCCCAGGTCTTGTCTCATGTGGGACCCAGGTTCTAGGAGCCTTTGATGAGTCTGTTCTGTGGTGGTTGTTACGGCGTCGGTTGGCATATGCATTTGGTCTGTTGTCACATTCAGTGACCACTTCAGAAGCCTCAAAAGGCTGTCTCGTTACATGGTACGCCCACCTCACTGTAACATTGGAAGGTTTCTGGTTCTTTACTTTCCTTTTTCCCATGTTGATAGTATTATCAATAAATGTGATAGATTTGTTCACTTAAGATTTGTGAGTTTGAAGTTTGAGATCTCTGGTTCTCTCTGTTTGCTCTTGTCCACAAGTGCTTTCTATTAAATGACTAAAATCTACCGCTGTGTCACACTTACAAAAAGTCAGTGGAAAGTCAGTGTGACATCACAAAGCAACATTCAACCATAGATTCTGGTCGATCGGACACAATTATATGGTGGAATTTTCTCCTTAACCAACCCATCCACATGAAACAAAAACTGGCACAAAGTTCAACATCCTTTCTGTAAATAAACAAAAGTGAAATTCTTCTTCTTATTTTTTATTATTATTATCATCATTTAGGCGTTTATGCCATTATTCAAAGACAGGAATGTTGTCCATGTCCACACCATATGATTAAGTCTGTTTTGGAGTCAGTCCTAAAGAAAAGTTCAGTTTTTGTGCTTTATAAGTTTGAAATAAGTCTGAATATACATGAAATATTCAAACTTATAAAGCACAAAAGCTGAACTTGACTTTCCATGGATACGTGCTTGTGCACTTGTAGCTGGGACAGCGGTAAACCTGGATCTAAACACAATCAGATGAACAAATATATTGTAATTATCCACGTACCATCACCGTCTTCTGTTGTTGAGTTGTACCCGTCCCTGTCGCTGTGACGGACACCTCGGGCTGCTGCAGATGTGTCCAACCAGGAAGTAAAAAATAAAAAGATAAGGCAAGATTCTAAATAAAATCTTAGATATAATCATGTCTGCTATGTTTTAGTGAAACGTGTAGTCTAACCTGTCATGGGAAAATGTATGATAGTGTCATGAAGTCTTATTCTGCCACAGCATTCAGAAAAAAACCCCACTACTACACAGTGACACAGTTTGTTTTACTTTATTGTGCAATATGTACAGATAGTGCTCACCTATGAATCTGCATCTGAAAACTCAAACACAGAAGCAATACATACAAAAATATAGGTTTGTCCACATAAACATTTCACCCTGACAACACATGTTTCTTTTTGTCATAAATTCTTATCTGAATATACATTATTTAATCATATTTACACTGCTTTGTGAACCTTCTCTTACATGTACAGACTAGAGCACTACCAGTTGGATCTGTTCATTTATCTTAACCACCACTTCTACCACTTGAAAAGTTACATAGTGAAGCTTTACTTGTTCTACATACACAAAATTGACTTTTGTGAGGTTTGAGTCATGTTAGAATGTTGTTGCCTCATCAAAAACAACGTGTGAATGAAACAAAACACATGTCCAGGTATGTTTTTGATGAGAAGACAACATTAAAACATAAATCACAAAATAGTGTAATATGGCCCCTTTAATACAAAAAACAAAACATATTATTGGACAAAATGAACACTGGGTTTAGTATCATGCTTTGTACAAATATTCACATGTCTCCACAAATACACTGTATTCAAATGTACAATCAGTTCACACGGTGTGGCATGGGACTCCCATATATAATTTGATTGAGAGGTGGATGGTCCACTTACGTCAAAACAAACATGATGGATTATGAAAAAAACAAACAAACACAATTTGACAAGTGTCTGTCATTACCCGATTTAGAACTTGGTCCAATTTGGCACCTTTGAAATTTAACCCATTTAACTCTTTTCAACACATGTAAAATACCAGTCAAAACCTTGAACGCATCTTTCTATTTTTATTTTTTTTTTGACAGTTTGACAGTTTCACAGAGTTTATTCTTAGAAACATTGGTGCAGCACCAAATTCTGTTCTCTGTACAAATCATCATTGTTGGCCACACTACATGTTGTCTAATGAAAAATGCTCATTGCAGACTCCGTGAGGCGCCCCTTTCTGCACTGGACCCTGGGTAAACAGGACCCTTTAACCCCTCCCTCCAGTCCAGCGCCTCTGCTTAGAAATAAAAACAAAATTTTAACATATTTTAACATAATCATCACAGTTAGCTGTTTTATGCATAAAGTCAGACTTTAATCAGCTCTGCTCTATTTTCTAATGTTTATTAACAGTTTAAATACAACATTTTCACAGACTTTGAGCAAATATTTATCAATAAAACAGTTTATACTCCAAGAGTAAATTTGATTTAACAAATCTCAAAAATGATATTTGTCCATATATGATTACTATAGCAACTTCTGTGCTTGCACCAGAGTATCTACTTCACTTTAACACACTCTGACCACCTTTTTGTTGAAAATCAAACACCTAAACAGGAACATGAACGCTCATGTTGATCACAGGACTCTCTCTGATCTGAATCATCACTACCTGAAGCCCAGCACCTGCAGCCAATCATGACTCAGAGCTAGTGCAGCCTCTGCAGCTCAGTGAGTGAATCTGGAGGTTCTGAGCTTCCACATGAGGCCAGTTCATAAACTGAGAATGAGAAAACCCTGTATGTGTCTCTATCTGCAGGTTAAGCCACTGAACCCAGGTTCAGTTTGATTGTAGTGACTTTTTTAAACTGTACGAGCACAGGATAAATACTGTTCCTTTGTTTTATTTTGTGCGTGATTTTATTTGAACTCTACGGTAATTGAGGAAGAGCATATTACCCTCCTGTCCACTGGGAGTGTGTGAAGAATTATGCAATGAAAAGATGAATGAAGATAGATAGATAGAAAGACAGAAACATAGTTTGATGTTTACCCACTGAGAATGGGTTGTAGTATAAGGTCTTTAAAGATGCACTATGGCCTCGTTTCCATTGGCCTGGAAAGACATTCAGTATTCCAAGTTTGTGGCTCTGTAAAACGTGGCTAAAGCTAGCATAAACACTGAACTAATTCTGGCATATCATCAGTTTTTTTTGCATTTATTTCATTTATCTGCACTTCTACACCACGTTTTAACCCTCTTTATTTAAATGTAATATACTTTATGTTGATGGGAGTGGTGTGCATGGATAAACAGGAAACAGCTATGACAAACTATGTCTGTTTTGCGAAGCATTTCAGCTCAACATACAAAATGCATTCACTGGAAATACGGCGGTATGTGACAAGATCAGGTCAGCCTTTTTATAGCTGTCCGCCTGCGTCGTGACTTTGTTAAACCTGTGTCACGCCCAAAGGCCTGGGCCGTTTGTAATCGAAACGCTCCCTGGCTGTAGATGCCCCCTTAACTGTTCCGCGCCATACCGTGCCAGTGGAAACTAGCCTTATTTGTACCTTGTTGCCTTCATGGAATGTTATTATTTGGCCTGGAATGTTCCAAATTATGGCATTACATCTTACATTCAATTACAGGTGTTTTAATTAGAAAACAGTTTATATTCTCACTGTGAGCAGATTGCATCTCCACAGATCTGACCTAAAACTTGGCCTGGGTTGTCTCCCTTGAGAAGTAATTTTCTTGACACACTGTGGAACATTCCAAACAAAGCACTAATATCTCCATGGACATAGTGCAGCTTTAAAGTGGAACTAAACATTAAACTCCACTTTATGTTTGTACTAAACTGTCTTGATGGTGTTTAAATAGTATTCTCTGCTGTTCCTAGTAATTTTTGGTAACCTTAGAGTAAATTTTCAGTTTGTGTTGCTTCAGTGGCCTCTGCAGTTTCCAGTAGTTGGTGGCATCACAAATGATAGCCCTGATTACAGGTGTTTGTAATCAGAAACACCTGGCTGCAGGGTCAGAGTTTGAAGTGTGGATTCCTGTTAGACCAATCACACTGTTCCTTATGCCCCCAGACCCCGCCCCTCCTCGTCTCTCACTCTCCCCTTTAGTCCTCCAGGTACGGCCCAGTTTAGCAGCTCTGTTTGAAATGTGGTTATAGGCGCAGTTTAGGTGTTTAGTCGCACTTTCAGATTCAACATTACATACAGTTTGTGTGTTGTCAGAACTGGCTCTCCTCCAGCACCTCCTCCATGGTCTCGCCCATCGTCATGTCCCCGTCGCTGCTGGACAGACTCTTTCTGGTCAGCCCCTCCTGTCCGCCCTGCGCCCTGGAGCAGGACCCGGGCACGGTGCTCTTCAGCACCACCGGGAGTAGCGGGGGGCGCGACCTCCCGGAAGCCCCACCCTCTTCGTAGGACTCGCTGTGGACGGCGCACTGGGGTCGTCGCCCACGGGTGCTCTTCCAGAGCTGCTTGAGCGGGGTGCCCCTGAAGCAGCTCCGCACGGTGAAGTGGTGGGTGAACAGGAACAGCTGCCAGCGCTTCTTTAGCTCCGCCTGAACCTACGACACACGAGGTACACCGTGACATATTTAGTTCATGTCTAAAGAAGGCATCTGATTGGTCTGTTATTAATGTTCATATTTTGATTTAGAGACAATATTGTAAAATTAAAACTTCAAATCATCACTTTACATCGCGCAACATGATCCAGAAACATAAGGATCACGTAGAGCGAGTTATTATGACATTTTATGATCTGCTCTGCTCTCTGCGCTTATAAACTCATTGTGTTGAATAATTCGGATGTTCGCATTGTATTAAGTTAGGAAGAACTTTGGACCACGGCAAACCGTTTAAACTACATCTGTTTTTTTTTCAGTTTTAAGATGCCTTTAACAATATCCAATAAAGTCCTATATCCTTAAACTGATAACCATCTGCTTTATCTAAACAGTGCATAATATTGAACCTCAAAGTTTTTACTAATTATGCAATATCAGAAATGTGAGATGATCAAAACTGTACCTCTCCATTGGCAAAACAGTAGAGCACTGCCACCAGGAAACCCTAAAAGTACAAAAATACATGTGAACATCTATTGTAACAGATAGTAACAAATATCAGAAATAAATGGTGGGGTCTGAGTGTGTTCTGTACGTCTTGCAAGTTAAAAGTTTCAACTTCAGAACGTGCCCGCTAAATAAGCTTAAAGGTTTTGATTTATAATTCTGACTTGGTTTGTTGGCATATTTCCTGTGGTAAATATTTAACATAGTTCTACATTGGTTAAGTGGGAATTTGTGGGGAAAAAATAGAAAATAATGATGAGTTCTTCTGCCTATGTCATTATCACTGAAAACTCCAACCAAAATGCAGAGACAATTTACACATGCAGAACATATTTTTCTGAAACCTTAATCTAATCATGACTATTTTGCAATACAGACAAGTTTTGGCCCTGATTTTCCTTATGGTTGCTGGGTAAAATCTGTTGCCAATGTCCAACCAGGAAGTAAAATGATAAACTTCACCAAAATTCAAAAACTAGAAAAAAATAGCCAAGATTTTTAGTAAAATCTTAAATGCAATGACATAGTAGTTTAGTAATTCTAATCATATCCACTTTAAGAAATAGAGGTTGAGATCAAACTTAAAATAACGTATGTTGTTGGTAATATGTGCAAAATGTCCACTGAGACAAAAAACGAAATAAAAATCTAAACATGAGGACTGTGGAACAACCCGATAAGAGACAGTCACTGCAGTTTAGCATCTTTAAAATCTTCATTGGTTCTACCTTAGGCTAACTGAAAATGTTATGATGTGTTAGTGTTAGGGGTATTCCTCTGTCTGGGTTGGTTTCCTCCGGGCTCTCCCATCAACCCAAAAAACGCACAGTGGGTACAATCGTTCTGCTAAGTTAGAACTGACCCAGACTAGCTCATGATCTGGAGGTGACCCACTGCTCCTCACAGGCTGCCCCAGTGGAATTGAAGGGTGGGTCAAATGCAGAGGACAGATTTCTCAACAGGGAAAATAAAGTGTACCTTAACCTTAACTTTAACGAGGTTCACGCTGTTTAAAAAATATTATTTGTGCTGCTCCGCTGAGGTGGTTAAAGCTGCACATATGTCCCTCTGTCTAATAAAGTCTATGTACAATTAAGTCTCGTATCAAACTGACTTTGAAGGTGAGAAAAGTGTGATTCCCTTGACCACAGCATGATACAGACCTGGAAGGAGCTGAGTGTGAGGTTGATGAAGTTGCGAGCGTATCTGCTGGAGCCCTCCACACACTCGTCCACCAGCACAGTGAAGACCACCTCATGGATGCCCAGCAGAGGCACCAGCACGAGAGTGGCCCGAGCCAGGCTGAGGGCACAGTGCAGGCGTTAGCTTAAAGAAGGCTCTTTTCAAATACACAATCAAATGCATAACAAACATACATCGACAAGTTTACATGGACCTAGAAAGCACATTTTGTCTAAAAGTGCTTTAATTTCCAAGTACCAAAAAATGACAGAAATTAAATGCACGTTTGTAATTTTGAATGCATTTATTTCACTAAATCACACCAAATAATGTGTGTCATGTGACGGGACTCATATTTGGCTGTGGAGAATGTTTTTCATGGTCATTATGGTTTCTATTTCTATGGAATCACACAGGTGACGTAGTAAAAAATCTGTCAACTGGACAAATCGTTGTAGGAGTGAAGATATTTTGCTGCTCATTCAAGCCGCTTCTTCAGTTCTGGTCAGATCGCTGCTGGACACTGCCTTATATCTGTCTGAAGAGAGGAGCTAACTACACTGAAACTGTAAACAGCTGTTCTCTCCAGTTTCAGCCTTAACAACCCTATTCAACCTTTAATAGCCCTCCTATTGTTCTATTTTGTTTCTGTTTGCTTTGGGTCTGAGGATGGAATCATAGATCTGTGAGAGATTATGGCTCAGGTGACGCACCACCTCCAGAAATTTGATCCAGATGATGTTGCTTTTACATCATCAAGTTAAGTGGTTTTTACGTCTTATGTCAGTGATAATTCTACAATATAAATATTTTTTATTATGATTCAAGGAAATATTAGAGGCAAAGAAATAATTCCATGGCAGCTATTGCACCTTTAACTACTTTGGCAACAGCTCTAATTTGTAGTCGCGCTGAAACCCATGGATATGTGAGGAGTTTAGGTCAATTTGTTTAAAATCGTGTGTGTTATGGTGTGTCAGAGCACCTGTATCTGTAGTCGGAGAAGGTGACCTGGTCTGCCTTCAGCTTGGACAGCAGCAGCATCAGGATCTTGATGAAGATGAAGAAAATGATCTGAGGACACACATATTACAGAATGACTCTACAGCACTTCAGATACATGACACGCCTGTACAACAATAACATCACAGCACCGTCACATGAGCATCACGGGACAGCAGGGGGAGGCAGAGGCACAAATCACTGTGAAATCTACCGCACTGGCACGGTCACATGACTCTGGCCCGAGGGAGCGCACAGCATCATGGGTACAGCAGCCCTTTACCCACACTCACAGTTTTTCTCTGTTGTTGCCGTATAACCTGGAAGTGACTCACTGGCAGAGAAATTGCATATAATTTTGTCAAGTTTTGTGAGGAGAAACTAGTAACTACATATTACCAGACATATTTTGCTTGTGTTTGGTGGGTAGTTACAATCTATGACACCCGTGAATCAGTACGTTTTAATTTGGACATTTTAAATCGCAATATTCAGCTAAGTTAAAGTGGAGCTATGTAAGAACTCACAAGCACAGACAGTGTGATGGGGCCTCGAATGATCCACCAGAACCACCTGTTCACAATGGACCAGCATCTGAAACACAACAACAGCAGAGAGGTCAAATGGTCTCTCGTACAGGACAGGAAAAACACACACGTCATCTTATGGTAGGCAAGGCAAGTTTATTTGTATAGCACAATTCATACACAAGGTAATTCAAAGTGTTTTACAGAATAAAAAGACATTAAAATTACAATACAACAAACTGAAACATAAATAATCACAAATAATCATCATAAAATTAACATTAAAAGTGAAGAGTGCAGAATAAAACCCTTTCAGTCGTATGCACAGCTAAACAGAACTGTTTTGTGCCTGGATTTAAACATTGTCAAAGTAGAGGCCTGTCTCACATCTTCAGGAAGAATGTTCCAGGTTTTAGCTTCATAAAACTGAAACGCTGATTCCTCATGTTGAGTCCTGACTCTGGGATCTGACAGCAGAAGGACACATGTGTAAAGTACTTCCTGGTTCTAGTCTGGACCTGAGCACCAGTGTTCTGGATGTACTGCAGCTGTCTTAAGTTTGGAGAGGCCAGTGAGCAGGTCATTACAGTCGTCTAACCTACTGGAGACAAACGCATGGATAAGTCTCTCTAAGTCTGGTTTTGACAGTATACCTTTGATTGTTGTGATGTTTTTTAGGTGGTAAAAAGCTGCAGATGTTATTGATTTGATGTGGCTGTTAAAGTTCAAGTCTGAGTCATTTATTACCCCTAGATTTCTGGCTTGATTTGAAGGTTTTGGAGAGACTGAAGGTGACTGCTGACACTTTCTCTATATTTCTGTGGCCAAAGATGATGACTTCAGTCTGATTTTAGCTGGAGAAACTTGTTTTACATCCACACACTGATCTGTTGGAGCAGTGACAGAGTTAATCCACTGGTCCATATTCACCTGCTGCCAGTGAGACATGGATCTGAGTTGTGGTATGTATGAAAGTGTATCCTCAGAGGGATAAAAGAAGACGTATGGACTTAAAAACAGCACCTCTGGACTTTTACCTGTGACGTAATAATCCTGGGAAATTCAAAATTGCATAGAGCTCAGTGGAAGAAGCATTACTAAACAATACTCACCAAACAAGCAGAAATAAGGCAAAAAAATAAATTAAAGTTTGTTTTTAATGAAGTAATAATGTTAAATCCTGGTTAAAACCTCCAAAGTTTTGTATCATGTGTGTTCATTAAAGCTGCACTCTGTATGTTTTCTAGTGGAGGGTCTGTCTCATGTAAATATTATTGCTTTGCCTGAATTTTCCACAGTATGGAGTAAAGTTTTTTTTTAATATTTTCTATTTTTTATGAATTCGATTATGGGTGTTTTTGTTGCCATGGATAGATTTTACTGGGTTTCACTTTCCTGTTAAATTCTTATATGCAACTTTTTGAAGACTTTTTCCCATTCAGAAGATACAAAATAAAATAGTTAATCACTGTGGCAACATTTTAAATCTATGGATCGTTTTAAAACATTTTGTGAAAGCAAGAAAAGCAACGTGAAGAAACGGTTTCAGACCCTCCACAATTAAACTTACACAGCGTTCACCATCTTTTTTAAAAATAAATCTAGGCTGTTTTAACTATATTTAGGTGAAATGAGGAGTCATATGCACTTTAAAACGAAAAAAAAGTATTCTTACTCTGTGTTTTCATATAAAATCTTAAGCACCGTCCATGGAGTCACAAACAGGATAGGAGTCGCTGGAAAAACAAACACAACAACAAGAATTTCGTTATTTATAGAGTCACTCCTGGGTCCATCAGCTGATTAAAAACAAAGCTATATTATGTTAGATTATTACTACATTATTAATATGTGTTTAATCATACGCTCTTATACGTCTCTTTTCAATAAATAAGGAACAAAAACAAAACTAGAAATCATCTGAAGTTTCTGGTTGGACCCGGAGGTGACACTTAACAGCCCTGCAGTGATGTTTCCTCTTCACATTCAGACTGTGAGCGTAGGCCTACCCCATCCGAGCACCATGTAGGACTTGAGCAGCCTCTTCTTCGTCAGCACTGCGGAGAAGAGCAGTGTGTGCAAAAACATGGCCTCCACCAGCAGCCACAGGTAGTTACAGAACACACAGTACTCCATGCACACCCGCGCCGCTTTGCACAGCACCGAGATCTGAGGAAGGAGGAGGGAGGAGTTGTAATAAAAAAAAAAAAAAACACTAAACTGAAAGAAAAACAAATGCTTAATTGCTTTAATCCAAAATATGAATCTTAATTTTGATATATCTACGTATTGAACCTAGATTATTAGAATTGTTGCATAATATTTCAGCTTGCTTTTAGGTTTTAATTCTAATTTCTTTTTTTCCTGACTCTTAATTTAAAGGCACTGTATGTAGTCTGTAAAATTAGCATTAGAACTGTTATTGGTAAATGATGTTTTTGGGGCAAGTTTATGAAATTCAAAGTCCAAATCTTATATACAGTTCCTTTAAGATAACATTCTTGGCAAACAATCAAGCCCTTTTAGTCTTGATTTATTTGCATATTGGATGTAATATTTCTGTCAAGCTGCAGACTGTACTAAAGCTGGACTTGTACATTATCATATTTACCACAAGAGGGAGCCATAGCTACAGCAAAAAAAAAAAAAAAAAAAATCTATTCATGAATTTTGATCTATTCTCATATACTTCAGTGTGTCAGATACTATCCCAACAAAATAATGTACCTTGTCACAAGAGAATATGATGATGAAGGCGGAAAAAAGCGATGTTTCTTGATATAAGAAGGATTATATCAAATTAGTGTAAATGTATCAGTACATTTAGGTATTAAAGCATGTATCGGGCCAAAACCTGACATGGCTTAAAATCTGATGTTCCTCCAGAGCCAGACCTGTTGTTTGGCTTAAATTTAACTAAATAATAATGAAAAATGGCAGAAAAATTGGAGGCTTGGTTGGGTGCTTAAGTGAGTACTGGGTGGGTGTTGTGTGGGCCTTGCAGGGGGGTCTTGAGTGGGTTGTGGGGTACCGTGGAGCTAGCGTAGGCGCTCCAGCCCTGGTCGTCCGTGGGCAGATGGCTGTACATGAAGTGCAGGACCAGCTCTTTGCAGATGACTGCGGCGGCCCTCAAGATGAACGACACAAACAGGTTCATGTGGATGTAGTTCCTGGTGCAATGGAGCTTTCTGGAACAAAACACAGATTCATAGAAAAGGCAGAGTAATCCAGTTTTTAAAGGAGAAGTATTATGTAAAACTTTTATGCACTTTGAACCATGTTGTAATGGTGCTTCCTCATCATTAGTTTACTAAAAGTTGTATTTTGATTGATTAATGCATGTTTGAGTAATCCTGTATTGTCCTGCATTTGGGGTTTGACGCTCAGAAAATGTTCACCTACCCCCTGTCCCCACCCACTTTTTTGTATTATTAAGAGTCCACTGTGAAGAGGACGGGCTTCTCAGCTCTGCAGATTTGAACTGAAAGTCAATGGACCCCTTTCTATTATTACTGACCAAACATTTTTAAAACACTAAAAATCAGGTCCAGCGCTTAAAAAAACAACAACAATGCCACACAAACGTTGATGGTACTGACCTGAGCATGCCCATGAGCAGGGTGGCCAGAGACAGGGAGCAGAGTGACAGGGAGTACCCGATCACAGAGATGAGTCTGAGGGCGCTCTGACGTAACAGCTGCTCCTCCTGTCCACGCACAAGGAGAAATAAAGCATCTGTTTAATGTCACTTTGTTGACGCCACTGAATAATGGTATGGACCCATTATAGATTTTATTGACATTGTACTTCACAGACCTGGAGAAGGTCTACCCCAAAGCCTCTCAGTAAGTGCATTGTTAGCATGCTAGCACATTTTAGCTGGCACTTATAAACTCATTGCGGTGCGGAATAACTTTACACCGCCGCAAACCGTTTAAAGAGCACATGTTTCCCTCAGGCGTCTGTACTTTTTCTCTGAAGTAGTGATGCTCCTGACACTCGGAGTCTTCCCTCCACACGTCTGAGGAGTTGTCCTTCAGCCTCCACAGTCCATTCTCCAGACACTCCCTGTGAGCCCGCCTTGGACTGTCTGTAAACAATAACAATGCCAGTTAACCCCCAGGTAGTAGTAGTAGTAGTAGTAGTAGTAGTAGTAGTAGTAGTAGTAGTAGTCTCTGATCCTGCGCTCCTCTACCGGTGCCGTTTACCTCGTCTCAGACTCTTCTACTCCCGCTCTACCCCTGGACCACGGCAAAAAAACTCAGCTCTCAACTCACCGATCGATCTACCGTCATCTTGCACTTTGTAAATCTAAATAAACACTGTTAAACCTTTCCCCAAGTTCTGTCTCTTTGGTCCCTCCTGTCAGTCGTTACAACAATAAGCCTCGTACTGCTGATCTTTCTCCTCTTTTAAGAACACAAAGTCTAGTTTTTCCACGACAGCGGCGATACCAGTCTCAGGATTCAAACCATCAGTGTGACTCTCCAGCTCACGTCGCCTCGCTCGTCCTGTTAGTGATGAGGTAACTGCGAGCGTGTGCTACTTTTCCTCCAGGCTGGTCACTAATGTCTAAATTTTAATCTCATTTTTCCAGGTTTCATAAATCGTCTCATCAAATGGTGGTGGAATCTTGTAAAAATCAGCAAGATCCATCCTATACTACCACTGTGGACTCAAGTAGGAAGGATCGTAGTAGCAGAAGCGGTCGTAGTACCTTGCTGTATCCATGGTAACTTAATAGTGGTAGTAGTAGTAGTAGTAGTAGTAGTAGTAGTAGTAGTAGTAGTAGTACATTGCTCTGTCCGTAGTAAGCAGCAGGGATAGTAGTAGTAGTAGTAGTAGAAGCGGTAGTAGTACATTGCTGTATCCATGGTAAGTAGGAGGGTTAGTAGTAGTAGTAGTAGTAGTAGTAGTAGTAGTAGTAGCAGCAGTAGTAGTACATTGCTGTATCCATGGTAAGTAGGAGGGTTAGTAGTAGTAGTAGTAGTAGTAGTAGCAGCAGTAGTAGTACCTTGCTGTATCCATGGTAAGTAGGAGGGTTAGTAGTAGTAGTAGTAGTAGTAGTAGTAGTAGTAGTAGTAGTAGTACCTTGCTGTATCCATGGTAAGTAGGAGGGTTAGTAGTAGTAGTAGTAGTACCTTGCTGTATCCATGGTAAGTAGGAGGGGCAGAGGATGGACACGTTCCCAGGAGCAGAGTGAGGCCAACAGGCGAACAAGTCGAAGCTCCCGTTACAGAAAACTCCTACAGAACAGAAGGAGAAGTGAGTCGCTCCTAAACGCCGTCAAATACATGTCATACTTTATAAACGTGACCAATACAATGTACACAATATTTTACTGACCCGACTGTGAGAGCGCGGTCAGAGCCAGAGTCTTGCTGCAGTTCTCCTTGTACTCAGTCCTTTTGGTGATCAGACTCTCCAACAGCGACCCCCGCACCTGGAGAATTAAAAAACCCCAAAACATATTAAAAAATGAAAGTGAAGATAGAAGTGCAGAACATCTCCTCTTTAATTGTGTTATAATGTTGTCCCCTCATCAAAAACATACCTGGAGCTGTATTTAGTTTGATTCACGGTTGTTTTATCAATGAATCCAAATTTGTCTTGCTCAGTTTGCATTTTACCCAAATTGTTGCATCATAGGTAAAAATCCAGATTGCTCCAAGCGTTCACCAGACTTATTCTATGGTCATATCAGAATCAGAAGACTTTTATTGCCATCGTCAGACTAAGAACTTACTTCGGTGATAAAGTGCAATACGGATAAGGGCACAAAGTTAAAAAAAGATATGCTTAAAGATAAAATAAAATACTTAGAGATAGAAAATATATCCAACAGCAGCATCAGAACAACAGTGCAAACTGTGTTCACAACAAACACATGACTATATTGGCATAGCATTCACAGACGATAAGGATTTATTTGTTTATTTTTACATTGTTCATTCTAAATACTGACAGCAGAGGGCGCTCCAGCACACAAATACCTCACTGGAAACAGAGGTGAAGTTTATAAAGTAAATTCTCCAAATGCAGACATTCTTTTAAGTTGCAAAAGGTGAAATACGTATTCCAAGGTGAAGAAAAGCATGTTTAAAAGACAATTAAAGCCATAAGAATGCATCGTATGTAATAAAATCAACAGACATGTTCAAAAACGCGTGTGATTCTTCTGTTTTAGACCTGGTAAAGTCTCATTCCTGCTCGTTTTAGCCATGATTTAAGTCTGATAAAGTCCAGGTATAGCTAGATTTGATGGAAAGGCAAATATTTTAGTTGATGGTACTTGAGGACGGAGTGCAGTACTGAGCTTTGCCACAGGACAAATACTGACTGGTCTCACATTTTGACAGTCACAGCACCTGCATGTATCATCAGACATAATCACTGTAATAAATGTCCAGTGATTAGTGATCCAGTATTAAATAAACTAATTATACATTTATAGATATCCTGCACATTCATCTCTGCCAACAGTCCTCAGGCTGGTGCAAGTAAACAAAACATAGTAGAAGGATAAAGTCGTGAAATTATAATTGTTAAAGAGGAAGTACTTCTGTGGAGTATTAACGGCTAAAATATCACAAATATAAATCATGTTTCCTTTTATTGTTTTAAATGTTATGTTCACTGAAAACAACAACTTAATATGTTTAATGAGTTTCAGTTTAATTCTTGAGTCTCCCTTCCCTTTGCTGTTTGTGCTAAGTCACTCCCCCTTCAGAGCACCGTCACAAAACAATCACAGTGCATCCCGCTAATGTAACTACTGCACGTCACATCAGGTTTGTGAAGTTGTAGTGTATTGTTCTGTATCCTCCTTTTGTTTATTTACAGAAAATTGCCGTGTGAGAGCATGAGCGACAGGCAAATGTAGGTAAAAGGTCTGAGGCTTGTCTCCATGGAGATGTTGCTTTGATTAGAACATCTAATTTTATGTAATTACAGGTGTTTTTATTGCTCAAAAAACATTGGAAGAAAGAGAAGACGTTCAAGGACAAAGACATTTTCTGCATTTTGTTTCTTTTAATATCACTGTGTACTGTGGGTAAAGTTACAAGATATAAAGTTGTCTGTGTAAAAAAAAAAAATCATACCTGGATCATAACTGGATAAAAAGTTGTAGGCTGCTCATCTGTCAGTTCAAACGGTCAGTTTTTGTTTTTTTTTACTCAAACTATAACAATATCTTGCTAAATAAAAATCATGATCATACCGTTCCACCTTCAGAATATCCAGTCTCGTCTCTAAAGCTAAACGAGGCCGGGCCTGGTCAGTACTCAGATGGGAGCAGTGGTTCTTGTGCAAACTGCTGTTGTGTCTGTAGGAAAGACACTTCATCCACATTGTGTAGTCTGAATGTGGTGTGTGAATGATTGGTGATGGTTGGAGGAGCCGATGGCGCAGATTGGCAGCGTCGCTTCCCTCGGTCTACTCCAGGACAGCTGCGGCTACAATAGAAGCTTGTCACCACAGAGTCTAGAGTGAATGAATAATGCAGTGAGAAGCACAGTGTCTCGACAGGCACAGAATAAACCCAGGGCCTCCCATTGAGTGTCTTAAGTGTTTTTCTAATGTGGAAGTCAGCGGACCTGCTTCTTTTATTAAGTAATTTTAGATGAATATTGTGATTTAAAATGTGCTAATTATGATGGTTAACATAATGGTCCATGAGTGTCATAGATTATAACGATGTAACAGACAAAGCACAATATATCTTCTTTAAGTACATGCACATATGCAGCTTTGCCTATGGTAAGTGTCGCTGAAGCTACAGTCTACTCACTTTGCATTTCCTCTGGTCATAACAGGTAATTACAGGGTCACCTTCTTTGTCCAATCAGGCACATTGTTACTAAGAATCATGGGAAACCAACTGCCTGCTTGTAATCACGTGGTAAACACAGAAGTGCTCCTCTTTGTTTTTAAAGTCCATACACACCAAACCCTTTCAAATATTTTCAGTTTTTGGCTGAATGATTCAATTTTTTTTCCTGACATGTACTGCATTTGTGATTTGTTTTTTGATTTATATGATTCTGTTCAGAGTTCATATTTTAAAAGTGTCCAGGAGAACTGACAAAAAACACTAAAATATGAAGTGACCAACTAATACACGGATCACATTTCAGAACTGTTCTGAAATGTACAGATCTAAACTACAGAATTAGCAGTTTTTATGCAGAACAAGACAAGAGATTTTGTTGTTTTGTTTGTTATGATACTTCAGAAATTGTGTCCATTCAAACTGCAATTTCGATTTGATTGTGATTAATATTGCTGTTTTGTTTCAGCTTCAAGTTGCCTCAAATGTTTCACTTCTCAGCGCACCAGTCTTTGCATAACAATGTTGTGTTAGTTTTTTTATACAGAAAAAAGCTAAATTACTTAAATTCCATAAAAAAACATGAATAGTGAGAAATTTTAATGTCAAGACGTCTAAACCAGTTTGAATATCTGAAAACAGCAAAATAGTGGACCTTGACACAAATTATGCACAACATGAAAGTAATTTCTGATCAGGAATTGAGTGGATTTTAGGGGTGTTTTTTGCCATCTGTCGTCATATTGGTTCTTGTTGCAAATGTAAAAAAAAGTAATCTGGGTGAAACATTTGAGTTATACTTAGAGTTATGTAATCAAAAGTAGCAAATATTGTGCATTATTTAAATAATATAAACAAAGAAAACAAAGAAGATGCAGAAAAATGAGACAAAGTAAATCATATCTGAAGGAGCGGTGCAAGAAACACAAATGTTCAAATCACTTCATATTGTCGACATGAAGCTTTTGTCACTTGTCGACTTCTTCACACTGAGAAGAAGAACCACAACTAACTCAGGTATGAGTAGTGTTACTTCAAAAGAAATACTACACAGGAGTATAAGAGGAAAAGTCTGCTGCTAGAAAAATATTTTTGAAAAAGTAGAATTCCTTTAAAAAGTTACTTAAGTAAAGATTAGTGAGTACTACCCCCCTCTGCACTATTTTATGTACGTAGTTCAGTGTTAGCAGCCCCTTTAGTGGGATTTAAAATGAGTGAAATTGTATGAGAAGAAGAAGGGGGAGAGTCTCAGACATTATTTATTGCATGTTATTGTAACTGCTGTGTAATTCATGAGAAATTATAAACAGAGCGCGTCTCACACACGCACACGCACGCACACACACTCTCTGATACTTTTGACATGGAATAATACATTTCCAGAGAGCTGTACGTAGCCTTGGATCATTTTGAGAATAAAATCAAATGAAAATATAACAAAAAGTTGTCTGTCAAACAACTTGTCCATCAGGTTTTTTGTAATTAAGAATAAATCAACATTACAATTGTTATCAGTAAAAGCTGTTGATGTTTGATTTGAATATTTCCATTGTATCTGGGGACAAATCAAAATCTTACATATGATTATTAAAAAAAAAGACCAAATCAAAAAGTAACACAAGAAAAATATTTTATATTTTTACATGTATAGAGTTCTTCATGAAGATATTTCTTTCTCACTGTGGCATTAAACTCATCAAGGCATTTTCCGCAATAAATGCAAGATAAATGTGTTAATGCCTCACTGTGGAAAAATCCAGGCACAGCATTAACATCCTCAAGGAGACAAGCAAAAGTTACACAGTGCACCTTTACGTCTATAGTCTGTTAGTTACATTGAGTTTTGACATTTTGAAAACTGACTGTGCAACTAAAGTACACTTTTAATTCCAGATGTATTATTAGTTTTGTGCTGCTTTAAGTTGTATCTATTTTATACAGTATGTCTTTTATTTTACATAACAAAACTATACATTTGAACTATTAGCATTTTTCCCCAAAAAATAAACACTGCAGATTAGATTAGAACTAAACCAATATAATTTCACTAAAACATAGATAGCATCATTACATTTGAGATTAAATACGTAGACATAATTAGGGATGTTTTTTTGTGTTGTTTTTTTTTTGCCGATATCTGATATAGATCTTGCCATTGTTGCAGATAGAGATATTAAGCTTTTATGTGGGTTATAAATTCATATTTTTTTTAAAAATAATTTATTCTTCTCAAAAAGACAAACCTGATGCACTGAGGACAAACTGGGAATGACACATGGGGACACAGTTGGGATGGAATATTCTGTATTGATGTCAGAGGTAGAAGTATTTTTATTATTATTATTATTTATTTATTTATTTATTTTTTAGGATTTTTTTTTTTTTTAGGACTCAGCACTTTCTCCTGTATTTTTTGTACTTTTCTTCTCAATTTATTTATTTTTTATGCCACTTTTTCCTGTATTTTTTTGTACTTTTCTTCTCAATTTATTAATTTTTTTTATGCCACTTAACTGAAGTAAAGCTATGATAAATATTAGTAGCCCACCAGAGTAAGTCATAATTAGAAAAAACATGAAAACCCGTCATATGCACGTTGAATAAAATATTGTTTTATTGTACCTGGTGATGGAGGAGCAGACAGGGCAGCAGCAGCAGAGCTTTGTCCAGCCTGTGTCTGTGTGCCAGCAGGGCGGCCATGATGGATGTTTACATTCGAAAATCCTCTTTGCCAACTTTAATCTTCACTATAAAACCAAAACGATAGTGCATCCATCCTCCTGAGAACACAAGACAACTCCTGACACATTCTAGGTGTAAATATCAAGTTTTCTTTCACTTCCAAATTTAAAAAAAGGTTTCAAAAAAAGTTTCAAATTCTAAAATGAGCGATTAGTCCCCTGAGAAAGCGTTGACGTTGGTGCGTTATCCGTACAGCAGAGGAGCGGTGTTCAGCTGAGCGCGGTGCAGTGATGTGAGTGTGACTGTGAATCCTCTGCTCCCCACGGACCCCTCCCATTCCCCCGCGGGCCCCCGACCAATCAAGATAAGGCCCTCGGGAGGGCAGACCAAACAAAATGTAAGCAAAAACAAGCTAACATCGCTAAAAACTACATTACTGGGAAATAGAGGTGGGTAGAGTAGACAAAAATAGTGCTAAAGTAAAAGTATAGTTGCTTCAAAGTAATATT
Organism: Periophthalmus magnuspinnatus; assembly: GCF_009829125.3. Classification (NCBI taxonomy): domain Eukaryota; kingdom Metazoa; phylum Chordata; class Actinopteri; order Gobiiformes; family Gobiidae; genus Periophthalmus; species Periophthalmus magnuspinnatus. Next base: position 18,532,474 of record NC_047144.1, read on the forward strand.
ACCCGAGTAGATGGACAAGAACAAAGTAGTGGTCTGAGAAATTACTTAAGTAAAATTAAGTGTGAAACAGTTTGAACGTAACATCTGATTTATGAAGTTAAGTTAATGGGGGAAAAAAAAAATGAAATAATGCAGAAAAAAAAAAGGGTAGTTTTTTTTATTGACACAAAAATGAGACAAACTAAATCATATTTGGGGAAATCCCTGTAAAACATAAGTAGATCCCATATTTAACCTACAGAAAAAAGACAATAAGAATCATTAATAAAGCAGGATTCCGTGATTCTACTGATGAACTATTATAAAATTGAATATATTAAAATGCATGGACATAGTTAAGTTAAAAATTTTGACAGTTCTGTTTTGTGTTGTGTACGAGGATCTTCCCGTAGGCATCAGTCCTTCTTTAAATTAAGAGGTAGTCGTTATAACTTAAGAGGTTTGTGCCAGTTTGAATCTAGTAAAATAAGAACTAATGTGAGGCAAAGATGAGTCTGTTTGAGGAATAAGACTTTGGAATGAGCTTGATGATGAATTTAAGTTAATTAAAACTCTGTTCAAATTTAAAAAAGCTTTAAAACATGTATTCTTTCACACAAATACGTTGCAGTAGGTTATATGAGCCAAGACATCTGTGTTTAAGATATTGATTTAAGTCACGGGTGTCCAAACTTGTCTCATTAAGGGCCACATAAAAACACAGACAAAGCTGAGGGCCACAGACTAGTGATCAATACAGTGAATACTTAAAATCTGTGTGTTTATTACAAGTCAGATTGAAGACCTTTATTCATGTTTACATCCTCAATGAGACGCATTAAATATTTGACATGGGCTTGTTAAAGTAGATATTCAGAAATGTACAGTAAAAAGTACAGTTTAAGGTAATACGGGGCAATTCACCTGGAAGCTTGAGGACCAAGAAAAATTAGTCTGAGGGCCGCATTTGTCCCACGGGCCACAGTTTGGGCAGGCCTGATTTAAGTAAAATGGATTCTGTTATGTGACTATATTGTGGAGTTGATCAGGATGGGCTCACATAAGCACGTGGCTTCAGCCCAATCCTTTTTTGGTTGTAATTAATGAAGAAAATGTTTTGTTTTGTTTTATTTAAAAAAGAATTAAACAACCAAAATCAAATTCATTCATTCATATCTGAAGGAGCGTTACAAGAAACACAAATGTTCAAATCATTTCACATTGTTGACATAAAGCTTTATCACCTGTCGACTTACTCACATACTTAAACTTTTACTCAAGTTACAGTGCTGTTCCTCTGTAAAATATACTCAAGTAGTAGTAAATGTCTGGAAAAAATAATTTTACTCAAAGTTACTGAAGTAAATATACTTGAGTAAGTGTAACAGTAGCACTATCCACCTCTGCAGGGACATGTGCCTGACACTTATGTAATGTAGTGTAGTGTAAACAGATAAGGCAGGGACACTGGAGCTCATCAGTCATGGTGGGGCACCTCTATATTCAACGGTGGGTTTGCTGCTAGTTTACAAAGTACAATTCGTTTAGAGATATTGTATCCAGAATGAAATAGTTTATCTAGCATTTATTGAGTTAACAAAGTTTTTATTGCTTAAAAATACCCGTGAAAAATAAGCAGCCTTCAGTTGAGCAGCACTGAAAAAGCAGAATCAGGCCTTGGTTTAACGTGAAACTGTTATTCTATATCGCTTAAAAGTACTTCTCATTTAGCCAACTTTAAAATCTAGACTTTCTATGTGGAGAAACAGCGTATAACCTACTATAACAAGCCACTACGTTCTATTAAAATGCAGGAGGGTCAGGAAGCCGAACCATAAAGAGCATCAAACAACCGTCTTAACTTCCAACGGTCGGATAATCGCTCCAATCACAGCTGTTCATTTGTAGCACGTCTATGTTTTAAAAATTCTTGGATAATTCAGAACAAAATGTATAACTCCTTTTATCTCATGGTGCGTTGATGGTTGATTCTGCAGATATCCTGTGCGTTATTATTATTATTTTTCACGTTTTTACCAGTTTGCCACTCACGCCCAGCTGAAATCGGGGAGACATGACACAGTTCCCGACCACAGACTGAAAATACAAGTGAACTGAGGGAGGGCGATGTCATTTATTGCATTTAACTCCAGCCAAATGAAGCAAATCGAGGCTAGCAGTTATAGCGGCTAATCTGCAACCAGGGACCATATTTGGAAATCCAGGAGTGCAACCAAAAAGCCAATCAGAAGCAGGGATGTTGAAGGTACTCGCGCGCTCCCACCTGCTCTTGCACCTTCACCGTGGGTTTGGCAGGAGACTGATACCTAGCAACAAGCTGTCAACTGCTGCCAATCAAACCTGTTGCTAACGGGAGCGACCTCGGGGAAAGAAGGCGTCTGATTGGTCTGTTATGAATGTTCATATCTTAACCGTTTAACGACTGAGCACACTATAGACCAGTATAGCTCGCCTAGACTTTTATTCTTTTTTTAACTGTAAAAATCATGTTAAAGTAAGCATCAGACTGTACTGCACTTTTTGACACAACTACCTCTATTTTACACATCCATCCATGTTTTTTTTTCTCTGATTGGTCATCTTCAAGGGACAACGGACGCAGATTACCGTAATGACAGTAAAATATTTAAAGAGCCTCACGCCTCAGCTTTGAGACGCCGTTTGAATTTACACGATCGCACAATCGGTTGCGGAGTTACGGTAATGGAAAGTGATAGCATCCGCCGCTATAGGGTTAAGCTACGGACAAAATAGCTAAATAAAAACACCAGGATCATAGAGAATAGAATGAGTTAATATGAATATTTTAATACCAGAAGAACAAACCTGACAGCAGCAGTTACAGAGTCAGGTCAATTGGAACCAGATATCGAAAGAATCACTTCGCACTCGTAATATTTGGAAGCTAGCAGGTTAGCTATGTCCATTTGTTTATACAGTTTATGTCGCAGATCCAAGTTTTGTCGTGTGGTTTTGGCTGGACTAAGTTGAACCCACGCACGTCTTACGAAACTGGGAGCGCTGTGGGTAATAAATATATCACCTTCACGGTTCTACGCGCCAAAGCTGATCTATTGAATACTATGGCGCTAGTCTGCTATCTCACTCATTTGACTGTCTGTATGAAGCCGTAATGCACTTACACGGTTCCGTCATTATTCCCATGATGGCCGGTGAAGGCGAGGTGAAGTCTGAATTATCTGGAGACAAAAGCCACTTGGAATACGGAGAGGCACCGTTTACCGCGCTGAACCGTGAGCGCATTTCGAATTTTGCTTCTTTTTTTTTTACAGTTAAATGTGTCAAAATCCGTTATGAATAATATCAATATTGCTGAGTATTATTGCGTTATTTCTGACCTGCAGTAGCCACCGTTTGCTTTCATTGTTGGTGTGATTTACAGTAAGAGATGGCAGAATTGGATTTGCGTTGGACTTCGTAAGCGCGACAGTGTACGACCGTGACAGGGCCATCCGTCTGCGGGCTGTGGGCCAATAAAGAGGAGCTCTAAGTGGGGACGGAGCTTGAGTTTATCAGAGACATTTATCCTGACTGTGGTAATATCAAAGAGGCTAAGAAGAGCAGAAGTAAACAGCGTGCTATGAACTTTAAAGTCGAGAAATATGGAAACAAATGATAGGATTCTGCAAATACGTGTGACTTTGAGTGACATATTTGACAGTACTCTCACTAGTTTCTGTCAGGATCCTCCCTTGGACTGTTTTCCTTGTTGTTTCCCCCGTCTTCTCTGTTATCTGTCTCTTTTCTAGGCGTCGGCTTACCTGATCTGACACCTGACACACCTGGATCGCCAATTTCCCTTGTTACCTGCCGTATACGAAGCCTGTTTTTTCATCCAATCTTCTCCAGTCACTAGATGTGTTTGTCGCCACAAAACCACTTCACTTTTTCAATTGCTTTGTCCTGTGTTCGGGTGCCTCTGTCTTATTTCTGGAAGCTGCCTGCCTTCCTGCTGGACAGCCCGATAATTACCTCCACCTCTGGACCCCCCCAGTGTGACACCTGAGACCACATTTACCTGATTACTTACCTGGACAACAAAGACTTTACCTGTTTACCAGTTGCGTGCTGCTAAAACGTGACAGCTTATGATTTCAAAAGAGAAAGTTAAAGCCGTACTAAACCGAGCTCTCACCAGATTGATCATAACAGGAACAAACCGAAAAATCAAACTTTTGTTAAACCAAGTGGAGAGAAAAGCGCGCACATCTTCCCTGTCCACAAACGCGCAGACCACTTACACGCACATGGTTTGCTTTGGCTCGTTCAGCGTTGGCTTCTTCCCAAAACCCCATCACTGCCCTCTGATTGGTCAGTCTCCGCCGTTACACAATGGAGCTTTTAATGAATTGAACTTTTGTAATCCTCGCACTACTCCTTCAGGGAAAAAGTGCTGTCTTTACCATTAGCTTGTTCCAAATGTAAATAATGACTTGTGCTGTGGATGTGACGAGTCTCATGATTTAGTTGAAGAGCGAGGCGACGGTGAAGAGGCTGCTCAGAGCTAATGTGAGAGCGGAGGAGTGCCAGCCTAATGGTTTACATGTAACTCATCTAGACAGGCTCTGGAGAGGAGACACTTTTATCACTGTGTAAGAGTGTGTGTAGAAGACCTCATAGTCTATTTAAAGAGACTGGAGCCTCCTGTATATGGAGTCAGGTTTTGTTTCGTCAGCACATGTGTAATAATAAGAATTTTAATTTTTAATATATATAGTGGACCTGAGTGTCATAGATTATACTCCGGGCTCCTCCAGCACAGTTTAAAACCATGGATCTATTGTAATATCTGGAGGGGGTATTGTGTTGTTAGACCGATCACGAGTTTGGACGAACACAAACGGCCCATGTTCGTCTGATAGGAACCTACAGCTTTCACAGCTTGTGGTGATTTTTGCCCATTTTCAGATCACAAATGTTTTCTCAGCTCAAAATCCTTCAGTTATCTTACAGACTGTTTTTTAATCTTTAGCTTCGGCTCACTCTGCTTCAGTCTGCTCTAGTTACTGTTACTGTAACTTGGGGCCAACATCACGGAACAGCACGACACAGACATTCAGAGGTGGAAATGGTTTTCCATTCAATACGATGAGTCAGTGGATGCAAGTAATAAAGCCCTACAGGAGAAGATACCACCGGACTGACTGATGCAGAGTGGCTTCTTGATCTTACTTTCCTGAACATGCAGGTACAGGTTAAGTATAAACATGTGTCTGACATGGTCAGTGCTAAACTCTCTGTATATTCAGCAACTGAACAACACAAAGTTATAGCACTTTTGTTCTCTCTCAAAGAAGTGTGCACCAGTGCTTTGAATGTTGCCAAATAATGGGAGCTTCTGGCAAAAGTTGGATGAGTTTGAAGAGGTGTCTGACAGATTTAGAGAAAGTCTTGCATGAATGGCAAACCCATTCATGGATGGAGACATAAGTGAGATTTCTGGTCAGATGGATGAACTTTTCTGTATTGATCCTGTGGAAATGGAAATGATAAATATCCAAAATAATGTGCAGCTTCAGTCTCAGCAGAATTCTGCTCATTTCTGGTGCCTTGTAGAGTCAAATGACAATCTTATCTTATCTTAATGAGGTTGCATGTGTGAGTCAGTTTTTCTGATATAAAAGTCATTAAATCAAAGTACAGGACAAGACTGACTGATGAACACTTGACTCTGTCAGAGTGAACCTAAGTGACTACACAAGTTACTCCTCTGTTGTTGACACCATACAGTACTAAACCTCCCACTGGGCAGGTACATGTGAATGATATTCTGTGCTAATTGTAAATAGTTAATAGCACTGCATACAACATACATACAAATTGGAATCAAAACCTGGTCTCACCAAAATGATGCATGGTGTTGTAGAAGTAGCAGTCTCCTAGAGTAATCCACTACAAAAGTCAGATCCACCATCTGCTGAGGCTGCAAACAACAGTTAATCACAGACTGAGTTCAGATGTTTGACAGGGGAATGCTCTCCACACACTGCACTCATCAAACATATGGACATATTTGGACATTTATTTGCTTTATTCAAAATGTCACATCCTTTGGGTATAGGGTGGGTTTTTGTACCATCACAACATGCTCGAATCGCTATAGTGTAAACAAGACACCGGGACATTTTAAATCGCAATATTCATCTAAAAATTACTTAATGAAATAAACAAGTCACAACAAAGAGCTGTGCTGCACTTTTCTTTCATTTGTACCAAAATGACTACACTGCTGAATCCTATATGCAGCATCGATTAAGAAAATAAAATTGGAGAAAACAGTAAGTACAGAGGATCGGGCGTAGCAGCAAAATGGCGTCTTGAAAATAGGCCATTTGCGATTGCTCAAATGTGCATGAATCATTCCCATTACAACTTTGTGTGAGTAAATGGTGAGTGGAAACAACTAGGACATGATTAAAAGTGAAATTTGTTTGTAATAGTTTCAGAAAGTGGTGCTATTATTCAACCCAAGAGATGAGATTGTTATCTGCTGAAAGGAAAGTAAACCATAAGATTAATACAGCAAGTTTGTGGAGCCAATCCCAAACAAATAATGATAAGGTTCAACATTTGTGGATCATAATTTCTCTGGTGCACCACCTGCTTTTTTCATGGAGATGTTCTTGCTTTGCCTGGAATATTCTGCAGCATGAAAGTAAATTTGTCTATCTCCATGGAGACAAGCGTGCGTGTGTGTGTGTGTGTGTGTCCATGTAAACACAGTACTGGTTTCAATATCCTAGATAAGACAGTATCCAGATTATGAGAAACCAGGATACTGTCACTGAGACATTCTGATCCTTTTCAGAACACTGTGGCCTGTAGACGCAGTATGTTGATCTCTCTACACTGATGCTGTATTGAACATGTGTGAGCTCAAGTAACAAATACAGAACGATAGGAGCAGCAACTTTACCAAAACGACTCAAACTTTTACCCGGGCTTTTAAAAATGTATTTTTTTACAGTACATTCATGACAGCGAGGAGCAGGATGACGCGGAGCCCAGGCCATCGACGAGTCCTTTTCACGCAGCAACAAGCCCATTTAATGTCAGTAAGAGGTGGTTTGATAAATTTCAGAGACGCTTTGGACTCAAAAGTGTTTTTCTGCAGGGAGAGGCCGCCTCTGTGGATACCGCTGGAGCAGAGACACATAAACAACAAATTTAAAGCGATCATGGAGGAAGGGGGAGATAATATACGATGGTTTGAACTTTGAGAGTGTTTAAACAAGAGAGGAATGTGAGAAAATGTTAATGCCTGTGTGAGAAAAGTGTATAAAGTGTGTGCAGCTGCAAAACATATAGAATAATTGTAAAAAATAACGCTGACTACTTCGTGAATTTCGTCTGTTGCGGGTTATTTTTAGAACGCAACCCCCACGATAAACGAGGGACGACTGTATACCGTAAAGAAAATATAGTAATCTACTCTACAAAACAGATGTCAGTTGTAACGCTATGATCATTTCTGTGGGTCTCTGTTGTATTTTTTTTACTGTTAATAACATTTAACACAATTTACTGAAACTGTGAGTGTCTCCACAGTCTCATGATCTTTGAATTTGTGCCTTGTTCATGTCACGTACGTCTTGTTAAAAAGACATAAGTTAGCACAGCTGCTACATGTTTAGCTCTTTATCATATCTGTGCGACGGTTGCTATAGTTACCAATCTAAATGTCCAGAATAGTCTCATGTATTGCGGGGCTTCAGGTGACATCACTGCATTGTATAGACCAATAATGTTTAGATGAGGACAGATAAAATGTACACGGGCAGATTTATGATGTAACACAGCGAGTTCTTAGTTCTAGTCCATAATAGAAATGATCAGGTTCAACATTTGTGCGTTTCCGTTTTGAATATTTCACGACAAAGTACAATGTTATCACGAGGGGAAAGCTCAAAGTCTCATAACAGGGATACTCGTGAGCATGCAAAACTATGAATGAATGAACATATATACAATGTAAAGAGAAAAAACAAAAACAAAATAACTCCAAACCTTTTTTTAGACTTTTAAAAATAGCCACTCTCTGTTGCCCTCTTGACATTTCTTTATTCTTTCTTGTTGCTGCCCTTTCCTATTGGCCCTCATCGCTGTTCCAATTACACATGTGAAGTATAACTGGGAATATTGTTATTTTTAGTGGATATTATAAACAAAATGAAAGCTGTTGTATATGGTGGTGCGAGTTGCTCTGGTCTGGACTAATATGGCTGTGGGACTGGTCACATGACAGTGCATATTTAGACTGTATAAGGACCTACACTACAGGATGTGCACAAATGAGACTCTGCAGTATGTTGGGACAAAGTTTAGCCCGTTCACTAGAATAAAAGTGAACCCTAATGAAATATTTGGTACATTTTAGGCTTTGGTGTCACTTTGCGGTTGTTACATACGCACATACAACATACCGACTTTCTGGAGGTGGCATGGAAAAGTTAACATCATATTTCGGAACATTCTCCACAGAGATTGATGTTTTATGTCATACTATGGAACAATATTTTAATGGAAACAAGCAGGACGTGCAAGCCACTCCTCCAGGCGTAATAAAAGTCAGGTTTGTGGAGATGCAAGCCTGCTCACAATAAGGATAATGTTTTCCAGTGCAATAATGTTCGGTTTGTGCACTCCCCCCCCCAAGTGTTCCTCAATTTTCTAGTTTTTTGTGTTTAGATCATAAGAAGCTACTCCTAATTTTTGTTCCTGTATGTTTTGTCAGTTTAAGTTAATCAGTTGTTAGTTGAGAATCTTTATCCAGATCATTTTGACTGCAGCAATAAACATAACCAAAATGTATTTATCCTCTTTTCCGCGCTCAAGGGTTCTACAGCAGCGTTGCCCAAACTATGGCCCCGGGGCCAAATGCGGCCCTCAGACCAATTTTTTTTGGCCCTCATGCCTCTTCCTAAACTGGCCCAATTAATCAGGAAGTATTTTTTATTCCAAATTGAAGAAATTCTACCTTTTTAACCTGAATAACATCAAATTGCATTGTGACACAGGCCAAAAAACAGTATCTACAGTATCTTTGCTGTTCCTAGTACTGCACTTTTCTGGACTGCGGTTTTCCTGGGATCTGCATGAATCGATAGAAATGCAACTATTAAGAGTGTATTTAGGGAACACCGTCATAAACTGAGGCCTGTTTGTGTTGAGTGTCTGGGACATTCAGTCTCTAAAAGCCTGGATCTTGAGTTACTCTAACCCTTCACAATACACTTGAGATGACTCTGAGGGTGTTTAAAGTATATAAAAGTATTTGTGTCACTGTAAACACGGAAATGTAGGCTGCAGGGAAATGTGTCTTCTTCCATTGGGTGGTTCATCGAGGACGCTGGGGAAACCTAAGAACTCTGAACACGACGTTAGGCATCCCAAGACTTCAGGCTTTTCATTGGACAGAGGACAATCAGAAACTCCATTTTCACATAGTTTCATGTAATTTGCACAGTACAAAATGCCTAAAAGGAGGTTGAGGCGTGGTCCTACTTCTGAATCTCGTCATATTAACTCCATTTAAATGTTATAGAATTTAAAATGCAGATTCAATGGATGCAATAAGCAGGTCGCAACGGCTTTTATTATTTAAGTTATATTCCCTCTATGTCCCTGAAAAAACATGTTCTGTGGTGTATTGGTGTATTCTTGTATTAGTTTAGCAATCCAAAATGCTCTGTTCTACCTTGTGATGTCATCCAGTGCGAGTTAACCCCTAATTTTAGCCTCTTTTTAACTCAATATTCTAAAGCGCATGTGTTAAACTGAAGGCCCCCAGGCTAAATTTGGCCCCCCAAGTCATTTTATGTGGCCGCCAACAAGATAAATTAAAAGGTCTTAAAATGTCAGTTTACGAGGAGATACAGTTATACCGCCATATTTTTACATCTATGGAAATCTATATTTAATATTTGTAACTTGAATAAGAAATAAATACAGAGACAGTTAATGAACTTTGAAAGAAAGTTTACAATATCTTCTCGTGTTCCAAGGAGTAAACCAGTTTCTAGTATTTTATCAAACATTAATAATCAGGGACATGTTTAAAATTTGAACTTTGAACTCAATCTTAAAGGCCTTGTACCTGAGTGTCTTCTATAAATTATAAAGCGTTTCATCGTCCAGTAACCAGGAAGAACACGTTAGCATGCAAATGTTGTCATATCAAAACTCCGCAATGGTCTCAGAGTTGTGAGAAGTGCTTGTAAACACATCATGGTGAATAATTAAGACGCTCTGGATGCTGAAAGACAAGTGAGGAATAACTTTGGACCACTACAAACTGTGTAAAATGAGCTAGTTAAGTAAAAATGAAGTACAGCGCTCTTAATTTTGAAATCTAAATTGTAAATCTTATAATAAAACTTGTTAGAAAAATCACAATTGCATATTATGTCCATTATATAACCCCCGTCACCCACCACCACGGCTAAAGAGACCTCCCGTTCTGACCGTGTTACATAAATTCAACCTGCACAATCTCCAGAACTCCTAAGAGTGAAAGCAGAGGTCAGCTCCATTAGCGCCTCATTCCGCCGCTCCGCGCACATGTCGTAAACAGCACCTAGCCTGTTTATCATTGGTCTCTAATGCTCCGCTCGTGTTTGGAGGAGCCGACAGGAGCTATGCGAGAGGGGGCATAAACTGTTTGGCTCTCCCATGTCCGCGAGGTGCACATTCGGACGTTTTTTAAGGTGGAACTGCTAAACATTTCCGCGTAAAAGAGGTGAAATAGAGTTAAGAGGCTGTCAAGACGTTAGCGCTAACAGGTAAACACAAGGATGGAGACGGGGGGGATGATTACAAAATGTTTTTATTGCAAGAAGATGGGAACAGAAATGTTAGGACAGCTGCTTTCTGAAACTTAACCCGATTTGTTTCCAGCTACAGTTGCTGTGTCCTTGGGCAAGATTATAGACTATGGACAAAGTGAGCATGACGTCATCGATAGCGTTCGTCTCAAGCCAAATGAGGCTCATCGAGGCTAGCGGGAGTATCACAGCAACCAAAGAGCCAATCAGGAGCGAGGTTGTTGAAGGCTTTCTCACCCGTACCGTTGGTTTAGCAGGTGGGAGCGACCTCAGAGAAAGAAAACAGCGTATTGGTCTGTTAATTACTGTTCATATCTTGATTTACAGACAAAATAGCCAAATAAATACCCCAGAATCATGCAAAGCGGGTTAATATGAACATTTTAAGACCAAAAATGACGAGCCTGACAGCAGCAGTTACAGAGAAGCGTGGTTGGGGGTGATGTTTTTTCTATAAAAAGTGAATTGGAGCCAACGTTGATGGATTCAGAAGCACGCCCATGCTCATTTCCCATTTAGAACTTATCTGTACACTTCATATGCCTTTGCTTATGAAAATGTTAGACTGGTAAAAGTGAGAAATGGCCATGTCTCTGTTATTCAGACCCAGGGCAGCTATGGCTATAGAATTATTAGCAATTATTAACGTTTTTTTAACACCAGACTCTTAAAACAAAAAATCCATTCTGTCAACTGAACAACTGGTATCCTAAAGACACTAACCTCCTTTGAAGATGGTGAGGTACAGATCTTAGCCAAAGAAAAGACACTAAATCAGTCCTAAATCAAAACGAGGAAAACAATAGTGGCAGCCAACATGCTAATAAGGGTGAGAGCATGCAATAAAAGGTCTGAACAATTATGCAAAATATGAGGCACAGTTCACACTTTGTGCAGTTTAACAGACCAAACTAAAACACAAACTGTAAACAATAAGTGTGTTAGTTTCAGTGTAGTAGCTCCTCCCTCCAGACAGATATAAGGCAGTGTCCAGCAGTAATCTGACCTGAACTGAAGAGGCGGTTTGGATGATGAGTGAAACATCTGCACTCTTAAACTTTTGTCTAGTTGACATCATTGTTTTTTTAAGATAGATCAAACCTGGACTACTGAAGGATTGCACCAGAAACGGACTAATACAAATACAAACATTGTGAACTAATTAGAGCTATACTAAACTGTTATTGTGAACATTCTGCATGGAAATGTGATGTGCCACTGACTTGTCTCCATGGAGATGTTGCTTGGCATGGAAACTTTCATATTATGTCTTTAAATAGGGGGATTTCACTCCTAACGTATACAATATTTTGATCACCATGTTACCTCTGATTGTTTTTGAAAATTCAGGAAAAAAATACATAAAAAATCAGCAGAAACAATGTGTTATGTTCATAAGTCTTATTTCTGTTTTTGATGCTCTGTCAAGTTGCTGTGTGCAGTTTTGTATCATGTTTTGTGTATTAATGGAGAATTGTCATGTGGGAGCGTGGATGATATAGACTTGTGGGCGGAGCATTACACACAGTCTCACAGTTAACCGTAAGGAGCGTTCAAATATGGCCTGGGAGAGATCGCAAGATTAGCTCGAAAACTTTATCAGGTATGTTTTTGATGAGAGAATAAGGTTTTAACATGGCAGAAAGCTAAAAGATTTTGCATAAAGGCCCCTCTATAATCTTGCATTTATTATTTATTGAAAAAAAAAAGAATAAATAAAAATAAATACATAAAAATAAAAAATACAAATAAAAATACAATAAATAAATGAATGAATAATATTAAATAAAAAATAAAATAAATAAAAATACCCCCCCCCCCCCCCCACAAAAAAAAAAAAAAAAAATTAAAGAAATAAAACACTTCTAATACATGTATGCTGTGAAAGGGCTCACCTCTCCACAAACTTGACCTGTGACCTTGACCCCTGAGATCTCATCTGCTCGTCTCCATGGAGATAGAGAAGTTTGATGTCATGTGATGTTGAATGTCTTGAATGTCTTAAAATTGCATTTGTCTAGAGCAGTATGGTAAAGGCCTCATGTTATACAGTCTGTGACATATGACTTGTTCTCTGGCTGATGCGCTCGTGCTCGCGGGCTCGTGCTCGCGCGCTCGTGCTCGCGCGCTCGTGCTCGCGGGTTTGTGCTCGCAGGCTCGTGCTCGTTTACATACTCACTGTTTACATTCTTGTGAGGCTCGGAGATGATGGGGCTGCTGAAAGGACAGGAGCTGCTCGGAGCTGGAAAAACAAACACGGGTCCTGCACACACTGCTGGTCAGCACTGGACAAACACCATGGCTAGCGGCATCCCTCTGTCTCCATGACGCCCACACACACTTCTGCAATATGTTACAAAGATGTGAGTCTGAATCTCCCCAAATTCAGATTGACAGGTGGTTTAGCCAATCAAAGACACGCACGGCCCGTCTGTATCAAAACAAATACAGCTGCTTATGAGTCAAATAAAAAGGTACAAAAAATATTACAGGGGACTGAAAAACACCGTGGATTTCTGGAGAATCAATGAGCGAATCGCAAATGTCTGTTAATCTGTGGTGAGAGAAATGTGATTTTTTTTTTCAGAATGATGGGAGAACAATGAGCATCTCGACTTCACAAGTGTCACTGAAATTAACAAAAGCTAATTGCACAGTACTGTCAGAATCTGGCTCGAGATTTCAGCCACAGGGGGCTTGTCTGAGGAAGAGGGCATTTTAAAGCTAATATTGAAATACACAATTCTACTTGATTAAAAGAAACGATCGATTGATACGGCAGTGAAGCTGTGATGCTTTAGCTGTCATATAGGGCACATCTTACATAAAGAGCTCTGGAATACTGGTTTTAGTCATAGCATTTAACAGCCACATCAAATCAGTAACATCTGCAGCTTTTTACCACCTAAAAAACATTGCAAAAATCAAAGGTATACCGTCAAAGCCAGATTTAGAGAGACTTATCCATGCATTTGTCTCCAGTAGGTTAGACTACTGTAACGACCTGCTCACTGGCCTCTCCAAACGAGCCTTAAGACAGAACAGTACATCCAGAACACTGCTGCTCGGGTCCTGACTAGAACCAGGAAGTATGAGCACATAAGTCCTGTGCTCAGGTCTCTGCACTGGCTTCCTGTAGCTCAAAGAATAGACTTTAAAGCAGCTCTGCTTGTGTAGAAGTCTCTCCATGGCCTAGGTCCAAAGTACATCTCCGACATGTTAGTGCCACATGAACCATCTCACACTCTGAGGACTTCAGGGATCGGCCTCCTGCTGGTCCCAGAGTCAGGACTAAACATGAGGAATCAGCGTTTAAGTTTTATGCAGCTAAAACTTGGAACAGTCTTCCTGAAGATGTGAGACAGGCCTCTACTTTGACAAGGTTTAAGTCCAGGCTCCAAACAGTTGTGTTCAGCTGTGCATATGACTGAAAGGTTTTTATTCTGCACTCTTCACTTTTAATGGTAATTTTATGATGATTATTTGTGATTATTTATGTTTTGATTTGTGTGATTTTAATGTCTTTTTTGTTCTGTAAAGCACTTTGAATTACTTTGTGTATGAATTGTGCTGTACAAATAAACGTGCCTTGCCATTGTAGCCAAATTTTGTATTTTTATTTTTTTTGAGTGATGTAATAAAAACATGATAAATATTTACTACAGGTACCGTTTTATCAAATCATGTCATCTGTGGAAATAGATGAAAACTTGGCATATTGAAACTTTAAATACTGAGACTTGATTGTTCAGCTTTTGCCTGAAATGGGAAGTTATCGATCATTTTCCCACTCAAGCTCGGCGACTAAAGTTAACAACTTTATTTGAGAGCGATGATTTCATAACCACGAGTCAGCAGTGTGAGCACAGAGCTTCAGCTGCTTTCATTCATCAGTGTTGTGTAACGACCTGTTGCTTTCCGCTGCTGTTTTTTCAGACTCAATGCAATCATGGCACCACGACCGCATAAGGGTAATGCTCTGTGTTTTCCAGAGCACAGCAGCAAACACAAAATGATTGATTCATTTTGTGTATATACTTCAACAATCCACATCAGAACACTGTCGGAGTTATACATTCCTCTGGGCTTAAAACAGAGGCGAGTATTCAGTGCTTTTGTGTGTTTAAGTGGGAAAAAAAACATAATTATATACTGTATTCTATTTATAATGATACAACATTAAATGAATAATAACTTCTATGCCTGAAAAAGAGACTAAACAAGGACCTTTTTCATACCTGGCACTAAATACTGACACATTGTTTTAGTTTAATTTTGTTCAGATCACGTTCTCTCCACACGAACTGGACCAAAAGAAAAGAGAAAACATTTATTTCCTGTAAATAGTGCAGGAAATAACAACAAAGCAGAAACCGTGCTCACCTAAAGGCCAAAGGAGCAGCCCTACCTGATCTGTTACTTGTCAGAATAAGTTGAGCTGCATCAGATTTCAGTGATGTTTAGATTTCTGATCTGTATTTTACAAATCTATCAGACATACATGTTCTACACTGGGACATCGAGCGCATTGACGAGGCTTTAAGAGAAGAGAAAGTTTACTTACAGTGTGCATGTCGGCTGCACAATATGAGCAGGCGAATAAACCATGGAGTTATGACGACTTTACCAAAAATCATTTAAAAAGTCTGCCTATTTCAGTGGTTTGGTTAAGTGAGGGCATCTGACACAAAACCACCTGCTCATGTGACCAAAAAACAAAAACTACTTTAAACTCACAGATTTGTAATGTTTAAATTAATGTAGATAAGCTAATTAAACTCCATAAGATACTTTTATATATTTGATCAACACATTTTCATTAGATAACACATACAAAATTAAATTAAATTAAAACACACACAGACTATTACGATATTGTATACTATGTTTCCTATATGTAGCATTTCCCATTATAATTTTATTTAATCAAACACATACTAATGGTCCAGGTTTATTTTATCACACATGGGACAGGAACATTGTTGATTTTAAAAGGTTTGACTGGTAAAAACGCAGCTATTACGTGCCCCATCTCGCTCATCTTATACCTCTGACCAGGGCCGTACTCAAACCCACGTCTCTGCTCTACACCCCACGGCCGCGGGCACTTTTCATTTCGTCTACGCTCTAAGGAGGACATTAGGGCGGCCATTTTAGGGGCTAACAAGAGACTAACCAGGCAGTGACACAGGAGTCAACTCTGCTACTGCCCCCAATGCTGTCTGGACCACAATCACACGCTGAAATTGAACTGTCTGTTGTTTTGTTTTCTCCTTCAGTTTTATTATTATGTAGGAAATGAATTTATCCAGAACAACACAGTACGCGATGTTAAGTTTTGTTCCGTTGTGTCGTTTGGAAGAGCTAGTGGCCTGTAAGCATGCTCCAAAACACCAACAAGCCTTGTTAAATGACTAATAGGTTTTTTTTTTTCTATCAAGCCAAGGTGTTTCCAGAAAGCTAAGGCTGTATATTACCTCCAGCTCCATCTTAAGCTGTTGTGGAAGAGATGTTGTCCATTTTCTACTGTATAATCACCATTCAATCCAATCCACTTTATTTATATAGCACATTTCACAAACAAATGCAGTTTCCAAAGTGCTGCACATATAAATAAAAACAACTAATTAAGTAAATCAACATTTAGACAAGAATAAAATAGCAAAATTAAAATAATAAATACGTATATAAAAGCAATAAAACAATTACCAATAAAACAATAAAATCAAATAAAACAAGCAAATAAAATCAAAAGGAACAAATCAATAAAAGACAACAGAGGACCATACAACTCATGCAGAGTTAAAAGCCAGAGAGTAAAAGTGGGTCTTAAGACGAGACTTAAAACACTCCACAGTGGGAGCTGTTTTGACGTGAGGAGGCAGAGCATTCCAGAGCTTTGGACCAGCCACAGAAAAGGCTCTGTCTCCTCTGGTTTTAAGTCTCGTCTTAGGCACCACGAGCTGGAGCTGGCCCTCGGACCTCAGTGTGCACGCCGGAATTCAGAAAATAAGACATTGTTTTTACTGACGCTGATGACATCCTGTCTGATGGAACTTGCCCTTTAAAAAATATACCGTATTTTCTGGACTATAAGGCTGGTGCACCAGTATCTACTTGTCCTGTACCATTGAACATTAAAAATTTCAACATTACGGTAACTTAAAAGACATCTAAGAACGACTGAACACAAATGCCCCTAAAAGAAAATCGTATTCTGCTGAGTCTGATGAAGCCACGAAGAAGAGAAAGCGGCGCTTCATCTACCTCTGGAGTTGCTGGAGTTGTTCAGAATCGACAACGAGGATGGAGGATTCAACGGATTTAGTGATTTGGAGTCAGATCGAGAGTAAGTGTTTTTTATACTTTAGTTATCTGGTTTATTTTTTCGCAATAACACAATACAAATCAATAAATGCAAGACAGATCAGTTTAATACCATTCCATACTCGCCCATTCCAGGTAAATCCATAACAAATGCACCTTTAAACCAATGCAGTGCCCCCGGTTGGTGTAAACTATCAAACCTAATGTGTAAATAGTGTCAGTGATGTGTATGAGTTTATGCAAGATTATAATCACATAATACGTCATTAGTTTATCAGCAGCTCTGTACAGTTGGAGTTGGAGCAGGGCTATGGAAAGTCCCTCTGTTTGTGTAAGGCCCAAGACAACACTGAGAAGAGCAGGACCACCAGACAGACTGCTACAGTGAGGACATGGAGGGGTCAAAGGTCTCACTAGCACACGGCATATGGATCAGCAGCGTTATTATACACCGCCTGGCCAAAAAAAAAAAGTCGCCACCTGGATTTAACTAAGCAAATAGGTACGAGCCTCCTGCAGTTGGACCGGTCTAGGTTCAGCGACAGTCTGTGCTCAAAGAATGATCCTTAACCCCGTTGAAAATCTTTGGGATGTGCTGGAGAAGCTTTGTGCAGCGTCAGACTCGACCATCATCAATGCAACATCTTGGTGAAAAATTAATGCAACACTGGATGGAAATAAATCTTGTGACATTGCAGAAGTGAAATTGAAAAAATGCCACAAAGCTAAAGGCAGTCCAACGAAATATTAGAGCCAAATACAGACACAAAGACATGAAGAAGAATAAAGTGGCCCAACAGCTCAAATTTGAACAAATATGAACGTTACTGGTAGCTGTGGGTGATCCATTTACTTTTATGGGGTAACAACACAATGTTAACAACGTCTGGTCCAATAACTATATATACGATTTTGTTTTTAAATTCCATAAACATGACCTGCCTGTCCTGGTACACAAGACATAGGATTCTGACATTGTCCAGTATTATTGATACTTTGCAGCTGACGAAATCAATATTTCCTGGGTGCTGTGATGCTAACCGGAGGCACTACTCTGTCTGACGCTCTGTTACTCAAGTTAGACTCTAATCTGAGCGATAATTTAACACAATCTGACCATACAGAACGGACATATGGAGCTACAACAGGTGAGCTAATATCTGTTGCTCAAAAAGTCCCCGTTAAATAATATTACAGTCACAAGTTAGCATTAGCATTAACCAACAGTTTTTCAGTTGGTCACGCTAACCTTTTTGTTGAGCATCAAACACCTAAACAGGACCATGAACGCTTGTATTGATCACAGTTTAAATCCATTTTGCTTTTGTTTTTTTTTCAACAGTTTTTAAATAATCTTGTTTTTCAAAAAAAGAAAGATCTGAGAGAAATGTGATTTTGTTCTAAATGATGGGCGGCCAATGAGCTCCTTCCTTTCACCTACATCACTGTTTAGGTTTATATGGACACTCAAACTGATCTTATTTCTGGAGATACACGATTATTGGCATGTCACGTAATCTTTCTGATTGTTAAGTAAGTTTTGACGAGAATAATTATGCAAAAATTGACAAATTAACACGGCAAAGACAAAACAAAAAAGATAAAATGAGTTATTAACATTCATTTTAGTTCCAAATACAACAGCTACTCTCTAAAAACTTTGAATGACTGACACACTTAACTGATCAAATTTCTTTTTGTGCTTGTAAACACACACACAAAAATCAGATGTAATCTTCGGGTTATCTGATTATGCTAGTTATCTGATTTCTCCTGGCCATGTAACTGTACCCACTGAAATAAACTAATCTGATTGAATGGATGTGTTTGAGTTTGGCTTGAGGCGCGATGGAGAAAGTGGAGACCAGACTGATACTTCTCTGGATAAATAAGACAGAGAGTTAATAAAATATCCTCTCATTCTGCATCTGTTAAAATATCCTGGATGAATTTCTTTCGTGGAACTGGAACTACCAGCCTCACTATGTTTACATGCACACCAGGAAAACAAGATAACTGGTCTCTTTCAGTTTAAACAGAACATACTCAGATTCCTGTTGCATGTAAGAGTAATAGCTGTGGGTTGGTTTATTCACGTTCTGGATAAAACTGATGCGTGTTAGCAGGACACTGAAGGCATTACTAAGACAGTCACTGCTATTGTCAACATGTATGCTAAAATCTCCAACTATTTGTCAGGATTTGGGTTTTTTGCGTGTTCTGTGCTGTTTTCCCCCCGTCCCTTCTGTGTTTGAGTTGGAGCTGGGCAGAGATTCTGGTTCCTCCCACTCACACCTGCAACTCATGATCAATCTAGCTGCACCTGTGAGGACAAAAGGTCTGAGAATCCGACACTCAGGGCCAGATCGTCTTGTCAGCTTCCAGTGTTTCCACAAGTCGTCCTTCATGTTTCAGTTTATTCATCCGTATATTCACCGTGATCCTGCTCCTTGGAACCACTCTCTGCAAATCCGTCTCCGACCCAGCTCTCCACGACCGGTACGAACACCTCAGCCTCAGATCCAGCTCGTCTCGACCGGTACAGACACCTCAGCCTCTGACCCTGCGACCCACGACCTGCTCACATTCCTGTATCTGCAAATAAACTCTGTTCTAACTTTTACCCGAGTCTGAATCTTTGGTCCCTCCGTCAGTCTTTATGACACTATTACACTCCTTTCTCAAGCTAACACTAGACTTGATATAAAGTCAGAGAACTCAAGCAAAAACTCGGAAGAGGAACCAGGAGGTCAGTAGATTATTAAGAATAAAAACGCTTTTTGGTTTCTCCTATTTGGACGAGTGATTGACAGTAAGAGGCTTTCAAATGAGTGAAATGCATTGCTGGTTTTAGAGCTGAGAAGTAAAGTGGAGTGAGTGGAAATGACACCATGCTCTGACATTTCAAGTGGCTAGGTGGAGTAGAGCAAAAGATGAAGTTTAAATCTGTCAACTG
The DNA here is from genome assembly GCF_009829125.3 of Periophthalmus magnuspinnatus. Classification (NCBI taxonomy): domain Eukaryota; kingdom Metazoa; phylum Chordata; class Actinopteri; order Gobiiformes; family Gobiidae; genus Periophthalmus; species Periophthalmus magnuspinnatus. Next base: position 18,552,601 of record NC_047144.1, read on the forward strand.
GACAAATCTTTGCAGGCGTGAAGACGTTCTGCTGCTCACCCAAGCCGCTTCTTCAGTTCTGGTCAGACTACTGGTGGACACTGCCTTATATCTGTCTGAAGAGAGGAGCTAGCGACACTGAAACTATAAACAGCTATTGTCTCCAGTTTCAGCTTTTAATGACCCTATTCAACCTTTAATGGCCATCCTGTTCTTCTCTTTTGTTTCTTTTGTTTGCTTTGGGTCTGAGGATGGAATCATAGATCTGTGAGAGATTATGTCTCAGGCCCCCATTCCTGTTTAAGGAGGATTGTCTTTCTAACAAAATAGCTTCTTTAACTCCCCTCTCAAACTATTTATTTTTTCTGATTAAGATCTGAACCACTTAAGTTGGAATAGACTCATTTAGTCGCCAGTTAACACATTTACTAAAAGAGATTTGGAGGAGAGAGACCTGTTAGCAGTGCGCATTTTCTTCATTTGGTTGTTAATAAAAATACTGACTTGTGCCATTAAGTTTTGTAGTTGGAGACCTGCAATATCATCTTTAAATGTGGCATATTGGTGTTTTTGTTAATAGGGACACACAGTCTCTATCTGCTCTGAGTCTAAACACTTGATTGATTGAATTTGGTTGTTTATCGCACTCAGAGTTCTCGGTGTAAACGTAATGAGTGGTGCTAGTCTCCATGGAGTAATGACAAACAGTCTGATCTGAAAAAAAAAAAAAACCTCCCAGTGAACATAAACATAGCCCCTCTCTGATCATACAAACTAATATGATTTGCAAACATACTATATACCTAAAGTGCATTTATCAGATTTTTATGTTTTCTAATTATGACTTAGTTTGGTGGGATAGAATCTACGGTAAATATTTATCATAGTTTTATATCAGTTAAGTGTCAGTTTGCTGAATAAAAAAAATAAAAAAAATAAAAAAAAAATGAAGAAAAGAGCAACAATACAGGAAGAGGTAAAACAGAATTGATACTTTGCAGCTCATATCATCAACATTTCCTGCGGGTGTGACACTAACTGGGGGCACTGCTCTCTCTGAAACTCTGTTGCTCAAGTTAGACTTAAATCTGATCTTTGTTTTAACACAATCTAACCAGAAAGAACTGACTATTTAAACCACAACAGGAGAGCTGATTCCTGCTGCTGAACAAGTCCCTCTCACATATTATTAATAACAAGCTAGCTAGCATTAGCCAACACTTTTTCAGTTACTCACACTCACCCTATTTGTTGAAAATCAAACACCTACAGAGAAGCGTGGACACTTATGCATTTCGTAGTGATATTTCTGAATGTCCCACAGAATAGCATTATCTTTCATTATCTGGTATTGTTAATGCTCGCCTCTGCACAGATGTAAACTGTAACTTGACCTGGTGGTGTTAGCTGTCTTCATGGGGATAGATCAATTTAATGCCATACTGTGGAACATTTTAGACAAAGCAATAACTTCAGTGGAGACAAGCAGCACCAAAATAAACAGACACAGGTCAGAATTCTACTTGCTGTTTAACACATTGGTTTATAGTTAACATTTGTAATTACTGGGCCTGTCCACATGAAACTGAAGCAAACATCCAACTAAAACAAAGTTCAACGTCTTCTCGATCAGTAGAAATGAACAAAACTGAATTTTTCACAATAACTTCAGAAAGTGGTTCCATTATTCAACCCCAAAGTTGTGATTATTGCCAAATGAAAAGATTTTAAGCCAGAAGATTAACATGTATCCAATCCCAAACAAATTATTACAACATTTGTGGATTGTAAATTAAAATATTTATTCCAAAAACAGTAAATCCATCACACTTCCCTCACGCAGACATTGCAGACAAATTAGTACTAAAAACTGGGACCAAAGCCATAACTTAAACTGTACCATCCCAGGACTTGAAACAGAACCAGACCAAGTCAACATCAGGACTAAAGTGATTGAAATTACTTCATAAAAAAGAGTAACAAGCCAGAGCGTAGTTAGCGTAGGGTCTTTTTTTTATGTCCAGTATCGGGGTTGAAAACGAGTGGTGTGTGCTGTTAATGAACGAGTAATATGGAGTGGAGAAGAGGATGGAGGGCCAACCTTTAACCTTGATCCTGCTAAAACATGTCCACACATATATGTCTCTGTGCTGCCTGTAACACTCTGCTTCTGACTTCAGCTTCAGACTGGAGTGTTGAGGATTCCCTGTGATATGTGAGCACGGTGGACATAGTTTACTCACTGAATTCTGACAAAAAATACATTTTAATTGAAAAGCAGTGCAGTGTAGACTCTGGACACCTGACCAGGCGACGGGGGCGTTGAAGGAAACTGAAAGGTTTTAAGATTCCCGCACACTGTCTCACTCTCGGTTCACTTTTATTAGCACGTTTCAGTCCATCTGACCTTCCTCAAGTATAAGTACAACCCCTTTCACTCCCCTTATATAAGTAAACAGGTATATTAAAAAAAAATTAAGACTAGAACTAATAAAAAACGTCATTGTATTTCTGTTCGAGGGGTTAGTGTGTGGAACAACCTCGATGATAAATTCAAAAGCTCCTACACAATAGAAACATTTAAAAAGAGGTACAGCAGGGGTGTCAAACTCATTTTCACCGAGGGCCACAGCAACAAAATGGTTGCTCTCAAAGGGCCAGATGTAACTGTAAGATAAATGTCACTACGTTTTAATCTTGTTAATTAACTGTTTCTATATTTATTACTTATTCAAGCTACAAATATTGCATATGGATTTGCATAGACATGAAAAAATGGCTGTTTAACTGTATCTTTTGATAAACTGACATTTTAAGACAGTCACACCTTTAAATTTGTTTGTCGCGGGCCACATAAAATGACATGGCGGGCTGAATGTGGCCCACGGGCCTTGAGTTTGACACATGTGAGGTACAGTATAAAACATAACTTTTTGAAAATTACAGGGCTCAGGAATGATTCATGTGAATTGTCGTGGTTTGTAGTTTTTTCTTTTGTTTATATATTTAGTCATATGTTGTAGAACTGATGCTGCTTTTCTTTGAATTCTTGTATGTTATTATTAAAATGGGTTTAGGCATTATAAGTATTTTTTTCTTTACTTCAACCAAAACCCTTTCGGTCCTGATAGAAATGTTATGTATGACCTTATACGAATTGAATAATGTTTGATTTGAATGTAATGACTGAATGAATTTTTTTTTAAATCGAAAAAAAAGTTGAAAAGAAAAAGTTGAACTGAAGAAGCAGCGAAATATCTTCACTCCAACAACTTTTTGTCCAGTTGACAGATTTTACTTTCGGCTTTTACTATGGATCAGACCTGAACGACTGAAGTACTACACAGACATCCTACTATATAAGTCAAGGAACTGCCCCCTGTGTACTACATAAAGTACATATTCCACATTCACGTTTCAGTCTCTCAAATCTTACTGCTGGTTGCTCTACATGTGCTGAGTTCTACTTTGCAAAGCCGTATTCTCGCTCATTATTCAGCGTATGTCTTTCATCGTTTGTATTTGGACGCAGCTGATTGTGCACTGTTAAAAGTTGTGTAATAGTCATTGTAATGGGCTGGGTTATCCATTTACTTACACCATTTTCTTAACATTTTAAAGCCTTTTGACGTCTGATTTAGTGAGAGCTTAAAGGCCTGTGGTGTGTCCATAGCTACGCAAACATATTTCTGGAGACTTTTCTTCCTAGCTGAATGTAATTTTTCACTGACATCTAAACTACAAACAAAATTCCACTCCCATTCTGTTTCTGCGAAAGATCTGGCTAAATATTATCCAGATTCAGAGACATGATGTAGTCACTCCACAAGTATTGGCTGTAAATAACCTCTTGAATTCTGCACATGCACGGGCTGCTGACCTTAGAGGGCACTTTTATTTATGTAGGTCTATGCACATACTGTTTAAACATGTTTGTACTAAAGTGAATGTTAGAAATATTCTCACTTGTCCTCCCTCATGAAGCCATAATGGACAGCAGGTTGTTTTCAGTGTTAGAAGGACATTAAAGAAGATTTAATGTGCTCGTGTCTGCTCTATACTTATGTTTTATATTATAACTTGTACTTTTTAAATTGCAATAATCAATAGAGATAAATAAAGACTCAATAAAATAAATAAATCTGCTGACTTCCTTGTTAGAAAACTGCACCATAAATGTTATCGCAAAACATCTGCACCTCTGATGGAAAGCTGCAGATCAAGCTGATGAGTAGTGGATTTTTTTCATTAGCACCATGAGAAACGACTACGTGACGCTGCTGAATCCTGCGCGTTTCACTAAGAAAATAGAATTAGAGAAGTAAGTAAAGAGCAGTGGGCGTATGTCAGTGGAGGTGAAAACGGGGATTGATCCGTAATATGGCGTCTTGAAAATAAGTGATTAAAGACAAACGAATCACTACAAATAAAACTTTGAGAGTGTAAATGAGAAAGGGAAATAAAAATAACATGGTTAAAAGTTCTGAAAAGTCAATTTTACAGAATAGGTCTGCTTTAAAGTGGAACGAAACATTAAATCACTATTGTTTTTGCAAATAAACTCTGTATATGGTGTTTTAACAACGTTGTTTACACTTCCTGGTTATTTTTTTGGTCAGTTTTTGTGCAAACTATGTACATTTGCAGCTTTCTGATCAAAAACAGTGTCTGTCCTCAGTCGTCACAGTAATTTCAAGTACTACGTGACATCACACAGGACTGCCCTGATTAAAGCCAGGTGTTTCTGATTATAAACACCTGGCTGTAGGGCTGGAGTTTAAACAGTTGGAACATGTAAGGCCAGTCACACTGTTCTTTGTATCTATATCTATGTCTTCCCTCACTCTTCCCTTTAGTCCTACAGGTACTGTCCAGTTTAGCAGCTCTATTTGAAATATGAGGGTGGAGTTTAGGTGTTTGGTCTCACTTTAAAGTCAGGACAGCTTAAGTTGGAGCTGTGTCTTTTCTAACTTGCATGCAATAACATTTCCACATTTGAAATACCTAAAGTTCTGTTTTAATGCACACTTTAAATGTCGGACTATTGAGACACCTTCGGACACCTGAATATAGGCCTGCCAGCCAAATGTTTATACATAATACAATTTGTACATATATAGGCTGCACCCGAATATAAGCTGCATGTTACAAATATGTTGTAACAAGAGATATTTACACAGAACAACGGTACACGGATGTTTTTTTGAGTTTTAATTTAAGAAACACTTTTTACAAACTGTGACTGAAAATCGGCACCAACATGACACTAACATGGGATGAACGTACCTGCAGGTTTAAAAAATAAAACAGCACCAACAGGGGCCATCTGCTTTTATTTCCTCTGAAAGCTTTTGTCGTCTTTTTACATCGACTAAGTTCTTCCCACTGCTGCCTTCAAAGTCACACCATCGATTCATTAACGTCAACCTTACGTACAGTGGCTCTATTTCCTTCTCTGATGCCAGATCCATTGCCTTTAACTTAAAAGCTGCATCATTTGCATTTCTTCATGTGTTTTTCATGATGAGAGTGTGTGCATGATAGGCAAAATGACAGTTCAAAATCAAAACTAGTGTATTCTTCAGCGCATAATCTTTCTCCACATCTGTTTCACTTTTGCGTTTACTGCTGGAGAGTGCCCCCCAGTGGTCATTAGCCAGTAAAAATCTATAAATTAGCCGCGCCGTTGTATAAGCTGCAGGTTTCAAACCCTGGGAAAAAAGTAGCGGCTTATTGTCAAGGATTAGCCAAACATGTACAGTAAATTTTGAATAGCAAACTGAATGTAAACCCTATGATACCTCAAAGCATTAAACCCCATATGTAAATACCCCCATCCATGATGCTTCTTCGTGTTTTTGCAGTCCAGACACCTTCACCAGACCCGACTCTTTCGTATCATTTATGTGCTCAAATTGTCTGCATTGGAGTTGCATAGTTGACAGTGAAAACAGACACTATTTTAGCACATTCACTTGATTCTAACCCTGCTACGGATGCTGAGGATGCTCCTTTGTTCAAAAAGTGGCAAAAAATTCAACATTTTCTCCGTCAGTATAAATAAACAAATCATTTTTCACGATAGCTTCCATTGTTCAACCTCAAAGACGTGATTTATTGTCAGTTGAAAGGACTTTAAACCATAAAATTACAGTAATATGACATCTTTGAGGAGCCAATCCCAAACAAATAAAGATAAGCTTCAACATTTGTGGATCACATGTTTGGAGATTTCTTCCAAGAACAGTGAATCTCCCAAAGAGTTCTATCGACCCCTGTCCTTCAAATGTGTAAATGAATCAGGAAGTAAAATTACAAAGCACAAAAATGGCTAAACTGGGGCAGAATTTGTAAAAATATTTAACCAATTCTGCAACAAAACTGGTCTCACACTGCAATTTTACAGCTCTGAGGGAGGCGTAACCTGTTATATGCACTTTAACTTACACAATAAAACAATGTCCTCTTTCTCTATTTAATTATCTTGTCCATTATGTGTTGGCGTAAATCATGGCAGCAGTTATCCCTCCCTCGTTCAGCGGGTCTGTAATCCCTCTGCACTCCTGACCCTGGTTCAGAAGTTCCTCTTTTGAGCATCTCCAAAAACTGTCGGACAAGATGGATGCTCTGCCTGAGATAAGGGTGGACGCTAACCACTGCACATCCTGCCTCCTCCAGTCCCCTCCTCACATACAGACTGAGAGGAAAAGACATAAACAATATCGGTTCATCGTCCGTGCTCCAGCTGGTGGGACACTTCTCCACTTACACACAGGAAAAGTCCTCTGGAGAGCCGGACATGGTGACCCAGTCTGAACTTCAACAGAGTAAAGACGTGTACAGGCTCACTCTGCAGAGGTGGGTAGGGCTTAATAACATTCTCTTGAGTAAGGTTTTTAAAGTATACTACCTTGTTTTCTGTTGAAATACTCTTTCCTCATCAAAAACAGATCTGGAGTTGTGTTTTCTTTCATTCTCAATCATATTTTTAAACTCCAAACACCTTCACTAGAATCATTTGGATAATTTCAGCCCTGGAATTCCCTATTTTTACTTAACAACAGGCAAAAGGTAGTTGTTAACTTCCACTACATGGCATTACAAGGTTTTAAGATGCTTTTAAAGATGTAGAAAGACAGAGAGTCAGTGTTGTGTAACATAGGACCTTTAAAGGCATTTTACTTTATGAAGTGCTTTTCGAGCAGGATACTTTTACCAACCAAGTCACTTTTAACAGGATCGCATTACGTTGCCTAGGCCCAAAGTAGTAACCCCAAAGATAAGATTGCAGGGAGGCAGAGGAGGTATTTTTGCTTCAGCTGATCATCTGAAGAGTTGAGCAGTGTCCTGCCTCTCTCCAATGCTCTAAGGCCACACAGTGAGTCATGCTCGTCCATGTGGAGACCCATGTTTTTTTTTTTTAACCTTTTCTTTCATTTACAGATAAAATCCGCCAGTCTTAAATGTAACCAAGTGTATCAGTGCTGGTCCTTAGCTCGTCCTTTCAGGGAATCCTCAGGAATATGAATCCTAACTCATTAGGTCAAAACATACCATGCAATTATTTATTTGTAATCCATGATTCATATGATCACATGAGTTAACGTGTTCGTTTGCAGTGAACACAATTTGGGACCTTGGCATCCCCCTGGAGCTGGAGGAAGTGTGTGTTTGGAGCAGGAGGCAACAGTCTAAGCATCTCTGCTTAGACTGTTGCCTCTGCAACAAGCCCTGAATAAAGTGGAAGAAGATGGATGGATGATTTCTGAGTCTAGAGAAAAGATGACCTTGTAAACAGGATTTATGAAATAAACAAAAATGAAGCAAACTGCTTGCCTGGCAAATCCAGAAGGATATCTCTCTGTATTTTTTTATACAGATTGATATCAGTTTGGTCCAGACGTCCTCCGTGTCAAATTTATCTCACCTTGAGTTTAGTGCTTCTCTCATAGATTCTGCAGAAATCCACAAAGTTTTTCAGTCCCCTGTGATATTTTTTTCCTTAATTTTTTCGATATGGATGGACCACGCATGTCCTCGATGGACTTATCCACCTGTCAATCACACTCATCTGAAAACAGGCAGATTCATCAGTGACCAGACTCACATCTTCATAAAGTATTGAAGATGTGTGTTTTAAGTATCCCAGACAAGCAACTCCAGGTGTGTTATAAAGCTGAAGAAAGTCAGCTTTGCATCTGTCCACTTAAAACAAATCACTACATGTGCATACAGTAATATTCTTCACCTCATGCAAACATCCTGAGAATCTGTGCTGTCAGATATTAAATGTGTGGCCTAGAGGAAAACCAGCGGCTCTCATGCACACTCAAAATCTGTTCATTATCAGAGTTGTAAGACTATAAAATGACATGTGAACTGCAGCACTTGATGTGAGTAATCTGATTTCTTTCATACCATGGTCGCTTTCATTACTCTCATGAGAGTTTGTGTCATTTAAAAACTTAAAAGGTCCAACAGTGAGGTCAGCTCTGCTCCTGATTCCTCTACTCTGTGTCCTACCCTGTCCCCTACTGGCCTCTCAATGGTAGAAGACAGTGGTGTTGAGAGGAAAGCCTGTAGGCCCGTGGAGCTGGGACTGGAACGACCACTCTGCGTTATAATATTTACTGATCAAAATTAGGGATGCACTGATACTGATACTGTTAACAAATATATAATATATATATATAATATTTCAATATTATATATATATAATATTGAAAAAATTGCTGGATCGGCTATCAGTTCCATCATATTGGTTAAGCTGTTAGTTTGTTTGGACCTTTGATGTGATAAGATCATTTAGAGATGGATTTTGTCTTAGAACGTCATAATGTTTGAACTTTTATTCATTCACAGCGGTTATTTGAAGGATAAATAATAGTAGCATAACACTATTGGATCTCTTGTGTAGTGAGTTAACTGTGTTTTAAGGAAACAAGTGCTGTTTTCCATCCCTACATTGGTAGCGATTAATATCTGGTATCAGTAGATTCTTAAAGTAAAAGTATCAATATCGGAATCGGCACTGAAAAAGGTGAATCGGTGCATCAAAATATGTATCATGACTGATCGTACCTGTTATTTAATATTAAGCAGATACAAATTGCATTTCAAATCACTCTAAAAAAGTCATGCAAACTGACTTTTTGGAGCTTTCTACCATGTTATTAATGTTTTTAATGCTCTCCACACATCTATCTATTGCTCCCAGGCCCTGTTCCAACCCTTCTTACAGCACGAGCTACATGAAAAAGCTTCTGCCCTCGAGCCTACATCACCCACGCCCCCACACGACAATAAATATACTAAAGCATGATACAAAACAATGCACTACAACTTCACAAACCTGATGCGATGTGCAGTAGTTGCATTAGCAGGATGCACACTGATACTGCTCTGAAGCGGGAGTGATTTAACGCAGAGAGCAAAGAGGGAGGGGCTCAGAGGGTCAAAAATGAAGCTAAAAAACATGCAAGTAATACATTGCTTTTGTTTGTTTTTTTAGCAAATATAGCATTTTCCAAAAAAAAAAAAAAAGTAACATGGTGATTTAAATATGTAATGTGTGAGCAATTAATAGAAGTGTAATACTCCCTCTTTAAATGTTTAACCTCTGAACTACAGAAATATGCAGTATAAGACACATTATGATATTCTATGCTTATAATACCCAATGTAAACACAGTACAAGTCTGTTAGAGCCTTCCCAATTTGTCCACTAGATGGCAATATTGTGTTATTGAGTATCACAAACACCACTTCGATTGCTCCACTATTTGATGGACATGCCTTCTTTGTTTTGTTTTGTTTTGTCTTCAACTTTAAACTCCCTCCGTCCTTCCTCCCGACACTGGAATCAGATGGAAATTACTGTGCCCTAATTAACCAGAGTAATGAGCAATCACACGATCTCATTGAGCAACACACACGCACACACTCGCACACATACACACAGGGTTAGACACAGGGTTAGACACGGGAGCACAGGTGTTTACAGGGGCCCTGCCGTGTGCTCCTCCTCTCTGCACCTCCCTCCTCCTCCTCATCACTCATTTAGACTAATGAAGATCTGAACAGGAGTGGCACATGCGCTGAGCGACGGCGGGGGACGGGTAAACAAAGCTTTTGAGCAAACTTTACATTCAGTTTAAACGGAATATGACAGGTTTTCATGTTTTTTTTCTAATTGTGACTTGGTTTGGCGGGATCCTGTGGTAAATATTTATCATAGTTTAACGTCAGGAAAGTAGTAGAATAGCACTAAAATACAAGAAGTAGCAGAGAGTTAGAAAAAAATCCTTCCTGTTTGAATTGTTAATTGTTTATTTTGAGATAATCCATTTTCCGACAGTTTGAACCGTCATTTAACAAAATAAATTAGTTATCATTTATTATTGTCGATCTAATTAGAGCTATTGTGTAATTATAGAATTTCCTCTACGTGCGTCATATCTGCTACCCATGTCCAAGGAAGTAAAAATGATAAACACCACACTTCACTTTAAAAACTAGAAACAAAGTAATAAGATATGTAGCAAACCCTTGAATAAAATTTATGTTTTTGCACATGTGAATATGAAATAAGCAGTCTATCCTGTCATATGCACCGTAAACCCTTACCCTTAATTCTCTATCCTTAAGCCTAAACCCTAAACATTAACACCCTAAACCCTGAAACCAAACCGTAAAACTCTAACATCCTAAACCTAAATCCCTACCCTAAACCTTTACATCCTAAACTCCAACCCTAACACCGTTAATCCAAACACTCTAACCCTAAACCCTAACACGCTAAATCATAACCCCCTAAATCTTAACAATCTAACCCTAACACCCTATACCCTACACCCTAAACCTTATCACCCTAACTCTGAACCTCAACACGCTAAAGCCGAACATCTTAACAACCTAACACCCTAAAGTCTATCACTCTAACCCCTAAACCATAAGCCCTATTAGTCTAAATACTAACACCATAAATCCTAACACTGTAAACCCTAACATCCTAACCTTAAACCCTGACACCCAAAACTCTAACCCTAACACCCAAGCAGCCTAAACCCTAACAACCTAACCCTACAAAACCTAAACTCTAACATCTAAATCCGAACAACCTAACACCCTAAACCCTATCACACTAAACATTAAACCCTAAACCCTAACCTTAAACCTTAACTCCTACACTGTTAACTCTAACCCTAACATCTGAAACCCTAAACTCTAACCCTAACACCCCAAACCCTGACACCCTAAATCCTAACAGCCTAAACCTTAAATCCAAACCCTTTATGCAAATTAACCCTGTGATCTAAGAAACGGAAAACAATTAGAACATTAAATTGACTAATTAAAATGCAAAATAAAAATAATAACCAAAATGTAACTCTATAAAAAAACCTAATAGACAACAATATATAAAACTAAGGAGGTTCTTACAGGCAGAATCACCACCGACCACAGACTCCTCTGAAAACAACCCAGTCGTGAAGAATGGGTCTGGACTTTGGCTGGTGCTGATCTCGACCTCGTCCTAACTTGGGATGGGAACCAGAGGCACACACTGGAACCTCTGTCTTTAAAGTGCCGAAGGTGCATATAAAAGCCACTCAAATACTTTCAAAGGACAATATTGTTGGGAAATAATCAGTCATAACATTCAGCTCTGGTTTGTGTCCAGTTCTGGTTCAGTTCTGGTTCAGTTCTGGTTCAGTCCTGCTGTGATACGACTCACATAAAGTCCAGTGTAGTTGCTCCCAGCAGCCTTCAGGGGGCACTGGCTGATATCCGCCTGTTGTGTCGCTAACAGAAGCAGCGGGTCAATCTACACAGTCCCTTCACAATATCCCCCTCATGTGACCCGTCATGTGACTCAGCGCAGCCACCACAAGAACAAGAATGAAAGTGTATATTTCACTTCGTATGTGTGTGTATGTGTGTGTGGGGGTGTGTGTGTGTGTGTGTGTGTCCGTGCTCCTCATAGCCCGCCTGTGTGTAGGTGGACAGTGGATAAATAAATGTGACCCGGGTGATCTCCGGGCCGATGAGGTGTCACCCGTCCCAAAGAAGGTTGTAATGAGTTGATCTTTGGGGGAATGGAAGTGAAAGAGATGGATGAAGGGGCATTGAGGAAGAGGGAAAATCTCACACACTGTGGCTTAGGGCTGGAGGAAAAACTGGACAAGAAGAAAACTACGTGAAGGTGCTCTACTTAATGTTTAGTGGGAAAAAATGTGAAAAAAAAAGAACTAGCTCATTTTAAATGGTTCTGAGCATCCTAATTAGTTAGTCAGTTACTTTATTGTCCCCGAGGGGAAATTTGTCTTCACAGTCATGTTCACACAAGGAAAAACGCCATTTACATACAATACCACACAAACACTTCACATACATTGGACAGACCCAAAGCAAGTACATAAATAAAAGTGCATAATAATAACACTGGGTTACAAAAAAAAAACACATTTTTGAAAGTTGTCTATGTTTTTTCAACTGAATTAGGACCATTTTGCTCCGCTGAATCCAAAAATGATATCCATTTTCTTCAGTCAGGTCAGGTTTTTATGCTAATTTGATTTTGAAAAATCCGATCTTCTGACTAAATTGATTACAATTTTGTGACATTATCAGTTGATTTTCATTAATATTTCTCATCCAAAAAATGTTTTAGGAGATAAAAAATAGTTTTCTAACAGAATGTATTAATTAAATGTTACGTTATGTTAATTGATAAAGGTAAGTACATGTAAATTGGAACATTACATTATCATTGTGCAAAATTCAGGACATGAACTTCAATTTTTATGAACCCCTTGAATGCTCAGCAGCAGGGATGTCTCTCTTCAGAGTCCAACAGTAATCAGCCATCATGACTGCATCCCAGCGTCCCTGATACCTGGTCTCCATCTCTTTTATGTCCTGATGGAATCTCTCCACCTGCTCATCACTCAGTGATCCCAGATTCTCAGGAAACCTGAACATTTAGCTCCTTTTGGGAAAAAGGATGTGGAGCATCATCATTAAAACCACACTGGAGGAATCTTTGTCACTGATGTCAGGAACTTCTCCAAAGACAGGTACTGGAATTTCATCACAGTGAGCTACAGGACGACGTGCTGATTCACAGTCAGGATACTTGAGGCTGCTTCGGTTCTTTCTGTTGATCCCAGTCACATCAATAGCCCAGAAGTAGCTATTGATGTCGGCTCCCTCCAAACCATGGGAATTCCAAACTTCAGACGACTCTTCTTGCCTTTAGTCCACTGACGCAGATACTCGGTGCATGACTTGCATGCCATGTGTGGCGCCCAAGCTTCATCCTGGTCACCAAGTTTAATACCAAAATAAGCACGGTAAGCACACTTTATGAAACTTGTGACTTGATTCCTGTTAGGAACATTGGTGCATTCACCGCAGATGTAGCAGAATATGTCAGGCTTATTTTTGCAAGATCTTCTAGTCGAAGCCATTTCATTCACTTGTAATATAAAAAAAAACAATTAGTCATAAGTTGGCACATGCAAAATCTTCAGAATTTGTTTATAGCGAGAAATATAATAGAATTTTGCATCATATGATGTGAAAATACTCATACATGTAAACAAAATCGTCCAATGTGATTTTTGGATTCAGCACATCAAAATTATCCTAAATCAGCTAAAAAAAATCTTAGACAATAAATTTAGTGTTGACCAGTGTAATCGGAGTTTCATGGTCTATAGATTGTTCAGGTTAATAATGGCTGTGGGTATGAAACTATTTTTGAAACGTGCTTTATTACATCTGAGAGTCCTAAACCTCATTCTTTATTGAGTGGTTTGCTGTTCTAAGCACACCCTCATCTTTGGTCATATGGGCATTGTGCTTGTCTTCAAGGCACTTTTTAAATTGAGAGGTTATCCATGGCCTAGAGTTAGGGTACGTTTTGATAGTTTTCACTGGAATGGTGGTACCAATAGAAAAGTTAATTTAGTCCGTGATAGTTATTACTTTGTCATCCAGATCCCCCTCAAATACGTCCCAGTCTGTACATGCCAGTGAACCTTGGAGTTGAGCAATACCCTCCTCCGTCCATTGTGGGGCAGTGTAAGTCTGAGGTTTGCTTCGCTTCAGTTCCTGTCTGTAGGCAGGAAGTAAACAGATCACATTATGGTCTGCGAGTCCAAGCGGAGGGTATGAACGGGCACGAAATGCGTTTACTATGTTCCCATAACATAGATCCAGTATGTTTCCCCTTCTAGTTGGTAAATCCACGTACTGCTCAAACGAAGGCAGAGCACGATCCAGTCTGCAGTTGTTGTAATCTCCCATAATAAAAACAGGAGAACAGGGATACTTGGCTAGCATAGTGTTAGCTTCTCTGGTTACAGCTTCGGCCGCACTGTTGAGTCCGGTGGGATGTACACACAACTCAGAACAACAACAGGGAATTCTCGTGGAAGGTAGAAGGGACGCAGTGATATTGTGAGCATTTCTAGATCCGGGGTGCATGAGCTGTGATGTACTTTTATGTAGCTACACCACCGATCATTGATGTAAAAACACACTCCCCCTCCTCTTGTTTTGCCCGACTTAGTTGTTCTGTCTGCTCTGATGAGGGTGAAATTATCCAAACTCACTTCTTCCTCCGGCACAGAGTTGTCCAGCCAAGTCTCTGTTAGGGCAATGATGCAAATATCCCTAAAGGCCCGCTCGAACCGGCATCGGGCATGCAACAGGTCCATCTTGTTGCGAAGTGATCGGATATTCGCCAGAATGATAAATGGTAGAGGTGGTTTAAAAGGACGTCTTCTGAGTCGACTTCGGATTCCTCCAAGTTTTCCCCTTTTCCTTGCTTGAAGCTCCCTTTCCAACTCTATGGCTGGTTTGACGTGACATGGTGGGGAGCTCCGAAGGGACATAAGTTCCAATCTTTTATAGGTGAGTAGCTTGTCACCATTTGCCGTCTTTATTCCGAAGCACTCACAGTGAAGAAGTAGCGTTACCAATACGCAGATTATGATTAGGCACTTGTATTTCGTCATTATTGCTGGTACAAACATACAAAACAGACAAAACAGACGAGGCATTACGTGTATAGACTGTGCTGTCGCAGTAGATCGTGCACCACCAATTATTCACCATGATGAGTTTATAAGTGCTTTTGACAACTTTTAGAGACCTATTTTGACCTCAAGAGCTGCCTTACTTAACGTATTCGTACTGGCACAAGACACGTTAAAAAAAAATCAGGTGTAGGGCCTTGGAAAAAAAACACAAAACACAACAATTAACAATGCTAGCCAATTAGTTGCCATATTTTGACAACATGTTTTTGATCAAATAATCTGGCAACCCAAAGTCTGACTGGATAATCTGCTCATGCTATATACTAATATGCTTTTTTTCACAATACAGCTACTTTTGATGGCCTCATCTAACAATTGCCGTATATTCATGATATGAATTATATTGCTCTGCTAAGCAACTTGTCTATTTTAAAATGTTTTTGAAAGACTTACAAATAGCTTTAAGACTTTAAAGAGGGAGTATCGTGCAAAATTGGCTTTTTGGAGCTTTCAGCCATGTTATAACATTGTTCCCTCATCAAAATCATGTCTGAAGTGTTTTTTTGTCATCCACGTGTGTTTGCGTAGTATAGCAATCTCTCCGAGGCCGTATTCAACCTTGTTTACAGTGCGCAGTAGGTTAGACTATTGTAACGTCCTGCTCACCGGCCTCTCCAAAAGTGCGTTAAAACAGCTGCAGTACATCCACACTAGAACCAGGAAGTATGAGCACATACGTCCTCTGCTCACGTCTCTGCACTGGCTTCTTGTCACAAGCAGAGCTGCTTTAAAGTCTATTCTTTGAGCTACAAGTCTCTCCATGGACCAGCACCAAAGAACATCTCCTACATGTTAGTGCCACATGGACCATCTCACACTCTGAGGACTTCAGGGACTAAACATGGGGAATCAGCATTTCAGTTTTATGCAGCTAAGACCTGGGACAGTCTTCTTGAAGATGTGAGACAGGCCTCGACTTTGACAGTGTTTAAATCCAGGCTCCAAACAGTTGTGTTTAGCTGTGCATACGACTGAAAGGGTTTTATTCTGCACTCTTCACTTTTAATGTTAATTTTATGATGATTATTTGCGATTATTTAGGTTTTGATTTGTTTGATTTTAATGTCTTTCTTATTCTGTAAAGCACTTTGAATTACCTTGTGTACAAATTGTGCTGTACAAATAAACTTGCCTTGCCTTAGCAGTTTGAGCCCTTACAAGGCTCAGCCCACAAACCTGCATCAGCCACACTCCCACATGACTATTTTTCATACCTATATACAAGAGCAGGGTACAAAACAATACACTACAATACACTGTGCAGTAGTTTTATTAGTGGACTATATGCAGATTGTATTGTGTTAGCGCTCTGAAGGGGAGATTTAAATATGACATGTGTTAGCACTTTTCTTTCTTTTATTTCCATTCTAAAAAATAAATGTCCACGCAATATATTTTGGATGTTCCTGTCTGAAAACTCCTATTGTTTCCGCTATCTGACTCATCCACCGCAATATCGTGCTTGATATTGTCGAACATAACTTCCATATAAAACCCACAGAGTCATAAAAGCGCACCAGCATCTCGGATCTGGGCCTCTCCCGGGATGGCGGCGGCAGATGAGCGGGATAAATCCTGTCACAGATTCATTTCCTGTGTCAGAAATCACAGTGATCACAGGTGCCTGGCCTATTATCCTTTCCATCATGAGCGCGACAGGCGGGTGCGAGGACCAATCAGAGCGCATTGTCAGGCGTCGCCACGGGAGATCAGCATCACGAGACGGGGAAGTCACGGAAGTAAGAGACGGTGGGGTAGAATGATGGGCTGTCTGCTTCAGAAGCTGCTGCCTGCACTGCAAAAACACTCTACATTAGTAAAAGTTTTTAGTTTAGGCTTTGATGGAGACACTTTCTCTGCTTAGAATGTTCCACAGTATCTCCACAGAAACAACCAGGTTAGATCTGTGGTGAGGCAAACTTGCAGACAACAGGAACGCATATGGACCCTACACCACTGTACCTTTAAATATACAAGAAGGCATGAGCTGGACAACATAAGTCTTATATTGTGGCCCTCAATTTCAGCGAGGGCCACATCAGCAAAATGGTTCGTCTCAGATTTGCAAAGATCTAAAAAATATGGCTGTGTAACTGCATAACTCCTGATAAACTGACATTTTAAGACAGTCATACATTTAAATTTACCTCGTCGCGGGCCACATAAAATGACAAGCCGGGCCGCGTTTGGCCCCCGGCCCTTGAGTTTGACACATGTGATATAAGACTTTCTGTGTAGTTTTGTATGCACACATGTTTTAAGCTGAGGTTAAACTCCTTTGGGATGTGGTTGGGATATAGTTTGATATAGTATTGTCCGACAAGTTCATCCACATCTCCATGTTTTTCTTTGGTCCTATAAAAAGACTCAGCTGCTTTCTAGTTTCCTCTGTGGCCTCAAGTATCTGGGCACCACCAAAAATGTTACAGTTTTGTTTAAGTGGACATGTTGTGCTTGTGTCTGCCAAATAGTTGTAGTCTAGGACACATGTGGATCATTGTTTTGTACTTTACTGCTGACATCCACATCTGAAAAGTGTGGTGCCCAATGGTATGTTATGGTGTGTTTTTATTTAGACAGAGACAGTGCATGACATTATATTGACCTTAAAAACATGTCTGGCGTCAGGTTATAGCATAAATACAAATTTCCAGCTGTAGTCCCTGGACAGGCTGATGTTAAGTAAGAAAAACAGTTTGTTGTAGGTGGATGAAAGACCTGTAAAATACAACACAACTCACCCCTCAAATACACCATTTCTAAAAACATTCAGTTCACACACACATACACAACTATACTAATTTATTCCCACACAATCAATCAATTTCAGATATATAAATCCTCTTTTATACACTGATGGGTGCAAACTTGTGTTGATATCAGCCATTTCTTTGTCACATGTGCAAACGGGAGCTGACATCAAGCGCTAGTGAGTGTGTTTTTTTCTTTCTTTCATTTGTATGTGACACTGCCAAATCCTACGTGTATCACGACTTAAGAAAATAAAATTGGAAAACGAAGTATGTTCAGAGCAGTGGCTGTGAAAATGGGGTAGATCGGAACAATAATGCCTTAAATACAGAAGAATAAAGATTACTCTAACGTGCATAAATGACTCTAAATACAAGTTTGAGAGGGTAAATGAGAAGAGAAACAATTATAACAAGCTCTAAAAAGTCAATTTTGTCTAATAGGTCCACTTTAAATAAGAGATGATGCTATTCTGAAGGGGTTCAAATGGGTCTGCATCTGTATCTGTCTGTTTCTTATGAGTCTACAATAAAAACATCTATCTGTACCACAAATATTCCTGCTTGCTAGGAACAAAAAGGTAGAAAATGTCACAATGAGCAAAGCACTAAACTCTGCTCCTCTCAGTTGAGTTAACTTAGATTTTGTTCAAAATCATGGGTGACCAATGAGCTCCTTTGTTTGACATGTGTTACTGAAATAAAAACATTTGATTGGGCAGCCATGTTTTGTATTTTTTATATTAGTCTGGCCAGAGCCAAAACCAGACAGACTAATATCCCTCTGT
Source organism: Periophthalmus magnuspinnatus (assembly GCF_009829125.3). Taxonomy (NCBI): domain Eukaryota; kingdom Metazoa; phylum Chordata; class Actinopteri; order Gobiiformes; family Gobiidae; genus Periophthalmus; species Periophthalmus magnuspinnatus. The sequence goes on from NC_047144.1 coordinate 18,571,228, forward strand.
ATATAAAAAAAATACAGATATATCACTCTGGATGTGCCAAGTCACCAAAGTGAGTCAACATGGCACATCTCAGTGGGACTAGCAGCATCACTCTATTTACTATCCAGTTTGACTAAATTATTAAACATTACGGAGTTTTGGGCATTGGCACCTTCTAGGCTTTTACTGCTTCTGAAATTCGTTTTAATATTTCCTCACGCACCACGCTTTCTTTCATAAGACACAACACACAGAATTTCAATGATAAGGAATACGCTTGGCCCAACATGTGGCATATCTATGAGCTGTATCTCTCCTTCTGATGTGGGAGTAGAGTTATGAAGCCCTCCTGAATAAAGAAAACTCATCACAATTGTAATAAAGAACTAATGGTTGCCTTATCAAATATTCATAGTGTGTATGTGGGGGGGGTATTGTAATAATTCAAAGTTACAGCGATAATTATTTGATGAGAAAAGCTTTGAGAAAACAGCTTGACTTTAAAATTTGCATAAAGAAGCTGGTAGAGAAACTGATTTTGAATGTGTAACAACAAATTAAAGTCATAATTCTGATTAGCAATACAAAGTTAAAGAGGGGGTATTACAGTTCTATGTTCTATGGGGTATTACCTGCTAATACTTAACATTTAGATCACCATGTTACTCTGCCTTGTTTTAAAAATGATATATTCACCAAAAACAACATATATGAGCATTAAATAAGTTTCATTTTCTTTTTTGAAGCTCTAAGTCCCCCCTCCATTTACTCCCCGCACTAAGTCCGTCCCCCTTCAGAGCGCTATCACAACATAATCAGAGTTTATCTCACTAATGAAACTATTGCACATCACATCACGTTTGTGAAGTCATAGTGTATTGTTTTGTATCCTTCTTCTGTATATTTATGGTGAATTGTCACACGTGAGCATGCGTGACGCCTCTTTAAGTAAAACCAACATAATTTACGACAAAGTATTCAAAGTTACATCTACGCGCATATGGCATCAAATGTATCTAGCATGTATTTGATTACAGGTGTTTATGGCTCAAAATATCTTTAAAAAATATGCACCAGGTGTGTAGGCTAAATAATTAAAAGTAAAACTGTAATTATTTTTAAGTCCATTTTAAACGTTTAGCTAATTAGTCAGCAGCTGTCATGGTTGCTATGCGACGTAACGTAATGACGTAACGTAAGCGCGCAGACAGTGGTTGACGTACGCACTGTGGTGTAGGCCTGTCCCATTTCGGCACGGCCTTTGCGGTCGACGGAGGATGCTCGGAGGAACACCCTTCGTGGGTCGGGTACTTGAATGGTACTTCGAAGTGTGCAGTCATTGAACTGGGACACGGCAAACAAAGCAGGTGGAAGTCTTAGGAAGACCAAAGACTCCTGGGAAAACTTTATACGTTTTGCTCCACTGCCACCTGCTGGTTGTTCCACAAAGTCCACCCTACAACACTTAGCTATAAAACATGAAATACTGCAGCCTATTATTAGTACACATTTCCACTGGGATACTATCTTGTCCTCACTGTATTAAAAAAAACAAAAACAAAAAAAACCCCAAAACTCTTGTGCCCAATAGGGTTTTTCAGTTTCAATCAACAGGATTAGCATAAATTCTGTTGAAGAGTTAAGCAGAGTAGAGGCTTCAAACTGGAGGCAACTGAGTTCTCCAATGACCTGCTTTGTTGTTCATCTAAATTCTAGATGCATTGCATTCCCAAATTTGGACGTGACACCATGTCTCTCCTCCTGGAGGACTGAGAGTTGATGTAAAATTCCCAAACAGATGAATATTGCACTTAGCGTCTGTCTATCTCTGTCTCTTTGCTCTAAGACTGTTTCTGTACAGATGGAAACTGGTTGAGAGAATCTCAACCAGTTTCTGGACAATCTTTTTATTTTTGTCATCTGACCCATCACACTCTCCATACACTCCCACTATAAGTTTGGGCTTTATGCATAAATCTATTGTCCTGTTTTTTTTAAATAAATCTTTAATGGCACATAGACAGTTTGATAGGGGCAGTGGTGCGGGAAATCTGGTCAGAAATACATTGAGTCTTGAGTTAGGATGTAGCAGATGTCAGTCAGAATATGAAAACTCCACATAATACCACTAAAACACCACACTGCAGGAATCAAACCCAAAACCTGTCAGAAAACACGACCTTGTGAAAAGAGGAGAGGCCGATGGCTCAAACTGGCAGCCTCGCTTCCATCAGTCTAACCCCAGAGTTTACCACCACCGAGTGTGGAGAGAATGAATAATGTGATAAATAAAGTACATTTAAAAAAAGTACTTTTACTTAAGTAGACTTCATGTAATACTTTTTGCTTCTGTATCTATAAATTGAGCACTTCACCCTTTTGCCTTTAAGCCCCTCTGTGTCACAGCGGTGGTGGCAGGTCGGTCCTGCTCTGTAATCCACACAGAAGAAGCTGCTGCCTTTGCTCTTGTGTGATTACAGGACGGTGCACAGACCTCAGAGCAAGTTGGTCTGAAGTCGAGGGCATGTTGGACACAAATCTACTTGGCATGAACCATGTGCCTGTGGAAGCTTTTCTCTGGCTCATTTTAGGGAGTTTTCACACTGCCACTAATTAGTAGGGATGTGATGTTTGGGGTTTGTGTTGTTCCCATACTGATGTCGAAAACCGATACTAGGAGAGGCACTGAAATACAATTTGTTTCCTTTAAACAGCATAAGATAAAAATTTATCCACATGTGTTTTTTTTCATAGAACAGCTACTTAAACATACAAGTTTAACATAATGAGGTGGTTTGGGCCAACACTGGTCAGTAAATCATCTTCATCACCAATTTATAGGCCAAAGTCATATTGTGCATCCCTACTGATAGACCGATGTAAATGAGTGGTGCACTTGGGCCAGTGTGAACAAGGCCACTCTCTGGAGCAGATTAAACCGAGTGAAGAGGAGCCGCTCCAGAGTGTGAGTGGAGCCGCTGAAGAGTGTGAGTAGAGCCTCTCTGTCTGTTTCAAGCCGTTTACTGCAAATCAGAATGCGACTGTTGGGTTCACACCACATCCACCACCTCCATTCCATTAGTGTGAAAACCACCTAAGTTGCATGGTTTGTTTTGGGGTTTGTGTGTTTTGTTCATTTGCATTTATTTTCTATATTATTATCATGTTTTAGTTAGCTAGCAAGTTACTTTATTGTCCCCGAGGGGAAATTTGTCTTCACAGTCATGTTCACACAAGGAAAAACACCATTTACATACAATACCACACAAACACTTCACATACATTGGACAGACCCAAAGCAAGTAAATGACATTATAAAAGTGCATAATAATAATCAGAGTTTCATGGTCTATAGATTGTTCAGGTTAATAATGGCTGTGGGTATGAAATTATTTTTGAAACGTGCTTTATTACATCTGACAGTCCTGTATCGTCGACCTAAAGGCAGCAGAGTAAAGTAACGGTGCAGTGGATGAGTGTGGTCCTGTGTTATTGTCTGTGCTACACGAGTAATGGATTTAGAGCAGTGGTCCCCAACCACCGGGCCGTGGACCGGTACCGGTCCGTGGATCAATTGGTACCGGGCCACCGGCCGTCCAAGAAATAATTAATTATTTCCGTTGTATTTATTATCTGAGTCTGAACAATCGTGTATTTTGAAAAATCTTTTATTTTGAAAAATGACCGGATTTTCTCGGTTACATTTCCGTCACTTGAGCACCGACAACTTAACCACTTAGCGTTCTGACGGCCCGCCCGCGACTGGATATAAAGATCCGCGCGTATTGCGTAATTTTACGCAGCAGTTTTGCGTTTTAAACATGACGAAGCGGACAAAACAAAGGAAGTGCGCGACCGAGGACACTGTGGATGTTTGTACAAGTTAAACTAGAGGCATCTCGGACCCGGAGCGGTTCGTGAAGATCTCATGGTGGACTGAGGAGCAGAGGACCTGATGTTTTGATGGACTGGATGTTCCTGATCGGTAAACGTGGTTTATTCTGCTATTCACTTAATTGTGGGTCAAATGTGTATCATGTGTAATCATTAGCATTAGCTAATCCCAATCTGCGCCCCCCGACCACCACCAATCATCACGCACACACCACTTGGGTGAAGTGTCTTGCCTAAGGACACAATGACAGAAGTTGGTCCGAGAGGGACTCGAAAGCTCTAAACACTGAGCCACTGTTGCAGAATGACTGTCTCACTGTACAATCATGTACAGTGTGTTCTCAGTTTCCAGTGTGTGTTTGTTGACATTCTGAAGTGTGTGTGTTTGTTCACTGTTTGCAGTGTGTGGTTTGTAAATATATATTTATTTTGACCCATAGCACTTGTTTTGACTGTATTTTATATACAAATATACATTTTATATTGTGTTTTGATATATAAATGTACAGTAATAGAGCAGGTGCAGATACAGATTCCTCTCAGTGTGAGTTTTCAGTTGAGCCTCACTGATGTCTGTGGGTTGAAACATTCAAAAGTTTTTGCACTTTTTCCAAATGTTCTCCAAATGTCTTCATTCGGATAGGTGTGGAGAGGCCTGGACTTAATCATGATAAAATGATTGTAAACCTCTCATTTTTATAGGTATTGACCTCAAATTTGAAATGTAAGTGGTCAACAATCTTGTCAGTTGAGATATAGTGTATTTTTGGCCCCAGCTCCTACTGCAGCTTTCTACACCTTCATTTTCACAATTTTTTTTTTGGTGAGGATGAGAATTTTTTTTTTTTTTTTATGTGTGTTCCAAAGTGTATAAATGCTCAGCAGACAAACTTACAGTGATTCTGACACCTGTGGGTAAAACTATAGGGTGTTACCTTTACAAAGACCCCAAACTAGTGCAGTTACTGCTGTGGGTTCAATAATGGTGATTATTTTAATTTGGAGAGGTCAGAACAAAGGCAATTTTACCAAAATGACCCGGAATACAAAGGGGTTTTTAACCCACAAATTAGCAAAATGAGTAAAAAAAAAATCCCCTCCCCGGTCCACGGTAAAATTTTCAAGCGTTGGCCGGTCCGCGGTGATAAAAAGGTTGGGGACCACTGCTTTAGAGTTTAGCTGTGACAGACTGGGAGTAGGGAGACCAATGATTACATCTCAATTATACAAAACTATATGTTCTTACTTAGAATGTTCAAATAAAAGATTGTACTTTAATCATTTTTTGTCTCTGTGGGTGCCGTTGCTAGAGCTCGTTATAATTGTTATTAATTGCAATACTCCCTCATGCCACATATGTTAAAGGGACATTTGGACACCTCAAACATCAAGAAAATACATGTTTAACAATCACAGAAAAAGGTCGCTGGTGCTACTCTGTTTATGAAGAACGGTTCCTTTAAATCCAAGTCCTTATCCTTAGTATTTCTATCACACACACAGAAGCAGATTTGGACTCCTGTGTTATGGATGTGATGTCAGGGCGTTCAAACCCATTCCTTGTGATGCCTGATAAACACAATATAGTGCTGTGTGACTCCCAGTGGAGCTCCTGCAGCTCTCAAATCATACATCAGCCTCTGCAAAGTACAACCACTACTTCAGAGACTCAGAGAAGATGAATGATAGTTTGTCTAATCTCCCCATGACGCGCTCTGTGTAACTGCTCTTATATAATGTGTAGAACGTTTAAATGACTTTGGCAAAGATTCTTAGTAATTGATGGAATGACTGATGGGAATATTATTACAGCAGACATATTGTATCTGCTATTTAGTTATAATCTGTGGATCTGTGGATCATTATGGTATAATTTGCACATTTTAAATTGCAAACTAAAACGACTTAATGAAAAAAACAAGTCCACGTTAAAAAACTGTGGTGCCCAACGGCAGCAAACGACACCGTAAACGTCCTAACAAAGAGCTGTGGGCACCTCCTGTGGACAGATATACATATAGATCTCGCTATTGAGTAAGAAATTTTTTTATTACCAAAATGACTATGCAATGCGAATTAAGAAAATAAAATTGGAAAACAAATTAAGTAGAGGGCAATGGCGATGGTGGTGAAAATGGTGATTCATTGGCAATATGGCATCTTGAAATAAGTGATTAAAGATTTCTCAAACATGCACGAATCACTCCAAATACAACTGCGGGTGAGTAAATGATGAAGGAGAACAACTCTGAAAAGTCAATTTTGCAGAATATATCTACTTTAAATGACTTTGGCTAATTTGGAAATGATTTATTTATATATTCCAAGGTATTTTAAAGGTGTCTCTGTTGGGGAAAAATTAGTTTCCGTGGATGTACTAACCAAACACTCAATAAGTGAAGCAGTGTTATAAGTTAAAGGTAATTATTTAACATATTAGATTATACTGAAATTATAATATTATAAATTTTTTATTTTACTTCTGTGGGGTATTAATTAACAAAACATACACTGCCCGGCCAAAAAGAAAAGTCACCACCTGGATTTAACTAAGCAAACAGGTTGTGGTTGCTGCAGTAGGTCCGGTCTTGGTTCAGCAACAGTCTGTGGCCAAAGAATGAGGTCAGCTGACACCTGAATATACTGAATGACCAGGTTATTCCATCAATGGATTTTTTCTTCCCTGATGGCACGGGCATATTCCAAGATGACAATGCCAGGATTCATCAGGCTCAAATTGTGAGAGTGTTTCAGGAGCGTGAGACATCATTTTCACACATGGATCGTCCACCACAGAGTCCAGACCTTAACCCCATTGAGAATCTTTGGGATGTGCTGGAGAAGCTTTGTGCAGCATCAGACTCGACCATCATCAATGCAACATTAATGCAACACTGGATGGAAATAAATCTTGTGACACTGCCGAAGCGAAATCGAAACAATGCCACAGCGAATTTGTGCTGTAATCAAAGCTAAAGGCGGAACAACCAAATATTAGAGTGTGTGACCTTTTTTTTTTTGGTGGTGACTTTTTTTTGGTCAGGCAGTGTATTTTGATCACCATGTTGTTTTTTATTGTTTTGAAAATGCCACATTCACTGAAAACAATGTATTGACATGTTTTATAAGTTGTTTTTGACCTTCTGAGCCTCCTCTCCCTTTGTCCCGCTAAGTCACGCCCCCTTCAGAGCGCTGTCACAACACAATCAGCTTGCGTCTCGCTAATGAAACCACTGCACATCGTTAGTCTTTGTCTGTGCTTTAATGTATTTCCCGGGAAATTATTTTATTGTTTGCCAAACTTGGACCATCAATATTCATTCTTATTCTGCGATCAGAACAGCCTCCAGCGCTTTATTTTATGTCACAAAGTCATTTCTGTGTAGCTGAACAGAAAGCAAATCAAGAGCAGAAATTACCAACATTTACATAGAGAATATTGAATACCGTACCAAGCAAACGGATAACATCCCCGTGGAGACAAGCAGGTGGCATACACTCCACCAGAAAAGTTACACAGTGCACCTTTAATGTGGTGTAAAAAAGCAGGCAAGTAAACAGTGCAAAACAACAAAAAAATAAACTGATATTGCAGATATTCTTTTAAAGTAATCATAAAAGTAACCACATTTTAAAACAGAACTAAATAAATAAATCTATAATTGCCAAACTGTGATAACTAGTACTACAACAACTACAACAACAACAACAACAGCTAAATACTAGTTATTCTTTCTCATGCAAAAGTAATTGACACTTTTAAAACTCACATGAACATAAGCTGCTTGCACTCTTCTGCTTTTGTGATTACCCAGGGTTTTCTCTTTGAAAAACTTGATTAAACCCCCTGGGGGCTGCTGTTTGACTATGCATGAGCCTGTTTGTTTAGCTGTGCTGTTACTGGTGAAAAAGCAGCACGTTGTTGAGAGCTCCGGAAACACAGGGCTGCTCTCTGAGGTATTTCATATTTACATATTTGGGGTGGATCAATGTTTAGATTAAGTTATTTGCTTTTTTGATAACAATTTAATAACAGCACTTTTTATACAAACTAATTCCAATTTAGTATATTTATTTTTACTGACATATTAAATGCATTATGAGTCATTTGGAGTCAAATTAGAGAAGCCTAGATCAGTCATATGCACAGCTAAACAGAACTGTTTTTAGCCTTTGTCAAAGTAGAGGCCTGTCTCACATCTTCAGGAAGATTGTTCCAGGTTTTAGCTGCATAAAACTGAAACACTGATTCCCCGTGTTTAGTCCTGACTCTGGGCACCAGCAGGAGGCCTGTCCCTGAAGTCCTCAGAGTGTGAGATGGTCCATGTGGCTCTAACATGTGGGAGATGTACTTTAGTGCTGGTTCATGGAAAGACTTGTTCACAAGCAGAGCTGCTTTAAAGTCTATTCTCTGAGCCACAGGAGCCAGAGCAGAGACCTGAGCACAAGACACATGTGTTCTAGTCCTGGTTCTAGTCAGGACCCGAGCAGCAGTGTTCTGGATGTACTGTTCTGTCTTAAGGCTCGTTTGGAGAGGCCAGTGAGCAGGACGTTACAGTCGTCTAACCTACTGGAGACAAATGCATGGATAAGTCTCTCCAAGTCTGGTTTTGACAGTATACCTAAGTTCAAGTCTGAGTCCATTATTACCCCTTGATTTCTAACCTGATTTGAAGGTTTTAGAGAGAGAGACTGGAGGTGACTGCTCACACTTTCTGTATGTTTCTCTATGAAACTTGTTTTACATCCACACACTGATTTGTTGGATGCAGTGGCAGAGTGAATCCACTGGTCCATAGTCAGCTGCTGCAGTGAGACATAGATCTGAGTATCATCTGCACAGTTGTGGTAGGACACATTATTGCTGCATATTAACTGGCCTAATGTCAGAATGTACAGATTGAACAAGTGGGGTCCCAGGATTGACCCCTGGGGCACACCACACGTCAGGGACATTTTATCTGAGACACATTTTCCAATTTCAACTGCACAGGGTGCATGGGCAGAGCAGGACCAGATGTACCTAGCCGCTAAAGGCTAAACTCACGACATGCCCCATTGAGCAAGTTGGTTAGAATCCGGAAGGGTCTGGAATCAGACCATAGAGCTACTCAAAAATTTCTATCATTCAGGACAAAAGATATAACATCTTCTACCTGCAATAGTTTGGTGCTTCCATTGTTGATTCTTCAGAAATCTGTGCTGTTTGCTAGTCCTCCATTTTTTCTTTTTACGTATAAGCTGCCATGTTGGTTTTGATACAAACAGACCAAGCGTCATTCTGATTGATTAATCTGCCTGTCAATCATGCCCTCTGGAATTAGGGAGACAGAATACAGTTTCAGACCCACTCGTCTTTGTAAAGTTTTGACAAAATGTGTGATTCTGACTGGACAGGTGGGCTATATAATGATACACGTTTTTTCAGTGTAACACAAGCACAATGAAAAGCAAATTTTATTTTAATCTATGTTTTTGGCAAAAAAAGAAAAAAAAAAGAAGAATGAAACATTCATATTCAAATATAATATTCATATTCAGAATTCAGCTTTACATCGACTGAGAAGGGCACACAAGCGCTCTCTGGTGGTTCTAAAAATAACTGCAACCGCAACTCTCACTGAGTGATTATCATTTACCGTGAAATGTGAGTATTTCTTGTATTTATTTATATGCAACGCGTAGAACAGCGAACCGTGTCAAATCCAGTCCCTGTGTTTTATGTGGGGGCATTGGCTTCATTCCAGTGGGAGCAAAAGGGTGAAACTCCTTTTGTGTGAAGAATTTGAAAGGTTTTTTTTTTGTTTTTTGTGATGCTGCCATGCTGAGCTTAGTGTTTGAACCAGTACATCCATTCTCCACACACCCAGAGGCAAGTCACTTTAAAGAATCTTTTCTACAATACAATTCATACACAGTCATAAGCAGGCAGTGCCAGAACAGGAGATGCACCGTATGTACTTCATGTACATGAAAAACTCTTAAAGAGGGGGCATTATGCAAAATTATATATATATATATATATATTTTTTTTTTGTTGCTTCCTACCATGTTTTAACATTCCCTCATCAGAAAAATGCCTGAAGAGATTTTAGATGTTGTCCATGCATGTTTCAGTAATTTAGCGATCTCTCCTAGGCCCCATTTGAACCCTCCTTTTCTGTCCAATGCTCAGCCCACAAGCCTACGTCATCAGCCATGCTAGCCAGCTAGCTCTGAAACGCTACTGACTTTTTAGACTAATGCAATGGAAATGGTATTTCTACATCAAAAGAAGTTAGAGAGGAAACATTTCGAGGGAATGTTTAATCACCGACCAAAACAACAGAGCAGAGGGAGAGTGAGGCTTAGCAGAGGCTTTCGTATTGTGTGTCCAGAGTTCACCTGGTGCCCCCTGGAGGCTGTGATGATGCTGCAGGACACAGAGGACACAGAGGTTGGACATTTTTGTCCTGAGGGCTGCTACTCCCCTCAAGCTGCCTTCACACTGGATCTGATGACTCTACCTGTGGAGCTGCACTGAGACTTTTGTTTAATAAAGTTATATTGATTGATTGTATCTTTATGATTAGTCATTCACCATCACAAATATGTTACATAATAGCATAATGCCCCCTTTTTAACCCTAACATCATTATATTTGCCTATTAATATTCATAGGGAAAGATTAATCACTTACTTCATTGAATCTAAAAAGAACTTGACGCCTGTGGCTACAGTGAGCTGCCCCTTGTTCTGTTCATTAATCAGATTAAATATAACAAATTTAAGTGTAATAAGTTTGCGTCCCAGTTTGGATGTTCAGGTTCATGTTTATCGGCAGCAGCTGTCACGGTTGCTAGGTGACAGAGTGTTAATATAAGAGCACGGACAACTGTTGACACCAGTGTTGCTGAAAAGCTGTTTAAGAGCTGCAGGGGGTGAAAAATATTGTCCGTGGGTTTGGCCAGATCTATTTTCCAAGTAAAATGTTTTCCTAATGATAGTCCTGAATTTCAGAAACAAATGTTCAAATCCCCTAGTGCTCTGTGGAGCTTTTTGTGCGTGAGAGAGAGGAGGGGGTGGGGATGTGTCACCAGAGGAGTGCTACTTTCATAAATACAGTGGAAAACACTTCTGCACTGTATGGTCCACAGGTTTTGGATACTTTTTTCAGACAATCTTGCACTGGTTTGGTGCTGAAGCCTGGATACCCTGGTTGATGTTTGCTGTGTGGGCTGGACCTGTTCCACTCGGGCATGGCCTTTATGGTTAACAGAAGGAGGAGCAGCCTGGTCCTTCAGAGGATGCAACTGTAGAATGAACCATTAATGTTCATTTTTAAAAAGGCATCTAAATAAAATTAATTATCGAAAAACATGACAAACAACTAACCCTAACTTTTTAATTTAGAAATAATTTTGAAATATGGCCCAATTGTTTTAAAAGTGATACAAAATATAAATCAAAATTGTCCTGGGGGGAGGTCTATACACTCCCTTATGTAACCTCTGTTTCATAAAAAACAAAAAATGCATTATTGCAATATAGCCTTAGGGGTCTGTGTTACAACTGTTATTATTATGATTATAATTATTGACGGTGGGCCCCTGGTGTTGGTGGTGGACAGATGTGGCTTTTTATCAAATATCAGCTGAAATTGTGGCTCATGATAATACGTCACAGTTTAAGTCGTATGTGAAGTGGGAATCCTCCAGTCATCTCCCAGTTCACAAGTGGTAGTACGAGCAGCGTTCTAGGGCATTTTCTCAAGTTGGAGATGGGAAACACCCCAATTACCATTTGTCTGGAACACACCATATATGTCTTTCTTTACCCACTCCCACATTCTGATTGCTCCTAACTAAACAACAATTTTGGTCAACAGATGAGTAGCGTTTTCTGAAACTTTCTTACTTTTTAAAACACCTCCAAAATGTGAAGTGATTTTTAAATGTAAAGGCCAAGGTCATGTATTCCTCGCTAAAGTTTCCTCTCTTCTTCTAAGTGCGAGAATGGCATTTCGATCCAAAAGGTCAACTCCGAGCCATCGCCCGACGCATTACACTGTTTATTCAACATCTCAACCTAGGAGCAATTTTTACTGCTGTTTGATGCGCAGAAAGTTGGCAATAAAGTATTTATTTGGGCGCACTCACACTCGGCCATTTGAACCGTGCTGGGCTGAAGCATGATTCTGGTGGGTTCAATGCTATGGCTTTAGCAGAGGAAATAAGTCTAGCGGCATGAAATATGTCTTAAATAGTGATGCAGATATGTGTCTTACAGTGATACGTGCTTCTCAGTGAGTTTATAGATTTAACAGTAATGTAGAGGAGCGAGGACAACAGGAGACGAGGCTTCAAAACTTCTGTCTCTGTCAAAAATCGTTACTGAAAGTGAGCATAGATTCGCTGTGAGTTTGGAGCAGAGTTCAGTCACTTTTTCCTCTTATCCTCCATTCTCTCTGTGCACAAACTAATGTGAGGGCCTTAGATATAGTTGTACTACATCTAATTATAGTATAGTACAGTGACTCACAAACATTTTATGCCAAGTACCACCAAAGATGTACTTTTCTGAGTACCACCAGATCTAAATCAAGTACGTAACAGGACTGTTCCAGGCCTAATCTAGAGCTAATCCTTTTTCATAACACTGCCAATTATTCATCAAGTTCATTTTTCACAAATTGCTGTGAGCGTATAATACACCGCGTGGCACTTTTAGATTACAAGCTTGAATACTGCTCTCTCGTCCTCAAGCTTTTTCTCAAGCTCATTTACTAAAGCCTGTCCCCTTTTCTTATCAGTCCTCTCCTGGTTCGACTGAGATCTTAATTTTACCTCTAAAGTCTCCATAGATTTCTTCTCTATCAGGTGATTTGAGTTTCTTTTCTTCCATTACCATTCACACTTCCACTCTCTGGATGTAATCTTTGAGCTCACTGTTGATCATAATGTAGTCCTTTGTGATGAGTTTTGATCTGTGTATTTCATCAATACGGACATCCAAGTGGCTCTAATAAAACGCTTTCTCCTCTTGTCCATATTTCACTCTTACTTAGTTGAAGCTCTTGTTTTGAGACTATCACTTCATCCACTTCCACTATCTCACATTGATAACCCGGATCCACTTCTCTTTCTTAATCAAAGATACTTGGTAATGTGGGCCTCTACATCTTCAAGTTCCTAAACTCTGACACCCGTGAGGACTGTTTCTGTACATTTTGCAGACTTTTTTTTCAAGGTTATGTTTATGTCTAAGTTTGAAAATTAACATGTTTAAAAATAATCACAAAAATCCATCCACCTGACCTGAAATATTGCTTCAGCACATGATTTTTAAAAAGAGAGATATAAGGGCCACATAAATCACTTCTGACATGTCTAATAACATCAACTCAAACAATCCACTTCAGATTTTTTTTTTTTGAAAACGTAGCAATTTTTTGGCTTTTTGGCGTCTAAATAAATGGTGACTTTTACGCACAAAATGGTCACATCTAAAACTATTCTTGAAAGTTTGAGCATTTCTTGACATATTTGGACAGGTTAACCAAAGATTTCTGCCATTGAACGCAGAAAAAAAATGAAAAAATGTACTTCTATTTTATAAGACTTTTATGTCTCAGGAACTGTTTGAAATTTTAGGTCACATTTGTACCCTTTGCATCACAGAGTATCAGAGGGTTAAATCAGTTTTGTATAATACTCCCTGTATTATACAAAACTGTTTTTTTGGAGGTTTGTTCTATGTTATAACTTTGCTCTCTCATCAAAAACATGCCTGAAGTTTTAGGTTTTAGATGTCATCCATGCATGTTTGAGTATTTTAGCCATTTCTCCCATTATCCAGGCTCACACGTGACAATTCTCAATAAATATATACAAAAGCGTGACACAAAACTGTACACAGCAATTTGATAAACCCGATGTGCAGTAGTTTCAATAGCGGGGGGCGGGCTGATTGTGTTGTGATGGCACTTGAAAGAGGGAGTGACTCAAAAACATACTTTTATTTGTTCTTTTTGTCCTGGATCTTTTAGTTGCTCCTGGACATCGGTAAGAACTTCAGATCTTCAGCTGGAGAGGCTTGATCCACTTTCTCCACTTGGACTTGCCGCTGTCCACTTACATTTTTACTCTCTTCTTTCAACTCCAAAATCTGTGCAGTGAGATGGGCCACAATTTACTGATTTTGACTGGGGACTAAGTTGATCTCTCTGCCTGCTGTTATATTTTCTTTATATCCCCCTCAAAAGCTATTCTGGCCAACGCAGACACAGACTTTTCCTCTTCTTCAATTTTCCTCTGGAGCTGTTGATTGGCCTCCTCCTGATCTATACGGCGATCCTGCGCACTAGTATTCTCTGCCTGGAGCTCAGCCACTTTCTCCAAAAGCACATTTATTTATAAAGCACAACTCAAAGTACTTCACAAAGACACAACCAAGGACTATATAAAGAAGTGGTATGACGTCTCCCATAGCGTTCTGCTCCAGTCAAATGCTCCAGTCATCGAGGCTAGCAGCTACAAGGTTCATAGCGAGTATCATAGCAACCAAATAGCCAATCCGGAGCCAGGTCGTTGAAGGTAACGCCCCTCTGCGCCCACATTGCTGGTTTATCATTGAGCGGGCCATTAGCAACGTGATCAATCAACGTGAGCAACCTTGGGGAAAGAAGACGCCCGATTTGTCTGTTATAAATGTTCATATCTTGATTTACAGACACAATAGTGAAATGAAAATACGAGGATCGTGTAGAGCGGGTTAATATGGACATTTTATACGAAAATGACGAGCCTGACAGCAGCAGTTACGGAAAGAGAGGTGAGAGTTTATCATCTGGCTCCACTCACTTCCTATTTGGAACGCAGCGGCAATCGGTTTAGCTATGTCCGTTTATATATACAGTCTATGCTTTGGACAAACACATACCTGTCTCAGATGACCCCAGGACCCTTTCTCTATCACCTGAAACAAGCATATCTTACATCTATTTCAGTGCACGGCCGTTTAAAAAGTGTACAAGTAGTTACTAAGCCTGAATGTCACAGTCATTGTCAAAGTGTGCCTGGAGTTAGTCCAAAGCTTTAAAAGGCCATTATGTCCCCGTCCAACCCACCTCCTCAACTGCTCCCTCGTTGAGGACGGACAGCTACTTGCCTGCTGTTCTTTTTCCACTAGAACACGAATTACCTCTGCTGTTCTTTCTCCATTTCATCTAAAAACATCTAAAACTGTTAACTGTGCTTTGATATTAAAATTTTGCCTGAACAGAAACAGTTTTTTTTTGGTGCTTTTGCCAAGTTATAACACTGTTCCGCTCTGAAGGGGGAGTGACTTAACGCTGGGAGCAGAGGGAGGGAAGACTCAGAGCATCTAAAACGAAAGTGAAACTTATAAAACATGTTGTATTCTGCAAATCTAGCATTTTCAGAACAATAAAAGGTAACATGGTGATCTAAATAAGCAAAGTGTTAGCAGTTAATACCCCAGAGTAAAAGTAAAAGTCCCCGTCTATAAGAATGATTTAGACTCTATAACTACTTAATTAAGGGGGAGTTAGGGCATTAAGTAGTTGAATCTTAATCTTAACTATTTGCCCTTTTTGAATTTAGTCCTTTGTCATGCTTTGTGCTGGCTAATTAAGGTGTAGTTATTATAAAGTGTTACTAAATAAGTAAAAAAGCTGCTAACCCTGTAGTTTAGACCTCTCCAAACATTCATATTAGTCTTGTATTTCTTTAGCAACTCCGTCAAACATGGACATGTGTTGTGTGGGTGACATCAGCAAGTCCTAGTTTAAAGAGCCCATTTTACACTGTTTTCTGATCTGTTATAATGTTGTTTCCTCATCACAAACATATCTGGAATTGTGTTTTGTTTTGTTCACACGTTTAACACAAACCCTGCACATTTAGGCTGAGTTCTTCTCTCAAACTGAAACCACTCTGTTCCACTTTGTGACGTCATGTGGCAATACAAGAAGTGCTCTACTGTGTTTTTAAACTCCACACACCTTCACTAGAATCATTTGGATCATTTCAGCCCTTGAAATCCCAAGTTCTGCTAAACAAAAAACTAAAAAGTAGCTGCTAACTTGAGAACTACCACTTCATGACATCACAAGGTGGAACAGAGCATTTTGAGCTTTGGAGATGTGACAGACTAATAATAAAGTGTCACTCAAACATGTGTGAATGAAACAAAACACAACTCCAGGTATGTTTTTTGATGAGGTAACACGATTTTAACATGGCTTAAAGTTCACAAGAGTCAATTTTGCGAAATATAAGACCTTTAATAAAAGGCTACCTCAGAGCCTCACCTCCTTCACGACTTTGCCCTCCAGTGACTTGCTCTTTTCCTGAAAACTCTTCTAAGTTTTCAGCTCCTGTAAAGTGAAGTAATCTTTACTTACAAATCCTTTTGATCAGAAAAGGACAGTTTTCACTTTATGTCCAAAGGATCCAAATTTGATCATTTTCAGGATCGATACTTGAGTGTTAATACCTGCTTTAGTATTGACTTTTGTAATGATTATCCACTAACAGCTTAGTTAGTTTGCTTACTTCTCTTTCTGATTTCAATCTCAAGGTAAGATACTCCTTATAGACCACTGCACTGCTCCTTTCCCCCTCCCTGTGTTTTTCTTTCATTGGGCATGCTGGCCTCTGACTCTCAGCTAAAGCTAGAACAATTACTTTAAAATACACAAGTGTTTTTTGTTTCATTTCCAGGCCAATGGAGACTGAATCCACTTACATAGGATGGACGGCTTTTCGGAGAGAAAGTGACAGCAAACTAATACATAAATCTCGGCTACACAGCAATTTAATAGCAAGTTTATACACGCAATTAATATTGAGGCGCAGCCAGGCAGAGCTGTGGGCCGCAGCCTATTTATTTCTGGGCATTTATAACAAATTGGATACAAGCAGAAATCTGATCTGAAGACCAATTTTCATCAGCAACACAACCAGTGTGTAAGCAGAATAGTTGGAAGGCCACTCTAAAGGTGGCTCAGTGTGTCTTTTATTTACTCAGTTATTGCTATTTCAAATGGGTTTGCCCAGTGTATGGAGATGAGTTGTGTTTTCATGGTAATGCCCTTCTTGATGCAACTAGGTGCATATTGCCGGCCTTGTAGCAATTTTTTTCTCATTCCACTCTCTAGACCCTGTAGCATCTCTAGATGTCATTGGCTCTGTCCTCGGCCAATCAGATAGATTTGAAGAAAAGTGCACTCACACTTTTCATGCGCTTTCAAAAATACACACTTCACTTAAGTGTTTAGTGCACAGTCTGGATATTAGGCCAACGGCTAAACTACACAACAGTCGCTGGACTATTGTAAAGGGAAAACATGTGTCCCAATACAACGGCTCCTGCAGGACACACCCCAACTGTGAGGAACAAAAAAGTTCTGGCCAGAGATTGCTTCAGTATTGACCATTTAGGCTGACTAATATTACAGAAAAAGTGCAATGCGGCATTAGCATCACAACATGAACAATATTATAATACTTGCAATACAATATAATTTGTTTTCTACAGTCACACAGATCAAAACAAGGTCCTCATCTCTGGCTCAATATTCCAACCTGCTCAAGGCCAAACTCAGCCGGTGTACAGTCAGAGGTGGCTCTTTCCAGACAAACCTTGATTTCTTGAAGAAACGGGTCACACAGCAGGCCTACCAATCTTCAGTGATTTCACATGATGATTCAGCTTTAGTTTAGTTTGTCAGATAATATCCAGGAGCTCACAGACACACTGGATGAACAACCCATTCCTCAAACCTGTGGTATCCCTCCTGCTGACAACCTTCAAAAGAAGAAAAAAGAAAAAAACTAGACGATCAAACTGTAGAAGATGCATATTCCTCAGGGCATATCCACATCGCTGCAGTCAGATGAAGACAAAAATGTCTCAGGTCTGACATGTCTCAGATAATTATGAAGCCAAGCACATGTGAGTGAGTGTTAATATATCTGTCACAGCAGCATGAGCCTGTTCGGTGTTTATTTTTAGTTATATTTATTCATTGTGAACACTTTACATATTTACGTCACCATGTTACCATTTATTGTTCTGAAAATGCTATATTATCCAAAAACAACATATTAACATGTTTAATAAGTTTAGTTTTTGAGTCCCTCCCTCCCTTTGCTGTCCGCACTCACCCACGTAGACTTGTGGGTGCAGCCTTCTACAAGTTCGTACTGCTAACCATGAGGAGGGTTTGAACAGGGCCCAAGACAAATATCTAGATTACTCAAACATGCCTGGATGACTTAATAAACCTCTTCAGGCATGTTTTTTAATGAGGGAACAGCTTTATAACATGGTAGAAAGCGCCAACAAGTCAATTTTGCATAATACCCCCCTTAATTTCATGAATCAACTTTTTGCTTTTCTCCTAAAAATAACAAAATATATTTATCTGGGATATAAAGACATTTGCTGAGCGATTGTGTAAACATACAAGCATATTTCTACTCATGAGTCTGATCTGGGAACGACACATTCGCTCACACAGACTCGGGCATGTTGGGATAATTTGGCCACAGTATCACTTTCCAATACTTGATAGCATTACTTTGTTGAGTTGCTAAAATTCCAAAAAGCATTTTCTCCTACATGACATCCACGAGAAAGCCTGTAGTTGAAAATGTGGTGAAGTGGAACCTTTTGGTGCCAGGGGAAATTGACTTCATTAGGTAGATAAATAGGCCTCATCCGCCACAAACATGTAGGGTCCTCAATGATCCAGGGAGCAGAATGGAAGATGGAAGGCTCAACGTAGAGCGGTAGTCGAATAAAAAGATTTTTGGTTGACTAAAGACATGCTCTGTGTATTGATCAATCAACTAAAAAAGGTTTGTGGGGTGGTGAGGATCTGGGACAAAAGGACAAATCGACAGTTCAGTCACTCCCAAACTCCAACTAACTCTCTCCCTGTCTGCTCCTTTCTCCTTATCCTTACATCCTTATATTTCTAGCTAAATTATTAGTTAATTAACAAACTGTTTGGTCGACTAAGACACCATCAACTGATTAAATGACTAAAAAACTTAAGGACCACAGGACGAGCTCAAACGATGTTGGTCACGGGCTCTTTTTATCAGAATTTGTAGTGAGTTGTCATCTTTATAATTATGGAAGATGATACCATTGTTTGCCAGTGATTGTAGGCTTTTTTAATTTGTATTTTTTTAGCAATGAAATGTTGTATTTATTTTAACAAAAGCACAAAACCGAAACAAACAATGCCATAAAATACAAAATAAAACTGAGATTTAGTTTTAGATTTTTGAACCCTCACTGGTTTTGTCCTTCATTTCAAACAGATTTTGTTTTCCATCATCTTCCCCTCACACCACACATTCTCCACGATCCTCTCCTTCCACGGTTAGACTATTGACATGCGGCGTTCTTTTCACATTGTCAGAATCATAGACTGTATAAAGAAGTGGATAAAGGGAGTGTGATGTCATCCATAGCGTTTTGCTCCAGCCAAATGAAGTTCATCCAGGCTACCAGTCATAGGGGCAAAATTGGAGTTGCGTTTCTTATTTGAAATTCCGACCGCGAGTATCATAGCAACCAAAGAGCCAATCACGAGCGAGGGTGTTGAAGCAACCTTGGTGAAACGGGGCAGTTCATTAGTCAGTTATTAATGTTCATATCTAGATTTATGGACAAAATAGCACAATAAAAAAAAAAAAACAGGATCATGTAAAGCAAACATTTTAAGACCAAAATGATGAGCCTGACAGCAGTTACAGAGAGAGCGAATTGGAGCCAGTCGATTGAGACGGACTTCTTAATTGGAACGTAGCGGCTGGCAGGTTAGCTATGTCCATCTATATATACAGTCTATGACAGAATCCATCTCACACAGGTCACCAGTCTAGAGAAGTCGGCTTGTTTAGAAACAGTATTGGACCGTCCTTTGTTTGTGACTTAGGCAGGTGAAAGTTTTAGACATATCTGAGAGACCAAAAAGTGTCTCCATACAGTGTGTATTAATGCACCATTTTATGTAGCCTTGACGGATGTAATAATACCTATCGAGGCGACAGTGGATCTATGGTTGGAGCACTCATCCCTCAACCCGAAGGTCTGAGGATCGATTCTTGCTGTGTCCTTCACCCGCGTGACGTGTATATGAGTGATTGATGGCGGTCGAAGGGGCCGATGGTGCCGATTGGCGGTCTCACTTCAGTCAATCTGCCCCAGAGCAGCTGTGGCTACAATAGTAGAGAATAATGACGACAGTATAGAACTTTGAAAAGCTTTGTCAAGTCCATAAAGTGCAAGTTTAATGCATTATTCATATTTTGTGGTGGTCGTATGCTTATATATTTTCCATCAAGAGAGTCTTAATTGGGAAACTGGCACATGTCAAAAGCTATTTTCATTCATCTGTTTTGGGAGTTTGAAATGCATAAAGAAAGAATGAGAAAGTATTAATACAAAATCATGAATCGATAACTAATTTGAGTTCATGATGGAACGCACATCAATTGAGCTTTGATATAAACACGTAACTAACAGAATTTTGTAACTTAAAAACTTACGCAATCATTCCTACACTAAGAACTTTTCAGAAATTACTTTATTCAGATATAAACTGCAGCTCTAGCCTGTCTTGAGTTTTTGTCACTGTCAAAAATAGCCTTACTACTTACTACGACCTGAGCATTTTCCTCCAAAACAAACAGATTATCAGAGCAGAGCGTCTGTAAATTGGAGACCGATTTGGGTCATGGTAATTAATCCCGCATCACCCGGTCAGGTCCTCACAGGGCTCACCCATTAGGAGAGGGGGGCACATGGAGGGGTCACTGTCCCTGAGAATGACCTGTCCATCTGTTATTGCTTCCTCCAGATTAATGACGCTGCTCAGACTTTGGGCAGATTAAAAGCAGCCACGCTTCTTGAGGATGACGTGATCATGTTTAAGAATGAAACGTGGTGGAAGAGTTTGTTTGTGGCCAAATCGGGGGGGGGGGGAGAACATTTTGGTGTAGCCAAGTCTTGCTCAAGGACCCAGCAAGTGAAAAGGTTAGAACGGGATTTGAACTGTCAACCCTCCTGTTTTTGTCATCTAAGTGGACTGTATCTGCTCTTACAGACAGATCAGTTTTATGCACTTACAATCCCACAAAAGTCTATTAAAAGTCTAATCTTGTTTTTCATTGTTGAAGTCTGTCACTCTTCTTCATAATTTGGCTCTAAGGGGATTAGGAAAATTATAATTTTGCCCAAACTCGCCTATGAGAGATGATCTTTGGCAAGTATTCGAATGATCAGAAATGCAGACAGCGCTGTGGTGCTCTGCTCTTTAGCGCTTGGTCTTTTATCCATATTTTATTGCAGCTTTTTATTATTCATTTTCTCTATGGAAACTGCTCAGCATCTCACACAGAAACACATTTTTCCTCATTTGTCTCTGAAGAAATCCAAAGTGGTAACTTTCGAGTCTTAGAGGTTTGTGTTTTTGAGTTTGATGTAGTTCTTTTCATTCTCAGTTCCTTCTCTATTTTCGAAACAGTTCATATTTGATGTAAGTTGTATTGTCTCATACTTCTGTCATATATTAAACACAGTTCGTTCTGTGCTAATAACAGTTAATTTTAATACTTTACAGTGGTTATTTCTCACTTTACGAGCATCCTGATTATTCACCGCAATTACTTTATAACCACTTTTCACAACTCTCAGAGACCAGTGGAGTTTTATTGTGACATAAGCCAAAGACGAAGTATAAATCTATCAGCTGGACAAATCGTTGTAGGAGTGAAGATGTTTCGCTGCTCATCCAAGCCGCTTCTTCAGTTTCTTCAGTTGGATGAGCAGCGAAACGTCTTCACTCCTACAATTTGCCCAATTGATAGATTTAAACTTCGTCTTTTGCTACAGATCAGACCTGGACGAATGAGGGATTACACAGGCATCTTTTGCTGTGATGGTAACAACAACTAGCCTACTAACACCCACTTCCTGATTTTTAAACAATAACAGTATATAGCGGGCATATTTTGACCTCAGGAGCTTCATATTGATAGTTTGCAGTGACATCGCGCTGAGAGGGTTCTACATGTTTATCTATGACAGAATGTGCTGGAGTTACCATGGTGACACAATGCACACATTAGCAAATTAGCTTGATATGTGTTTAGATAGTTTGAAAAGTCGTGCAAAAACTACAAAATTGATTTAAACAACACATTTTCAGGAGCTTGTGATCAATACGAGCATCATCAGAGAGATAAAATTGAAAAACTGTTGGCTAATGCTAGCTAGCTTGTGAAAAATGTTATTTGAGAGCGACTTGTTTAGTAGCACAAATCAGATCACCTGTTGTTGCTCCAGCTATGTCAGATTTATGATCATATTAAAACAAAGCTCAGATTAAACTATCACTTAAGTAACAAAGCTTCAGACAGAGCAGTGCATCAGTTAGAGAATATTGATGATATCACTTGCAAAGTACCAATTGGTAGTTTTCAGATTCTAAAATGTGATGATACCGTACTCCCAGATGGGGGCAAGAGCCAGATTTTCCTATTTATTACACTGTACTTTGTCATGAAATATCCCAAAAAGTAAATTCTATTATTGACTAGACCCAAGAACTCACTGTATTACAAAAAAATAAATAAATAAAACAAAAATCTGCCTTTAAACAATATAAATTTTAGCTGCTTCCACTTGTATTAAATGTTATTGGCCTATACAATGTTTTGATGCCATCTGAAACACAGAAATACAATATATCTGTACTGGGACAAGACAAATTTTGCTCAAATACATGGAAAGAAAAAAAAAAAAAATCTTTAACACTGTACCTTTCTAGGGTGTTTCTGACGGATAGCTCCTCATTTAATACAACATGAACACTTTATCTAAGTGTGACAGCAAGCTCCCTCTTCCATCCATCAGTGACGCCTTTCCTGCCCTTCACCGAGTGGGAAATCACCAAAACAACCATCCGGAAACCTCTCATGTGTTACCGAGTGTAGTCAGCAGAAAACGCCACCGCCAGCGAGTGCCGTAACTGCGTGGGCCTGTCAGATCAGCCGTATTTTTACAGCGCTCAATTACAGTACGTCGCTCGGGTTATGATGGATCGCAACATGAGAGCGTACTTACTCTGGCTTTACCTCACACCGGGAATAAATAGTTTTACTTGTTCGACACAAACCCTTCGGCTGTTCGCGTTGCTTTAGGGGTTGGGAACTATGCGCCTGCAGCCAGAGACAAAGTAAAGTGCACAAAACTGTAGAATGCTGTGGTAAATAGCTTATTATTGTGTGGAAAAGATGTAGGGCTGGGTTTTTTGTTTCTATTTTCATAACTCTGAATGCATTAGTGTTGTCATAATACTAAGATTTCAGTACTAAGGAATAGATTCAATAGACACTTAATATAGACACTCTTTAGAGCTGAGTCCCTCAGTCGTCCAGGTAGGTTCCATAGTGGTCTAGTGATACTAGTCTATGTGGTTTTATACTTGTTCTGAAAGTAGATTTTGCATGGGTCTGCTTTCACTGCTAACACAACAAAGATTTAGATCACCATGATACCTTTTATTGTTCTGAAAATACGATATTCGCTGTAAGAATTGTTCGTTTCTGGTGTAAGCGTCAAAGAGGATAAAGAGACTGAAACATAAATTCAGGAAGGTTTAATGAGTTCCACGAAGATAAAGTGAACGATGAAGCAATGAACTGTCCGGAAAGGATGAGCTGAGAGTCCTGAGATGTGCCTGTTGACAGCTTTTATAGGGTCTCCCAGTGTTTGTGTTTGTGAGGAGGGTCGTCTTCTTATCAGCATGGTGTTACACTTTAAGAAACTTTAGGCAACGTCGAACAAGGTGACTGTTTTATGACCCTCTCAAAGTGGGGGTCACACATTCCTGAGATAAGATTTTAACCAAAATGACCAGAACATAGCTGTTATCTTATTGTCCACAGTAATCTCCCACGTTGGTCTCCATAGCGTCCTGGTGATCCCCCATGCATTCCATATCCACTGGTGGGCACGTGTTATTTACTTTAGCATTAGTAAATCAAGATGCCAGTTTGGAGTTGTGCTGCACTGCTGGAAAATACCTTACATCGCCGAAAACAACATATTTAAATGAACTACGTTTCAGTTTAATTTTTGACACTCTCCTCCCTTTGCTCCCCCCGCGAAAGCCTCATTTCCACTGGCGCAGTTCGCTTGGGGCCACCTTGGTGCAGAACAGTTGGGAAGAGGGCACCCCCAGTTGGGAAGCGTTCCGACTGCAAATGCCCTTTAGCTTTAGCCTCGTCTTACGGCGCCACACACTTGGAATACTAAATACTTTTTGGTGATTTGCTGAGATCAGCCAGGTGCAATTTAGATTTTATTACGTTCATATTGGTTATGTTGAGGTGACGTCATTTGTTCATGTAGCAGAGCCCTGCCCCTGGACCCGGAGCCGTCCATGAAGGATGGAAACGCAACTTGGCTGGAGTTGCTGCTGGTCCTTGAAGTACTCCGTGGCGTTCCAGACCCATTTATAAGGTAGTATATCCAGCGGTCCAAATTGGATACCTAAAAGGGGGCGGTACGGATTGTTTTATGCAGTGGAAACAGTACCGGCCCTATGAAACAAGGCTAATGTCACGTTTCCTTTACACTGCTAACGGAACTACTGAACATTGTATCAGGTTTGTCAAGTTGCTGCATCCTGCTTTTGTATATTAAAGAAAAATGACTGTGGCCGGAGCATTGGACTTGCTCGTACTGCGTAATGAGGGTTTGAGTAGCGGGAGAGAGCGCTAGATTACTCAAACATGTATGGATGACGTTTAAAACCACTTCAGGAAAGTTTTTGACGAGGGAACAAAGCTATAACATAGTAGAAAGCTTCAAGAACCTTGTACGATCACATTAGCAAGCTGTTGATGCTAACGAACAAAACGTTTCTGGACAAAAGTGTATGAAAGACAGTATTCATTCATTCCTTGTCCCAAATGAGTTTTTCTTATGTTTCTTTATCAAGCCTCTGCACAAAGCTTCCGTATTATCAGTACTCTACTAAAAGAAAGTAGAGAAGAATGGGGAAGCCGGGGTGCCAGTCGTGAATATCTGAGCAGCACTTAGAAATGCTCTCAGTAGCTTTGTGGAAGATCAACAATCGTGTCAAGTCTGTGTGTAATGGTGCGGGCACAGAGGCGGCGCGCTAAACAGAATCACAAATGCTCACTTCTGAAGGAGACTACACGATATTTATGAAAAGCTAAGACAGCTTCCTGTTTACCACCCAGTTACATCAGCTCCTCCAGACAGGCGGATCAGGAATGACAGCTTTCCTGTTATTTGATGCAAGTCCAAGTTCTCAGTGAACTTGGAAAAAGTGGCAACTGTTGAGAAGAATGCAATATGTTATTAATTAAAGATAAACTGTGTAACTTTTCTGTCACCATGCATATGTTATTGTTTTGCATGGAATGTGGAATGTTTTATATTTTAGAATTTTAAAATAATGTCTATCTTCTAAGGTTCTAAAACGTGTCAAAAATCAGATATTAATTGATTCTTTCTACAGGATTTCTACAATATTGGAAACTGGGGTTAAGTCGCCATCTACGGGCAAGGAGAGAATCACAAAAATCACAAACTCTAGGGTTAGCAACTTTTTTGACACGCTAACAGAAGCACGCAGTAACAATAAATGCAAATTGACACCAGAAGTGCTCCGATTTATGCACTTAATAAAGCACAGGAGACCTCCAGACTTTACCTGTGACGTCACAAAACTGAGAATTTTAAAAGTCATATGTTTTTATGGAGCTTAGAGGGAGCGGACTTACTGACAAGAATTCATCAAACAAGAATGAATAATGCAAAATACAACTCTTTGATGAGGGAACGACGTTATGACATGGTTAATTGTTGCATATGTGTTCTTTAAAGAATTCATTTTCAGGAAGCTGTGATCAATATGAGCGCTCATGGTCCCGTTTAGGTGATGGTCATGGTCCCGTTCAGGTGATGTAATTTTAGAGGGACTTGTTTAACATTACAATCATTTCCCCTGTTGTAGTCAGTTCTCTATTGTCAGATTAAACCTACCATCCTTAATTAGACCGGCTGACCCGCCTCTTTTGTATTCTCACATATCACCACTAGATGCTCTCTATGTTACTTCTGTCTGATCGTGCACCAGCTTTGGTCTGACAGAAGAAGACCAGGGAGCACAGGTAAACAAAGGCCAGGTGAGGGGAGGGGTCAGGTGAGAGGAGGTGGAACAAGTTTCACATCTGCCACATCTGTGCTCCCTCACCACACTGCCATCTACTGGTCAAATGGATGGTATCTTTAAAGAGATGGCATGCAAGATTTAGATTTACTTTATTTTTTTTTTGGTGTCTTACACATGGCCCATCTGTGTCCGGAGATATGAGGTAAACATGTTCAACAAATCAAATCTAGCTTTTACTGATAATAAGTCTAATGCTGATTTATTCTTAATTACAAAAACATTGGACACTACCTAAGGTTAAACTACACCTTCCTCGTAGGGAAACTTGTCCTCTGCATTTGACAGATCAATGTCGTTGGGACATCTCCTCGGGAGCAGTGATCACTACAGCGCAGTGCTCGAGGACCCATCTCCAGATCTTGAGTTAGTCTAGGAAGAATGGGGAAGCCGGGGTTGGAGGATTCGACCCATAGTGAATGTTTTGGGGTGGATGGGGGAAACCAGAGTGCCTGGAGTAAACCCACCCAGACATCAGCTGCAAAGTATCAACAGAGTTATCTAATAGAATCTAATTAAATAGTGTATAATCAGCATTAACCCCTCTTTAATGATAGGATAGCATTGGAAAATTATAGAAATATATTGAAATTTCTAGTTCATTTTCAGTCAAGTTCAGTCAAATGAACAAGATAAGCTGAAAAAAAAAAACAAAAAAACTTTCTGTCCAACTTTAGCAGTGTGGGAACAAGAACTGTCTCAGGATAATGATGTTTGCCTCTTAATTGTAAAGAGCACATTATGCAGTAGTCACCTTTTTAGTTAAATCCCCGGAAGCGCCACAGAATTTTGAGTGAGGCCCAGCGGAGCAAGGGAGGAGGAGGAGAAAGAGGAGTGAGGAGGACGAGAGAGGGAAAGAGGGGAAGACTCCACAGGGGACTGATGAAGAGCTGCATTTACATTCCAACACACTGGTCATGCACAGACAACCGATTCTCTTCGCCATTGTCTCATTCGGGTCTAGTCAAATGCTGTCTAAAGATAGGGCCAAACCGTTCGAAGAATTTTTGGCATGCAAAGTAGGGCTGAAAAATTCGATTACGCTAAGGCCCGGACGAGACATGAGTCACGCGAGACGAGACTTAACACGTGTCCACAAAAACAAGCCGAGATTTTGACATATAAATGTACTGGCCAAAACCAACGTCTTGAAATGTGAGCTGTTGTCTGCAAACACCTCAAATTGAAATATGTAATTAGTTTCACTTTCATTCCTGATGCTCTGAGTCCACCCTCTGTTCACTTTCCACACTAAGTCACTCCCCATTCAGAGCACTATCACATTCCTACACATCGCATCAGGTTTGTGAAGTTGTAGTGTATTGTATTTAGGTGTTGGAGCAACCGGAATTAACGACAGCTAACAAAACGAATGAAGTCCTTATCCCCCGCGAATGCTATGCTAATAGAGCTATGCATTTATTTTGTGCACAATTTGTCCACTGAAGGTTTATGAGCTTAAAAACTGCACAGGATAAGCCCGGAGTTTTGTCTATGATGTAACTAAACAGGCAAAATTCAAACAGAGCATTTTTGAAGGTCAGAGAAGACAGCTTTGGATTAATAGATTAATGAAACAAATGTGAATGAAACGAAATACAACTTTAGGTATGTTTGTATAAAAAAAAATATGTATTTATAAAGCGCTTTTCGTGCTAGGTAGCAATTCAAGGTGCTTTCCAGAGGCATAATAAAAAACAAATTGCAATGTTGAAATAATAAAAATATAGTGTAATAATAATGAAAACAACTGATTACAATAGAATAACAAGATAACCCATATAGTGCAAATGAGTTAAAATGAATAAAATTTGTTAAATGCAAAATTCTAAAATGGGTTTTTAGTTCAGTTCTGAGAGTTGTGTGAATTATAAAAGCAATGTCATCAACCTTTTTCCTCTATTCTTAGGGATTTTCAGTAGGCTCACACAAAAGAAGTGTATAATTCTTGATGGGGTGTGGTATTGAAGCTTGTTGGCAATACAGGTGGGGGCGACGCCATTAAGAGCCTTATAAGTCTTCAAAAGAGTTTTTAGTTTCTAAAAATGACTGGAGGCCGGTGTAATGAAGCTAAAAAGACATGAAGCTGAATTCTGAATGAGCTGCAGTCTGTTTTGTTGATTTCCTTAAGAGTTCTGTTAACAAAACAAAACAACATTGCATTTGAGAAAAAAAGGTCATTTTACATGATATGTGTTCTTCAAGTTACAAGGAACTGGTCTGGTCTCAATCCATCAATAGATTTTTTAACTGGACTACGCTGCCTCATCATTATTCATTGCGTTGACAACCTTCCCTGTTTTATATTGTCATAGTGCTCTATAATTCTGCCTGCGTACCACGTGGGTCGTCTATTAAATGTATGTGCAGGTTTGATGAGGCTGTAACAAACCACAAAACAGCTGATGAAATTGCTAATATTCCTTGGGCCACATTAGATTAGAGTGATTGACAATTGCACGCTGATTTCCATTTGATGCGTCAAAACCATCTCATTTCTGTCCATTTAACCCACAGCACAAGCCCTGGGTCGTAATTATGTAGAGATGGGGGTCGGCTGCAGGCAGAAGGCGACTGGTCACACGCACAGCGCCTTTTTTGACATAAAGCAAAAGAATTATGGACAATCTAGTATCATAACGTGAAAAAAGTCAAATGTATGTACCCTGCGCTCTTACTGTATGTGGACAGGACAGGCTTCATGTGAAAAGCACTGATTAATGATTGTCTGAAGGTGCTGGGGTTTAGGGTGTGACAGTTCACATCAGAGAGTCCTTTTAAACCAACTGGATTTACTGTGCCCTCCTCCTGACTTCTGACTAGAGGGGACAGGGATTTTTTGGTCAGGGCCCCAAAGCTCTGGAAAGTACTGAGGAGATTAGATTATTCAACACTCTGGGTGTCTTCAAAACTAATAAAAAAAAAAAAAAAAAAAAAAATCCTTTATACTTAGTTGTTATGGCTTAATGTATTGGTGTTTTTATTATCATTTTACTGTTTCTGTGTATGACGTGTTCATATGTTGTGAAGCACGTTGTAAGTAGTTTATGTAGTAGTGCTGTACAAATAAAATTATTATTATAATTATTATTATTTCAGCATTGAAACAGACAACCCAAATAAGAGACTAATGTGGGGCACTATCATACTATAAACTAAAAGCATATTTTTTTCATTTGGTTCATTTTTTTCTTTTGGCTATAATATTCCACAGTATGACATAAAACGCATCTATCTCCATGGAGATTGTTCTGAAGTGTCTTACATACAGTTCTTTTAAGTTAAACATAATATAGGCCCTGTGTTCGTCACCGTCTAACTCATTGTCTTGCAAGTGCACATGTTTAAGAAGCCTCTCCCTGACACTCGCACTCTCTCTGGCTGGATTAGCTCATTAAGGGTCCCGGAGTAGAGGAGGATGGGTGCACCCACGGGTCCCTAGCACCCACAGATCTTCCATGACACTCAGTGATCAGAGACGGACGAGGCCTATTCTAATTCAATGGGCTAAGGATTAAACACAAGCCCCACAGCACTGAACCAACTGGAGTTTCCCCGGTTTGTAATAACACAGTTAAATCTGGACCTATATTGTACAAAGTTATTTAGTTTAATCATTCACATTTATTACTTACAATATGTCACTTTATGGATGTCACATCACCTACACGGAAACAGAAACTTACAACCAAACTATGGAACATTCTACATGGAGATAAGTTTTATGCAGTACAGTGGAATATTATAGCCAAAGGAAGAACATTTCCATGGAAACAGGCAGAAGGAGGCCCTTCTCCAGGCCAGATAAGAGTTAGGTTTGTGGAAATGCGAGCTAAAACGGTTACATACTGTGGCTTTAAATACACTAGGGTGATAACTTTTAAAACCCAAATGCTGCCAATTGTTGTTATGTTGGTAAATTGACAAGCAGCTACACATTTGTGACAGTAGTGTAAGATCAGTACTACGCCACACTGCATTTGATCCCTGCAGTACTTACACTGCATTAGTGGTGCTGTAATCGAGCTACTGGCTTCTTAAGGTGGCCCCTCCTACTTTCTGTTCAAATCTAGGACCAGAATCAAGACAACCAACCAATCACAGCCCCTTATTTACATCACTGAAGATGTCTCTCTGAATATCCAAAACAACCACATCTATAACTTCTTTTACCTCAGACTTATAGTGTTAAGTGATACATTCATCTATGTAATATCTCAGTGGTCCAGGTAGCTTCCAATACAAGAGATACTCTAACAGAACAGTACAGTCTGAAGAAGCTGCTTGGATGAGTGGAAAAACATATTCACTTCAAAAACTTTTGTTCCGTTGACAGAATAACATTTTCTTTTGCAACGATTCACTTGTTGATTCTGCAGAAATCCACCGTTTTTCTCAGTCCTCCTCCTCAGTCCTAATGCTACTTTTACTTAAAGGTGGTATGACACTTGTATGCAGTATTAACGACTAACACATAACATAATTACATCACTGTGTTGCCTTTTATTGTTTGGAAAATGCTAGATTTGCTGAAAAATTAGGTAATATCTTCTCCACCTTCAGAGCACTATCACGTTACAGTCAGCATGCATCTACTACTGCGCACCAAGTCAGGTCTGTGGAGTATTGTGAAGTATGGTTTTGAATCATGCTTTTGTATATTTATAGAAAATTGCTGTGTGGGAACGTGGGTGTCACAGGCATAGGAGTTGTTTGAAAGCGCTTCACAAACAGAAATACAATACATAATTCAGTACAAAGATATAAAAAACACAGCCAGACATTTCAAACAAGGCAATAGTAAAACAGTAGTTAAAAGCCAGATCATACATGAGTCTTTAATAGAGTTTTAAAATGATCTGTAGATGTGGCATTCTTTACATGAATCGGGAGCTCATTCCAAAGTTTCGAGACTGCGATGGAGACGGGATGGAGGAATACTCAGTAAATGTTGTGAGGTTGATCTGAGGACCCAAGAGACTGAGTAAGAAACCAGGAGATCAGACAAGTCACCCGGGGAAACAGAATTAAAAGCTTTAAAAACAAATTATTTTAAGCTTAAAAAATCTATTCTAAACTTCACTGGCAGCCAATAGAGTTGAGCTAAAACTGGGGTGATTTTCTTTTCTTTTTTTTCTTTTTTTTTTTTTTTCCTAATAACATTACTTACATGTTTTTTTTTTTTTTTTTTTTTCAAAATTTAGAGAGAAGTCAAGATAAAAACAACATTTCTGACTCAACTATGAAGGTTGATAGAGAACTGACATCTCAAGAGCATTTTTAATTTGGTTTGTGTGAGGCCCAAATAAAATCACCTCTGTTTTCTTTTCATTTAGCTGTAGGAAATTGTTTGATAGTCAGCATTTGACTTCTTGTAAGCATTTATGAAGACTTATTATAGGGGAACTACCTCACACAAACTGGTACATACAGCTGAGTGTCATACAGATGATACTGGGCATTATGATTCTGGAGGATAGATCTGAGGGGGCGCATATACAGAGAGAATAAAAGCGGGCCTAAAATGGAGCCCTGGGGAACACCACGTGTGATTGGAGCAGGAGAGGGCACAGAATTGCTCACTTTAACAGGAAAAGATCTACTGTTTAGGTAGGAGATAAACCACCTTAGAACGCCGTCTTGAAAACCTACTTCTCCCTCGGGACGATTAAAAAACACTGCGGACCTGAGATCGAGTAGAATGAGAAAAGCTGAACAGTTAACAGGATGTTGTTTACAACCTTCAAGAGGGCAGACTCTGTGGAATGAAGACGGTTCAAATCGGGTTTGGGAGAGATCACTACATTACTCAAACATGCATGGAAGACGTTTAAAACCTCTCCATGCAAGATTCATGAATATAATGCTAATGTTAACTATGTTTTAATTAAATGCGTAGTCTAACCTGTCATATGCACTTCACCAGCTGTTTTTGGACATTTTAGATTTCCTCGTCTAATCTACACATGGTACGGCTGTGACTCATTATGCAGAGGCAAACTGTTGCATAGTTTCATTAAAAGTGAGCAGGCCTGACGGAGGCGCGATTAGCTGCTGTGTGTGATGGCTGTCGCTGGAGGTTAGCCACACTGTCACTTCCGCAGATAAGGCTGTGTATATCAGGAGCTGTCAGCGCAGAGCTAATGGGAATGCTGCGGAACAAAACCAGTCAGATTGGTGGATCTAGCTCGTTAAAGAATAGCACCGACTAGGGGCGGAGGACGGGTCTTAAAAAAGATAAAGGGATGCAGCGTTAAATGACATAAAATGCAGAAATACTGGTTTACCATCCATTTAGTAGATAAGCAGTGCAGTATGTAACTTCACCGGTGAATGGTCCACTACCTGTTTGTCTCCATGGATATGTTATCGCTTTCCCTGGAATGTTACACAATATGGTATTAAACTTATCAATCGTCTAGTAGTAGTAGTAGTAGTAGTATTAGTAGTAGTAGTAGTAGTAATATTAATGCATTAGTCTTATATAATGCTTTTCCAGACACTCTTACTACTATAACCACAGCTGTCCTGGGGCAGACTGACAGAAGTGAGGCTGCCAATGTGCATCACGACTCACACACCACATTCATACTAGGCCATGTGGGTGAAGTGCCTTGCCTAAGGACACAACAACCGTTTTTGCCACTGCTGAACCACTGTGGCACCTGGTATTCCCAACAGTTAAGTACTAACCAGGTCCAGTTCTACTTAGCTTCTGAAATCTGACGAGATCTGGCTTTGACAAGGAGGTTTGGTACTAATAGTAGTAGAAGTAGTACTTTGTGGTTTCTTTAGGAATAAGAATTACTTGTAAATTGAGGAATATTCAAGATATTTGGAGACATTGGGGCTGAGTGACTAGAATTTACGGTTCACATCAAGAAGGTTCTGAGAATGATCCCTTTTCTGTGTGGAGTTTGCATGTTCTACCTGTGTTTGAGTGGCTTTCCTCTGAGTACCTAGAGGAAACATTAGCTCGAGGTTAAATCCAAGCTTAACATCTGGACTGGCACTACTCTTGACAGATTATCGCAGTGTCGCTGGTTGAAAAAGATGGGTCAAACGCAAATGAGATTGGATTTTCCTCATAAGGAAGTAAAGAATAGTTTACTTTGGATAGCAATGTGAAACATTCCAAGCAAAGACATAAACTCTCCACTGACATCAGCAGACAAGTCTCATGGCGCCGCTTCCATAGCACATTTTTGTACAGCATTTTGTCCATAGTCATGCTGCCCTGTGTCTTTTACCGTTAATAATTCCCTCTATTACCAGAAATGCCACCATGCTGTTATCAGTGTAACGAGTGGAACAACATCTCCAAATGGATCCTCAAATTACAGCTAATCAATTTACAGAGCGCGTGTTCCTGCTAGAGCCATGTCCTGCCTGCTAATTCAATTTCTCTCTCTTTTTTTAATCTATTTTTTTTATTTTAAACTTTAAATGTGGGATGAACGCCTGCATGGTGTCTTCCTCTCCCCTGCCTCTCTACTGTTCCAATTATCCCGCAGAAAGTGTCATAAAAGTTGTGTGAATCATGCAGAAAATGCAAGAGCAAGTTGGATTTTGTTGTTGCGTCAGCCAGTGTGTTTGCGGAGCGGTGCTTAGTGGAGTATCAGACTGGTTTTAAATGTTTTTAGACAGAGAGAAAAGGGAGATACTGAATAATAATAGCCAATAACATTTTGTGCTACTTCTGAACCTCAACCAAGATATTTACAGGGATATACACTTATAACAGGTTGCATTCACGATCCAGAATCCGATAATGGCATAATTTCAGACTGTTTTTGAAAGAAATATCCAAACGTATGATCCACAAACCAAGTCAAACTATATTATTTGTTTGTGATTGTCTCCACAAGCTTGCCATATGAATCTAAAATCCTTTCAACTGACAGCAATCACGTAATTTATTAAGGCAAAAGGCCACGGTCAACTCTAGCGTCTGGCAAAAATAGACTCCCGATGGAAAGAATGTGTCACCTCTGGGATCACTGGACTGTGCAACGTGCGGTCTGACCTCCTCTCTGTACTTTTAATTATGTGGCCCACGAGAGAATCCGGGACACTTACGCAGGTGTCCAAACTGAAACAATGACACAGTGATAGGAGCTGGGACGCTAAGACCATGCAGGTGTACAGACTGCTAACTATTAATTCTGTTGGGAGTCTATTTTTGTAGGATGCTGGAGCCTACTGCAGGCTTTTGTCTTAATGAACGAATAGTTATAGCATGAACACATTGTTTGGTGCATGTAGGTATTCAGACTGAAGCACTGATAACACGGTGAGAGTAGTTGGATCAGTTAGACCATGCAGGCATTCAGACTGACAGCACAGTGAAAGACCTGGGACATTTAGACCATGCATGTATTCAGACTGAAACACTGAGAGCATGGCGAGAGAAGCTGGAATACTTAGACCATGCAGGCATTCAGACTGAAGCACTGACAGCACGGTGAAAGGAGCTGGGGGACTTAGACCATGCAGGTGTTTGGAATGAAGCACCGACTGTATAGTGAGGGGAGCTGGGACACTTAGACCATGCAGGCATACAGACTGAAGTACTGACAGCACGGTGAAAGGAACTGCGACACCTAGACCATGGACCATGCAGGCGTTCAGCCGTGACGGCACGGTGAAAGGAGCTGGGACACTTAAGACCATGCAGGCGTTCAGACTGAAGCACTGACAGTACAGTGAGAGGAGCTGGGACGCCCTGAAGAATAGACTGAATTATTCATCTGAGCATCTGGTCCTCTTCATCTGGCCTCCATCACTTGACAATTCACACACTAAGCGCTCTCCTTTAACATTCTCTTTCTACCAACGTACTCTCGCCGGCATTCAGCTTCTACTTTTTATGTTTTTTCCACCAAAATAAAACAAAACTCCAAATCACAAAACGGTTGCTCATAAACAACAGTTGCAAACTCAATCTCTATAACTGCTGCTGTAATGCCGTTGTTGTTGTGTATAGCTGTTACTTTTATATACTTTTTTCTTGTAATGTTATAAATATTGATATTAAGAACAGTTTAAAGATCAAATAGACCAACAAGGCAACACTTTTACACCTACAGCATGAATATGGTGTAGAAAAAAAGGTTGAAAAGGGTATATTTCACTTTTATGGGGCATTTAGATCATCATGTTACCTATTATTGTTCTGAAAATGATAAATTCGGGAGCGACTTTGAGAAAAGAAGGCGCCTAATATGTCTGTTATTAATCTTCATATCTTAATTTAGGGACAAAATTGTGAAATAAAAACTCAATGGTCATGTAGAACGGGCAGAGCATTTTGAGGTATTAATGACAAGCCTGGAAGAAGCAGTTACAGAGAGAGGGGCGACGGTTTTTCAATAGAAATCAATTGCAAACAGAGCTCGAATAAACCACTTCTGCTCACTTCCTAATCAAATCAAATCAAATCAAACTTTATTTATATAGCACTTTTTCATACAAAAAAAAAGTAACACAAAGTGCTTTACAAAGCATTAAAATCAGTCCCACCCACCAAACCCACCCAGCCACCCGACAGCCCAACAACCCAACCCCAACACATCAATAATCATAACCAAACAACCCCCCACCCCAACACACACTCCCACCCCCCACCTCAACACATGTTAAAATACCTCAGTTTCATTTAAAATATGTTTAAGTGGAACAGGCTGGATAAAGATGAACCAGATGAGAGAGCGCCACCAGAGGAACCATCTGCACCAGGAACAGGGTCACCCACAGCCACAGGACACCAGCCCAGGGCCCAGAGAAGAGATGAGGTCAAGACCAAACCTCCAGGGCCCACGAGCCGGGGCCCACGAGCCGGGGCCCAGCAGCCACAGCCAACCACAGCTCCCGGTGCAGAGGGCTCCTCAGAGGAAACACTGGCAAATCTAAAATGATTAAAAATAATAAAATAAGTCAAAACGAATAAATAAGTAAATAAATAATAAAATAAATAATCAATAAATAATAAAATAATCAATAAATAATAAAATAAGTCAAAACTAAACAAGTAAGTAAAACATAAGTAAAACATAAACACACTAGCCAGCCTAAATAAGACTAAATAAATAGAGAAGTAAACTAAAATGATAAATACTAATCAAAAGCTATGCTAAAAAGATGGGTCTTGAGCCTGCTTTTAAAAACCTGAATGTTCCTACTTGCATCGTGGCGGCAAGCAGGCTGGCTATGTCCCGCAACATATGTAGTCTATGCTATCTCCATGGAAAATGTTTTTAACTCTCTAATTCCATGGTTTCGTGCAGCTGACCATAGCATTAAATGTAAAGATTCAACTTGCTTTCTCTTGCTATCTCCTCACACACACACACACATGTCCAAGCCACATCAAACTCCAAGCAACCGGACACCAAACACCTCCATCAAAGCTCCGTTCCCTTTCCCATTCTTGTCCACAAAAGAGCCCAACATCTGAAGCATGTTTTAACGAGCTACAGGAGGAACCTCTGAAGCTGTTTATCGTTTCCCTGTCCATAATTAAGCGGCGCACTGAGTGTAGGGTGGACGCTCGTGCTCGATTCGCTGGAACGGATTGTGCGGCCGTGATGAATGAGCTGTCATTTTCGATAGTTGCCGAGCAGCGATCTCCTTGACACCCGGATATCCCATGGGCTAGTGGCGTGCGTGCTGCCTAACACATGGGCGGGTTCAAAGGTTGCGGCGGTATGGTAATGCGGGCTAGCACTTCAAGCCCAGGTGTCTGCGTTGAACGGAAGGAGGCGCAGGTGGATTTGCATATCAGCACGGCCCACTGCACATGATGGACAAAACAATTCAGTGTATACCCGCAGACAACAACGCTTTAAAGACACACTGTATTCAATATTACGCCGAGGACGATTTCATAGCCGTCCCGTGTGAAACAGTGTTAAAACGGAGGTATTTTACTTACTACTAGCACATAACTACACTATATTCAGCGAAAACAGAGTATTAGCTTTAACGTTTAATAAGCTGTTGTCGTGTGGGAGCGTGGGTGACGGAAGCTTGTGGGCGGAGCCTTGTACAGGATCATGCAGGTGATGTGCCACCTCCAGAAAGTTACATACTGTACGTTTAATGTTCTGTCCTTCAAATTACATTAACTTCAAATTATAAATAAGGTGTTACGGTGAGAAGATTACCGTTACAATTACCTTTGCTTGGGTCGTATTTCACCCAAATACTTTTTACTCTACTGCTTTGTACTACTAGCAATATTATTTTGAAGCTGGGTACAGTTTTTGGTTAGTCTACTCCCTCTTATGACCTGAAGAAAGACAAGAACATTGCATTATTTGATCTTAAAAGTCCTATATCTTACATAAAACTGACTCTTGAGCTTTAAGATAAGTATGTTGGAATGTTACCTCATCAACAACAGGCCAGGAGATTGTGTTTTGTTTCATTCACATGTTTGTAATCATTTATTATTGGGCTGTCTGCATCTCCAAAGCTCAAAATGCTCTATTTCACTCAAATACTAAATAAAATATCCAATATCCTCTCTGTAAACCAAATATGACAACAAAACGAAGCAAAAAATGTAAACATGGCTCTTTCTATGATTCTGTTTTGAATGTACCAAATATACATCAAATGGCTTATTTTTGTGAAAACCTAATACATTTTTTTTTACGTTTATGTAAGTTAACTACACAAGAAATTTCAAAATGATATCTCTAAAATAAAGGTGAGACACTTTTTAATTAAAAAGGCGAGACACCGGCCGTCTCTCACCTCATTAATTAAAAACACACTGGAGCACTTCCTGTTTTACCAAATGACATCACAAGGTGAATTAGAGTTCAGTTTGAGAAAAGAACTCAGCTTAAATATGCAGGATTTGTGCGTTAAACATGTGAATGAAACACAACTCAGGGTAGTTTTTTGATGAGGGAAACAACATTATAACATAGATCATAAAGTAGCGTTAATACGAGCGCTTTAAGTTTAGTACGCACGATACAACCCCAACCCGAGCTCACAGCCAAAGTTTCAAAGTGACGTCTTCCTCCGGGCCTCAGGGGAGTGAGATAGTGAGACAGACGAGGACAGAGCCCGTCTGAGCTGTGACAGGTGACATTCTGAGCACGCTCAGTGGAGACCTGCCCTGCTGGCCTGGAGAGGACAGCACACCGTCTGGTACCAAAGACTCACGACAGAACCACAACTTCTGCTATTCTAGAAGGAATAGTCTGGACATCAGAGATAACGGCTTAAATACTGCAGTGAGTAATTTGGCATTTGGTTCTTTGTTGCAGGTATAATGGTTACAATCAAAGACCTTTTCTTAAGTGCAGGAGCTGACATTGACTTACAGGTTTATTCCGATGTCGTAGTGTCCATGTTAGAGAAGTAGTACTCAGACTTTTGACTCATTTTCCAAGTCACTTCCGGGACACATGGCTTAACTTGAACCTAATGACTTGGGATTCAACGTGGTTTGTGTTGCATCTGAATTAAGTTCTACACATTTTCAACGGCTGCAACGGCTCTCATTGAGACGCTCTCGGGAAAACGGGAACGTCATGCCCAATATTAGAATCTGATTGGTCAAAGTGTTTCAACAGCAGAAGACAAAAAAAATCTAACTTTTGTTAAATCCAGAGAAAAGCACAGACATCTTCCCTCTCCACAAATGCACAAAGAACTTCCCTTTGCATGATTTTGTTTTGGTTCGCTTGGGCGCTTCGCCTTCGGCTTCTGCACAAACCTCATTCTGTCATTGGTCCCCCAGTTGCAGGGATGAATTTAGGGGGAGTATCTCATGATGAACTCACATATCGACTATTGTGAGAATCCATCTTGCTGTGCCTGGTACATTTCTTGCAGACCTGAATCTGTGACAAATCGAGTAACATTTCTAATCGAGTAATTTGGGAAAACAGAGTTGCAATCATAATTGGAATCATCCTCGGAATCTCCCTCCTTTCCTTGGCTCCTTGATTCATCTCCTCTCTCCTATCCTTGCTTCCTACTGTAGCATCTTGTCCATGTCCGTTTAAACTCTCCTTGTCTTCCGTTTTGTCCTCGTGTAGCTGCACATTTTTTACTTCAGTCATCTTAACAGATTTCTTGACTCTCTGCATCTTCTTCTTCTTCCCAACATAACATACACAACCATTCAGACAGTGACTCCCTCTTTTCTACATCGCATCGAGGAAAAACAAAAGCTAAAACACAACTCTGCCCACACCGGTCCATCTTTCCTGGACAAAGCGTTGATCTGCGGGGCTCTTGGTTTATTCCATCGACATAAGAGAAACATAAACAGCACAATTAATACTGACGTTGTGGGGTGTGATGCTAACTGCAGGCACTGCTCTGTCAGAGACTCTACTAGACTTTATTCTGAGCTTTATTTTAACACAATCTGAGCATAAAGAGCTGACTTAGTTGAAATTACCACAAGTGAAGTGAGCTGATGTGTGCTGTCTCTCTCAGATAACGTTACAGTCACAAGCTAGCTCGTGTTAGCCAACAGTTTTTTCCGTTAGTCACTCATTTTTGTTGCACATGAATCACGAAAACAGGACCATGAACGCTCGTATTGATCACAGGCTGCTGCAAATGTGTTGTTTGAATCAATTTAGTATTTTCTGTGCATTGTGTCGCCATGGTAACAGCTGAGACATATATGCAGACCATCAATAAACTACTTCTCCAGCCACGTACTGCTCCTGACAGTAATCCTCACTCGACACAAGATGCTGAGATAAGAAAGGAGGGGAAAAACTCTAATCTAGTTAATCTTGTGCACAAAAAACATATTTGACCTCATAATAACAGCTAGCTTTAAAATTATTATTGTTGTAGAGCTATGTTTTATTTGGATGATGCATAAATTCAATGGGTAAAACACACTTCCACTCTCAGTTTGAACCATTTTAAACACAATCTGAGTTCTCACGTCGGCTTCTGTCATATACATAAACAGAAAAAGAGCCAGTTTTTTGAACAGCTCTTTGATACGAACGGATCCAAAAGCTTCAGAAAAAAAAGAAGCTAGAATTCACTTCCTTTCTTTGCATCTGAATGAAGTTGTTAAAGGTGTGACTAACTCTTCAAAGTTTCTCTCGTTCTCTGAAACTAAATTTAGAAGGCAACTCTTTTATTTTTCTTCTTTTTGCGTCAGTGGAATCAGTTTTTTCATAGAACTTTTGTGTCTCTTTTTTTTTTTTGCTTGAAGAACTACGTCCATTGATCCAGGTTTCAAACACAACAGATAACCTTGGGATATAATCCTTGTTTCTGGAAAATAAAGCCTCTGCTCTGGTCTTCATCTAAATTCCAAGATTTTTCAAGGTTTACACCAGCATTTGCTCGAATGGGGTCTTAGTTTAAAGAGGGGGTATTTTACTTCTATGGGGGATTAACTGCTAAGACGTGACATATTTAGATCACCGTGTTGCCTTTTATTGCTTTGAAAATACTGTATTCGCATCTTAAATATGTTTCACGTTCATTTCTCAGAGTCTACCCTCTCTTTGCTCTCCGTGTTAAGTCACTCCCCCTTCAGAGCGCTGTCACAATACAATCAGCGTGTATCCTGCTACTGTAGCTACTGCACATCGCATCAGGTTTGTGAAGTTGTTGTGTACATATATGGATGACATGTCTTCAGGCATGTTCTTGATGAGGGAACAATGTTATAACATGAAGAGAGCTAAAAAAAACCCAACAACGATTCTGTATAATACTCCTTTAAAATATATGTTCATTGTCCTCCCAGTATGCACCTAGACTTGTCATCTATCTCACAAGTCATTTTGTCCTCCTCTAAAGTGATTATTATACAGAGTAGTCCAGAGCGCACACTGAGAGCTGGTGATTTGCCAAAAATGAGACAGAATCTAGTGGCTAACACCTTGCTTCTCAAAAGAGAGTACTTAAAAGCATCCTAGGGCGCACATTTTTATCTTAAAATAAATTGGTTGTGTAACTTTTACATCATAAAGGGCCCGTTTTCAAACTGTGTTTCTAATGAGACAGGGGGCTGCGGAAAATCGCTGTTAAATTTAAAGGGCCGATTTTTACCCACGGATTTGGGATAAATGTGTCTTGCCCAGTCTAGGTAAAATGTATAGGCAGCAGGTCAAAGAGGTTTGCTGTGTACTGTCTGCATCTAATTATAAGGGTCTAATAATCACAAAGTGCATTATTAGCATGCTAGTTGTTTTTAGTTGATGGTAAAACTCTGCTCTGTGAAAAGCGCTTATAATCTCATTGCGGTGAATAGTTTGGACACTCAGAATGCATAAGGCAAGTGAGGAAAAATAAGGCATGTACAGCGCCTTTAAATTACGGCTTGATGAAAAATAAATTAAGATGGAAGCAAGACTGCCAATCTGCACCATATCAGCCTCTTTGACCAACACCCACACGTATGCTACATTCGGACATAGTCAAGTCTGGTGAAATGTT
Source organism: Periophthalmus magnuspinnatus (assembly GCF_009829125.3). NCBI lineage: Eukaryota > Metazoa > Chordata > Actinopteri > Gobiiformes > Gobiidae > Periophthalmus > Periophthalmus magnuspinnatus. The sequence continues at coordinate 18,612,839 of NC_047144.1, forward strand.
TTGCCTCAGGACACAACGACAGCTCCAGTGCGGCAACTGACCCAATCACGCTTAGCTTCTGAGTTAAGATCAGATCACATTCCCGATCTCAACTTATCTCAGAGGTGATATGGCTGCAGAAAACCTGAATATATTTTATGTTATACTGCTTTGAGAATGTTATACTGCTCAATGATACCACCGTCTCCAGGACCACAAGATGAATGAAATTATTGGCTCAGTGAATGTAGAAAGACCCCAGGAGAGGTGGGTAGAACAGCCAAAATGTGTACTAAAGTAATTTCAAAATAATGTTACTAAGCACAAAGTAGTGGTCCAAGCAATTACTCAAGTAAGAAAGTAAAAAAGTATTTGGGAAAACTACGGCTCAAGTAAGAGTTGAGACGTAACATCTGATTTATAGTTTAAAGTGAATGTAAATGGAAGGACAAAACTTGAAATAATGCACAAAATCATAGCATAGACACAACAATGAGACAAACTAAATCATATCTGAAGGAGCATCATTTCATATTGTCAACATGAAGCAACTCGTATGCTAACAGTGGGAAGAGTAGTGTTACTTCAGTGAAAAATACTACTACTACTACCCAACTCTGGACTCATGGCAGTCTTCCGTAATGCTCAAATGAGTCACTCCCATCACCACACGAGCCGTGCAGGTGCTCAAAGGTGTTCACCCTACGACGCATTTAAACAGCAATCTCTACTATCAGGTACACTGTAAAAGCCAACAATGTGTCTGTAAATGTCTATGTTTTCACCCATGTACTAGACACTATTCATATTCTCGTCTGAATAAGTATGTATTAGGGACTTTTGAGAGCACAGAACACGATCTTGCATAGGCATAATGCAAACTTGGTGTTGGGTTAGCTCATTTTGCACAGTATCAGAAAGCCAGAAATACTTTTTAGTGTGTTCAGGAGCAGGGCCGGCCCTAATCTTTAAGGGGCCCTAAGCTGAATTTGCCCTCGGGGGCCCTCTCCACTTCAGTGCCACATATTCATATTGGACAACATTAAGACATCATCACAACCAGTTATAAAAAGACTGAAAATTCTAGAGACTCACAACAGAAATAACCACAAGTATAACAATATAAAAACATGTAAGTAAGGAGGGTCTGCCAGAGAAATTTTAAACTTCTGGTGCATTTTAATGTGTTCCAGTTGACTAAATGGGCTTACATTTATCAACTCTTTATGTCATAAAATGCAGAATTGGATAGAAGCCAAACGATGTGCACTTGCTTAAGAGTTGCATAAGAGAAACAGTCTGGACATTAACATTAACATTAAATAAGAGGATTTTAGGATCACATTCTTTTTATGTTTATTGTGAGGCTTTGGATGCTGTGATTTCATATAAATGCACATATTAATGAGTAGGATGCACAGATACCGATACCAGTATCGGGTGCCAGTACTCATACTCATCAATGGGCTGTCGATACCACTGTATATGTGCTGCCTCTTGTTTGACTCACAGCTCATCTCTCCACAGATCAGCTATGGACATAAAGCTGCACATTCACTGTTCTGCACATTAAGCTGTGACACATGTGACTGTCACAGGAAATATACAAATATTTAGGACTCTAAAGGTTTTTATATTTCACAGAGGATCAGCGCAGTGCTTGTGTTTACAATAGTAGCATGCTAATGTTGCTAAGTGGCGATGGCGATTATTTGGTCGTCCTGCTCTGTAACTTATTATAATTGACAAACACATTTAATGACTGAATAGACTGAATAAAAGACGTACAGCATGAACATATTGGTCAAAGTGTGGCCCTGGCAAAAGTAACAAAACAGTGACTGTTATACTAGCAGTGGTGTAAAATGGTGTCATATTTCGAGTCTTCTCTGAAAAGTCCTTCTTTCAGCAAAAAGGCTCTTCCTCTGGGCTCTTCATGCATTGTCCCATACTTTAGATGAACTAACCTTTACTAACTACCGTCTTTTAGTCCGTAAAACACCCATTCAAATGTCCCTCTGCTGCCTCCTCGCTCCCACAGTGCACCTGGAGGGGAGGGGTCCTTCACACCGGTGTAAACATGTAACTGTCCACACCACTGCCTGACTCAAAAACAAAGTAGGCAGCACATATATAGTTACCCGAAATAAAACACATCTAACCGTTTAAGGAGGATATTTAGACTAGTATAAACACTCGAGTGACATTTAGTTTTCAGAAAAAAACTTTTCAATCATTATTTATTATTTTTAGAACGCAACCCCCGCGATAAATGAAGGAACACTATAAGACTAATTATTATGGACAATTTAATGGAATGAATGTGGAGATTTGAGGGTTTTTTTTTCCAGTGGCTTTCCCCCAATCGATAAAGCCCCTCACACAAACTTACTGTCAAACACATCCCATCTTTGTTCATGTTTTATGTACATCTTTAATGCATGTAAAACACACAGCACATTTACTTTCGTCAGTGTACTGAAGCCAAGGCCATTTATTAAACCGAGAATGAAACGATCTACAGAATTCCTCTTGTCAAATGGTTATGGTTGGTTGGTTATGTAACTCTGCCGTAACCACGTCAGGAGGCTGATCCTGCCCTGGAGACCGCAGACCTCTGACCTTGTACCTGGTCAGGAATGGGGCTCCTCTGGATAAACACTGGTGATGTGATGTTAGGTAGTGACATTTTGAAGCACGATTTATTGCTCCAGAGAAGTATAAATGATAATATTGAAATGCACTGAAGTAAAACTAGAAAAAACACTTCTAAATAGAGTGTCTGTCCACTGATCCGAGGGCTGAAGTTTCGACTCCTGCTCTCGACATAAGCATCATTGGTTGAGCGATCAGATCCACTGACCCACAGGTTGGCGCTGTGATTCCAGTTCCAACAGATGAATACCGTCATTGTGTCCTTGGACAAGACACTTAACCCACCTCGCCCCCAGTCTTTCCATACACTGGTCTATGAAAGTGTGTGTGAATGGTTAAGCGGTTCCTCGATGTAAAGCGCTTCGAGAGCCTTGAAGGTGGAAAGGCGCTATATAAAAATGTGACCTTGCGACCATATCATTAAAAGTCATGAGCTGCAGCGAATAAATATCAGAATGAACCAATTATCAGTCATAGGAGTTATTTATTCTACCCTCTACAGCTCAAATCACATCAAATGGCAAATATCTCCCCACTATTGCAAAGAAATTCTACCAAAACACTGCCAAAATATGTTTCAGGTTTCATATTTTGAAGTCGATAAGTCGTAGTAATTATCAGGCCTAGTTTGTGAACGTGTCAGATTTTTTGAAAGGTTCCTTAATGTGAAACGATTGGAGCGGATCTCATTTTTTTACGTCAAATCTTTTTCTTTCTAATTTTGATGCATTTTCATTTGATTAACACTGAACCAACACACAAACCAGCACAAAAGCAGAGAAGTCAGCTTTATGCAACAGTTTATTTTTAAATTATTATTACTGTAGTGCAATGTTTTATTTAGATTATGCATAATTTCAACGGATGATCACACTCCCAATTTCAGTTTGAACCACTTTAAACAAATCTTAGCCCTGGGCATTTGCCTCTGTCATTAGTTTGAACATGAAATGAGTTCTCACACTGGCTTCCGTCATAAATAAATAGTAAAAGAGCCAGTCTTTTGAACACCTCTTTGAAATAAATGGCGTCAAAAGATTCAGATCACTACCACGTCTGTCTGCTAGCCAGTTGTAGGCCTGTTTTTGCATTGCTGAGAACCAAAAGAGTTGGATATTGTTTTCATGGGCATGTTTAAAAGTGTAACGAAGCAGACGGGTTGGATAAATGAGCAGGGCAAAGAGAACAGGTCTGTACCCTGCCCCTGTTTGTTCAAAGGTAGATAGATCAGCGGGAACAGTTTCATTTATTATAAGGACACACAAGTTCAGGGATACGCTCTTTATCAGGCAGCCCAAACAGTCCGGTACACTGGCCACCAAACCTCTCAGAGTAACATATTTTAGAATGCAGCGATATCCGACTCCTATGGTGTTAGAAAAAGCTAGTGTATTGTATGCTAGTGTATAATGCAGTGAAAATAAGTTTGTGCTTACTTTTTATGACTTGTGATTTGTGGGCCGCAGCTATAACCAACTCATGTGGTCAGTTTTAAAGATCCTGTATTACACAGAATAGTAATGTAGGAGTAGTTGGTCAGGTCTAGGTTCAGCAACAGTCTGTGCTCAAAGAATGAGGTCAGCTGACACCTGAATATACTGAATGACCAGGTTATTCCATCAATGGATTTTTTCTTCCCTGATGGCACGGGCATATTCCAAGATGACAATGCCAGGATTCATCAGGCTCAAATTGTGACAGAGTGGTTCAGGAGCATGAGACATCATTTTCACACATGGATCGTCCACCACAGAGTCCAGACCTTAACCCCATTGAGAATCTTTGGGATGTGCTGGAGAAGCTTTGAGCAGCGTCAGACTCGACCATCATCAATGCAACATCTTGGTGAAAAATTAATGCAACACTGGATTGAAATAAATCGTGTGACGTTGCAGAAGCGAAATCGAAACAATGCCACAGCGAATTCATGCCATAATCAAAGCTAAAGGCGGAACGACGAAATATTAGAGTCTGTGACCTTTTTTTAGATGGTGGTGTAGATCAAAAAATAGTGTAAATAGTGTTAATAGTGTAAAATGTGTGTGGTGGGACATGGTGTGATGTTAAATAAACGTATCACAACTGCTTTAACATTACAACATCACTCAAGTCAGAATGAGACATAGCAACGAGACAAATCTATTCATGGTTTTGTCCTTTGGGTTATTGCTCATTTAGGCCCTTACCCATTGCTTAGTCTCACTTTAGACCAGGTTTAGTCTTGCCTGAAAAATCCAGACTGATATCTCTCTGTGTTGTTTTATGCAGATGAATATCAGTCTGGTCCCCACACCTTTCACTGAATCTTGAGTCCGACCAAACTTAATCATCCAATCAGATTAGTTTTTTTTCAGTGACACATCTGAAACGAAGGAGCTCATTGGTCATCTATCATTTACAAACAAAATCACATTTCTCTCACCTCAGATTAACCGAAATTAGTGCTTCGCTCATTGATTCTATAGAAATCTGTGATGTTTTTCAGTCGTTTGTGATTTATTTTTTATGTAAGCAGCAGCCATATTTGTTTTGATACAGACGGACCACGCTCGTGCCCGATTGGCTAATCCACCTGTCAATCACTCCCATCTGAACTCAGGGAGATTCACTGACCAGACTCACATTTTTACATGGAAATATTGAAGAATTGTGTATTCCGAATCCCAGGCAAGTCCATGTTTAAATTTGACGGTACTTGGAAAGCCAAATATGACGTCAGATGATACTTGATGAGAAAAGTTTTAGTCTTTTTTATTGAATTGTTTAAAATAATGTTATCACAGCTTGTTCCATCCTTATTGTTCTACTTAATTAACTACTTTTTGCTGGTGTTAAATCTTGATATCTCATGCCAGTATTTCCAAATTTTAGGGACTAGAGAGTTGAATACCTGATTTTAACTAAAGTATGATTAACCACTCTCGTAATGATTAGAAATATGTAAACACTGACAGTTTTCTCATTATAATATCAGTACTACATCATGCTAGATTAGCTAAAGAAGGGCTCATTTGGGTGTCATCGTCATTGACCCCGAAGTCTGGGCGCTTGTGTACTTCCTGAATTAATTTTGAGATGCCAAAAGGGTGAGTCATTAGAATAAATCAAGAAAGCTTCATTTGGCCCGGAGAACTGGAGGTTAGCCAAACTTAGACAGGGAACTAGAAAGAAAGCTGTTAGCATGGGAATATCTGATCATATCTTCTTCATCATTGAAAATATCTGGGGTTTTTTTAGCTAAAAATCAGATGCAGAACGAAAAAAATTGGTTTATATGGATGGTTTTATGCATAAGGCAATGAGGCAAAGGTGGAGGGTTTTGAGGCCTGCACAGTTAACAAAATTTTGGTCCAATTAAGATTCAAATGGTCAATGATCAGCTTAGGTCTTTCTAATGGAGATGCCTACGGTCAGTCCTCAGTAAAAGCAGGTGGTTTGGAGCAGAAGAAAAACTTTGGAAGAAGAAACGTGACTTTTTTGTGTGTGTTAAATGGCAACGACTAAAGACCTATCTTGTTCACGTTCACAAAATTACAAATTACAAAGGTACAGTATGTAACTTGCATGATTTCTTGCAAATAGAAAGTTAAAACCATACTTTGGAACCAACACTTTTTTCTCCATGGAGACTGTATGTTTCAGGCCACACCTTGGAAGATTATTTGCCTCGTAAATCCAGGATGATGTCTGAATTTGTGTTGGTGTATTTTTTATATAGAAGGATATCGGTCTGGTCACCTGCCCTCCGTCGCATCTCGAGCCAGAACTAAACACGATCGTCCAATCAGAGTTGTTCTTTTCAGTGACACGTGTGAAACGAAGGAGCTCATTGGTCACCTCGCCTATCATTAACAAACAAAAAGATGTTTCACTCACCTCAGATGAACAGACTTTAGTGATTTGCTCATTGATTCTGCAGATATCCACAATGTTGTTCAGTCTCTTGTGATATTTTCTTTACTTTTCTTTCTTTTCTTTTTTTTAATTTATGAAAAAAAAAAAAAGATACAGTACAGTACAAAACATAACAGGCAGATAGAAACATGCACAGGAAACAAAGAAACAGACAGGAAAATGATAATCCTGGTACAAAGCAGAGGACAAGAAACAGAAATAAAACAATGATCTGTCCTTCCCCTTTTTGCACCTCCCCACTCCCTCCTGTGTCCGAGCCTGAAGCTGGGCGGAGATTTTTGGCTCCTCCTGTGCACACCTGGGGCTAATCACCAATCAACCACACCTGGGAAGGATAAGAGGAGCCAGGACCTGAAACCCAGCGCCAGATCGTCTGTGTATCTTTGTGGTACTCCTCGCTTGGCTCTGTTCTTGTTTTTGCAAATTCTACTTACTGGATGTTCTTGCTCCTCACGAGATCCTGCTCCCTGGACCTGCTCTGCCCTCCTGTTTCCGACCCTGCTCTTCCCCACCGATACTGTCCGCCCTGTCTCAGACCCTGCTCCTCACGCTCTCACCTTGGACTACGGTGCTCTCCCCGATTCACCGTTTGATCTACTATCGTTTTGCACTTCTGTTGTAAATAAACACTGTTAAACTATTCACCAAGTTCTATCTTTTTGGTCCCCCTCGCAACATTGTTACGACATGATCAGAGCTTGGGGTGGGCTGGGGGCTTACAATGAGCTAATGTTTTATTATTATTGAGCAGGTAAAATGAATTAATGAATGAGTAAGTACAGTTATGAAGATAAAACTAGTTCTGACATTCAGTTTCAGGGTTGAGTCTCTTATTTATTTTTTTTCCTTTTTTCCCCCTTATTTTCCTTCATTTCCTTTCCCCCCCCCCCCCCCTTTTTTTACTCATAAGCCGCCATATTTGTTTTTACAAGCGGCCGTGTGTGTCTGATTGGATAATCCACCTGTCAATCACACCCATCTGAACTCACTAGTGTCCAGACTCAAATCTTCATAATAAAACATTGAAAAAGTGTGTATTCTAGATCCCAGGCAAGAAGATTATTGTCGAAGGAACATTTCCATGGAAACATATGAGTCATGTTTGTGGAGACACAGTAAGAATGCTTTTTTTTAAATGAGCCAAAAATATAAAAAATCTCGACTGCGCTATTTCAGATTCATAGTACCATCTGACTTTTCAACTATTCAACACAGTAACAATAATTCATCCAAATAACAGAGCTCAAAAAGTGCAGATTCTATCCCACGAACCCACACAAACTCTCTGTATGTGCCGTTTGCCGTCAGCGTAGCCCACGGCGGTATCATCACGCGGTGCAGGCCTGAGGTGAGCGGAGATTGTCTTTGTGCGGTCGACAATGGGTTCTGTCAGCTGTGGTGAGAGACAGCTGGAGGCAGGCAGGTGGCAGGGGTAAATGAGCCCCTGTGCACATGATTCATTATATTTAACCAGCCATGGAGCCCGACGCAGCGCCAAGGATATGGAGGTGGAATAGTCTGGAGACGGCTAACAACGTGAAGGATTTTCTTAGCCAGGATGATGAGACAAGAGGTAAAAGGGTCAACTGTCGCCATGTTGTTAAATGAGCTATAAACTATGTACGATTTAGATTTGAAATTTAAAAGGTCCTGTAGCCTAGCGGATTTTTACTGTCTTAAAAACATGAAAAAACTAGTTCATTGCAGTTTCATTGCGGTTTGCAGTGGCCCCAAAGTTATTCCTCACTTTTCTTATATACATGACCTATTCTATTTGTGACCCCAGATATGAACCCAGATTTAGTTGTGATACCTTTTTTAAAACGGTGACATTTTCTTTGGGGTATTACCTGCTAACACGCAAAATATTCATATCATCATGTTACCTTTTATTGTTTTGAAAATGCTATATTCACGGAAAACAACTTATTAACCTGTTTTCTACGTTTCACTTTAGTTTGTGGTGCTCTAAATCAGGGGTCTCAAACTCAGGAGGAGGCAGAGTCTGGGTGACACTGGACCGCACCAGGTATTCCACGAAAAAATAAGCTTAAATTTTCTCAAACGTCATCGCTGTTTTCAACATACATGAGGAATTACGCCAATTCTTGTGGATTTTATGGATATACATTGTTATTTGTTGAATCTTTTGTGACGGGAGTACACAGCGCGAGTGATGGGCGTGTTTAGGTTATACTGACTAACATTAAATACTAACATTAAACTTTCATATTGTCCTGCGGGCCACAAAATATCATCTTGCGGGCCACAATTAGCCCTCGGGCCGCGAGTTTGATTTGAGACCCCCGCTCAAAATCTTCCCTAAATTTCCGTCATTCCTCCTTCAGAGCATTGTCACAAAACAACCATCCTGCTGTTAAAACTACTGCACATCGCATCAGATTTGTGAAGTTGTGGTGTATTATTTCGTATCATGCTTTTGTATATTTATGGAAAATTAGACAGAATCTTACTGCTAACTGTAAAAAGGGATAGAATAGGGCCCGGGGGAGACCGCTAGATTACTCAAACATGCACGGATGACATATAAACCCACTTCAGGCATGTTTTTGATGAAGGAACAACAGAACATGGTAGGACGTTTCAAAAAAGTTGACTTTGCACAAGACAAGAGCAGGATACAAAACGAGACACTTGACAAACTTGATGCTTAGCGCGAAGACAAAAAGGAGGGACGACTCTGAAAATTATTATTTAAATACTTTGGTTTCTGCAAGTACACCTTCTTCAAAACAATATAAGGCAACATGGTGATCTAAATATGTTACGTAACAGCAGTTAATACCCCACAGAAGTGTAATACCCCCACAACTCAGTGTCAATTGACTGACCCTTTAATTTGAATCGCTTCACATTCCCGAAGGCTCATGGGAAATAATCCATGCTAATACCAGTGTTGAATGTACACTGTTAATTGCTGTAGTGTGACAGATACAGTTTAAAGTGCTGACCGACCACTTACCACATTTGACTGATTACCGTGGAGACTGGCCCCACCCCCAAACTGCAAGGACACCCATGTGGGACACTCGGGCTCACAGGGAATATCCCAGAGGGGGTAGAGCGGGCTGTGTCCTTCAGAGAGGCACGTGCATATTTTCATGTTTTTCTAATTATGACTTGCCTCGGTGGATAGAACCTCTGGACTATATATATTATAGTATTATAGTATTATTAGTATTATAGTATTATAGTTTTATATAAGTTAAGGGGCAGGTTGTGGAGAAAAAAGTTGACAGCAGTTCTTAAATACTTCTACAAGACAATTAGCCCGGAAGTAATATATTTTTCTGGCAGTTTAGATGCTGATATTGACAAAATAACAGTATTGTCATTAGTTTTTTATTTATAAGTTTATTATAATTATAACTGTTAAAGAATTACGTCTCTATGTCACCTTTGCTGCACATGTCCAACCAAGAAGGGTTCAAAATTCTGCAAAAAAAAAACACCCAAAAAACAAAACTTAAATATTATTACTGTATGTTAACTGTGTTTTAGTGAAATGGCCTGGCGTATGTACTTTAAATGTGAGTTATTCTTACTTTATTGTCCTTTTCAGAAGCAGGTTGAATGTTCATAAGTGTTTTGCTCAGAAAAGCTCCATGAACAATTCTAAAGACCTCCATTTATATATATATATGTAAGTTATGAATACGGAGGTCATGTGTTGTTAAGGAAAAACTCAAATCCTCTAGTTAAGTTTGTCCTGGTCAAGCCTCACGCAGAGTCTGGAGATGTAGCAGACATAACAACACAATAGACAGAAATATAATGTGTATATCAGGGGGTCTCAAACTCAAATTATCTGGGCGTCGCAGGAGGCAGAGTCTGGGTGAAGCTGGGCCGCATCAGGTATTCCACAAAAAAAGCTTTGTTAAAATCTTCTCAAACGTCATCGCTGTTCAACATACGTGAAGAAATACGGCAATTCTTGTGGATTTTATGGATATACATCGTTATTTGTTGAATCTTTTGTGACGGGAGTACACAGCGCCAGACTAACATTGAACTTTATCGTCCTGCGGGCCACAAAATATCGTCTCGTGGGCCGCAATTAGCCCCCGGACCACGAGTTTGACACTGCCGGTGTATATACATCACACACAATGCACCACTGCACACACAGCAGCTGTCCCAGTGATGATCATTCCAAACGTTTCATGAAAATGCGTTCCAGTTCAATCTAAAATAAATGAGAGCTGCTAGAATGGATCTGTGATGTTGAGGTTTGCCTTCAGAACATGCCGTTTCTATGTAGCGTCTGTGTTTGCATGCTAGTGTGACCATAGCTTGTAAATGTAAATGGACATAGCTAACCTGCTAGCCGCGGCGTTCCAAACAGGAAGTGATCATGGGCGCACTTACAGCTCCTTTGACTGTCCCCAATTCACCAATTACGTCACATTCCCTTAGTTCACTTCTTTATAGAGTCTGTGGGAGTGACTCAGACTTACATGAGATCCATAAACTAAAACCGATGCTAAGTATAAAGCTTACGACTGGGGAATGTCAAAAAACAAACACACCGGCAAAATCCGCCATGTTTGTTGATTGTTTTACCATTAAACTAACTTTGCTGCACTGTTCAAAGTAGTTTTCTGACACCGTACTTTTACTCCCACTTGAGTGATCTCTGTAATTACTGCAATAACATTAATTTACTTGAACATTTGCGCTTACGTCTTACCTTGTGAAACGACTAATTGGAATTATAATTGGAAATAGCCGCCCGTTAACTATTTATTCCTCATTGTTGCTAACCTCTCTCATAGCGTCAGAGCGCCAGGCTGCCGTATGTTGGGTGAAGGACACTTTGTTTACACGTGTACATATATAGCCCGTGTCCTGGTGGTACGGAGTCACGGAGAAAACACGCTCCCTATATATTCATGCATCATTCATACGCCGAGAATAGATTTCATCAAGTTAACCAAGAACAGAAATGTCACAGACGACTTTAGCGCGGCTCTAATTTGCTCACAGAGTCTGTATGCTACGATGTTATTATTTGTGTCGGAAAAAATTCAAATAATATATCATTTTTTATCTTAATGACATGTCTGTTAACGTGAATAACTGTAAAATTAAAGGTGCAGACCAGATTTTTCGTGTTTTAAAATAGTAAAAAAAAAACAGAACTAGTTAATTTTAAAGGATTTGCATTGGTCCAAAGTTATTCCTCACTTACTTTATGCATTTTTATATTCACCACGATGAGTTCATAAGCACTTTCCACATCTTTCAGAGACCGTGATTATAAAAAAAAAAACGCTTTATAATTAGATGCGTACAGTACACAGTGAACATATTGCGAATGTACAATGTATCTGTACTGGAGAAAGACACATTTTGCTCAAATACATTTACAATAATTAGCAACAGATGTTTTAAAGTTACCATCTGTGTGTTTTTTAGATTATTTTCACCAGTAAATGACAGATGTGAAACTTGTTCCCCCAGAGAATAAACTTTAAGTCTGTCCATGGCCCAGCACCAAAGCACATGTCCCACATGTTCGTGCCATATGAACCATCTCTTTTGTTTGCACTGTGATTTTAATGTCTTTGTTATTTTGTAAAGCGATTTGAGTTACTTTGCGTGCGAGTTGTGGTGTACCTTGTGTATGTGTAAGATGTGAAACTTTGCGTTGACGTATTAGTCTTGTTTGAACGTCTCCTCTGAGCCGTGTGGTGCTGTTTGTGCTCAGAAGTCAAGGCCGCCAGGTTGTTTATTTTGGGTTTTATTGCATTGGGTTTCACATTATTTCAAGCTGTAAAATGTATTTCAGAACACCTGTTAAATAATGACCTTGCACAGTCAGACACATTCTCCAGGTAGCTGTGAGTTCACAAACGTGTACTTCTCCCACTGCTGCATTTGACTTTAATCCAATGATGGATCTGAGCCAACACTAAACTTTACCATTTGTCTTTGTCTAATCATCAAAGTGCACATTCAGTATGCCCTGATTGAAATGAAATGTCCTCTTACCCACCTTTACTCTGGCACATATGATGTCAAATCTGCAAAGAAAATCACCAGCATTAGTTTAGTTGCACATTAACAGAATTGGAGATATGAGCTGTTTGTAAAGCTGCGGTTAAACCTTCACTGGAGTCTAATCCGAGTCTGTCTGCTGCAGGTTTGGAGGACAGATCTGAGAGCGACAATGAGGGGCACAGCTGGTGGGGACAGATGGAGATGGATGAGGACAGAGAAGAGAGATCAAACCCTCAAACACCTGGACCCACCTGCTCCAAGCCAACACACCCCCTGCAACAAGCTGCAGGCTGGGTACAAAGTGACGCCTGCTCCAAGAGCTGTCCACAAGATGGACTGGGAGAGGGGAACAGCAAGAGAGCACTAAAAAGGTTACCTGGCTAAAACTAGATTATGTGTATCACTCTGAAATGAATTCCACATCATCAATCTGCCATGACTCTGACTGAATGTGGTCAGGACAACGACAAAGCTAAATGGTTGAAGCGCCACAGCAGCAGAACAAACCAAGAAATCAAACTACAGCTAAATCCAGATGAGAGAAAAGCACAGACATCTTTCCCATTCACACAGCAGCTTTTTCAAAAAATAAAAGTCCATCTGTGCTGCCATGTTTGTTTTGGCTCCTTTTGGTGCTTTACTCGTCTCTATCCAAACCACAGCTCTGTAGGGGACTTTTAAGATGTGTTTCTTCTGAGAATTCATCTTGTTGCATAAACCCAGATTTAATCATTTGCTAAATATGATCAGTTCGTTAAGGCACGTCTTTCTATTTTATCCAGATAGTGATCCTTTCTGGGTCGCTAAGGTTGGACTGTTTGAGAATATTCCAGTGGAGAAGGAGCGTCAAGTAATGCAGGTAAAGTGTGGATCAAAACATTCTAAAGACTTGGGACGGCTCCCAGTCCTCATCATGAAGGGTGCGAGTACAAGTATCAGGCCCAAAACAAAATCAAATTAATGAGGTGTCTAGACAAGCGTCCTCACAGTAAGTGTTTTTAGTGTAAAAAAGAAAACCACCTGTAATAAAGCCAATGCCTTTTATGTGTTTTGGCAAAATTCTTATGCAGTGGGACTTTCAAGGACAGGTCTTTGTGCTGCCGTCCATGTCCAAACAAAAACACTCTACAGTCGTGTTCATGTATTTATTGTTATTGATGTGTTTTTAAATGGGAAATACAGACTAACATCACATACAAAAAAAAACAACAACCCAAAACAAACATAAAACAGCATAGTATCTCTCGTTTAAGAGTGGAGACTTTGATATGATAAAGTGCCCAGTGAACAGATTTGGAGAGAGGAGAAAACATGATGAAACCTGCAGCTCAGCAAAGCAACACCAGACTCACCTCATTAGTGGACACAATTTTGGGGTAGGGGCATTTTCTGAAGCATAGACAAATATTGCAAATTTTATAGCATTCTTACTATAGAAATTCACTGATTTTCACTGACTATTTTTCAAAAAAACCAAACAAAACAAGCAGAAAAGGGGAGACTTTAGACGTACTTGTGCCCCTGCTGCACACTTCACTTGTTGATTGCATGTGATCAAAACCACAACAGCCCAAAGCAAGTCGATGAAAACTGCAGATTTATTGAAGAGTTTTCCTTTCGCACAATTCCCAGCATCAATTTAGTCATGTTGTGGCTCATTCAACATTACTTATATACAAGCAGTTGCAGTGAAAGGTCTAATTAGAATGGTAATTATTAAAAAAAACAGACAAAATAACAAAAATATCGTGGAAAAATTGACATAAATCAGCTTTTAATCATGTTATAATGTTCCATGAGTTGTACTTTGATCATGCATGTTTGTGTAATCCTGTATTTTCCTGCATGTGCGGCTTGAACGCTCAGAAAAGCTGTGTTCACCTATCCCCTATCCCCTCCCACGTCGCTGTATTTAGTTCTAATTATTGACCGACTGCAGCTTCCGTCCTGATGTTCAGTTTATGAGTAAGAACCCTGCAGGTGTTGAGTCAGACTGATGGCCCCACTGCTGTTATTTGGGAGCTATATTTGGGTAATGGCCCTGCTGTGCGGTTGAACTTCTAGCCCTACAGCTGTTTAGAACTGTTTTTGTGTAACGCACCTGCAGGTTTTCAGTTGGTGATGGCCCTGCATGTGCTCAGTTTATTTTGATGTGACCCCAGAGCTGTACTTGGATAATGACCCTGCTGCTGTTCAGTTTATTTAGGTAATGACCCTGTTGGTGTTCAGTTTCTTTGGGGAATGACCCTGTAGGTGTTCAGTTTATTTGGAGGATGACCCTGCTGCACTTCAGTTAAAGTGATAGCCCTAGTATTTAAGTCAAGTGTTTGTGTCATATACCTATGGGGTTCAGTTGAAGTCATGACCCTACAGGTGTTCAGTTTATTTAGGTAATGATTCAGCTGCTGTTCAGTTGAAGTGATAGCCCTACATGTGTTAAGAGCTCTGTTTGTACAATTTGTTCAGCTTATTTGGGTCATTACTGCTGGTTTTCCATCAGAATGTAGATCTTACCGCTGTTCAGAGTTATAGTTAGGTAATGACCCTGCAGGTATTCACTTTATTTGGATAATGACTCTGCTACAGTTCAGTTAAAGTGATGGTCCTTACTTGTGTTTAGACCTCTGCTTGTGCAATGACCCTGCAGATGTTCAGTCAGAATGAAGACCCCGCTGCGTTTCAGAGCTGTACTTAGGTAATAACCACGTCAGTGTTCAGTTGAAGTGATGACGCTGCAGGTGTTCAGAGTTGTATTTACATAATGACCCTGCTGGTGTTCAGTATATTTGTGTAATGACCCTGCAGGTGTTCAGTCAGAGTGAAGAACCCGCTGCTGCTCAGAGTTATATTTAGATACAAATCCTGCTTCTATTCAGAGTTGCGTTTGTGTAATGAACCTGCTGCTTTTCAGAGCTGTAATTAGATAATGACCCTGCTGGTGTTCAGTTCATTACGATGATGTCGCTGTCGGTGTTCAGTCAGAGTGATGACCTTGCTGCTGCTCAGTATAATATTCAGATAATATCCCTGCCGGTGTTCAGTTTAAGTGACTACCCTGCTGGTGTTCAGAGCTATATTTGGATAACGACCCTGCAGGTGTTCAGTTTATTTGGATAATAACCCTGCTGCTGTTCAGTCAGTGTGATTACCCTGCTGCTGTTCAGGGTAATATTTAGGTAATAACCCTGCTGGTGTTCAGGTTATTTGGATAGTGACCCTGCAGGTGTTCAGTTTATTCCGGAGCTCTCACAGACATCGCTCAAATCAGTCCTCTGCTGCGTAACCCATCACTCACATTACTGCTCCGAGAGGGAACATGGCAGCCATTTTGGTATTTGAAAGCCATAACGGAGACCGTGGATCATGTTTTTACCTCTTCAGTGCATAAATTTAGAAAAAAAACCTTGTATGTTTGTGTAGCTTTGTGAAAGTCAAACTACATGTGTCTATTATTGCTAAAATCTCACGCTTTGCCAACTTTTGCTGGTGTTTTTGCTGCAGATATGACATAAAATGAGGTACGTTGATAAAAGTTACCTAGCAACACGGGCTAAATTGCATCTAATTTACACAATAACAGATACAAATACATGACAGCATTGATTTAACTGGTATATCTCACATTTTATATCATGTTTTTCTAATTCCAAGTCGCTCAAAGTGCTTTACATTAAGAAACCACTCAGTTATTCAAACACCACTGTGCACAGACACTGGGGTAGAGGGGTTTTAAGTGTCTTGCCCAAGGACACAACAACAGCGTTCATCTGTCGGAGCTGGAATTGCTCTACCAACCGAGCGCTCCACTACTGCTCCACCACCTGAGCTAATGCCGCTCCCAGCTGTCACAAAATCTGTAGCTCTTGCATTTTGGATGGCGTTTTGATGGCACAGAAAGAAAACTGATTCCTTATGACAGTTTGATACATTTCCCCCAAACCTGTCACATGCACTTTAAGTTTAGATCTATTCACTTAACAGGCTTAGAGTATTTTAAGATATTAAAAATAGTCACAGTTTTTTTTTCCCCCTGAGAAAGTCTCTTCTAATTCAGCCGAACCAAACCGCTGCGTTGACTCTAGGGAACGTCACATCCAAACTGGGACAACCACGAGCTTTGACTTCTGTGTTATGAACAGCCTGAACCTTAGCAATAAAAATAAATAAATAAATAAAAACATAAAAAATAAAGGATAAATTTAAAATAAAATAAAATAAATAAAAAATTAACAAAAAACTGGGACAACCACGAGCTTTGACTTCTATGTTATGAACAGCCTGAACCTTGCAATAAATAAAAAAACAACAAAAAAACAAACAAAATAATAATAAAATAAAATATAAATAAAACATTAATTATAAATAAAAAAACAGGATAATGTAAAACTGGGACAACTACATAAAAAAAAAAAATAATTAAAAAAAATTAAATTAAAAAAAAAAAATATATATATATAAATAAATAAATAAAAATATAAAATAAATAATACATTTTAAAAAACAGGATCATGTAGAGCGGGTTAATACGAACATTAAAACCAAAATGACTTGTTAAAACTCAAATACGTCTTATAACTTTTGCACAATTGGATGGATTCTTTTTCCAACCATAACTGCCTAACCCTGTCATTCTTTGGCTGTCCTTGCTGTTACTGCCCTCCACACATCTCCAAAAAGGGTATTAGCACTAATAAAATCACTCTTGCAATAATAAAGTCTATTTTCAGACTTGCATAATAAACCTGCCCAATGTCAGGATATTGTCCTGTGTTTGTATTGGTCAGGTTTATGACGGGGAACTTTTGGTTACAGGTTTTGGCTTTAATTCAGTCAAGAAAAGCCAACGGGAAAGTGTAATTAGCGGCTTCTGTAGCGTCAAACATCACAGACTTCACTTACCTTGTTCATGTATGAATGTGGGGAATATGGGGAATCTTGAGACAGTAGCGACAGATTTAAAATGTTGTGAAAGGTCCACGCTACATGACTGGAGTCTGCAATTATGTATTTATTTGTATTTATTCATAATTGTCCACAAAACAGCATTATTATCTATGTTACAGCCCAGAGTTTATTTAGAAATTACGATTAAAATGTGCAAATTTAATTAAAATACATTTCGCAGATTCATTTATCTTTCAAATTCTGACTTGTTTCAGTGAGATAGTACCTGTGGTTTTTGTGAAGAAAAAGTAGAAATCAAAAAGTTGTAAAATACAGGAAGTAGCCATGATTTCCACAACAGAAAACCTCTGTCATCAACTATTATCATTTCCATCAAAATACAGCGGCAATATTTGCACAAGGAAGTCATTTTTCTGACTGTTTATACATTGATTTAACAAAAATAGTTGGTGTCATTGATTTTTTTTTATTTGTCAGAGCATAACTATTGTGTAACTAAGACACATTTTGGCCTTTGTTAACATTTTGGTTGCTAGGTGACTGTTATGGAATTACCTCATGGACTAAGGTGGACTAAGGGAGTGTCACCCACAGCGTTCAGAGCATCATAACAACCAAAGAGCCAGGAGTGAAGCTGTTGAAGGTAACGCCCCTTCCCGCCCACAGAGAGAGTGTGCTTAGCAACGATGTCAATCAAACCTGTTGCTAACGCTAGCGGGAGCAACCTCGGGGAAAGAAAGCAGCTGATTTGTCTCTCATTAATGTTCATATCTTGATTTACGGGCACAAGAGTGAAATATAAATACCTGAATCATGTACAGTGGGTTAAAACAAACATTTTAAGACCAAAATGACAAGAGAGAGGTGACAGTTTTCCAATGTAAAGTGAATTGGAGCCAGAGTTTATGGAGCTGGAAGTGTGTCCACGATCACTTCTTATTTAAAACGCGGCTGTTAGCAGGTTAGCAATGTCCATTTATATATAGTCTATGGTTGCTAGGTAACACTAGGTTATGGATTTTGCTGCCTGTGTCCTACCAGGAAGTAAAATTATAAACTTCATAAAAAAAAAAAAATTAATAAAAAAATAAGCCAGATTTGAAGTCAACTGTGTTTCAGAGTAATCAGTATTCAAACCTGTCATCTGTATCGTGTCCAGTAGCAGTGGGTGAATGTCGTGTCCAGAGCAGCCACAGGACAGTAGACATGTCCCATACACAGACACTTGGACAGACTGAGTCCTGGCACATCCAAGTCGTCTCACAATAGACAGAATAATAATGAGTTAAAAAGCACAGCACAGCAGACTGTGGCAGACTGTAATAATTATGGCCACAGTTTAATGCACCTCACAGTCTGCTCTACTGGGCTGTGTCCAAAATCATCTTTAAACTTCAAACGTGTTTGAAAGACTCCACCTGGAGACCTCTGTGTTTAAACACTCAAACCCTGTAGTGTTGTGCTTTGTGCTGGAGTGTGCACTGGTCACCCGCTGCCCACACGCTGCCTGTGGGTGATTAGTTTTGGTCTAGACACAAAGTGGACCCCTCCTCCTCCCCCTGAGGGACATAACCCCCCACAAACTCACACACAATCTGCTCCTATCACCTGAGACGGGTCTGTTCTGGATCACAGTCATGGAAATGTCATGATTTAAAGAGAATTACACTTCTGGAATATTAACAGATAACACATAATATTTAAATAATTATAGTTTGAAAATGCTATAGTTGCCAAAAATAACGTATTAACATGTTTATACCTACCTTTGCTCCCCACTCTAAGTCACTCCCCCTTCAGAGCGCTATCACTACATCTCACTAGTGAAACTCCTGCACATCGCACCAGGTGTGTTGAGTTGTCGTACAGTTTTGTGTCATGCTTTTATATATTTATGAAAAATGGCCGTGTGGGTGGAGCGTGGGCGTAGGCTTGTACATACGTTACCACACGGACATTTTTCAGTCTTGCACAGAATCTCACAGTTAAGCTCAGTGCCCGGGAGAAACCGCTAAAATACTCAAACAGACGGATGACATCGAAAAAACCTTTTGTTTTAATGTTTAATGTTTTGAACATTATAACATGGTAGAAAGCTAAAAAAAAAAGCATGTGTTTGAATGATTCACACATACACTTTACTTGCATACACATGCACATGCACACCCGGTGTGTGTGGGCATGTGTATGGATGTTGTACACATACACACTACATACATACACACACACATACACACGCACAGATGGTGAAGGTTTGGTGAAGGTTTGCCACTGCAATGTAATCTAAATGGTGTTATTTAGTTAAATATGGGGGGTAAGCGCACACAAGTATTTTACTTCGGCTTACTCCTTTTGAGCACAAACTTTTGTACAAAACTTGGGATCTGGGTGTACACTGTTTTGTTTTTTGTTTGTTTTTATTATGCTCAAATAAACAATATTCATTCATTCATTCATTCAAGCTGATTTTGTAAAATACCTCCTCGTTAAAAAGGTCAGGTTTGTGGCGGGTGTCTGTCCTTTAAAGTGCACCATGTGATGCTTCTGGTGGGACGGCAGTAGCTCAGTGGGCAGAGTCCACTGATGAGACTCTACCATTCATTATTCATTAAGTTTATATTGTGAAATACACTCACCTAAAGGATTATTAGGAACACCTGTTCAATTTCTCCTTAGTGCAATTATCTAATCAACCAATCACATGGCAGTTGCTTCAATGCATTTAGGGGTGTGGTCCTGGTCAAGACAATCTCCTGAACTCCAAACTGAATGTCAGAATGGGAAAGAAAGGTGATTTAAGCAATTTTGAGCGTGGCATGGGTGTTGGTGCCAGACGGGCCGGTCTGAGTATTTCACAATCTGCTCAGTTACTGGGATTTTCACGCACAACCATTTCTAAGGTTTACAAAGAATGGTGTGAAAAGGGAAAAACATCCAGTATGCGGCAGTCCTGTGAGAGAAAATGCCTTGTTGATGCTAGAGGTCAGGAGAATGGGCCGAGTGATTCAAGCTGATAGAAGAGCAACGTTGACTGAAATAACCACTCATTACAACCGAGGATGCAGCAAAGCATTTGTGAAGCCACAACACACACAACCTTGAGGCGGATGGGCTACAACAGCAGAAGACCCCACTGGGTACCACTCATCTCCACTACAAATAGGAAAAAGAGGCTACAATTTGCACGAGCTCACCAAAATTGGACAGTTGAAGACTGGAAAAATGTTGCCTGGTCTGATGAGTCTCGATTTCTGTTGAGACATTCAAATGGTAGAGTCAGAATTTGGCGTAAACAGAATGAGAACATGGATCCATCATGCCTTGTTACCACTGTGCAGGCTGGTGGTGGTGGTGTAATGGTGTGGGGGATGTTTTCTTGGCACACTTTAGGTCCCTTAGTGCCAATTGGGCATCGTTTAAATGCCACGGGCTACCTGAACATTGTTTCTGACCATGTCCTTCCCTTCATGACCACCATGTACCCATGCTCTGATGGCTACTTCCAGCAGGATAATGCACCATGTCATAAAGCTCGAATCATTTCAAATTGGTTTCTTGAACATGACAATGAGTTCACTGTACTACAATGGCCCCCACAGTCACCAGATCTCAACCCGATAGAGCATCTTTGGGATGTGGTGGAGCTTCGTGCCCTGGATGTGCATCCCACAAATCTCCATCAACTGCAAGATGCTCCTGTCAATATGGGCCAATATTTCTAAAGAATGAATCAGCACCTTGTTGAATCAATGCCACGTAGAATTAAGGCAGTTCTGAAGGTGAAAGGTCAAACACCGTATTAGTATGGTGTTCCTAATAATCCTTCAGGTGAGTGTATGTCAGCAATAACAAGCAACATTTCCACCCCCTTCATCAGAAAAGTTACACCATGCCCTTTTATGAGCCATTGGAGTTGGATTGTTGTTGAGTCGTTTGAAATAAAACAGAAATGTATAATTGTAATGTAAACTTTTAGCCAAAAATACATCAGAATGAAAGCTTGTTTTTTCTTGACAGGCACATCACGTTGGGTGTTAGCATCACACCCCCAGGGAACGTTGAGCTGCAAAGTGTCCATAGCCCAATACTCCTAATCCTGAGAGGACAGAGGAGCAGAGAGGACAGAGCAGCAGAGAGGACAGAGGAGCAGAGAGGACAGAGGAGAAGAGAGGACAGAGCAGCAGAGAGGACAGAGGAGCAGAGAGGACAGAGGAGCAGAGAGGACAGAGGAGAAGAGAGGACAGAGGAGAAGAGGGGACAGAGCAGCAGAGAGGACAGAGCAGCAGAGAGGACAGAGCAGCAGAGAGGACAGAGGAGCAGAGAGGACAGAGGAGAAGAGAGGACAGAGGAGAAGAGAGGACAGAGGAGAAGAGAGGACAGAGGAGCAGAAAGGACAGAGGAGAAGAGAGGACAGAGGAGCAGAGAGGACAGAGGAGGTCACTTCACTTGTCTTCATTTCACACTAAAGGTCTCAGTTGACACTTTCATTCTGATGAGAGACACGGTGCAGATGGAGATAAGTGGAGAGTTGGACTTTGAGGACGTCACACACAGGAGGACATGGAGGACATAAGGGGAGTCGATTTACTTTATTGGGCCAAATAAAACCTAGAATTTGAATATATTTGAATCACACCTGCATAACTGTTCACATAATCCAATAGTATTTTTTCCATTTCATTAAAGGTGCAACACTTGTTTCCATCACTTTTCTGAGACTGTTCCATATCAGGCCAAGTTACAGGTCGTATCTCTGCACCTGTTTTAAATAAATGCAAAGATATGTTTAATGCATAGACTATGGACACATGTAGCCCGCCAGCTGCTGCATTTCAAATAGGAAGTGAGCACGGGACGAATCGGCTCCATCGATTCTGGCTCCAATTCACTTTCTATTGAAAAACCATCAGCCCTATACTGCTCTGTCAGGCTCAGCACTCTGACCTTAAAATGTTTGTTTTAACCTGCTCTACAAACTTTTTGTTTTTTGAGCTCAGTTTTTAACATTGTATCATAGGATTTTAATCAGCCACAAAGTTCATGATGTGCAGCTCGAGTAAGGGAATGTTGGATTGTTAGTTAGTTAGTTAGTTAGTTACTTTATTGTCCCCGAGGGGAAATTTGTCTTCACAGTCAAAAACACACAGAAATAACTTTGTTTTTCCTGCTTCTTACACCAAATGTGGCAGCAAATGTGTCAGAAAACCTTCCAGAGGAAATACTTCGAGAACTTCCAGAGAAAATATTTCAAATGAACTATTTCATCACCAACTACCACAACAGAGCAGAGTGAGAGTAGAAGGCGTAGAAGAGCCTTTCCTGTTGTATCTCCAGAGTTCACCTGGCTCCTCCAGCCAGAGGACTGTCCCTCTGCTCAGACTGTCCAGGCACAAGCTGTGTCCCAGTTCAATGTCCTTCAGGGGCTACATTTAAAGGGCAGTTGCATCACAATTGGTGCAATAAGGTTGTCTCATTTCACATAATGTACACCTCAGACTTATGCACGTCATTCTGAGAGTGACTTATCTGATTATCCATGAATATTTTTAAATTTAAGAGTAAATTATACTAATTGGACTGGTTGTATTTAAGATGGTCAATAATTTAACTAATCCGTGCTGGTACAGAGATACAGATTCCTGTGTCTGTCTGTTTGGTTTTGCTGTGATACCTGCAATGCTCCAAATACTGAACTTGACTCCAGATTAGCCATTATAACTGCTAGCTTCATTTGACTGCCCAGTGTTATGGGTGACGTCACGGTCCTTCAGTCCACTCCTATATATGGTTTAATGCAATACTGTGGGACATTTGAATAAAAGCAACAACATCTCCCTGGAGACAAAAAAGATTTTAGTTACTTTAATGACGTCAGATATTCAAGAGATGTATTTTTGTGTTTCATTTGATAGATTTATGTCTGGATCATTTTTAGTTCCTGTTTTTATGTTGAAAAAAATGTCTTTCCATTTCCCCGTAAAGAAAGTCCCTGCCACCCTCAGACTTACACAGAGCACATGTTGTATTCACGACTAACTCGACGAACGTTTGCCCACATAAAACAGAACAGTTTTGAGGTATTTGTCCTGTCTGTGCTTGGTGACCTTGTTATTCTCACAGTCTTATTTATACAGCTGCTGTTGTCCCCGTCCCTGTGTCCTTCCTCAGACCTCCATCACGGCGCTGTCTCACACTGTCCTTTCCACAGCCTCAGTGAAGTCATTCTGTTTATCTGCAGGTGGGATAAGTCTCTGCCCTGTCTTTGTCTGGCAGAGCGTCCAAATGGTATTCAGCACAAACAGCTACAGGACAACGCCACTGAGTTTGGATTTCTGCTGGTGGATCTATTTTATAATGTACTTTTTAAAAATAATATTAGAGTTGATTTGATTAAGATATCATAGAGTTATGTTAAGTCAATAAGAGGGACACTTTATTGTCCGTGTAAGGATATTTGTCCTTTGCATTTGACCCGTACTTTAATGCTGCTGAGGCGACTTGTGAGGAGCAGTCGCCTCACGTCCAGATCTTGGGGTAGTCTTGGTCAGAACGGCCTTACATGGACGATTTGACATATTATGCATGTTTTAGTGTTGATGGAGGAAATCCACTCAGACACAGAGAGTATACAAACTCCACACAGAAAGATCCGGGCGAGTCACAAGTATTCAGCCACTCGCACACTAGTGTACAGAGATACTGGGACGAGACAGATTATGTGTCTTGCCCGAGGACATAATAGCAATATTTAGTCTGAACCGGCAACTTTTGAATCAGTGGACGAACACCCAAACAATAGATCCACTGTGGCTCAACATCCCCATTTAAGATCTGTGGGAAACACCAGGATTTCCAACTGTCACCTCATCTGTCTCTTGTCCACATGTCCTCTGCACCTGTCACCTCACCTGTCTCGTGTCCACATGTCCTCTACACCTGTCACCTCACCTGTCTCGTGTCCACATGTCCTCTGCACCTGTCACCTCACCTGTCTCGTGTCCACATGTCCTCTGCACCTGTCACCTCACCTGTCTCTTGTCCACATGTCCTCTGCACCTGTCACCTCACCTGTCTCGTGTCCACGTGTCCTCTGCACCTGTCACCTCACCTGTCTCTTGTGTATATGTCCTTTACACCTGTCACCTCACCTGTCTCGTGTCCACATGTCCTCTACACCTGTCACTTGTCCACATGTCCTCTACACCTGTCACCTCACCTGTCTCGTGTCCACATGTCCTCTGCACCTGTCACTTGACCTACGTTTTAGCTGACCTTAACAGTTAACCTTTGGACTTTTCATACTGTGTAACTTCTCTTTTTCTTGATGGGCAGTTTCAAACATGTCACAAACATGTGCCCTTGTGCAAGACACCAAAATTACCTATGCTCCTGTGGCAATATACTACATCTAAAAACTGCTAAATCACTGAATAGAGAAATCACAAAAAATGTACCGTATTTTCCGCACTTTGGTTTGCTAGTAAACAAACTGGTGAAAGTTTATATTTTACTTTTCAATTGTTCCTTAAATAGTTCGCTGTCGGGTCAGACTTCACATTAGTATAAAAGGCTGAACCGGAAAACAGGAAGTAGTTTTCATGATCATTAACTAGACTTATGATAAACTAAACATTTACAATATTGTTCCAAATGAAAAGTATATATAAAGGAAGAGGAAATAAATATGGAGACATTAAATACGACATGTATAAAATAAATCGAGTCAAGTAAATTCTCTTACAGGTATTACAAACAGAAAAGCACCATCTAGTGGTAAAGCAGTGAACTGTAGCGTGTATAATCAACCGTTACATAACACATATTTATTCAACTACATGAAGCATAGAACTGAATATGTGTCTGGTGTGTTAACGCAAGATATTAACGATTCATCAGATAACTAAAGCATAAAAAACAAGCTAGCAAGCTCGCATCTGAGTATAAGTCACACCCCCGGACAAACTATTACAAAAAAGTGCACCTTACAGTCTGGAAAATATGGTAAATATCTGCAAATGCATCACATGAGATTCAATCCAAGGCTCTAGGTTTATTTCCAAAACTCAAACACAGAGAAACTTTTGGACTGAATCTCCCCGCAGCCCTTATATCCCGGGCGTTTCATTTGTGCTTCACAATACTGAGCCTTTGATCTGCAGATTATCAAACGCCGAGGAATTTGAGTTCAGATCAGGGGCTTATGTTTATGACCACATTGTTCTACTGGATTTAAATATGACCTTTTTACAGTCATCATCTCTTCAGATATTTATTCAGATCTAAGAACAAACAAACAAAAAACAAAACAAAACAGACACAACACATTTCTATCAGTATCGGAGTTAAAGCTGCACTGTGCCCGTCGCCGTAGAGATGTTATTGCTTTGGAATGTTCCGCAGTATCTGTTTCGGTGGAGATAAACCGGCGATATGACTCAAGTTTTACCACTAAAAATGTATTTGAGCAACTGCAAATTAGACAAATTTAGCGCTGTACTGTGAGATATTCCAAAGCAATAACAACTTGGAGGAGACACCCACAATAGCAAAGTTTTACGGAGAGGAATCTGGCTGCAAACCTCCACCCAAAGAACCCTAACCTCGATCCACAGGTGCCTAAAAGAAAACAAAACAGCAGCCATGCCAAAAAACTCATTTTAGCCAGACACAGACACATAAAATGCCTTTCTTATTCATATAAGTTGTTATTTATGTAACTATAACAGCTAATTTCCCTATTCTAGCAAAGTACAGCAGAGACAACACAGTTAATTTCCAACTAGGACACTTTTAGAAACGTATTGGGGATTAAATGCGCAATCTCTAAAGTGCTAATAACTGCAAATGAAATGAGTTTTATCACTTGTAATAACATTTAATGGGGAACTAACGCAACAAGTGATAGAAAGTGTCATTAAATTGCTTATAAAGAGTAAACTAATGAAAAACCAGGGCGGTTTTGGTGGAGGTGCATCCTGCTGGACGTCTGTGGTGTAGGGTTTTCTGGGTGGAGCTCTGCAGCCAGACTGTTTTGAAGTTACATGGCGTGTGTGGAAAGTGTGCGTCGCTCTGCTTGGCTTCCTTTTTACTCATTGGTTAATGTTTTATGCATAGCTTGTACGCACGGCTAACGTATAGTTCTCTCTCGGCGCGGAATGGACAAGCCCCGTGCAGCTGGGGATGGGTTTTTATCACATTGTGCGGACCAAAAACTGTACGCACACTCAATCACGAGGAACTGCCTCCTTTATGGCAGGTCTATTCAACTTAAAGGGAGCTGAATCAAGCCTTTCCAAGTGATCTGATTCGGTCCGCTGCACATCTTCCAAATATTACTGAATTTAATTTATCTTCTTTACTGGTTTATTTCTGGTTTGGTCTTGGTTTACGCCTTGTTTAATTCTTTTTTAAGCCTGGTTTAAGCCTAAATTGGTTCTGGTTTAGCCCTGGTTTAGTCCTTGTCGTAACGGTGCGGATAGGACCAAAGGATGCAGACCAGAGCAGTTTTAACAGTGTTTATTTACAGCGGTGAAAATGCAGTCTTTAAACAGGTCACAAGAGCAGGTACAGGAACCGGGGAGCGGGAGACGGGTCAGGCGGGTGCGGTGCAGGTAGAGGCGGGCAGGACAGGACCAGAACGGGGATAGAAGCAGGTGCGGTACCAGGGCGGGCGGAGCAGACGAAGACCAGAGCGGGGAGCGGGCGACAAACCAGAGACCAGGACCGGACAGGAGACGAGACGAGCAGGAGACGAGACGAGCAGGAGACGAGACGAGCAGGAGACGAGACGAGCCGGAGACGAGACGAGCAGGAGGCGATACCGGGACTGGAACGTGACGGCAGGAGCTGGGCGAGTGGAGGCAGGAATCTGGAGGGTGCATAAATCCAAATGAGCATTTGCAGGAGAGTACCAAATAACAAAGCTTAGCTAGAAACATTCACGTTTACACGCGGACGGTCTGGCACCGAGTGTAGACTGCCAAGCCTTCTTGTACTCAGCAGCAGGTGGTGGTGATTAGGCTGATGCACCCCAGGTGTGCACGGGAGGAGTCAGGCACTCCACCCAGCTCCAGACACACAGGTAGGGGAGGGGGAGAGAGCACGGGAGGACAGGGAAACTGACATCATGACAGTACCCCCCCCCTAAGGTCCACCTCCTGGTGGACCCCCAGGCTTGTCAGGATGAGCGCGGTGGAAGTCTCTCACCATGTCGGGGTCCAGAATGCGTGCCCTGGGCACCCAGGATCGCTCCTCCGGACCGTAACCCTCCCAATCGACGAGGTACTGGAGGCCCCTACCACGGCGACGAACGTCAATCAGGCGGCGGACGGTGAACGCCGGGTGGCCGTCAATGACTCGGGCGGGCGGTGGGGGATCGGCCGGAGGGCACAGGTCGCTGGTCCGGACTGGTTTAACCTGGGAGACGTGAAAGGTCGGATGAATCCGGAGAGACGGGGGTAACTGGAGGCGCACCGCCGATGGATTTATGATCCTCATGATCTTAAACGGTCCCAGGAATCGGGGGGACAGCTTACGGGAGTCCGTCTTCAGCGGGACCGTCTTGGCGGAGAGCCAAACCATCTGGCCAGGTTGGTATACGGGCGCCGGGACACGGTGGCGATCGGCCGTCGCCTTAGTGCGCGCTCCAGCCCGAAGAAGGGCCGCCCTGGCCTTCTTCCAGATCCGGCGACAGCGCTGGAGATGGCGCTGAACAGACGGGACGGCGAGGTCCCTCTCCTCCGTGGGAAAGAGAGGGGGTTGATATCCCAGCGATGCCTCGAAGGGGGACATACCAGTGGCGGAACTCACGAGGGAGTTGTGAGCATACTCTATCCAGGGCAGGTGAGTACTCCAGGTCGCGGGGTTGGCGGAGGCTGTGCACCGTAGGGCCGACTCCAGGTCTTGGTTGGCCCGCTCCGTCTGCCCATTAGATTGTGGATGGAACCCGGACGTGAGGCTAACCGTGGCCCCCAAACCGTCGCAGAAAGACCGCCATACCTGAGAGGTGAATTGGGTCCCTCTGTCGGACACGATGTCCACCGGGATGCCGTGGAGTCGGAAGACATGACTGGTCAGCTGGTCGGCAGTTTCTTTGGCTGTGGGGAGCTTAGGCAGGGCAACGAAATGGGCGGCCTTGGAGAAGCGGTCCACAATGGTGAGAACCACCGTGTTCCCCTGGGAAGGGGGAAGGCCCGTCACGAAGTCCAAGGCGATGTGGGACCAAGGGCGACGAGGAACTGGGAGAGGATGCAAGAGACCAGAAGGGGGTGAGTGGGAGGCCTTGGCCCGAGCACATACCTGGCAGGCGGCGACATAAGCCCGGGTGTCTGTGTCCATCGTGGGCCACCAGAAGCGTCTCCTGAGGAGGGAGAGAGAGCGACCGGCACCAGGATGGCAGGCGAAACGGGAGGCATGGACCCACTGGAGCACCTGAGACCGGACAGAATCGGGAACAAACAGTTTACCTGGAGGGCCGTTACCTGGGTCGGGGTCGTTGGTCTGGGCCTCTCGGACGGTGTCCTCGATATCCCAATGGACCGCGGCCACCACACACGAGGAGGGAATAATTGTTTCTGCGGTGACCGGGCTATCCTCCAGGGCGAACTGGCGGGAGAGGGCATCGGGTTTGACGTTCCGAGATCCGGGGCGGTAGGTGAGGAGAAAGTTGAAGCGGCTGAAGAAGAGGGACCAACGAGCTTGACGGGGATTGAGGCGCCTGGCGGACTGGATGTACTCCAAGTTTTTATGGTCGGTCCAGACGATGAATGGTTGCTCCGCCCCTTCGAGCCAGTGGCGCCACTCCTCCAAGGCCAGCTTTACGGCAAGGAGCTCCCGATCCCCCACGTCATAATTGACCTCGGCCGAGGACAATCGCCGGGAAAAGAAGGCGCAGGGACAGAGGCGGTTGTGGGGGTCGAACCTCTGCGAAAGCACGGCCCCCACTCCCGAGTCGGAGGCGTCGACCTCCACGATGAATTGCCGTGAAGGGTCGGGCTGGTGCAGGATGGGAGCGGAGGTAAATAGTCTCTTAAGCTTCTCGAAGGCTGTCTGCGCCTCAGGAGACCAGGCAAACTGCAAAGCAGGAGAGGTGAGTTTAGTTAAGGGCGAGATAACCCTACTAAAATCCCGGATGAAACGTCTATAAAAATTGGCAAAGCCGATAAATCTCTGGAGCTGTCTCCGGCTGGTAGGAACGGGCCACTCAGTGACAGCCTGGATCTTTTCAGGGTCAGCTCTTACTTGGCCCCGCCCCACAATGAAGCCCAAAAAGCTGACCTCCTCTGCGTGAAACTCGCATTTCTCAGCTTTCACGAACAGTTTATTCTCGAGGAGGCGCTGGAGAACCTGGCGAACGTGCTGATGATGCTCCTGGGGGGACCGCGAGAAAATCAAGATGTCATCCAAGTAAACAAAGACGAATCGGTTAAGGAAATCACGGAGCACATCGTTGATGAGGGCTTGGAATACGGCAGGGGCGTTGGTGAGACCGAAGGGCATAACCAAGTATTCGAAATGTCCCAGGGGTGTCTTGAAGGCCGTCTTCCATTCGTCTCCCTCCCTGATGCGCACCAGGTGGTACGCATTCCGCAAATCCAACTTGGAGAAGATGGTCGCACCGTGGAGGGGCGTAAATGCCGAGTCCAGTAAGGGAAGCGGGTATTTATTCTTTACAGTTATATTGTTCAGACCCCGGTAATCAATGCAAGGCCGCAGGGATTTGTCCTTCTTAGCCACAAAGAAGAACCCCGCTCCCACGGGTGAAGTGGACGGGCGGATGATTCCGGCAGCCAGGGACCCACGGATATAGTCCTCCATTGACTCGCGTTCAGGTTTAGACAGGTTATATAGCCTGCTAGATGGTAGTGGGGCACCCGGCAGGAGGTCAATGGCGCAGTCATATGGGCGGTGGGGCGGTAAAGAGAGGGCCTTGCTCTTGCTAAAAACCTCCCCCAGGTCGTGATATTCAGCAGGCACCGAGGACAGATTGGGGGTGTCTGGGGACGGATCAGCGACAGGAACGGACCTCCCGGCCGGAGGGAGGGCGGACCGAAGGCACTTGGCGTGGCAATCGGGACTCCAGCCCGAAACTCCGCCCCTGGCCCAATCGAAAACAGGGTTGTGGGCGCGTAGCCAGGGGTAACCAAGGACCAGAGGAGAAGCGGAGGAGGACAGGACATGAAACTGACGGTTCTCTTGGTGGTTGCCGGACAGAATCACGGTGACAGGTTCTGTGATGTGAGTGATGTGCCCCAGAAAACGTCCATTGAGCCCCTGGGCATTTAAGGGGCGTTCGAGGGGCTCCAGGTAGACCCCGAGCTGCTCCGCGACTTGGGCATCAATAAAGTCCCTCTCAGCCCCGGAGTCGATAAGGGCGGAAACGCATAAGGTCTCTGTGCGAACGCACAGGGTGGCGCTGAGCCGCAGTCTATTAGAAGAGTCCAGGATGTGTTGCTCGCCCACCAGTACTCCCAGTGCTACTGGTGGGCCCCCCCTTTTGGCCGAACTGGGCAAGTGACCACATAATGTCCGCGCTCACCGCAGTAGAGGCAAGCCCCGGCCAGACGACGCCTCCGTTGACGCTCCTCGGCCGACACAAGGGTCCTGTCGAGTTGCATGGGCTCATCCGGCGGGGGCGGGGCAGCGCGTGGCTCCGGCGGGACCGGTGACCGGCGTCTCTCTCGGCGACGAGCCCGTAGGCGGTTGTCTATACGGTGAGTGAGGGAGATGAGGGTCCGCAGGTCGGGGGGTTCGTCCCGGGAAACCAATTCATCTTTCAAAGTCTCGTTCAGGCCCCGCACAAACACAGCCCGCAGCGCGCTGTCCGTCCAGTCCAGCTCCGCCGCATGTGTCCAGAATTCAATGGAATAATCCGCTACCGTCCTGGAGCCCTGGCTGAGAGTCAATAACCGGGAGGCAGCATTGTCCTGGTAGTGCGGGTGGTCAAACACCAGCTTAAACGTGGACACAAATTCATTAAAATCCAGGCTATCCACAGACGTCTTCATTAGGCGCGCCTCTGCCCACTGGAGAGCTCTGCCCCGGAGTAATCCACATATATATCGGATCTTGGTGGCCCCCGAGCTGAAACGAGAAGGGCATTGCTGGAACATGAACTCGCACTGGAACAGGAATCCGCGACAGAGGTGAGGTTGTCCAGCATACGGCTCCGGATCCGTGCCTCTCGGCTCCGGGAGGCGTGGCGGCGCTCCGGCTGCAGCAGGCGGGGTGACGAGGAGCGCGGCCACCTGGTGGTTAAGCTGTGCCACCTGCTGGGACAATGTCTGATTTAGCTCCAATAGAGTTCGAATGGATTGTTCATGCTGACCCAGCACCGCCTCGGGGTGAGAGTGCGTGAGGCGGCGCGTCTGGTCCGGATCTGAGCCTGCTTGGTCCATAGTGGCCAGACCGTTCTGTCGTAACGGTGCGGATAGGACCAAAGGATGCAGACCAGAGCAGTTTTAACAGTGTTTATTTACAGCGGTGAAAATGCAGTCTTTAAACAGGTCACAAGAGCAGGTACAGGAACCGGGGAGCGGGAGACGGGTCAGGCGGGTGCGGTGCAGGTAGAGGCGGGCAGGACAGGACCAGAACGGGGATAGAAGCAGGTGCGGTACCAGGGCGGGCGGAGCAGACGAAGACCAGAGCGGGGAGCGGGCGACAAACCAGAGACCAGGACCGGACAGGAGACGAGACGAGCAGGAGACGAGACGAGCAGGAGACGAGACGAGCAGGAGACGAGACGAGCCGGAGACGAGACGAGCAGGAGGCGATACCGGGACTGGAACGTGACGGCAGGAGCTGGGCGAGTGGAGGCAGGAATCTGGAGGGTGCATAAATCCAAATGAGCATTTGCAGGAGAGTACCAAATAACAAAGCTTAGCTAGAAACATTCACGTTTACACGCGGACGGTCTGGCACCGAGTGTAGACTGCCAAGCCTTCTTGTACTCAGCAGCAGGTGGTGGTGATTAGGCTGATGCACCCCAGGTGTGCACGGGAGGAGTCAGGCACTCCACCCAGCTCCAGACACACAGGTAGGGGAGGGGGAGAGAGCACGGGAGGACAGGGAAACTGACATCATGACAGTCCTATTCTGGGATAGTCCTGGTTCCGTCCTGGTCTAGTCCTAGTTCTGGTTTAGCCCTGGTTTAGTCCTATTCTGGGATAGTCCTGGTTCTGTCCTGGTCTAGTCCTAGTTCTGGTTTAGCCCTGATTTAGTCCTATTCTGGGATAGACCTGGTTCCGTCCTGGTCTAGTCCTAGTTCTGGTTTAGCCCTGGTTTAGTCCTATTCTGGGATAGTCCTGGTTCCGTCCTGGTCTAGTCCTAGTTCTGGTTTAGCCCTGGTTTAGTCCTATTCTGGGATAGTCCTGGTTCCGTCCTGGTCTAGTCCTAGTTCTGGTTTAGCCCTGGTTTAGTCCTATTCTGGGATAGTCCTGGTTCCGTCCTGGTCTAGTCCTAGTTCTGGTTTAGCCCTGGTTTAGTCCTATTCTGGGATAGTCCTGGTTCCGTCCTGGTCTAGTCCTTGTTCTGGTTTAGCCCTGGTTTAGTCCTATTTTGGGATAGTCCTGGTTCCGTCCTGGTCTAGTCCTAGTTCTGGTTTAGCCCTGGTTTAGTCCTATTCTGGGATAGTCCTGGTTCCGTCCTGGTCTAGTCCTAGTTCTGGTTCAGTCCTATTCTGGGATAGTCCTGGTTCCGTCCTGGTCTAGTCCTAGTTCTGGTTTAGTCCTATTCTGGGATAGTCCTGGTTCCGTCCTGGTCTAGTCCTAGTTTGATAGTAATGCTGGTAATGGCTTTTGTATTAAAATAAATATTCATGGGTTTCAAGCGATGGCAACAATCTTCCGTAGTCATAGCAATTAACAATTCAAATTCAAATGTTATATGTTTTGAATGAGGAAAGGTGCTCTATGGATCCTCACAAAGTCCTTCAAATCAGGAAGGAATCGTTTGCCTGAAAACCATGAATATACAACAGCTGTTCTTATTATGTCATTACTGAAACAAACCTAGTGTTGGGAATATTTTGTGGGACCCGAAATTGTGTTAAAAATGGTAGCGCGTTGTGTATTTTTTGGCTCAGAGGTCAAGGGCCTCCAAAATATCTGGCTCCTGAGAAAATGTTGTTGAATCCCGCTGTCTTGTACAAACATCAGGCATTGGTTAAAATATGTCAAGATTTAGGTTAAAGTGTAAATATTATACATTCTTGTGGCTTTAATTCTATTTTAAACATACTTTTGGTCAACTTGGGATAGATATTTCAAATTTTAATGTCCAAGTTAAAATGATATCTGCATTTGGAGAATATATTTTAAAAACTAAAGTTACTAAAATCAAATGAAACCATCAGGCAATTTTACTGACATGTTAAAAAAAGCCATGCTAATACAGAGTTGTGACTAAAACTGAGTCCAGTATTTGTTCATGGACATAAAAAAATGCATGAGAGAAGTTTGGATTTCTACCCATGACGCCACAATCCAGGGAAAATTTAAACAGAGTGATTCCTGAGGCTCAGAGCAAAACAACCTCATAAACAGGAAATGAAACCTGAACATGAGACAAAAATAAATGAGAAAAACAAACACTAGTTGTTTTTTGACAAGGAAACATTAGAACCAGGTAGTACTTTAAAGAGATTGTACTTTTCTAGCAACATGATTAACATTACTTCTACTTGAATAATATTTTAATGATCATAATAATAATAATATATACTCTATCTTGAATAAAAGTTTTGGTTTCTCTCCCTTCAGTGACAAAAGTTGATGTTGACAATATGAAATAATTTGAACAGTTGTGTTTCTTGCACCTCTCCTTCAGATATTACACTATTTTCTGATCTATTTTATAATATTTCCTCATCAAAAACGGAGTTAAGTTTTGTTTCACTCACGCATGTTTAACTCACAAACCCTGCATATTAAGCCTAAGCGAAAAAAACAGAAAACACTTTGTCGTAATGTCATGTGGTAACACAGGAAGTGCTCCAACTCCAACTTTCACTAGAATCATTTGGATCATTTCAGCCCTGGAATTGCCAATCTCTACAGAAAAAGCGATAAAAGGTAGCTGCTAATATGAAAACACGCATGAATGAAACAAAATGCAACTCCAGGTATGATTTTAATGAGGTAACAACCTGCTAACACGACTTAAAGCTCACAAGAATCCATTTTGCGTAACATAGGACATTTAAAACTCTTATGAAATTTGGGTGTTGTAACGTCCCCCCCAAAAAAATCACGTTAACCCACCGTGTTTGTGTGCGGTCGTGTACAGTCCCGCTCTCATCTGTAGGTCACTCCTCTCCCTCTGGACTTGGTGTATTGATTGTAACCCGTGACCTTTGCATGTGGCATTTCTTCCATCGCCCTGATCCTGGCTCGTACTCCGGCTCTGTGTGTTTGTGATGATCCACCCTGTGTACAGACTGCTGCTGTCAGGGGAGACGCTCCTGCACTCATACATGCGTGGGACCGACAACAACATCCCGGGGCGTTTCTCAGTGATTATACTGCACATGATACATTTGGCACTGCTGAATGTAAAGGGACTGTATGTAGCCTGAGCTTTTACCGTTTTAAAAAAGGTGCTACAGTTTTTTTGGCGCTTTCTTCCATGTTATAACAATGTTCTCTAATCAAAAATATGCCTGAAGAATTGCCAGACGCCATCCACGCATGTTTTAATATTTTAGCCATCTCTCCCGAGTCTCGTTCGAACCCCCGTCACGGCTAGCTGTGCGTTAGCTGTGCTGTTACTTCAAGTTCAAAGGTCAACTGCTCCAACGTGAAACATGGAACTGTACACAGCAACTTCGCGAACCTGACGCAATGCGCAGTAGTTTCATTAGCAGGATGGACGCTGATTGTGTTGTGTTAGCGCTCTGAAGGCGGAGTAACTTAGCACGGAGAGCAAAGGGAGGGGAAAGGGAGCGTCAAAATGAAAGTGAAGCTTATAAAACATGTTAATTCGTTGCATCTTTGACAAATAGAGCATTTTCAAATCTATAAAAGGTAGCACGCTGATCTAAAAATGTTATATGCTAGCAGTTAATACCCCACAGAAGCAAAATATACCCCATGGAGACAGAAAATTTACATAGTGAACCTTTAAACTTCTTGTATACTGTTAACCAGGCATGGACAAGCTGTGGTCCGGGGGCCAAATGCGGCCCTCAGACCAGTTTTTCTTGGCCCTCAAGCTTCCAGGTGAATTGTCCCATATAACTTTAAACACTTTTTACAGTACATTTCTGAAAATCTACTTTACCAAGCTCATGTCAAATATTTAATGTGTCCCTTTGAGGATGTAAGCGTGAATAAAGGTCTAGTGGTTCGCAGATTTGAAGTATTCACTGTATTGGCGACCAGTCTCTGGCCCTCAATCGGCCCTCAGCTTTGTCTGTGTTTTTATATGTGGCCCTTAATGAGAAAAGTTTGGACACTCCTGCTGTAAACTGCCGTCTTAGCTACGATTAAACAAACATAACGTCCCGCTCAGGCGTCAGCGAGCAGAGGAGCAGTAGGAGGAGCTTGTATCTGAGCAGGCTTCTATCTTCATGTCGTACAGTTATGGGTCTGCAGTGATGAACCGCTCGGACTTCTACACATCTCCAGTCCAACTCGAACGTTTATCCACGTGAGATATGATCCAGTACGGCCGCTCTGCAGGTCAATAATCGGTTAGCTATGCCAGGGCTGGAGATGCATGAGGCTGTTAGCGGCGGGGCACTGGATCATCCTACCGCGGGGTACAGAAGAGGGACGGAGACGTGTCACGGGATTGGATTTGCTAATGTTTGTGATGAAGTGGAGAGAGCTGCGGTTCAGTGTGTGTGGGCAGAGTAGCCAAAAATGCTCTTTAGTGAAAAACAGGAAACAGTTTGCAGCGGTATTCCTGGTATTCCTCACTTTTCTAACACATTCCTAGCATCGCAGTTACTCACCATGATGAGTTTGTAAGCTTTTTTCACTTTCAGGGGCCAGAGAGGAGTTTAGCCGATAAATTGTCAAAAGTCTTAACGTTTTTTAAAAGAATTTGCACAATTAAAAGATGCAAATCCTCATCGTAACAATACTGAAATATTGAAAGTAGTAAAAATAAAGTAAAAAAAAACAACCACTACTATTCAAAAGTTTGGATATAAACATTTTATATAAACACAGAAGCACCGTGATTTACATTTTTCTCTTTATATAATTCCATATATCTTCATGTATTGATGTTTTCTGTATGTATATAAAATGTAGACAGTAGTAGAAACAAAGAATAAAAATGAGTGAGAGGGTGAGTCCAAACCTTTGGCTCCACAAGAAAAAACAGGAGTGCAGTACTGTTACTTCAAGTAGAAGTATAAAAAGCCAAATCCAACGCATTGCATAAATAGAGGTTAAAGAGGATGTATTATGCTAAAGGTATTTTTGTAGGTTTCTAGCTTTTTATAATCATAAACATGGGGTTTAAATGTCATCCATGCATGTTTGAGTAATCGAGTCATCCATCCTGGGCCCTATTCAAACCCTATTTACGGTTAACTGTAAGAAAAAATTAAAAAAAGGTCACACACTCTAATATTTTGTTGATTACGTCACACATTCACTGTGTCATTGTTTCGATTTCGCTTCTGCAACGTCACAAGATTTATTTCCATCCAGTGTTGCATTAATTTTTCACCAAGATGTCGCACTGATGCTGGTCGAGTCTGACGCTGCACAAAGCTTCTCCAGCACATCCCAAAGATTCTCAATGGGGTTAAGGTCTGGACTCTGTGGTGGACGATCCATGTGTGAAAATGACGTCTCATGCTCCTGAACCAACTCTTTGAGCTCGATGAATCCTGGCATTGTCATCTTGGAATCTGCCCGTGTCATCAGGGAAGTAAGAAATCCATTGATGGAATAACCTGGTCATTCAGTATATTCAGGTGTCAGCTGACCTCATTCTTTGAGCTGATCCTAGACCGGACCAACTGCAGCGACCCCGGTTAAAGGCTTAAAGAGCGTCAAAAGTGAAAGTATATGAGCCGTGTGTTTGTGTGTGACGTCAGTGACTTCAACACACACGTCTGATACAAACGAGCACTTAAGTGTGTGTGTTTGTGCGGGTCACTGGAGGCATCAGCTCTGTTTCAGCTCCTCTCCTTCTTTCTCTGCTTCTCTCTCTTCTCTCTCTCTTTCTCCCCTCCCTCTCACACGCTCCTGTTATGTGCTGAGTAATTGCAATGTGTCCTGCCACCTGAGACTCCACTCATCCACTCAGATAGAGGAGAGAAAGAAGAGGGGGAAGGAGAGACAAGGAGAGGAGGGGGAAAAGGAATGATGTAGAGAGGAGAGGGGGGAGAGGGGCAGAGGGGCAGAGGGATGAGGAGGAGACGAGGGAGTAGAAAGAGATAGAGGAGATGATAGAGGGAGGTGTAGGTGGACAAAGTGGAAAGAGGGGGACAAAAGGGGAAAGAGAGAGAGAGAGGGGAGAAGATTAGAGAGACGTGGGGAAATGAGGAGAGAGAGGGAAGAAGATAAATCAAGATGTAGGAGAAGAGAAGAGGGCAGATGAAGTGGGAAGGAGAAAAATAGTAGAGGAGAGAGAGAAACTCAGGTGAGGGATGTGAAAAGAGAGAAGAGGGGAGAGTGATAGAAGTGAAGCGAGAGAGAGTAGAGGGGAGAAAGAGGACATAGGTGAAAAGAGAGAGTAGAGGGGAGAGTGATAGAAGTGAAGAGTGAGAGAGTAGAGGGGAGAGAGAGGATAGACGTGAAAAGAGAGAGAGTAGAGTAGAGAGAGGATGGAGGTGAAAAGAGAGAATAGAGGGGAGAGAGAGAAGTGAAAAGAGAGGAAGTAGAGAGGAGAAAGAGGACAGAGGTGAAAAGAGAGAGAGGGGAGGGGAGAGAGAAGACAGAGGTGAAAAGAGAGTAGAGGGAAGTGAGAGAATTATAAAGAGAGACAGTAGAGGGGAGAAAGAGGACAGAGGTGAAAAGAGAGAGAGTAGAGGGGAAAGAGAGAACTGGGAAGAGGAGAGAGAAAGCGAGAGGGAGGACAGAGGTGAAAAGAGAAAGATAAGAGAGCAATGAGGAGTGGAGGCGAGTGAGGGGAGAGAGTAAGAGGTGAAAAAAGAGGAAGAGTTGCGGAGCAAGAGAGAGAGAGGAGATGAGATTGTTGGGCACACAATCAGCAGCTAACTGGGCCAGAGAGGGAGTGGAGGGGAGAGGGGGAAAAGAGAGTGAGAGGGGACAGGGGTGAAAAGAGAGGGAGCAGAGGAGAAACAGAGGTGAAATGAGAGAGAAAGGAAGGACAGAAGTGAAGTGAAAAGAGAGAGAGTATAGGAGAGAGCGAGGGGGGTGAGAGAGGACAGAGGTGAAATAGAGGGAGTAGAAGAGAGAGGGGGGAAGAGAGAGAACAGGGGGAAAGACAGGGAGTAGATGAGAAAGAGAGAGAGAGAGTAGAGGGGAGAAAGACAGAGATGAAAGAGAAAGTGTAGAAGAGAGAGAGAAGGGGAAGATAGGGAGTAGATGAGAGGACAGAGAGGGGGAGAGAGAGAGGACAGAGGTAAAATGAGAGAAGAAGAGAGAGAAGAGAGGGAGGTGGAAAGAACAGGAGAAGAGAAGAGAGACAAAGTGAGGACAGGTAAAAAGAGAGGGAGAAGAGGAGAAATAAAATTGAAACAAGAGAGAGCTGAAATGAGAGAATAGGAGAGAGAGGTGAAAGAGAGGTGGAAAGAATAATTGAAGAGGAGAGAGAGGACAGAGGTGAAAGAGAGGACGTGGGGGAGAGGGGAGGAGAGAGAGGACAGAGGTGAAATGAGAAAGATGAGAGATCAGGAGAGTGGAAGTAGAGAAGGGAGAGGGGAGAGAGTAAGAGGTGAAAAAAGAGGGAACGTAGAGGAGAGAGAAAGAGAGGGGAGATGAGATTGTTGGGCACACAATCAGCAGCTAACTGGGCCAGAGAGGGAGCGAGAGAGGAGCGAGAGAGGAGCTCGGAGAAGTGGGACAACTCACCTTTGTGGCTTTAATACAGAAACGCTTACTCACGCTACACATCGTACGCACTGGTACAAGACAAAAACAAATACTTCTGGAGTTCAAGTACTGCGAGTTTTGCAGTAACACAACATGTCCAGTGAACCACTTTTACAGTATTTCATTGGTTTGTGTGGACAAGACTGGAAAAGTGGACTGAGGGAGTGTGACGTCATGTGTCCAGTACCACATTAAAGGAGCCACATGGTGTTTTCAGAGCAATAATACTGAATACACATGGAGGCAGCTAAAATAAATATGGTTAAAATGCAGACTTTTGTTGTACTGCAGTGAGGTCTTGGGTCTAGTCACTGATAGAAATGATCAGGTTCAACATTTGTGAATTAAACTTCTGGATATTTCATGGCAAAGTACGATGTAATCATTAGGGAAACTCTTTACTCTGCTCTTTGTACTCTTTACCCTACTCTTTGTACTCTTTACTCTACACTTTGTACTCTTTACTCTACTCTTTGTACTCTTTACTCTGCTCTTTGTACTCTTTACCCTACACTTTGTACTCTTTACTCTACACTTTGTACTCTTTACTCTGCTCTTTGTACTCTTTACTCTGCTCTTTGTACTCTTTACTCTACTCTTTGTACTCTTTACCCTCTTTGTTTGTTTATACTCAAATCACTTTATGGAGATTGTTATATTAGAGTCTATTTTTAGTTTATTTTTAAGTCTATTTTTAAAATTATTTTAAGCTATTTATCTATTATCTTGTTTTATTGCGTGTACCATTTTCCTTCTGTTCTTTAACTGTGCGGTGCAATACTGGAATTTCCCCACAGTGGGACTAATAAAAGCTTATCTTATCTTATCTTATCTTATCTTGGTTCCAGGATTAATTGTTCAGTCGTTATGGTTGGGCTTTTAGTTAGATTTAAACAACTACAGTTGACCCTCGTTATAATGTGGTTCACCTTTCGCGGCCTCACTGTTATTTTGCATGCTTTTTTTTTGTTTTTACAGCGTATGTGTTCTGCGTCCCCATTGGCTAAGGGACTGTAGACCACTGTCAATCAATCTCCCCGACAAAACCCACAATATCGATGAAACGTTCTGCACCTGCGAAGGTTTGAACTTTGAGAGTGTTTAAACAAGAGAGAAATGTGAGAAAATGTTAATCCCTGTCTGAGAAAAGTGTATAAAGTGTGTGGTGAGGGGTTTTACAGCCACAAAACATATTGTAAAAAGTAAATCTGACACTTTTTGCCTATTGTGGGTTATTTTTCCAATGTAACCCCCACGATAAATGAGGGACTGTTGTATTTGTCCCAAGTGTCCGCACAGAGACTGGTAAAGTGGCATTTCAATATACTTCAACATGGAATAATTTACAAAAGGTCTTGAAATTACAAGAGCTGACTTCAATAGTTCAGTTTAAATCTATGTTGAAAGGTTCGGAAATTAAGTCTATGATTTGTAATTGCTTTTAAGAATCCATTTTATGATGTGTTGAAATGTCTGTGTGTGATGTGACTGTGCTGCTGTCTTGGCCAGGACTCCCTTGAAAAAGAGATTAGTAATCTCAATGGGACTTTCCTGGTTAAATAAAGGTTAAATTAAAAAAAAAAAAATTAAATAAATTTACTGGCTGATGACGATCCAGAACATCTCCTAATGTCTGACCATTCAACTCTTTTATAAGAAGTATAACATCTGGAACATGAACCAAAACTGGTGCTGTATTGTTTTCAGCTTCAGCGTATAAACATTTTTAAAAGTTCATGTTGTGAGCATAGAGCAGAATCTATTCAAAATGTGACCTTTGTGAAAGCTGTGGATGCTCTGCCAGCCAAACATGAGCAGACTGATGAAAAAAAAAAGTCCATTTGCTCTTTGGGAGAATTATTTCCGGGCTCAGAGGGTGCAGTACCTATGAAATGACCACTAGTCGACCTCGCACCAGGACAGACATGGAGTATCTTATCCAGCTCTTATTATAGATCCGTGGTTCAGCTCCAGCCAAATGAAACCAATCGAGGCTAGCACTTATAGCGGCTAATTTGGAGCCGATTTGGAAATCTGAGCAATCAACCAAAAAGCCAATCAGTGTTGAAGGCACCACTGGTTCAGCAGCTAGCGTTAGCAACTTTGAGGAGAAGAAGGCAACTGATTGGTCTGTTATTAATGTTCATATCTTGATTTAGGGACAAAAGAGTGAAATAAAAACACCAGGAGCGGGTTAAAACGAACATCTTAAGGTGACAATGACGAGCCTGACAACAGCAGCTACGAAGACATGGGCGACGGTTTTTCAATAGAAAGTGAACAGAAGCCAGAGTTAATGGAGCTGAATCGCGCTTATGCTAACTTAAAGCTTTGCGAGCAGGTTAGCTACGTCCATCTATATATACAGTCTTTGAATAATAATAATGTAATAACACTAAAGAATCCATTCATAGTGTGTTTAAGTCTCTGTAGTATAATATATAGTTGCATTTAGACTAAGCGTAACCTTCCTGTTCAGATTTCCCAGCAGATATTAGCATAAGCAGCCTGTCTCAGAGTAAATCCAGCGTGCGGCGTGCAGCGGAGGGCAAGAGGGGTCACGCTCTGAAAAGCTCACCCTCTCATTTACATTTCCTGTCTGCAGCTTCCTCTCAGCCTGACCCACAGCTTCTGACGGAGCTGAATCTCACAACAGATATTTAAGAGTTTAGCGTCCGCAAAGTGAAGACTGGCTGGAGGAGATTGGAGGAGTCGTCTGGGGAAAGGGAAGCCTTACCTGACCCGTGTATTCTTCTTTGCTGGGGTGTTATAAAAGGTTTGATATAGGGATTTTATAGTTATGTATGGAAAGTCCAGACTGATATCTCTGTGTATGTTTTAGTCTGATCATCTCGTCCTTTGTCGCACCTTGAGCCAGATACAGACAGTATTGAGTAGAGTTTGCATATTCTCCATGTGTCTGGGTGAGTTTCCTCCAGGCAAAGCTAGCAGTACTTCTACAGGTTATACACCATCTGGATTTAACTAAGCAAATATGGAGTTGCTGCAGTTGGTCTGGTCTAGGTTCAGCAACAGTCTCAAAGAATGAGGTCAGCTGACACCTGAATATACTGAATGACCAGGTTATTCCATCAATGGATTTCTTACTTCCCTGATGGCACGGGCATATTCCAAGATGACAATGCCAGGATACAACGGGTTCATCGGGCTCAAATTGTGAGAGTTAGTTCAGGAGCATGAGACGTCATTTTCACACATGGATTGTCCACCACAGAGTCCAGACCTTAACCCCATTGAGAATCTCTGGAATGTGCTGGAGAAGCTTTCAGCAGCGTCAGACTCGACCATCATCCATGTGAGATCTGGGTGAAGAATTAATGCAACACTGGATGGGAATAAAACTTGTGACGTTGCAGAAGCGAAATCGAAACAATGACACAACGAACGTGTGCCGTAATCAAACCTAAAGGCGGAACAACGAAATATTGGAGTGTGTGACCTTTTTTTTTTGGTGGTGACTTTTTTTTATGCCAGGCAGTGTAGAGTTCTCATTAAATCCAGCTGGTCCATCCGTAGTGGAAAAAATAAAGGAGAAAAAAAAAAAAAAATCACACGGGGCAACATGGTGGATTCCCGCAGAATCCGCAGTGAGCGAAGCACTAAACCCTGAGTTCTGAGAAGTTTGATTTTATCGTGAATGATAGATGATTAAAGAGCTCTGTTTCACGTGTCACTGAAATAAAACAGTTCTGACTGGACGATCACGTGTGGCTGGCCTTGAGACACGACGGAGGGTGAGGTGACCAGATTGTTCCTCAGACAGAAACCAATCAGAGCGTGACTTTGACAAAGACATCCCATGGCCGATTACATATTCTGCAACTTCTCCTTTGGGACAGAATGGCGTCCTAAGGGCCAATGACACTCTCCGGAT
Source organism: Periophthalmus magnuspinnatus (assembly GCF_009829125.3). Classification (NCBI taxonomy): domain Eukaryota; kingdom Metazoa; phylum Chordata; class Actinopteri; order Gobiiformes; family Gobiidae; genus Periophthalmus; species Periophthalmus magnuspinnatus. The sequence continues at coordinate 18,656,228 of NC_047144.1, forward strand.
CAAGGAGACACACTCTGCCCACAGCGCCACCTTCTGACGGCTTCGTACGGCTTCATAACTCTGGGCGCAAACAGAGGGCAGTGTGCGCAAACAAAGTACAAGACCCGCGAGGCACATCAGGTGAAACCATTTAGGTGTGAACTGCATTTATTACAAAGCTTCAAAACATTTTCATCCGAACTGACCAAATGTTTCAATTTCATGCCACCGTCTCGCCCTCCGCAGTATTCAGGTTAGGTAACGCTCACAAATACCTACAAACACGTTAATCTGTGTGGACGTGTTTAGGCTGCGTTTGTGACCCCGGATTATATAAAAGTAATCCTGTCACTCAAAGCTTTTCTCATGTCAGACACGCAGGTTTGCCTTATTTTTATTTGAATATTTTACACAGTTTCAATCGTTCGGTTATAAAGATGAGAGAGGGATTGACAGCGGAATCGTAAATCTGTAATCTATAAACGATTCTTACTGGGGTTCGTATAAAACAACACATAGACAACCACATTTTGCATACAAATTTTGATAGTAAAATACAAAATACAAACAAGTTAGTCCCTCAAGAAGTATTTCAAATGCAAGAAACTGACAGGAATGAATAGAAAACGGCCTTTCAAAACGACCTATTGTTCAATATTCTTATTATCTATGAGTATTTGTCCTCTGATCCGAAGGTTGCCGGTTCAAAACCCGACATAAACATCATTGGTAGAGATGTCCAGCTTCCACGGATGAATACTGTCGTTGTGCTCTTGAGCAAGACGCTTAGCCCACCTCGTCCCCACTGTCTGCGTACATTGGTGTATGAACGTTCGAGAGATTCTTTGACGTAAAGCGCTTCGAATGTCTTGAAAGTGGAAAAGCGCTGTATAAAAAAGTGACCATTTACCCCATTTACCATTATGACACTCATGAATCATTATGTTATAATTCAGACATTTAAAATCGCAATATTCATCTAAAACGACTCAATAAAAGAAACAATTCCGCTGACTTCTGGGTTGGAAAATTGTAGAGCGCAATGAGGTATTAGGAGCCGATTCCCGCCTGCCAGTTTATGAGAGTAGAACGGAGCGATGGCGTCTTGAATATAGGAGAATAAAAAAAACTGAAGTCGATTTTGCAAATAAGGTCCGCTTCAAGATTTATCGAAAGATCATTTGCACCTGTAACGACGCATTGTTTCATTCATGCATCTTAAGTAATCCTAACCAATTTCTTCGCAACAGCCTCAGATATTGATCCGGCGTGGATAGAAATGCTGCCGGCAACAAGCGCCATTATAGCAGAGGAAAGGAGAAAGAAAGAAAGAGAGGAGAGTGGAGGAGCGAGGAAGGAGAGAAGGAGGAAATGAGATTGTTGTGCACACAAAGAGCCAGGCAGGTAACTGTAACTGGGCCAGAGAGGCACAGACAGGGGAACATATAGATAAGTTTACTATTAGCGCAATGCCATAGTGCGTGACGGTTCCATATCACGTTAACAGAGCCGTATCATCCAGAATTTACGTCTTTATTTATTTATTTTTGCCATATTTCAACGTCAGCGATATTATATACAGATGGATATTGTTAAAATGCTGACTTTTGTTGGAATAAAGTGAGTTTTTGGGTCTAGAAATTATCAGGTTCAGCATTTGTGAGTTTAATTTTGGATATTTAATGGTAAAGTACAATGTGATCAATAGGAGAAACTGGCTCTTGCTGCTATCTGGGAGTATGACATCACTATAAACCGGGACAAGGGGGCTTTTTTACTCTCGTACACTTAGGATATTGTACTGAAGAAGTCGGACTGCAGATAGCGCGGTCGTAGGAAAACAAAGCCAGAACCTGTTTAAATCAGCTGAACGGACACGAAGAGTGCTAGGAAGCAGCTGAAACGAGTATGAAAACAAACTAAATCTTGGTCTGGAAAAAGAATCTATTACAGTAAATTAGCGGAAGACCAGATGAACCCCACTGGACATCACCACACTCTTCAATCTGAAAACAATCAATCAGATATCGAGCCTAGAAAATACTACTGGATTGGGTTTGGTTCCAGGATCTGTTCAGTTGATATGGTTTTGACCTCAAGAGCTGCTTATACAATACATCCATACTGGGGCAAGACACATTGTTGCTCAAATACATGGAAAAAAGAATGAGATACAGGACTTTAACACTGAAACATTAATCTTGTACTTTAGTCTAAGGCACATGTGATTGTACGGAGCGGCTGTAGTGATGGCTTGTTCTCACACGCCACATTTACATGCACCGAGGGAGAATTGGATTAGGCCGATAGTTTTAACAGGATTTCTAAACTGCATGTAAACACGGGACTCCGGTTGCCGAGGATGTAATTTTCCTTGTGTTTTCCTGGTATCGAAGAGCACAGGGCATGAAAAAGCAGATAAACATTACACATTTTTAAAGGAAATGTATGTATGATTGTTTTTCACTTTCACAAACATGATCCATTGATGTAAACCTGTTCAAATCAAATATAGCTTTTACTAATAACAGTTCTAATGCTCATTTATTATTTATTACAAAAACACTGGACATGATGGACAAGTTGTTTATGTTATAATTTGGTGTGTTGGTTTTCAAGATGATTATCCAAGAGAATGAACCTCACATACGTCTCTCATTTGTGTTGCCAGTTTCAAAGCTAAAATCCAGCTGGTTTAAACTTAAAAAAAAGACTCTCTTTAATCTGAATCATCACTACCTAAACCCCTACAGCAGATCATTAATCAGTCTGAATCTTTTGCAGGTTATATGTGCAGGTTTAGGGACTAGTAACCCAGGTTCAGTTGTGATTATAATACTTTGTTTTTATTACTGTAAGAGTGCAGGCTACGTATAGTTCCTTTAAGCATATTAGACCCAAAAAGTTGCTGATCTAAAATGACGTACAATATAGTCTCCACTCTTACTTTTAAAAGAAACTAGAATCACAACTGAACCTGTGTTTCCAGTGCCTAAACCTGCAGATAGATGACACATACAAGTTTTTCTCATTCTCAGTTTATGGACAGGCCTCATGTGGAAGCTCAGAACCTCCAGAATTCACTCAATAAGCTGCAAAGGCTGCACTAGCACTGATTAATGATTGGCTGTAGGTGTAGGGGTTTAGGCACTGATGGTTTAGATCAGATAGAACATGTTTACCTCATATCTGGACACGCAGTTACGTCACGTTTATGAAATTTTAAATCTTACATAGAGCTGCGTAGAGTTACATACAGTTCTGACGTAAAAATAAAAGAGCCAGAGCTTTGCATTCCTACCACAATGAGCATACACACGTGCAAACAAACTCGTGTAATTCGTGTAGTTCAGGCTAAATCACATTGTACCTGAGAGTGGGGAGTTCATTAAGAGCTCCTCCCAAGATAACATTGGCGCTGTGGTTTATTGCTCCGCTCCTGACAAGTTTGTGTGTGTAAGTTAGTGCATTGTGTTCTAAAGCCCCCAGAATCACTTTATACTAATCAGAAACGCAAGGATTAATGCGAATGTGCCAGGTCTATGGAAAGTCAAGAGTTTACTGAAATGAGAAAGACTTAAAGGACTTGTAGCTGATTTGTCTTCCCGTGTATTTGAGCCCGATTTGTCTCGGCCCAGTACAGATATTGTATAAGTAGCTCTTGAGGTCAAAATAAATCTGCTGTGTGCTGTCTGAATCTATTTATAAAGCGTTTTAATGTCCGATGAGTAGGAAGAATGCAATTTTTTTAATGCCATGTTTTAAGGTCAATAACATTTAATACAGATGGGGGCTGGTTAAATAAATATTGTTAAAATGCTGGCTTAAACGAGGCCATATCATCCAGAATTTATGTCTTTATTTATTTATTTTTGCCATGTTTCAAGGTCAACGATATTATATACAGATGGATATTGTTAAAATGCTGACTTTTGTTGGAATACAGTGAGTTCTTGGGTCTAGAAATGATCAGGTTCAACATTTGTGAGTTTAACTTTTGGATATTTCATGGCTAAGTACAATATAATCAATAGGAGAAACTCTTGTATGACATCATCACTATAAACCGGGACGAGGGGCTTTTTTACTCTCACACACCTGGGATGCTGTACTGAAGAAGTCGGACTCCAGATGGCGCTGTCGTCCTGCCTCCACTTGTAGGAAAACAAAGCCATCAGCTGTTTAAATCAGCTGAACGGACACGTCACAGCAACATCATGTGACCACTCTGAGTAAAAGCGCTAGTGAGCAGTCGAACTGGTATGAAAACAAACTAAACCTTGATCTGGAAAAGGAAGAAAAATTACAATAAATTAATGGAAGACCAGATGAACATCATTGGACATCATCACGCTCTTGAATTTTGTTGTAATACAGTGAGTTCTCAGGTCTAGTCACTAATAGAAATGATCAGGTTCAACATTTGTGAATCTATTGTGTATCTTTTGTATATTTCATGGCAAATTACAATGCAATCAATTGGGAAATCTGTTTTTTGCCCCCATCTGAGAGTATGACATTGTAAAATCTGAAAATTACCAACCTTCTACTAGTGTCACCAACATAGAAAATCCATCCAAAATACAAAGAGATTTTACGAGCAAGGAAGGCATTTTTCTGACAGTTTAAATATTGGTTTAACTAAAAATTAAGTTTGCCATTTAGTTACAAGTTTTGGCCCTTGTTTCATTATGTTTGCTGGGTAAAAACTTGTTTTATTGTATTTGTATGTTTTTATCTAATTTTTATCTTGTTCAGTGTCCTTGGGTGTTTTGAAAGGCGCTTATAAATAAAATGCATTATTATTATTATTATTATTATTAAAAGAAGTGGAATTACCTCTACATTTGTCATATCGGCTGCGTGCATCCAACCAGGAAGTAAAATAATAAGTAAAAGTTGATTCTTTTTAGCAAAAATTTTAAATATAATGACGTTAAAAAGTAACTAACCTGTCATATGCGGATGTGTTTATTTATGGACTCTCATTTACATCTATCTATGTCAAAATCAACGTTTATCTGTGAATTTATGAACTTACTCAACTCAAAGAACATCCACACAAAGAAATAGCCCGTACGAATGACCGCAGAATGTTAAGTCAGTTCCATTCAAATGTAAGCTTTCAACAAAATGAGTTTCCAGGAAATTCCGCTCCAACTTTCCGAATCCTGACCTTGATTGTGTCTTCATCACAACAGACCGCGCGCACCTCTTCAGCCCTGAAATCACAGCCCATTCCCCCAAATGAGAGGCTACGGAGCGATGCATCATTATAATCAGTGGAGGAGAGCGGAGAGCACCAAAGAGGGGATAACAAGCTCCGACCTCACCCCAGAACGGTGCACAGAACACGGGTAGCGGCTGCAGGGTTGCCAGGTCAGACCGGAGCAACGAGCCAGTCTGGGAACGCGATCTCCCAGGATTGATCTCTTGACCTTATTTCGCTCTGCTCACTTTTTCCTCTAAATGCTACTACTTTGCTGCTAAAATATGATATAAAGTAGGTTAATTTGTGTAAAATGTTGTATGTTCATGTGCACCAACAAGGCAACAATGCAAAATAATACAACTTGAATGATGACGGCGGCGCAATGTCCGGTATAAGGTGAATATTTTGACAAATGTTTTTACCTTTCGAAATGTTTGTGTGAGGAAGTGGAAGCATAGCAGGGCAGGAGGGAGAGAATTGTGGTTGTACGAGGTGATTCTCTTGTTTAATTCATTTACCTGCGATCAAGAATACACACTTCTCCAATACTTTACGAAAATGTGAGTCTGGATGGGCGTGATTGACAGGTGGATTAGCCAATCAGGCACACACGCATGGACCGTCAGTATCAAAACAAATATGGCTGCTTATAAGGAGGGAAAAAATAGCACTGGGGATTGAAAAACATAGCAGATTTCAGCACAATCTATGAGCAAAGCACTAAACGTTATTGTGTTCTCCTTCGTTTCACATGCGACACTGAAATAAACAAATCCGGTTGCGTTGACGTGTTTGGGCTCGAGGTGCAGTGAAGGAGTTTGGGTCAGACCGATATCCCGCTGCATAAAAAAGCACAGAGCTATCATTCTTGACTTGTCAGGCAGCTTTTTTTTTAATAACTAATTATTCTTTTAGTGTTAAAAGCCTGTCTGAGGGCTGGTGTTGTTAATTTGCTTAGGCTATAAACACGGGCTGCATGTCAATGTCCACCCAAATCCCCAATTTCTCAAACACTACCTAGTCCTGCAGTATTTAGCAGACTATATAGTGTTTCCTTTACAGATTCGTTTACTCCCAGCGCAGTATTTTTCACTTTTTGTGTGTAACAAAAGTCCTGCTAAGCTCCAGTAAAAATGGATTTCTGTAAAAAAAAAAAAGTTCAATTTCTCCTTTGGTCTATAAAACGTAAATCATTTTAGTGAATCATTGGCAAACGACTTGAAATAAACAACCGTAGAAACCAGCGGGAAGTTCAGCATGTGTAGTTCAAGGGACACAAATAAGGGACTGTTGGATTGTGTGAAGTGGGCTCCTTTTTTTTCCTGTGTCCATGGAGGCCGACCGCCAAAGAAGCTAGCGATGTACCTCTGAGATGCTACAGACTTAAGCCGATCATTTACGATTAGACATGACTGAAGTTCTATCTTGCTTCGAACAATTGTCCAATAGCCCTACATAGAAAGACTGTGACTTAGGGACAAGCTTCCTGCAAAAAAATCCCCCAAAAAACGAAAATCGATACAGATTCGGCAACGATCACCTTTGAACGAACGCGTCATGGTGCGTGTCCGATCCTATGAGCTGGACAGAGGAGGCAAAGGCGAGTGTAGAGCTGTGGCGTCCGAAAACAAGATAATAAGAGGAGAGGACGCCCGGGACGCAGGAGTCAAACTCGCTCGGGACAGAGACGTGCCTGGCAAACCGCAGCATTAAGCAGATGGAGCCGACGCTTGTTTGTGGTATTTGTATTGCACTGGGGAGAGGAGACGTAGAGGTCAGAGATGGTGGTCAGCGTGAGGGACTTCAGAGCATAATCCAATCACGGTTGGTTCGTTGGTTGGTTTCCATATTGATGGTTTTCGGTGACATCATTTTGTGTTCTGCTGGGAGCATGGCTAAGCTAACAGAAGCCAGAGTGATACATGTAGTACTCTTGATTTGAGGTACACGTTATCAATCTGGGAACATCTCTCGCTGAATGCAATCTGCAAATGGAGTCACCGTGTTTGTTTTGGTTTGTTTTGGTGCTTTACTTTCGGCATCGGCAATGACCGCTCACCGACTGATTCAGGAAATACAGTAAATCTACCGTTCATTTTCCCATAGACCAAAATTTGAAATAATTTTAGCTTTTAACCATGATATATTGTTGTCCCTTTGTCAAAAACATACCTGGACTTTTGTTTCATCCATGCTTTTTTATTAATCCATTCATCCAAAGTCTTCTCCGAGCCTGAAAAATGCACCATTCACATTTTGCCCAGATTGTTGCGTCATAGGTAATAATCTGGACTCCTCCTGCGCAGTTTATAAGCCCAAAAACCATCACCGGACTTATTCTCCAGTCAGATTGTGCTCACAGTAAATGGGTGGGTCTATTTGAGTGGCGGAATGGCTAGCTCTCGTACCTCACAGCAAGAAAGATCAGGTTCAATTACCAGGTCGCCCCTTTCATCAAACCAAAACACGCGTAATAGGTCAAATCCTCCAGCTGAGATAGACTAGCTCAAGATCAAGAGATGGGTCCCTGCTCCTGGGAATGAATTGTAGTTTATAAAGTGTGTTAATTGTTAGAACATGTGAAATGCTTAACCCAGGGTGACCAAAAGCGTGTTTAAAAGTGAATTAAAGCCATAAAAAATGCACCATATGTGTTGAAACAAGCCCCATAGCAGTATCCAATGTATATATCCCACGTATTTACAGAACTTTGAGATTTCGTGAAAAGTCTTTACCTGTCACATCTCATCGCTGCGCAAAATGACAGCCCCATCTGAGTGTTTTTCCATTTCCATTTATCAGATGTTATCAGTGAGAGAAATAGCCCAGGTTAAAGGATCTGTCTTCACGCTCTGCCTCCTCTGCCGTTTTGTCCGGGGTGATGGAGCTGCTTATGTCTGCCAGTAAAGTCTTCATCCCCCACACGCGTCAGCCTCATTGTTCTTCCTCAACGCAGCTTCTAAATCTAAGCGTTCTTCAGTTCCCAGTAGTTGGTGACATCGCACAAGACTGCCCTGATTACAGCCAGGTGTCCAGTCCCCGCCCCTCCTCGCCCGTCACTCTTTTGTTTAGTCGTCCAGGTACTGCTCAGTTTAACAGCTCTATCTGAAATGTGGTTCAGGCTCCTCATTGATTCTATTTTTCAGTCCCCTGTGATATTTATGTCCTTTCTTTTCTCCTCGCAAGCAGCCATATTTGTTTTGACAAGAGCAAACCATGCGGTCTCCCTGATTGGCTAATCCACCTGTCAGTCACGCTCATCAGAAAACAGAAAAATTCACCTGTGACCAGACTCAAAACTTTGGATAAGTGCCTATTTTGAATCCCAAGAAATAGTCCAGTCCCTTCAGATCGAAAATTGTTCCCAGTTGTTGGTGGTTGAACGTCTTAAAGTGGCGCTAAGCATCTAAACTCCGCCCACTAGCACATTTCAAATAGAGCTGTTAAACTGGACAGTACTCAGATGACTAAACAAGAGGGTGAGGGGAAAGAAGGAGGTTAAGGATCAGTGTAGCTGGTCTAATCCTCACTTCAAACTCCGCCCCTTTAGCTAGGTGTTTGTAATCAGAAACACCTGGCTGTAATCGGGTCAGTCTTTTGTGATGTCACCAACTACTGGAACTTACACGAGCCACAGAAGGCAACATAAACTTAGATTTACGCGTTTTTGACCAGAAATCTGCAAGTTGACCTTGTTTGTGCTAAAGTTCACAAAAAATGACACAGCATATTCACAGTTTAGTGGCAAAAAAGTGGATTTACCGTTTAGTTTCATTTTAAAGACGAAAATTTTTCAAACTGTTTCTGTCACGGACCACTCCTGGACAACTGACGGTTTACACTGTTACATTTAGATATGACTTTACTTATTTTGTCAGAGGCGTAAAGTAGTTTCAATATGTTTTCTGTAGAAATAAATCACACTTTAAAATGCGTTATGATGACAGGCCTTGGTCCATGTAAACCTTGACTAAACCAAGACTAGAACTGGACCAAACCGCAGTTAAATCGGGACTAAACTGGGCTAAAACCAAGCGCATGGAACATCACAGCACCCCCTAGTGGCTCTGATCACATCCAGCAACGATAAACAACAGTCAATCACAGTTTTTTCACAGTGGAAAGCTCAAAAGTACCGGAAAGTACTTTATCTCCACCAATATCTGCGTGTTGAGCGCTCCCTTGGCCCGGAGCAATTATGCAAATGAACAAGTGCGGTAGAGAATCTGTCATCCCGTGTCGTAATTTTAGCGGCGCTGTCTGACCTACCAGCTCGTTATAATGTATTTCACTTTGACGAGCTTTAACGTAATGAAGAAAAACAACAAATGCACAAACAAAGGCATTGAAAGCAAAATTCAGATGCATATTATACTATCTCTAGGCAGTAACTCTAGAGCAGCCAGGATATTTATTTAAAGGGACCATCAAGATGTTATTTGCAGTGTTCCATAGTACGGCATTAAACTAATCTAATTTGGATTTAGCCAATTAAAGATGTCTTTATTTTCCAAAAAAATACCCTGAAAAACATGCATTCTTAGATCAATAGGTACTTTATTAATCCTGATCTTACTGTGAACGAGTTTACCTTGAACTACACATGCTGACCATCAGTTTGGTGCCGTCATCCGCTTGTCTCCATGGAGATCGACAAGTGCTTTATGTTAAAATTTGGTGCTTTGGTTCTCAACACAATTATCCAATTATCAACACTGAAATCCATTTGGTTTAAACCTGAAAGGGCTCTCTCTGATCTGAACGGTCACTATCTAAACCCCAGCACCTGCAGACAATCACAAATCAGTGCTAGTGCAGCCTTTACAGCTCAGTGAGTGAATTTTGAAAGTTCTGAGCTTTGACATGAGGCCTGTCCATACACTGAGAATGAGAACTACATGTACGTGTTCTCTATCTGAGGGTTAAGCCACTTTAAGGAAATAATTTAAGATACTTGTCAAATTAACATCAGGGGCCATATTACACTATTTTCTGATGTTCTAATGTTGTTTCCTCATCACAAACAGACCTGGAGTTGTGTTTTGTTTCATTCACACATGTTTAACACACAAACCCTGCATATTTAGGCTGAGTTCTTCTCTCAAACTGAAAACGCTCTGTTCCACCTTGTGATGTCATCATGTGGTAACACAGGAAGTGCTCCACTCCACACACCGTTTCGTAATTCAAAGTCCTCCTCCTGACATACAAAGCCCTAAACGGTATGGCCCCATCCTATCTGCAAGATGCTATTGTCCCGTACCAGCCAAACAGAGCACTCCGCTCTCAGAATGCAGGACTATTAGTGGTTCCTAGAGTGTCCAAAAGTACAGTGGGAGGGAGAGCATTCAGTTACCAAGCTCCTGTGCTATGGAATCAACTCCCTGCTGATGTTAAACAGGCCCCCACAGTCTCTGTATTTAAGACCAGGCTTAAAACCTTCCTCTTCGGTATAGCGTATGACCAGGTTACTTAGTGAGGGAGTTAGGGTTATTAAAACCCGGGATAAGATAAGCTGCAGTAGGAGTAACTAGCTGGGGGAAGTATGGCAACCTGAGCACTATCCTCTACTTTGCCCTATTTTCCCATCAGCAATGCTATTCACATGTTGTCCCCTGTCCCACTCCCCCTGTGGAGTGTATCTCTTTCAGATGCCCCGATGACAGTTGGATCTCCTCCTTGCCTGGCTCTCCTCCTCCTCGCCCGGCTCTCCTCCTCCTCGTCTGGTCTCCTGGCCGATTTCTTATGTTGTCTGATTTTTCCTGTTGTGTCTGATTTTTCCTGTTGTGTCTGATTTTTCTTGTTGTGTCTGATTCTTCCTGTTGTTTTGTTTTTTGTGTCTTGGCGGCACGGTGACTGAGTGCCATCACTCATGTCTCACAGCAAGAAGGTTGGTTCGATCCCCGGGTCACCAGGCCTTTCTGTGTGGAGTTTTTCATGTTTCTCCCCGTGTCTGGATGGGTTTCCTCCGGGTACTCCGGTTTCCCCCATCAACCAAAACATGAACGCCCTTCGAGACAACTGTTGTTGTGATTTTGGGCGTTACAAAAATAAATGAATTGAAATTGAATTGAATTGAATTGAAATTAATCATTTGGATAATTTCAGCCCTGGAATTGTCAGTCTTTACTACACAAGGGGCAAAAGGAGCTGTTAACTTGAAAACTACCACTTCATGACATCACAAGGTGGAACAGAGCATTTTGAGGTTTGGGGGCGCACACAGCCTTATAATCCAGGGTTACTCAAACATGTGTGAATGAAACAAAACACAACTCTGCGTATGTTTTTGAGGAGATAACGCCATTCTAACATGACTGAAAGCTCACAAGAGTCAATTTTATGTAATGTATCACCTTTAACAGTGTGTAAACCTGTGAACCTCATAAAGCGGCCATAGTTTTACACACAGCTCCGACTCGGCAGGATTCTAATGTGATGAGAATCGACAGCGAGTGGGAAAAGACAGTAAACACGGTGACACCAGTAAACAGCCGTATATATCAGCGCCTCTGTCGGACTTCCCCACCCCCTGCGCCGTATTTCACTTTTCCACTTCCAAAACGGGACGAGCTGTGACAAGGAACGAACAGACCAATCAGACCAAAATGCAACTGCCCCTAAACGTATTACCCGACAAATAAATAATCGTTTTTCCAATTACCCTGGCTGGTGATTGAATGGAGAGGAGTTATGTGTATGATAAATCACTGGAACAGACATAAATTAATTGTATATTATATAGTAAAAGTCAAAGTATCAGACCTGGACGACTGAGGGATTACGCGGACACTGGATATTATAATAAATACATAAATAATAAGTTTGTGTGTAAATTAAGTCACCTCTTTGGGCTATGGAACTTGGATAAAAAGGGGCAATGCGACCGTTGAACAAAAGAGGATAAACTGGCAAAGAAAAAAATGTTAAAAATTGAGAGAATTATTTAAAATGTACTCGTTGTCTTCCAAATACAACACTTCTAAAAACCTCTAAATATCCACAGATTCACTGATGATCACATTCATTATCTGATTACTTGAGCTATTTGATTTTTAAAGCTGAAGTACCCAACGTTTTCTCATAAATTAGTTGCTTCTGTCTTCTGTTTGCAAGCACACTATGAACCTGATTATTATTAGCTTTCTGTAGCAAAAATATTATTTAAAAAAAAAATGTAAGCAAAAAAATCACCTAATTTCTTTCTGATCGTGGTCCTCAGTTTGCATGTTCTTAAAGTAAATTTAAAGGTCTAGAAATCACATATTAGTCAGATTATAGAGAGCTTGCAATCATTTCATCTAACTATTAACATTTTATTTTTTTAAATTAAGTCATGACCCATGTCCGTCACTATATGATGTTTTGTGCTGAGAGCTGAGTGGATGTCTTTGGGTGGTCTTTGGTGGTCTTTGGGTGGTCTTAGGGTGGTCCACGCTGCTTCTTGCCTGCGATCCTGAATACACGCCTCTCCCCGTTTTCAGATGTGTGTGATTGATAGATGGATTAGCCGGTCGGGGACACACATGATCCAACCTTCAGGAAATTCAAGGAAAAATAAAAAACACACTGGGCTGAAAAAACGTCATGGATTTCTGCAGAATCAGTGAGAGAAGCACTAAACTCCTGTTAATTTGAGCTGAGAGAAATGATGTTTTATTTGTAAATCATAGGTTGTTTTCAGTGACACGTGTGAAACGAAGGAGCTCGTCTTTGTTTCACATGTGTCACTGAAAAAACAAACCTGAAAAGAACAAATTTGACTGCACGATCACGTTTAACCGAGCTTGAGACGCAACAGAGGGTGTGTGGACCAGAGCGATATCAGTTTGTATAAAAAATACAGAGAGAAATCATTTTGGATTTGCCAGTGTGTGAATAAAGCTGTTCTAAAGCTGTGCCAGAGGACAAATACTGTATTTAAAACTAGTGATGCACCTAAGGGTTTGTGAAGGCTAGGGACTACTTAGGTACATTTAAATACGCACATTTTCACACAGAATCAGGTACCCCAGCTTTAAGTGTACTCAGTGTGAGCAAATTCCTCTTTTCGTCCCTTTCTCTTCTGGTACAAATCCACACAAACCGCCTTAAGAATTCCGGTCCTCCTTAAGAATGATATTTGTGCCTGATAAACTGCTTTTATCAGGGCCAGGCTGGGTCATCACTGCCAACAGAATCTACGGCGTGTCCTTGAACGCCACGCCAAAGAGAAGATGGTGTTTTTTACAATGGGAAGTCACCGCATAGATCAAGAGGTGAAGAATGGACCGGGACAGGCGGTGTAAGGCAGGGGTGGTGCAACACAAACAGGGCTATGGAGGAAAAAACTGCAAGCAGCAATAAAGGCTCCAATGTATGGCTGGTTGGTACTCACAAATACAAAGATAGATAGTTATTTATTTATTTAGTTATTTATTTAGTTTTTATTTTTTTATTTAGGTATTTATTTAGTTATTTATTTAGTTATTTATTTAGTTATTTAGTTAGCTATTTAGTTATTTATTTAGTTATTTAGTTAGTTATTTATTTATTTAGTTATTTAGTTAGTTATTTAGTTATTTATTTATTTAGTTAGTTATTTTGTTATTTATTTATTTATTTAGTTAGTTAGTTATTTTGTTATTTATTTATTTAGTTATTTAGTTAGTTATTTAGTTATTTATTTATTTATTTAGTTATTTTGTTATTTATTTATTTATTTATTTAGTTAGTTATTTAGTTAGTTAATCTACTACTACCTTGAGTCTTTTTTGGAATTTTTTACATATAAAAAAGTTGAATTAAAGGCACTGTAAGTAATTTTTCCCATCTTGCTCTGAGGAGAGAGTGATAGACACAAAACCACCGCCTCTTAACAATAACCACAGTGTTATACAGTTACAACAACTGAAGTACTGAATAACTACTGCATGTTTTTAAATAACTTGTCTCATAGTTGTGATTAAAAAGAGAAATCATGTAGCGTGTGTAATGAGAGTTTAATTATGTTGACAGTGCAGCCTCAGCACATCAATAGTGAGCACTTCAGTGTTACATTTCCCCATCCACTCTGCCGTCACGTAAACAGCATTCAAGCGTGTCCAACGGCAGAACACACATACACACACATACACACACATACACACACTCATGTTGGGTTTCTTTGTTCTATAGGGACATTACATTGACTTCCTTTCATTTCCTGTACACAGATCTTAACCTTAACCATAGTCGTTACTTGCCTAACCTTAAAATGTGTGTTACAGGTTCGACTGCTGTTTCACCACATCCTCCAGGTGAGTTAGTCCTGACCAAGTCTCAGCAGCATTTAACAGTGGTTTAAATGTAGAGGACATTTTCTACAGGGACAATAAAGGCAATAAACTGTAATCTGACCAGAACTGAAGGGGCTTGGATGAGCAGCGAAACGTCTTCACTCCTACAACTTTTTGTTCCGTTGACAGATTTGAATTTTTCTTTTGCCAATAAAGGCTAAACTAAACTTTTTTTATTTTGGTGGGGGCAGGTCAAATGTCTCTAGTTAATCTACAGATGTTGTGGTTAAATATTTGCAGCGACTACGGCTCTTGTCCCTAACATACATTTTGAATCATTATTATTTTTTTATTCAAACAAATCACACAGAAACGACAACATTTTATTCAAACAAAATAATGTCTTAATTTTTTTTGTTTGGTTGGTTTCTTTTTAGAAATGATGATCATTTATGTGTTGATTATATTTGTATTGTGATTTTAATGTCTTAATGATTTAATGAATTGGACTCCTCTTTATGTCCGTTCCCCCTTTGTTCATTTGATTTACCATTTATAATCACAAACAAAACATGCTGGCCATTTGATTTTTGTTTTGAAATAGAAAATCCCAAAACAGACAATGACTCGTTTCCCGGGCTCAAAATGAAAAATAGGGAAATAATTTGTATTTGTTTTTTTAAACCAAAATCGGCAAACAAAAAACAAGTCATTATTTAATTTTACACTTTAAACCAAAATATGCTGATCTTGTATT
Organism: Periophthalmus magnuspinnatus; assembly: GCF_009829125.3. Lineage (NCBI taxonomy): Eukaryota > Metazoa > Chordata > Actinopteri > Gobiiformes > Gobiidae > Periophthalmus > Periophthalmus magnuspinnatus. Next base: position 18,671,433 of record NC_047144.1, read on the forward strand.
CCTGGTGGAGCACGTCTCTACACTGTCCCTGATACTCTTACCAGTGATCTGCCCCAAAGAAGATGAGCTTCGCTGGGCAATGAAGCACCATAGCCCCGCTTTATAGAACGAGTCATCCACAAAGCAGTATAAGAGCGATCTACAGCCCCACTGAGCCACTGAGCTAGTGCAGCTTTCTGGTCCATATACATCACAACCATTTTATTTTCGTTTTGAAATGAAAAAATAGCTCTTTCTGTTTCACAATCTCAAAACAAAATAGAAAATCTGAAAACAATCCTTCACTTGCTTTGGGTATGAAACCAAAACTCGGAGACCAGGTGCTGCACAGAGGCAAGGACATGAACAGGAGACGGGATCTGTGCAGTGTGAGATCATGGATACACTGTCTGAGGGCCCCTTAAGACCGAGCACAGGCAGAGCGATGATCACTGGCCAAGGCTGCTCACAGAAAATGCTGAGGAATGCCCCGGAGAGCAGTCTTTGGTGGTACATTACCCGCTTGAGCACTGTTGTATCATCATCATCATTTTTTTTTCAGTATTCACACATTTACGAGTGAATTGAGTTTTGGTGAGTGTGCATCATGGAGCATGGGGCCGTCGGGTTAGTCCCTGTTTAGAGATGATTTCATTTAATTTCATCCTCAGCACATAAACTTCAGTTGAACCTCAGCACATACAGTTTCCGTTATCATTAACACATCCACCTTTTACTGCCCCCTACTGGCCTTTTTCTCCTGATTGCTATTTACTGTTTGTGTCTAAGCCTGATATATACGGGCTGGCAGCTGTAATGTACGATTTAGATTGTACTTTACCATCCTATTCATGCAGTTACAACCATTTAAAAGTACTCTATGTAACTTTTCTGATGAGGGGTCTATAACCTGCTTGAAGATGTCATCGCCTGGAATGTTCCACACTACGACATTAAATATCTAACAGCTTTGGTCATAGTAAGTAAGTAACATATCTCAACAATAAAAACACTCATAATGAAATCGATGTAAGAGATACGTTTAATGCCATACTGTGGATCATTTCAGTCAAAGTAATAACTTATCCACGGAGAAAAGCAGGAGGCAGATCCCCCACCAGGAAAGTTACAATGTGCTCTTCAGGTATACCCGGAAACTATTTGCATTTTTAACATAATACGCCTGACAGTTGTGATGACAAAGAGGAATTGTGTAGGATTTACAATGAGTTTTTTAATGGTTCTGACATTGCAACCTCAGCACTTTAGTTGTGATCCATTTCCACCGTTATATTTCCCTATCCATTCTGCAGTCATGCAAACAGCACTCAAGTGTGTCCAACGGCACACACACGCGCGCGCACACACACACGTGCACACGTGCACACACACACACACACACACACACACACACTCATGTTGGGTTTCCCTGTTCTATAGGGACATAACTCCATAAATAGACAAAAGCACAACACAAATACACTACAACTTCACAAACCTGACCCGATGTGAATGTCAGAACACCTTCCAAAAATTGTCAGATGCCCTCCCACCCTCTTGTATGTGTGTTTGATGCCTTTCTATCCTCCTAAAGTATATTATTGCGTGTCAGATGCTTTCGTATTCTACTATATCTAAACTGTTCCTTTAAAATCTACTTAAAAACACTCCAAAATATAAAGTTCAGTTTCATTTTGATCAAGAATGGACATTTGCGATACAACTGAAACTTACCAAACAGTTTAATAAGTTGTTTTTGTTGAATATCACATTTTCAAGACAATAAAAAGCAACATGGTGATATAAATGTTATGTGTTTGCAGCTAATACCCCATAGAAGTAAAATACCTCGCTCTTTAACTTATTTTAACCAATATTCAAACTGTGTCGTTGGGACCTGACGTGAGTGTGTGTACAGATTTGAGTCCGCACAATGTGATGAATACCTGTCCACACACACAGACGTGCACAAACGCACACACACAACGTAGTAGCATTGATCTACTGTACTGCCTTTTACATTGACGCAAACACAGACCATCCCCAGTGTTATTTATGAAGCCGGACTGTGTGTTTTTTATCCATTTTGTTGCTTAGTGTGTATCCGTGTACGAGGAGAGGGCGGAGGGCGGAGGGGGGGGGGGGTCGATGGGTGGGGCGGGGGGTTAAGGGTGGGCGATGGGTGCCGCCGGGCAATGGTTGCGGGGGATTCCGTCACAGCGGGAGGAGGCGGGAAGAATGATGGTTTTAATCTCAAAGGATCCGCCGCACGCAGGCTACAGGCCAAACAGCACTGTATCACCGTATGACAGCGGCGTTATAAAGCTGTGCGTCAGATGCCCTCCCGTCCTTCTTATCCCTCCATTCTTCTACTGTACATCCCTCTGTGTCAGATGCCCTTCCATCCTCCAATCTCTATGTCAGAAACAAACTTTGGTTCTCATAGTTTTTACTGAGATTAATCAAATTTTTACATCTGAAATTACTTTAAAACGTGTTATTTTTGTATTTGTTTCTATTTCTTTTTCACTTTATTCATGCAAAGGGCTGTGGGATTTTTACCTGTGAAAACCTGTATGCAAATATAATGTACTTAAACTAAAACTACTAAAACTGTACTAAAACTTTTTGCTCCATAACTGTTTACTGTAAACTGTCTGCTTTTCTTGCTTTGACTTTTGTGAGTGAAGCGGCTATCTCTCCTCCTCCTCCTCCTCCTCCTCCTCCTCCTCCTCCTGGGGCGAGGGGTGGGGTGGTGGAGGAGGTGGAGGAGGTGGGGGTGTCATTTGAATGAAAATTGCAGACTGAGAATAGGATGCGCGGGGCTGGAGGTTTGTGTTGCTCACACGTTTGGCCTGTCTGTTTAGATTTGTGGGTCGCTGATAGAAAACTGTCCATTCACCCGGCGGGAGTCTGTCTTTCTCTCTCTTTCTCACCCTCTCTCTCTGTGTCTCTCTTGACCCTTCTCGTTTATTCTTTCCTCTCTCTCTCTCCCTTTTTTTCTTTTTCCCTCTCATCCTTCTCTCTTTTTCTACTCCTTCTCTCTGCCTTTTATTCTTTCTCTCTCTCTTATCTCTTCTCTTTATGTCTCAATTCCCTGTTGCACATTTTTTCTCTCCGTCTTCTCTTTACTTCACTTTTTAAATTCTCTGCTCTCTCCTCTACCTTTTGCTTTTCTCCCCACCCTCCTTCTTCCCTCCCCTTTCTTTCCTCACTCCTCCTAGGTTGTCTATTTCTCTGTCTCTCCCATCTCTCCTCTTTCTCTCTCCCTTTTCCAAGTTTTTCCCTTACCTCTCTCCTTCTTCGCTCCCCTGATTTTCTCCCTTCCTTCCTCTCTTTTCCCTTTCATCCTACTGTCTCTCCTCCCTGCATTCCCCACTTTCACCTCTTCTCTCCCTCCTCTTTCTTTTCTCCATTTCTCCCTTTTTCTACCCCCTTCCCTCTCTCTTCCTCTCTCTTTCTCCCTTCCCCAATCCTTCCTTCTTCATTCTCCCTCCTCTCCTCTCATTTTCTCTCTCTCCCACCCTCGCTCCCTCCCTCCTCCTCACACTCTCAACATTTCACCCCTACTTTCCCGCTCTCTCTCCTCCTAGCATCCCCTCTTTCCCCTCCTCTCCACCTATTTTCTCTCCCCTTGTCTCCCTTCCTCTCTCTTCTCTCCCTTCTTTCTCACTCTTTTCTCCCTCTCTCCTCTCCCTTACTCTCTTCTTTGTCTTCCCTCTTTTTCTCCCTCTCTCTATCTCTCCATTCTGAGGATGTCATTATGAGCAGTGCTATCTCTTTGTGCCTGCCTGATCTCTCTCTCCCCCCTCCTCCCTCTCTTCTCTCTTTCCCCTCCTTCTTTCCCCCCCTTCTCCCTCTCTCCCGCTCTGTGTCTATCCATTCTGAGGATGTCATTATGAGCAGTTATATCTGTTTGTGGCCTGATCTCTCTCTCTCTCCTCTCTCTCCCCCCTCCTTCTTTCCTCCCCCTCTCCCTCTCTCTCCCCTCCTCTCTCCTCTCCCTCTCTCCTCCCTCTCTGCATTCTGAGGATGTCATTATGAGCACTGCTATCTGTTTGTGGGTTGATCTCTCTCTCTCTCTCTCCTCCTCCTTCTCTCCCTCTCTCCCTCTCTCCATTATGAGCGGTTCTCTCTGTTTGTGTGCTGGTCTCTCTCTCTCCCCCTCTCCCTCTCTCCATTCTGAGCGGTTCTCTCTGTTTTGTGCTGATAAACTCTCTCTCTCCTCAGAGCAGGGGCTGCTCTTTCCTGTGGCTTAAGAAAAACAGATTCATTAGATTCATTGGACAGTATTTATATAAACTGTGTCATATCTGTGACTCAGACTGACTGTGTTATGAGGTGCACTGGTTTAAAGCTTCTAGAGGCGATGCCAAACTTTAATTGAATGAACCTTTTCATTAGAAACTGCTGTGGAACTGAAACATAATGACTCCATTAAAGGTCCTGTATTACACAATGTTACAGTATTGTTACCTCATCAAAAACACACTGGAGTTGTGTTTTGTTTCATTCACACTTGAGTAATCCTGCATTATTAGTCTGTCTACATCTCAAAAGCTCAAAATGCTCTGGTGCACCTTGTGATGTCATGAAGTGGTAGTTTTCAAGTCTACCTTTTATTTTTATTATTATTTTTTATTATTATTTTTACTAAACAACATTATAACATAGATCATAAACTAGAGTAAAATGGGCCCTTTAAGGCACCTCCAACATCTCCATGGAGACGAGCAGGTGGCATGTCTTCCACCAGACCATGTTACGAGTCAGGTCAGTGGAGACATAAGCCTGTTCAAAGTAAAAATACATGTTACAACTGATAAACTATATGCAAGTTAAATGTGATACTGTGGAACATTTCAGGCAAAGCAAATACACCTCCACGGAGACAAATCAGTACACAGCCAACTGTTATGCGGTGCTGTCCGTGGTGCTGAAATGTTACTACTTTAAAGCAGCTCTGGGAGTGTTTCCATGGCAACGTGCAGGTGCAATGCCCTGCACAAAACCAAGTTACAAGCCAGGTCAATGGAGATGCAAGCCCGCTCTGTGCATGTTTTTAAAGATTTTTTAGAGCAATAAAAACATCCGTCATCAGGCAAATGCTTAAATTTTGTACTATATTTTGTGAAATGTTATATATTTGAATGTTAAATATTACAGGGCCCAGCGTAGCAATGCCCCTGTATCCATAACTAAAGTTTCACGTGTAACTTTTCTGGTAACGAGGATCCACCACCTGCTTATTTTCATGCTGATGGACTTACTTTTCCTTAAAGAGAAGAAGGGGTATTTTACTTCTATGGGGTATTAACTGCTAACACAAAACATATTTAGATCACCATGGTACCTTTTAGCACTTTAATAAAACAATAAAAGGTAAAAAACAATCAGTTTGCTCCTCTGTGTTAAGTAGGTCTCTCTTCAGTGTGCTATTACAACACAATCAATGCACATCTAACTAATGAAACTACTGCACATCACATCAGGTCTGTCTAGTTGTTTTGTACAGTTTTGCATCATGTTTTTGTATTTTTATGGAGAATTGTCACATGGGAGTTACTCAGACATGCATGGATGACATATACAACCAAGGGAACAAAGTTATAACTTGACAGAAAGCTCCAAAAAGTCAGTTCTGCCTAATACCACCTCTTTAAATACTCTATACAATATCACATTAAACCTCCATAGAATAGAATAGAGAATAGAATGCGTTTATTGTCACTATACACATGTACAACACCACACACATGCACAGCGAGATTAAAAACAACCCTCCAATACAGACATGGCACACTTACATCACAGTATAACTAAAATAAATAAGCAAGTGCTAGTGCCAGACATTAAAACATTAAAAGACAAGTAGTTGATGCCACGATTCTAAGTTACAGTTTGGGTCTGTGGAGAGGAGATCCAACTCTATGATCCTCCTCCATAATAAAAAAGCTCATATAAAGCTCCTGAAATGGACAAAATGCAAAAAAAAATATATAGATTTAACGCAAGATTTGTTCAAAGGGATGTGAATAAAATGATGGTTATATTTTATCATTAATGAACCGTGTGCTTATATTGTGTGTACGAGACTAACAGAGTGTGAAGGAAAACTACAAAGCTGTGTAATTGAAATGTATAAGTAAGTTAAAAAGTAACTGAATTGAGAAACAAGAAACAAGGGTGTGGGTGAAAGGTCAAAAGCTGTGTGACCTGAACTGAAAGATAAAAAAAAAAGTCATGTCGGTGTGGGGAGGGGAACAGAGTGTTGTTCTATGGATAAGCACGATAGGAAAACTGCGGAGTAAAGTTAAGCTGTTCATAAAAGCCTGCTCTGAGAAGGAGGCGTCGAAGAAGTTACAGAGATGTCATCGTGGAAGAAGTCTGCGTAGCTTCTTCGCTGTGCTCGCTCCCCTCTGATCAGAGAGGAAGAAAAGTCTAACACTTGTCCTGAGTCTTTTTGGGTAAACAGCATGTCGAGAACAGAGTTTTCTTGACAAGCTATCGGTATAATTAAAGCTATAGTATTGAAAAACGCTTTATTAGTGCATCTCTAACACAAATTTATGCTATATACGGCCGATGAGTTGACATTTAGCTCATGTGACCATGTTGTACGTGTGTTTCCTGCCTGTAGCTTGTCCATTTTCCTTAATTTCCGTAATTTGCTGTGTGTTTTTGAAGCCAGATTGACTCAAATCTCACATAATGACAACATGAGTGCAGCGCTGCCTTCAGGTGATCACATTATGGATCTCACTGGAGCATAAAGCAGCCGAGACCATGCAGGCGCTCAGTTCCAATGAGCTTGTGTGGGGAAGGGTGGATATTATAGACCGACTCCAAATCAATTATAAAACGACCACCTGAACAGCGGTAGTGACATTAAAGAAGACCTATCGTTCCTGTGTCTGCTATATCGTTCTAATCTATGACACCCGTGGATCATTAGGTTAGAATTTGGACATTTTAAATCACAATATTGATCTAAGACGACTTAATAAAAGAAACAAGTTCATCGACTTTCGCGTGGGAGCTGACGTCTTTTGTGGAGTTGTTGTCTCTCAGATGGACAGCTGCGCGTCACACCAGCGAGGAGTGGATTTCTGTTTCATTTGTACCAAAATTACTGCACTACTACAACTACATTACTGCTGCTGAATCCTAATACAGTACAGAGCAGTGGGCGTGTGCCAGTGGAGGTGAAAACGGGAGTCGATCTGCAAAATGGCGTCTTGAAAATAAGTGATTAAAGATTGTTCAAAAATGCACAAATACAATGGGTGACTAAATGAGGGGAAATAACTATAATATAGTTAAAAGCTCTGAAAAGTCCATTTTGTAGAATAAGTCGGCTTTAGCACTAATTTAAGGAGGTGCTGTGTATGTTTATAATTGTCAGGTTGGTGAAATACAATATTTTTTTTTTCAGTTTATATAAAAAAAACAACCAAAAAAACATGTGCGTAACTGATATAGGGGGAGGTCAAATGTCACATGGTTAATCTGCAGATGCTCTCCCCTCCTCCTGACATATCCTACTGTCACATACTCTCACTTCCTCCTATTTCTCAGTACATCAGAGAATCTCCAGAAAGACAGATAACAATTAAAACCATATTATGTAACATTCTACACAATGCATTAACAGGTCCGTGGAGACAAATCACAATTTATAAGCACTTTTCACAACTCATGAGCAGAGTTTTGTCGTCATGGCGAAGCATACAACAACTAGCTCGCTAACAGTGCACTTCCTGATTATTGGACAATAAAACACAGAATTAGATGAAGACACAGTGGACTTATTTTGATCTGAAGAGCTGCTTATTTATTACATTTTACTGGGACAGGACACATTTTGCGGAGTACAGGACACTTTAGAACAGGACGGGGTACAGGACATACTTTAGATTCTCCAAACAGATAAAAGTCTGTATTTATGGAGAACTTTTGGTATAATGTCTAATGGTTTTCACTCATCTCACAATCAGATTCCACCGTGTTGTGTGGAATAGACATGTTTCACTCTTCTACTATGTGGAACTGTCCATGGTACTGAACTGTAATTACTTCATTAAACCAGTTCCGTGTAACATTTCTGCAGAGGTGGGTTTGCAACATCTCCACGGCCCACCATCTTGAAAATGTCCAGATAGAAAGTTGTCAGACTGTGATAGACTAGACATTTAAATAATAAAACAAACGACAGACTGCAGGGTTCACACAAAGAATGAAAATGCCTGAAAAAGGTCATTCCCTTATTTAAAAATGGAAACAAACATTATTTCAAGAATTATAGACCAGTCTCTCTGCTGTTTTCTAAAATTATAGAAAAATGGTTTGCACAAAAATTAGATTTGTTCTTAAAATATACAATCACATTTCCAATAGTCAGTTTGGCTTCAGATCAAACAGAGCAACAACTTCTGCATTAATTCATTTGTTTTAAGACATATTAGCAGGAATAGATAAAAAGCATTTTACTGTTAGCATTTTTCTCGATTTGCAAAATGGCTTCTATACTATTAATCATATTTTATTGTTAAAATTGAAAAAATGTGTATTAGTATAAGGCGCCATGTACATAACGCATACGTAAAAGGTCAGAGAGTTGCCTCACAAGTAAAAAGCAACATGTTCACTTTAATTCCCACAATTTTCTGTATCAGGTCAAAAATATGAATGATCTTTGTGAAGTGGCCGAATGTAACAGAATGAATGAAGAGGTTGCAGATAGAAATGGATAAAATGAAGCGCTGGTTTTATCAAATTAAATGATTTATTAATTTGGGAAAAACTAAATACATGACTTATTGATGATGTTGATCAAGTGAGTGAAGTAAAATTCTTGGGAGTATTTTTAGATGATAAACTCAAGTGGCAACCTCATTTTAGTGACATTAAAAAAGGCTAAGATATATTTCAGAACAGACCTCCTTACATTTGCCATATGCATCTTTAATTGTTCCATATTTCTCATGTTGTGTTGAAGTATGGAGTCTTGTGTCGACTTAAAAAAAAAAAAAAGCAATTCAGCCATGACGGCAATAAATAATAATTATCTTTAATAATCTCTTTACATGAATCGCTGATGATAGAAGAAGAAAGGGACAATTCTGTGGCTGTTTTCCTGCACTTTACTCAGGCAGGGGAGTGTTTCTGTGATGTGTTAGGCTGTGGAATGGTCTGCACAAGGACATAAAATCTTGTAGCTCTTTTTTTCAGGTGAAAAAATGTTGCAGAACAAAATATTTCAGGGGAATAGAGGGACATTACTGAAAAGTTTATGTGGTGTGTGCTGCATAGAAGGATGTGTATTAAAGGGAACTTTATGTTATGAGTGATGATTTCAGACTCAGACCTCTTTTTAGAGCCAAAACATCAGTGCTTTTTTTTATTTTAGTCTATTTTGCTTTTGAAATGTTAAACAGTCAAACATGCCTCTCCATAGACCTGATTTGTAACTTTCTGTCACCTTCTAATCTGTGGAGATAGGATTGATTTATTTTTAAATTTATTTTTTATTTATGTATTTTTTAATGTATTTTTTATATATTTTTTTTATTTATTATTCATGTTTTTATTTTAAATATTAATTATTTAATGTATTCATTTTAATTAATATATTTATTTTTTAAATGTATTTATGTATTTTATATTTTTATTTAATTATTTATTATTTATTTTTGATCTATTTTCGATCTATTTTTAAATTTATTTATATATTTTTATGTATGTATTTTTAATGTATTATTTATTTAAATTTTTTACTATTTAATTTATTCATTTTGTAATTAATTAATTAATTATGTTTTTAAATATATTTATTTATTTTTCAATTAATCATTTTTTATTTTATTTTTTTATTTATTTTGAATGTATTTATTTTTTTATTTTATTTATATGTTATTTATTTATTATTTTTTGCATCTTTTTTGGAGATAGACAGGTTTAATAGTACTGAGGAACACTCCATGGAGACAAGCAGGTGGTCAGGTCTAACATAATGTATCTTTTTACACCAGCTCTGACCCAAAACCCGTAAAAAAGCAGTTCAAACCACCGCTGACACACACACTCCTGTTGTGTTTCCCTCTCACTGTTGCCAAGTTTGCTCAACAGATTTAAAATAAACCAAAACAATGAATCATACGCAGAAAGACTCGATTCTTTCAGCCCAAATCCCTCCGAGGCGCGTGTAATCTCTGCTGACAAACGCACGGGACAGCAGCTGTTTTTTTACGGTAATCATCTGTTTTGCCTTAAAACTGGAACGACTGGGATAAAAGGAGGTCACGGGAGTAAAGACGCCGTGTCCGTGTGCGCTCCGGTGCCGGTGCTGAGGTAGTGTCCGGAGGGGGAGTGGGTGACGCGCAGAGACGAGAGGAGCGGGGAGGAGAGGGGAGGAGAGAGGAGGGGGACGGGGTACAAAATGAGACAGCGCGGAGTTGTCGAGTGGCAGACGCGCGCGGCAGATGTGACTGAGCGGAGCGCGCGTGCAGGGAACCGGTGCCAGCGCGTAATTAGCCGAGGATACGATCAACGGGAGTAACCGGATTATGAGGATTTAAGTCAATTGGAGACGTGACCCCGACTTCCCCGCGCCGGTACCGTGCCTCACCGAAAGCGGATTTTAAACTCCTTCATACCTTCGCCGTGCGTAACGCGTTCTCCCCCCGCGCTCTCCGGTCCACGCTCTCCTCTCCGCGCGCTATGGGACCGTTAGACCGGCGGCGGAGGGCAGCCCTGGCTCTCTAGGTTTAGTCCTGGTCTAGTTCTGGTTTAGTCCTGGTGTAGTTCTGGTGTAGTTCTGGTTTAGTCCTAGTTCAGTCCTGGGTTTAGTCTGTGGTTTAGTCCTGGTCTCGTTCTGGTTCGGTTCTGGTCTCCCTGATTTAGTCTCGGTCTAGTTTTGATTTTGTCCTAGTTCAGACCTTGTTTAGTCCTCTTTTAGTCCTGTTTAATCCTGATTTAGTCCCGGTCTAGTTTTGATTTAGTCCTGGTTTATTTTTTCCATCTAGTTCTGGTTTGGTTCTAATCTTCCTGGTGTAGTCTGGTCTAGTACTGGTTTGGTCCTAATTTAGCCCCGGTTTAGTCCCTGGTTTAGTCTAGGTTTAGTTCTGTTTAGTCCCTAGATTAGTCCAGGTTTAGTCCTGGTTTCATCCTCTTCTAGTCCTGGTTTTGTCCAGGTTTAGTTTTGGTTTAGTCCTGGTTTAGCCCTGGTTTCGTCCTCTTCTAGTCCTGGTTTAGACCTGGTTTAGCCCTGGTTTCGTCCTCTTCTAGTCCTGGTTTCGTCCTGGTTTCGTCCTGGTTTCGTCCTCTTCTAGTCCTGGTTTAGTCCTGGTTTAGTCCTGGTTTCGTCCTGGTTTAGTCCCTGTCTAATTTTTTTAGTCCAAATTCAATCTCATTTAGTTCAGGGTTTAAGTCCTGCTCCAGTTCTGATTTAGTCCTAATCTAGTTCTGGTTTGGTTCTGTTCTTCCTGGTTTAGCCTGGTTCAGTCCTAATTCCCACTATGGGGATTGACCGGCGGCGGAGAGCGTCCCTGGCTCTCACACTGAACTTTGTGGCTCTGTTCTTGGCCGTGTCCGCGCTGACCACGAGCTACTGGTGCGAGGGGACGCGGAAGGTGGTCAAACCGTTCTGTACCGGGCCCGTGACCACGAGGCAAGCGTTCTGTATCCGCTTTAACAGCTCCAACATCAACGACTCGCGCCTCGTGCAGTACATCTGGGAGACCGGGGAGGACAAGTACGTGATGAGGAAGTTCCACACCGGCATCTGGTTCTCCTGCGAGCAGAACATCAACATGACCGGTGAGTGCAGCCGACGCACCGTGCACTGAGGCCAAAGAGGATGAGTTAGTCCCGGTTTAGTCTCGGTCTAGTCCTGGTTTAGTCCTGGGTCTAGTCTGTGATTTAGTTCTGGTTTAGTTAGGGTTTGGTCCTAATTCAGCTCCTGTTTAGTCCAAGTCTAGTCTAAATCTAGTCCTGGTTTAGTTCTGGTCTAATACTGGGCTTGATGCTGTTTAGTCTCCAGCTAGTTCTGGTTCAGTCCTTGCTCACACCTGGCTTAGTCCCTGGTTTAGTCTTAGTGTAGTCCTGGTCCAATTCTGGTTTAGTCCTGGTTTAGCTTCGGTCTAGTACTGGTTTAGTCCTGGTTTAGCTTCGGTCTAGTACTGGTTTAGTCCTGGTTTAGTTCTGGTTTAGTCCTGGTTTAGTCTCGGCCCAGTTCTGGTTTAGTACTGGTTTAGCCCTGGTTTAGTCTCGATCTAGTTCTGGTTTAGTCCTGGTTTAGTCCTGGTTTAGTCCTGGTTTAGTCATCAACATAACCAAAAAGTTATTCTACTACGCACTTTTGGTCTAGTCCTGGTTTTGTTTGACTTGCCAAATTTAGTTCCTGGTTTAGTCCTAGTTCAGTCCTGGTTTAGTCCTAGGTTTAGTCTGGATCTAGTCCTGGTTTAGTCTGTGGTTGTGTTCTGGTTTAGTTATGGTTTGGTCCTAGTTCAGCCCCTGTTTAGTTCTGGTTTAGTCTCAGTCTAGTTCTGGTTTAGTCCTGGTTTGGTTTGGAGTGATCTGGTTCTGGTTCATCATCAGGACTAGTGAGTGGAGCCGAGACACCACATCCTTCAACAGAAAGTGACTGCAACTCCAATTTGAAACTTTTAAGACCTAATTTGCAAAAACAGATTTCTCGGTTTTGAAAAATTGTGAGTTTTTTCGTTTTTTTAAATTTTTATTTTTAAATTATTTTTTTTTTAAATAATATCTTTTGCACACAGAGAGATTTGCTCAAGAAGAGACAGTGTTTTTGATTGCACTAAAATGGAGCACATTTTAAAGAAACTATATGTAACCTGTGCTCTTTCTGACGGGATAATCAAACAAAAACAAAATCATAACATAAACAACGAGCCATCACGGCCAAAGTGTTTGTTATGAAGAATTAATCAGCATTACAAGTGTAATGAGTAAAGTCAATATTTGATCTGAACTGATTCCTGGTTTAGTCCTGGTTTAGTCCTGGTTTAATTCCAGAGTTAGCCCCAGTTTTGATGTCATGTGCAAATGTGACCTTTGTAAAACCTTTAGTTCTGCTTTGGTCTTGGTTTAGTCCTCGTCTGTTCCTGGTTTAGTCCTGGTCTAGTCCTGGTCTAGTCTTCATTTATTTCCAGATTTAGTCCCAGTTTTGAGGTGCTTCGTGCAAATTTGACCTTTGTAAAATCTTCTGTTGTTCTGATGTAGTCCTGTTAAAAACCTGGACTGGTGCTGGTCTAGACCCGTTTTAAACCTGGTTCAGTCCTTGGCGTACTTCAGTACATGTGATACTATACTACATGATTCTATATGAGTATTACATAACATTAGCCAGGGCATAGTACTGCAATAGTAAAGTACAACAGGATGTGGGTATTGTGGATTCATGTTTTTATCAGATCTACTACTACTACTACTACTACTACTACTACTACTACTACTACAAAATACTACTACTTTTGCTACAGCTTCTACTACTACTGCTGCTACTACTACTATTACTACTAATAATAATACATTTTGCACACCAAAAAAACTACTACTACAACAAATGCTACTAGTAATACTACTACTACTAAAAATGCTACTACTACTAAAAATGCTACTACTACTACTACAAATGTTACTACTACTACTACAAATGTTACTACTACTACTACAAATGCTACTACTACTACAAATGCTACTACTACTACTACTACAAATGCTACTAGTAATACGACGACTACTACTACTACTACTAGTAATATGACTACTACTACTACTACTACTACTAATATGACTACTACTACTACTACTACTAATATGACTACTACTACTACTACTAATATGACTACTACTACTACTACTACTACTACTAGTAATATGACTACTACTACTACTACTACTAGTAATATGACTACTACTACTACTACTACTAGTAATATGACTACTACTACTACT